>NC_044387.1:17248452-17905015 GCF_006542625.1 Nomascus leucogenys
GAAGAATTATGAAAGTTAAATATTATTTGAATTTCACACATGGATATATAATTTCAAATACTCATTGCTCAATTTAATAATTAAACTAATAAAAATCTCATTTTCTGACATTATTTCTTATGGATAGTGATTTCCGGGGAAAAAATGGATTACGAGTATATTAGCAGCTCACTTTGGCAGCACATATACTAAAATTGGAATGATACAAAGAAGATTAGCATGGTCCCTGCAGGAGGATGACATGCAAATTCGTGAAGTGTTCTCTGTTTTTAAAAACAAATTAAAAAAGAATTAAATTAGCTTTTCCCTTTATCAAGTGGCATAACGATGAGAAGATTGTGGGCATTACTACTTCCCCTTTAGGAATGAGAATTCTTCACATATCAGAAATGCTTTCATTCAGAACTAGGAAAAAGAATGTTCCTTTGCAGTAGAAGATTCTATGAAGATTGTGGTTCTATCTATAATGTCTCAAATAGAAAACAAATAGAATAAAAAATTAACCCAAGTTTTAAAATTCATTTTAAGATTAGATGGTAATTAATTAAATTCACAATGCAGTGATTTTATTAAGATGTCCAGAATAACAGTTGTTTCAAAGTCACAATGCAGATATTTTAGTCATATAGAACTTCCAAAAGAAAATATGTCACATTTTTCAAAAGAACTAAAGGACCAGAGAAGTATGCTGAGCATTTTCAATTTTACTTCTACCACATCTCTCACTCCTTCCCATTCTCTGCATCTCCAGGTTGTTACCTTAGTTCACTTCTTCATACCTGCAAACTCTAAGCAAATCTCCCTACTGTTAAGTTCACAGAATTACTTATCTTCTAAAATGGTAAGTTGATCGTGTTAACTCCCAGCTAAAGCTTCACTAGCCTACCATAATCTGATTGAAGACACTTTATTTGTTATATCCTGTTGGGCACACCTGTAATCACAGCATTTTGGGAGGCCGAGGCAGGCAGATCACCTGAGGTCAGGAGTTTGAGACGAGCCTGGCCAACATGGTGAAACCCCGTTTCTACTAAAAATACAAAAATTAGCTGGGCATGGTGGTTCATGCTTGTAATATGCTTGAACTTGGGAGGCAGAGGTTGCAGCGAGCCGAGGTTGTGCCATTGCACTCTAGCCTGGGCAACAAGAGCAAAACTCCGTCTCAAAAAAAAAAAAAAAAAATTGTTACATCTTTACAGTCAAAATTCTTATAGTATGACATTGAAGGCGGCCTATACTTGTTCATTCCACAATCCATATCTGTTTAATCTCTCTCCACACTTATTTTCTGTCCTTACTCCTATTTTCCTGCAGCCTCCAGCTACCTTCCCTCCCCTATAGATCCAGACATCCTAAATGATTTAACAGCATTATTCCTGGAACTTGCCATCCTGTTTTGTGCCTCAAAGATCTTGCATAGGTAGTTCACTCCATCTAAAAAGACACTGTCCATCCCTCAACCAACCCAACTCCTTTCTAATTACTCAACTAAACATCACCTGCTTTGTAAAGTCTTTCCTTGCCTGACTGAGCTTACCCGATGGCACCTTCCTTTGTGCTATCCTGTGCCTTTACTATTGCATTCATCATTCTGATTTGCAAATATTTGTTTATATTTTAGAATCCCTCACTAGAATGAAAGTTGCCTGAAAACAAAAGCTACATTAGAGCCTTCAGTAAATGTTTACTGAATGAAATTGTGAGACTTGTGAGACTGTGACCTGTTTTATAGAGCTGAACCCTATGAATCTGGTATTTGGCCATTTCTGACCTACCAAAACAGCCATTTCATAGGGTTCAACCTAACTATATTCCAAAAGGTAAATCTTGGCCGGGTGCAGTGGCTCACGCTTGTAATCCCAGCACTTTGGGAAGCCAAGGTGGGTGGATTACCTGGGGTCAGGAGTTCGAGACCAGCCTGGCCAACATGGTGAAGCCCTGTCTCTACTAAAAATACAAGGTGGTGGGTACCTGTGATCCCAGCTACTGAGGAGGCTGAGGCAGGAGAATTGCTTGAACTGGGTAGGCAGAGGTTGCAGTGAGGTGGGATCACACCACTGCACTCCTGCCTGGGTGACAGAGCCAGATATATATATATATATAGATATATGTGTGTGTGCATATATATGTGTGTGTATATATATATACACACACACATATATATGCCTATATAAATATATATATATGCCTGTATATATATACACACACACACACACACACACACACACACACACACATATATATATGCCTATTGTTTGTTTCTCAATACAAAGCCCAACTGTTATGCTGAATGGAATGTTCATTCCATTTGTACTTTTTTTTTTTTGCTGGGGGTGTTAGCAGGGAGGTGGGGAAGGAGCATTCTGTTTATTGATATCTTGCTCAGGTTTCCATCTAGACTGTTGTCCTTCAAATCTTTGTTAACAAACTAGAGAGGCCAAATGTAGGACTGGGGTTCAGTAGCGCTCTGGGAAGCCTTTTGAGCTTTGGAACAAGCATCATCACATTAATCAGTTTACATGAGAACTGTAGCTGCAGGCAGATTCCAGTGCAATTACATGTGCCACCTCACATTATTTTAGCTTCACTGTTCATGAAGAGATTGTTTTCCAAGTATTCAAACCTGACTCTTCATATAAGAGTGACTAAATTTCTCCTAAGCTGAAAGTTGACAAATACTCAATATCCTTATGTTATTCCTTTAAACCTGCTCAGGAATCAAGTCAGTATAATAAAGTTGATATGAGAGCTCCCAAAACCACTGTCCTTAAATATACTGCTTGTGAGCTTGTGAGCTGAGGAGGGGAGGCAGATTTGAGCCCATCTTCTGTCTCCTTGCTCAGCCATCTTGCAATAAACCTTTCTCTCTAAAATAATGAAAATAAAATACATGAATAAAGTTGATATGAGAGCTTTTATAAGTTCTTGCAAAGAATTTTCTTATCCAATCATCTCATTTCAAAAGACTTATTCAGGAAAACAACGGCAATGAAGCAGGGTCCCAGGACCATCTTAACTCCCTTTCACCTGTTGGCTATTTGGTTGCAGTAATATTTCCTGCTTCTCCCTACAGTTCAATTTCCTGTTTCCTCACAACTCAGTATTAATTGGAGGCAGTTTCTCATATTTTTGTCAGCACACACAGTTGGACTTCATCTGGACTGTCTGCAATTTCTTCGCATGAATGAATTTTTTGTCTAGTCAAGTTCCCATAGTTTGAAGTCTAATATAAATATAAGGCTAAAATACATACCATTAAAAACTGAAGAAGCCAGGGATGGTGGCTCATGCCTGTAATCCCAGCACTTTGGGAGGCCGAGGTGGGCGGATCACCTGAGGTCAGGAGTTCAAGACCAGCCTGACCAACATGGAGAAAGCCGGTCTCTACTAAAAATACAAAATTAGCCGGGCATGGTGGCAAGTACCTGTAATCCCAGCTACTCGAGAGGCTGAGGCAGGAGAATCACTTGAACCCGGGAGGCGGAGTTTGCGGTGAGCTGAGGTTGCGCCATTGCACCCCAGCCTGGGCGACAAGAGCGAAACTCCATCTCAAAAGAAAAAAAACAAAAAACAAACAAATAAAACTGAAGGAAAGGGTGTGTGTAGGGGGGTGACTTACCCTACTAAATATAAAGACTTATAAAGCTATTAAGAATTAGATAATTGGTAGAGAAAAAATAGCTAATAGAAAAGAATATGGAACTGAGATAAATGCTCATACATATATGTAAATTAGTATATGACTGGTTACAAACCAGAGAGGAAATGATGGGCTCTTCAGTAAGTGATGTGGAAACTACTGGATACCCATATGGAAAAATAAAGTTAGCCTCTTACCTCATAATATAAGCAGAAAAAATTGCAAATGAATTAACAATTAAAAAATGAAAAATTCCAAAATTTTTTTAAAGAAAATACTTTTGTGACTTCAGATAAGGAGGGATATCTCAAGGCACAAAATTACAAAACAGAAGGAACCAATGGATAAATTGGAGTATACTAATATGAACAATTTTTTTTTGAGACGGAGGTTCGCTCTTGTTGCCCAGGCTGGAGTGCGATGGTGCGATCTCTGCTCACTGCAACCTCCGCCTCCCAGGTTCAAGAAATTCTCCTGCCTCAGCCTCCCTAGTAGCTGGGATTATAGGCATGCACCACACGCCCAGCTAATTTTGTATTTTTAGTAGAGACGGGGTTTCTCCATGTTGGTCAGGCTGGTCTCGAACTCCCAACCTCAGGTGATCTGCTCGCCTTGGCCTCCCAAAGTGCTGGGATTACAGGTAAACAACTTTTATACAACAAAAGTCACCATAATGAAAGTGAAAAAATAAGCCATAGGTAGAAGATATATGCAAGATATAAAACTAGCAAGGACTAGGACTAAGATTCAGAATATTTGAACAATTTCTACCAATGGACAAGAAAAAGAGAAACACTAAATAGAAATTCACAAAGAATAAGAATTCATAGAAGAAGAATGCTGAATAGCTAATACATATATATGAAAAGATCTTCAACTTTACTGGTAACCAGGGCAATGCAAACAAAAAATATGTAATATTTAATATTAATAATAATGTAATATGTAAACATTTTATAGCCATCCTCTTTACAAAAATTTCAAAAATCTAACAATGCCAAGCAATGCATTTGTATACATAGTGCTTATTGGTAGAGCTGATTTGAAAAGGAATTTGACAATATCTAGTAAAGATGAAGATATTCACACCCTATGACCTAACATTTCATTTTTAGGTATGTGCCCTACAGAAACTCTGACATGCGCTCAAGATGGTAAGTACCAGAACAGTACCAAAAACATTGTAATAGCAAAAAAATTAGAAATGACCTAAATTAGGCCGGGTGCGGTGACTCACGCCTGTAATCCCAGCACTTTGGGAGGCCGAGGCGGGCGGATCACCTGAGGTTGGGAGTTTGAGACCAGCCTGACCAGCATGGAGAAATCCCATCTCTACGAAAAATACAAAATTGGCCGGGTGTGGTGGCGCACGCCTGTAATCCCAGCAACCCGGGAGGCTGAGGCAGGAGAACTGCTTGAACCTGGGAGGCAGAGGTTGTGGTGAGCTGAGATCGTGCCATTGCACTCCAGCCTGGGCAACAAGAGTGAAACTCCGTCTTAAAAAAAAAAAAAAAAAAAAGACCTAAATTAATATTAATAGAAAATGGAGAAATAATTTATGGTTTGTTGATACAACTGTGTCCTGGAAAAGTCAGATTCTACATGGATTTTAATGTGTTTAAGTCATTTATTTATTTTTCTAGGAAGGCAACTTACTTAAAAAGAATACCCTTATATATTATATAAGCTTTATATATTAATTGTGCATCTAAATTAACAAGAAAAAGTTTAATGTTTTACACTAAACTTTTGGTTTAATTATAACATTACTAAGAAAAATCAACCTCCTAGATCAAGCATAGTCTATAATTTTTTTCTATGTTTTTTTTTTTCTTCTTGTACCCGGGACAGTGCTGACACATAGTTTATAATTTAAACTTAGAGTAAACAAACTTTCTATAGCAATCATTATAATTAATGTAATTACCTGTAATAAAAAATTATTCTTGTTGAAGCTACTGAAATAAAACTTTTGAGGTTATAGAAAATTTGTTTTTTGCCGTTTTTAATAAATAGGCTTAGAAAAGCAATTTTCTATTGCTGAGATAGAATAACCATATAGATTTCACTTAAATTTTGTGGTAACTGGTATGCAAATATAATATTCTGCCTTGTCTTTTTCTGAACAAAAGATAATTGTTAATCTCGTGTTTGACACTCTAAAAATTTCATTTCAATGGCTTCTTAACCTTTTTCATTGTGTCATTGAAATGTAGGACTTACAATTTCAGTTTTGCTTTAGCTTCACTGTTTCTGAAAAATTATTTCCCAGGTATTTTTTTTTCTTTTTTTTTTGATATGGAGTCTCCCTCTGTGACCCAGGTTGGAATGCAGTGGCGTGATCTTGGCTCACTGCAACCTCCACCTCCTTATTTCCCAAGCATTTAAACCTGACTCTTCATGTCAGAGTGACTTAGTTTTCTACTTACTGATTATAACAATAATGAATCCAAAAATTGGAAGTTTATATATTTTTATTTTTGTAAGCAGAAAATCAATAGGAAAAAAAGAAAGAATGGGAATACTACATATCAGTGAAAACAGAAGAAATAGAGCTACATGTATCAACATGGATAAATCTCAAAAGTATAATGTTGAATGGAAAAAGCAAATTGTAAAAGGATATGTAGAGTATGATGCCATATACCTAAAAATAAGAAAAATGTTATCTGTTGTTTGTAGATACCTATGTGTATTACAAAAGTATAAAAATATGAAGGGAGATGATATGTATTTTAGGATAGCCGTTACCTCTGAGGAGGAAGGGAGAGAGTGGAATGAGATGGGGAGGAATACAGGAAACTTTGCCTGTATTTTTATTGTATTATTTGTTTTGAAGGATGTGAAGCAAAAAAATGGCAAAATGTTAGGATATTTTCAAGCAAGGTGGTATGTACATGTGTATTTATTATACTGTATCTTTTTCTGTATGTCTGAAATATTTTGAAATAAGAATGTTAGATAAAAGTAAGATAGGCCAGGTGCGGTGGCTGATGCCTGTAATCCCAGCACTTTGGGAGGCCAAAGCAGGTGGATCACCTAAGTTCAGGAGTTTGAGACCAGCCTGGACAACATGGTGAAACCCCGTCTCTACTAAAAATACAAAATTAGCCAGGCATGGTGGCAGGTGCCTGTAATCCCAGCTACTCAGGAGGCTGAGGCAGGAGAATTGCTTGAACCCGAGAGGCAGAGGTTGCAGTGAGCCGAGAACACGCCATTGCACTCCAGCCTGGGCGACAAGAGTGAAACTTTGTCTCAAAAAAAAGTGAGATAAAGCTGGGTATGATGGCTCACACCTGTAATCATGCCACTGCACTCCATCCTAGGCAAGGGAGTGACACTCTGTCTCAGAAAAATAAAAAAAAAAAGAAATAAAGAAAAAAGAAAAGAAAAGAAAAAGGCAGGAGTGCAATTGCTCATGCCTGTAATCTCAGCACTTTGGGAGGCCAAGGCAGGTGGATAGCCTGAGCCCAGGAGTTCAAGACCAGCCTGGACAGCAGAGTGAGACCCGTCTCTCTCTCTCTCTTTTTTTTTTTTTTTTTTTGAGGCAAGTCCCACTCTCTTGCCCAGGCTGGAGTGCAGTGCTGTGATCTTGGCTCACTGCAACCTCCGTCCTCCAGGTTCAAGTGATTCTCCTGCCTTAGCCTCCCAAGTAGCTGGGATTACAGGTGCCTGCCACCACACCCAGCTAATTTTTGTATTTTTTAGTAAAGACAGGGTTTCACCACGTTGGCCAGGCTGGTTGCAAACTCCTGACTTCAAGTGATTCACCCGCCTCAGGCTCCCAAAGTGCTGGCATTACAGGCATAGGCCACCATGCCCGACCTCTATTTTTTTAATTAAAAAAAAGTGGTATAACTTCACCGTTTTATGTTTAACATGGCACTTTATCATTTTTCCAAAAACTAGAGGAATAATTGGCTAACTGGTCCTTTCAAAATAGGATAAACATACATTTGGCATATTTGAAATAGAAACAAATACATTTGGCAACACTATTGAGAACTTGTAAGCCTGGGTTTTACTCTCCTTCAGCACTAAACTAACTGTATGGCCTTTAACAAATCATATATCCTCTCCAAACTGTAAAATGAGCAAGTTGAACTAGTATGTCTTCTGAGTTTCCTTGTGACTCTAAAAAGTTGAGATTACCACTGTACCTGTGAGAATGGATGGAAGAAAAAATTTGTGCTGTCATTAAGGGACCTATTCTGAGGCTAAACGGCTGCCAGGAGACTTGGAAACCCATGTTCGCCGTGAAGGCAGACACTGCCTGTGATGTAAAAACTGTAATGCTGCAATGCCTATAAATCCTACCGAAGAGTAAGGCAGATCATGAAATTCATCTTTTAGGAATGCTGAGTCTTATCTTCTGCCCCCTGCCCCTACAGTTAATAACTAAATTATACTGTTGTTTTTTTCTCTCTGAACTTCTCATAGCTCTTCTGCCGTAAACAGAACATTACCCTTCCTTATCAATCTGGCTGATTCTAAATGGTTTATTTTCTTAAGGATCTTAAAATCCTTCTCTCAAATGCCACTTCTATGGTCTATTAGGCCTCAAAAATTCTATAGCACCTTTCTAAATAAAGTTAAAGATATTGACTGCAGGCTCCAGCGCTTTCTTTCTTTTATTTTTTTTTTTTTAGAGACAGAGTCTCTCTCTGTCACCCAGGCTGGAGTGCAGTGGCGGGATCTCGGCTCACTGCAAGCTCTGCCTCCCTGGTTCATGCCATTCTCCTGCCTCAGCCTCCCGAGTAGCTGAGACTACGGGCGCCCGCCACCACGCCCAGCTAATTTTTTGTATTTTTAGTAGAGGTGGGGTTTCACCGTGTTAGCCAGGATGGTCTCAACCTCCTGACCTCGTGATCTGCCTGCCTCGGCCTTCCAAAGTGCTGGGATTACAGACGTGAGCCACCGCGCCCGGCCGAGCGCTTTCCACCAGCTAGTTCTGTCTTAATGACCTTCATTACCCATCGTGTCTTTGCTGATTTACAGTCTGTAAGTCCATCAGGTACTTTTGTTCCCTTATTTTTCATAAATCATTTCCACAGTCTCTGTTTCCTTTCTGCCTCTTGGCCTTTTCAGAAGATGTTCCTAATATTTGCAAACAAATTACTTTCTCCCTTTAATTATCTCTGTTCTTCCTTTCAGCATTATATATTTATCATTTATCATCATATATCATGCTATGTATTTGTTGATTTGATCTTTGCCAGTTTATTAGAGTTTGGCGTCACATGCTGTTACATAAATTTTTGCAATTAAAACTGGGAGACATTTTCCTCTCTGCACTTGGCTCCTTTCTTCGTGGAGATGTGATTAGCAGGTTAGAGGATGATAGAAATCAGGCCAGGCTTGGGAATTAGAAACCGGTGTGTTCTAGTCATCTCTGTTTTGTTTCAAGAACAAAACCCACAGTCCCTACTATAAGACTTCTATAAAATGTATGCATGAGTCAAGGAAGAGGCCACTAAGGAGTAAGTGGTTGGTGCAGCACAAGCTCATTAGTACTACTAGAAAAACATTTCAAACGTAATGCCTGACTTGTGGATAAATAGTATAAATAAGGTATCACTCCTTATCTGAGTCTCTGGGTTACAATCTACGTAAGGACCCAAAATATTCCGAACAATTGGCTTCAGCATAAAAAATAAATAAATAAATAAAGGACCCAAAATATCTTATTAGCCTTTCCCCATAGCATACAGAACAGTGCCAGAACACATAAGCACACAGTGATGATTAAGAAAATGTTTTAGGCCAGGCATGGTGGCTCATGCATGTAATCCCAGCACTTTGGGAGGCTGAAGCAAGAGGATCACTTTGCCCATGAGCTTGAGACCAGCCTGGGCAACATAGTGACATCCTGTTTCTACAAAAAAAAAAAAAAAAAAAAAGTTAATCTGGCATGGTGGAATGTGCCTGTGGTCTCAGCTACTTGGGAGCCTAAGGCAGGAAGACTGCTTGAGCCCAGGAGGTTGAAGCTGCCATAAGCTGTAATCACACCACTGTACTCCAGCCTGGGTGACAGAGAGAGACCCCATCTCTAAAAAAAAAAAAAAAAAGGAAATGTTTTATGTTAGTTATTTACTTATAATATTTACTCATATGGACTTCAAAAGGTATTGGCAGTAACTTGCAATAAATCACAGGATATAGGAAAATGTAAAGCCAAGTAGAAGGAGGAGGCAATTATAGATTTGTGAGTAATTTTTTTTTTTTTTTGGAGAAGGAGTCTTGCTCTGTCGCCCAGGCTGGAGTGCAATGGCGCAATCTCAGCTCACTGCAACCTCTGCCTCATGGGTTCAAGTGATTCTCCTGCCTCAGCCTCCTGAGTAGCCGGGATTACAGGCGCCTGCCACTAGGCCCGGCTAATTTTTTTGTATTTTTAGTAGAGACAGGGTTTCACTATGTTGCCCAGGTTGGTCTCGAACTCTTGACCTCAGGTGATCCACCTGCTTTGGCCTCCCAAAGTGCTGGGATTACAGGCGTGAGCCACTGCACTGGGCAAAGTGAGTAATTTTATTAAATATAAACTCTTCTAGTGCTTTAAACCTTCCACTCTAAGTGAACCACTCACTATGCTGATTTCAGTTGTAATTTTAGTTTTAAGGAAGCACAAATATTATATTTCTTTAACATGGAAAAGAAACACAGTAATGAGAATTCATGCCGGGCGCGGTGGCTCACGCCTGTAATCCTAGCACTTTGGGAGGCCGAGGCGGGCGGATCACGAGGTCAGGAGATCAAGACCATCCTGGCTAACACGGTGAAACCCCGTCTCTACTAAAAATACAAAATATTAGCTGGGCGCAGTGGCGGGCGCCTGTAGTTCCAGCTACTCGGGAGGCTGAGGCAGGAGAATGGTGTGAACCTGGGAGGTGGAGCTTGCAGTGAGCCGAGATTGCGCCACTGCACTCTGGCCTGGGCGAGAGAACGAGACTCCGCCTCAAAAAAAAAAAAAGAGAATTCATTCAACTAAGATCAGAATGAGTCCCAGTTACTACATTTCAAAATCTTAGGATTTAATAAAAGTCATAGGGAGATAGAGAGTATCCTTTTCTGCCTCTGCATGAGTCTCAGAGACTCTGTAAGAGACCCAGAAAATACAAACAAATGACATTTTCAGGAAGGCGTTTCTGGTTCCCTGTTGCATCCTCTGCATCTAGAAAAGATAAAACCACCTAGGCACTTCCCCAGTCACTACAGACTCAGAAAAGGAGCTGCAAGTGACAGCCAAAGCATTCCCCATGGCCAGACAATGAGGCAAGGAGAAGCAGCTGGCTATCCCTCTCCTTTGGACTGTTGGGACACAGGAGATCAGAGAAGGTCCGGGTATATTCCCAGATACCAATAATAACAACCCAGTGAAAGGGGTAGCCAAATATGATAGCATAATAGTGGAATAACAGCTGTTTTTTCTCTCTTTGGGCTTTAAATAATTAGACATTACTTGCTTTTTTTCCCCTTTGGCAAGTTTATTTTATTTTATTTTATTTTCCCTTTTTTTAAGAGATGATCTTGCTCTCTTGCCCAGGCTGGAGTGCAGTGGCGTGATTATAGCTCACTTCAGCCTCAAACTGCTGGGCTCAAGTGATCCTCCCACCTCAGACTTTGGAGTGGCTACGACTGCAGACATGCACCACCAGGCCCGGCTAATTTTTTTATTTTTTTATAGAGACAGGGTCTCACTATGTTACCCAGGCTGGTCTCAAACTGCTGGCCTCAAGTGATCATCCTGTCTCAGCCTCTCAAAGTACTGAGGTTCCAGGTGTGACCCACCATGCCTGGCTCCCTTTGGCAACTTTTAATTTTTGAAGAATTCCAGTCTTCTGAATAGTTTGAAAATATTTGATTTTCTTCCAGGCATTTTCTTGAAGTAATTTCCTGTTTTACTTTCAGAAATGTAAAATATGTGATGGGGATAAAGAAAGATCTGCCTGATTTTAGGACACATAATACTTATATAAGGCCCTATCTAAAGTATCCCAAGAGAGGTGTATATTTGTCATCTTTTATAATTGATTTTAAAAGATTGGACTAAAAAGTAAAAATCTGTCACTTGCTTGCCTTGCAATTAATGTGGGAAAGGGTTCCAGCTCCATGTTGAGGTTGCTGGGCTATAGGGTCAAAAACTTCCCTGTCATCCCCTCTAGGATTTGTTCCTTGTTCTGTGATTTGCTGAGTGATCAAAGACCGATGATTATATGGCTCGGCATCTGTATTTCTGTTAAATGGAAATTTTAAAACAATTTTTTTCTTAGACACAAGCGTTGCAGATTTGAGGCTAGATCCTCACATTTTGTCGTCAAGAGGGAATTAGGAATGTGCCATCCCGAACCTGGAAGAGAAAGAAAAAGTACAGAGCAGTCGGTACCTGGTTATAATTTCTGTCAGTCATTTTCACAGCCACACAGCAAGAACCTGTGCTGAAAATAGAAATAAAGATGATTGTCCTCATCTGAGATTTTTCTGAGCATAAAAAAGAGGCATCATTACTTCTTAGTATCCTCCTGGAAAGAAGAAACTGAAAGAAAAGTGAACACTGCTTCTCAGTTTTTTCCTCTTAAAGATCACTGGAAAATTTTGTAGCATCAAAGCTTATTGTAGATAGAGCTCTCTAAGCTCCTTTTATTTGATCAAATTAATTCACTACTTTTCTTTTCTTTTTGAGACAGAGTTTCGCTCTTGTTGCCCAGGCTGGAGTGCAATGGCGCAATCTCAGCTCACTGCAACCTCCACCTCCTGGGTTCAAGCGATTCTCCTGCCTCAGCCTCCCAAGTAGCTGGGACTACAGGCTCCTGCCACCACACCTGGCTAATTTTGTATTTTTAGTAGAGATGGAGTTTCACCACGTTGGTCAGGCTTCTTTCGAACTCCTGACATCAGGTGATCCGCCCACCTCGGCCTCCCAAAGTGCTGGGATTACAGGCGTGAGCCACTGTGCCCAGCCAATTCACTACTTTTCAAGACTCTGAATAACATTTCTTAGTGTATATTTGTTGAGCTGCCTACTATGGTAAATACTAGGTGTGTGAATAGACTGAGTTTACCTTCTGGGCAGAGGGAAAGACAAACAAAATATGCCATGTAATGTGTTAACTACACAGAAATTTGAAAGATGCTGTGGGGGCTTATAGGAGAAGTGGGGAAGTGAATTATGCTCAAAGAGGGCTCCTGGCTAAGGAGAAAATCTTACTTGAGTTTTGAAGGATGAGCAGGGGTAGCCAAATGGAGAGGCAGGGACTTACACTAATTTAAGATCAGTGGGCATTCTAGGTAAAGGGAGCAGTCAGGGTGAATATTCAAAGTCTAAGATCTTCGGGCTCTGCAGGTGATTCTTGTGGACACTACTAGAATTATTTTATTTTATTTTATTTTATTTGAGACAAAGCCCCACTCTGTCGCCCAGGCTGAGTGCTGTGGCGCAATCACGGCTCACTGCAGCCTTGCTCTCCTGTGCTCAAGCGATCCTCCTACCCTTAGCCTCACAAGACTGAAGGTGAGTGCCACCTCACCCAACTAATTTTAATTTTTGTAGAGACAGGGTCTTGCGATGTTTGCCAGGCTGGTCTTGAACTCCTGGGCCCAAACAATCCTCCTGCCTTGGCCTCCCAAGGTGTTAGGATTACAAGCATGTGCCGCCACTGTGCCCGGCCTTCTATTTTAATTGGAGTTTCATGGCTGAGCACAGTGGCTCAGACCTGTAATCCCAGCAATTTGAGAAGCCATGGAACTGCTGTGGAAACTGCTGTAACTGAAATTTTGGTTCACAGCCTTCATTGGATTATCTATTGGGGCAAGCTCCTATTGCCTGGAGGATTGCCTAGAATTTGAGGCTGCAGTGAGTCACTGCACTCTAGCCTGGGTGACAGTGAGATCCATATCTAAAAAAACAAACAAATAAAAAATTAGAGTTTCTGGTTACTGGAGAGTTTCTGCTGGTTGAGTTTCAGTGCTATCTAGAGCTCTAACCCTTTTGAACAGAACAATAATGAATCACAGCGTATGGACATATTCGGACTGGTCCATTGCCTTATTGGTCCTATTACAGTTACTGCTGCCTAATGCCTAAAGCATGTCCATGCTTTCACATGAACTAGATTTTTTTTTAAATGTAGATATTATGTAATCAGAACACCAGTACCTGGAGGCAACTCTTATGCCATTAATCAAGTATTTTATTGACTGCTCTTAGTCTCAGCTAACCCATCTGGATTGCATTGTACTACTTTTCAATCATGGAAAGTTGCCTTTTTTTTTTTTTTTTTTTTTTGAGATAGAGTCTTGCTCTGTCGCCAGGCTGGAGTGCAGTGGTGCGATCTCGGCTCACTGCAACCTCCACCTCCCGGGTTCAAGTGATTCTCCTGCCTCAGCCTCCTGAGTAGCTGGGATTACAGGCACATGTCACCATGCTAATTGCTGTTACTTTTAGTAGAGATGGGGTTTCACTATGTTGGCCAGGCCAGTCTTGAACGCCTGACCTCGTGATCTGCCCACCTTTGCCTCCCAAAGTGCTGGGATTACAGGCATGACTGAGCCACCACACACGGCCCTAAGAGAAGAAAATTTTTAATGTCATTATTGTAAAGGCTATTTCCTGACACCTGTCCCCCAAAAAACAAAACAAGCAAACAAAGAAAAAAAAGCAACTGTAAGCAGGATTACAGCTGTGTTTCTGGACCACACAGAGTGATTATTTCTGTTTCTGAAACTCAGCATATGGTCTGTCTAGAACTCTCTCTATTTGTATGTGGAAAGGTCGCTCTCTTGGACAGGAGTCACGGCTCTAGATTGGCACACGTGGAGCAGGAGGATCAGTGAAATCACTCCTGGTCGTCAGTGCGGTGACAGAATACCCTCACTCTTGACTTTCTAGATGAGTTAGTGTAAAGTTTTCCTTTTATGGGTAACTCCTTCTAGTCACACTGATCACTGACTTCCAGATCTTGCCTGCCCTGCCCTGTGGCCCCCAGGGGCTCTGCCTCCCTGCCAGGAGAGCTGCTGGGGTGCTGAAACCCAGAGAAAACCACAGGTCAAGGGCTTGGCTGGGTTCCCACTCATACGTTCATCCTCTCATTCATTCATCATTCCACAAGTATTTATTGAGTGCCTTCTACATGTCAGGCACTTTTATAAGCAGACACCAAAATAGACTAAAATCTGTTTTCAACAGTCTTCTTCTATTCTAAGGTACATTTCCATTAGCCCTGATAAGGCAGGAAAATAGGGTCTGGAGGCAGGGAACATAAGGCGGATTCACACTTGAGCTATGATAGGAAATATCCTCTCCATAGGGCGTAGGCCAAGTAGATGACTTTGTAACTGTACTTCATCCTCTCCATTTACATAGGACGTACCCAAGTAAAGGGTATTTCAACTCCCAAAAATTCTGCAACAGGGACTTTGAGACTCTATGCTCAGGCCCGCTCCCACACCATGGAGTGTACTTTCGTTTTCAATAAAACCCTTCATCCCTTCCTTTCTTTGTTTGTGCGTTTTGTCCAATTCGTTGTTCAGGAAGCCAAGAACCGGGACACTCTCCACCATTAACATTTCAGCGAATCAGACAGGAGGAAGAGGTAAGCCGAAAAGTTTGGGATTCATTTTACTCCCTTTCCTTTCCGCTCCATACAGGGGCGCTCTCTCTCTTTTCCTATCCAACTGGGGACCCTTGGTGGGCAGGGC
Organism: Nomascus leucogenys; assembly: GCF_006542625.1. Classification (NCBI taxonomy): domain Eukaryota; kingdom Metazoa; phylum Chordata; class Mammalia; order Primates; family Hylobatidae; genus Nomascus; species Nomascus leucogenys. The sequence continues at coordinate 17,263,784 of NC_044387.1, forward strand.
CTAAGTACTTAGACCTCAGAGCCTCTGCTAAGAGCATCCCCTTTGAGCAGGTTGAGGTCCACAGGACCCACGGAGCATCCTCCCGTGGGGTCCAATCTTAGAGTGTCAGATGTCTCTAACCTTAGGTCGGCACTGGTACCACGTGCAGGTTTTCCCCTCCAAGGCCTACCTTAGAATTTTCTCTCGCAATTGCAATGCTGTCTGGCCCAAACATTGTTTGGAATCTGGAGTTTGCTGTCTAAAGGGAAAGTGGAACGGCATTGCATGTATCCAGGCTTTTGTGCTGCGGTTCTAAGCAGGGAGCCTGGTTAATGTGTGACACCCTCCTTTGGTAGGGTTTGGCCCCAATGCTCTTTGGAGTCTGGGAAGGTTTGGTCTTTAAAAATCAAGCTGCCATGGAAACTGCTGTAACTGAAATTTTGGTTCACAGCCTTCATTGGATTATCTATTGGGGCAAGCTGGTATTGCTATCTCATGGCTAAGGTTCCAAGCTACTGGATCTTCATTTATGTGTGTGTATGCATGTCTAGATGTGTTTATTTGTATGTACACTTACTGTTATATGTTGTGTCTACCAAAATTGGCTTATAAGTTAAAAAAACTTATAAATTAAGTAAATAGGTCTAAGCAATTTTCTTTTTTTTTTTTTTTTTTTTTTTTTTGAGACAGAGTCTCACTCTTTCACCGAGGCCGGACTGCAGTGGCGCTATCTAGGCTCACTGCAACCTCTGCCTCCCGGGTTCACGCCATTCTCCTGCCTCAGCCTCTCAAGTAGCTGAGACTACAGGCGCCCACCACCATGCCCGGCTAATTTTTTGTATTTTTAGTAGAGACAGAGTTTCACCGTGTTAGCCAGGATTGTCTCGATCTCCTGACCTCGTGATCCGCCCGCCTCGGCCTCCCAAAGTGCTGGAATTACAGGCGTGAGCCACCGCGCCCGGCCTAGGTCTAAGCAATTTTCAAGTTCACATGATTTAAAGTATAACTTTAGGCCGGGCGCGGTGGCTCACGCCTGTAATCCCAGCACTTTGGGAGGCTGAGGCGGGCGGATCACGAGGTCAAGAAATCGAGACCATCCTGGCTAACACGGTGAAACCCCGTCTCTACTAAAAGTACAAAAAAAAAAATTAGCCGGGCACGGTGGCGTGCAACTGTGTCCGAGCTGCTGGGGAGGCTGAGGCAGGAGAATGGCGTGAACCCAGGAGGCAGAGCTGGCAGTGAGCCCAGATGGCACCACTGCACTCCAGCTTGGGTGACAAGAGCAAGACTCCGTCTCAAAATAAGTAAGTAAATAAATAAATAAAGTATAACTTTAATAAACAAGCTAGCTTTAAAATTATTGGTGACATAAAAATAGAAATGCCTTCAGAATTGTCAGCATACATTTTGTCTGAATTTTATGTTTGTCTTTGCTAGATATTTTAAAATGTCAGTGTTAATTCAAGCTGGGAGCTGCTTGGGGCGAGCCTACCTCCCATTCTATTCAAAGTCTCACTGAGATAAATGCATATCTGATTGCTTCCTTGGGAAGGGCTAATCAGGAACTCAGGAGAATGCAATTCTTTGCCTCTCACCTACCTGTGATCTGAAAGCCCCCAAGCTCCCTCCTCACCTCAGAGTCCAAACCAATGTTCATTTTACATATGTTGATTGATGTCTCATGTCTCCCCTGTTAACAGTAAAAAATAAAGTACAGTGAATGGGATAAATGTTTTAGGTAGACTTTTTGTGTGAATTAAAATTTTTTTTTGAGATGGAGTCTCACTCTGTCGCCAGGCTGGAGTGCAGTGGCATGCTCTCGGCTCACTGCAACCTCTGACTCCCTGGTTCAAGTGATTCTCTTATGTCAGCCTCCTAAGTAGCTGGGATTATAGGCACACACCACCATGCCTGGCTAATTTTTGTATTTTTTTTTTTTTTTTTTTTTTTTTTTTTTTTTTGAGACGGAGTCTTGCTCTTTCACCCAGGCTGGAGTGCAGTGGCGCGATCTCGGCTCACTGCAAGCTCCACCTCCCGGGTTCACGCCATTCTCCTGCCTCAGCCTCTCCGAGTAGCTGGGACTACAGGCGCCCGCCACCACGCCCGGCTAATTTTTTGTATTTTTAGTAGAGACGGGGTTTCACCGTGGTCTCGATCTCCTGACCTCGTGATCCGCCCGCCTCGGCCTCCCAAAGTGCTGGGATTACAAGCGTGAGCCACCGCGCCCGGCCTAATTTTTGTATTTTTAGTAGAGACAGGGTTTCACCATGTTGGCCAGGATGGTCTCGATCTCCTGACCTCGTGATCGGCCCACCTCAGCCTCCCAAAGTGCTGGGATTACAGGCGTGAGCCACCGTGCCCAGCCCATAAATTAAAATCTTAAAGTTATTTTTAATGCTTGTGGAAAGTAAAAAGTTTCCTCTTCAAAGTTCCCCTTCTTGTTAAAGCATAAATCATAAGTGTTAGAAATAATAGTTTCTTTTAAAGACTAACTTTCTTCAAGCATCCTTGCTTTGTGCTAATAACTCTTGTTAAACCCTATCCTATGTAACTGTTGGACATGCTCACAGTCACGTTCCAGCTCACAGCCTATGCCCCTTCCTTATTTGGAAATGTTATTGCTTCCTTAAACCTTTCGTAAGCAACTTCTTTGTTCTTCCCTGCACTTACCTATTTAGGAAAGTTTTAGCTATTAGCAAATCGGGTATCAGTTTAAGAGTGTGAGGTCCCGCTCCAGTCAATGGATACAGGGCACAGCAGTAAGGTGGACCCAAATGCATTAAGGTATAAATATGCCTGCTTTTCCTTTGTTCATGTGTGCTCTCGCCATTGTTCCATCTGTGATTGAGCACCCTTTCTGCAGAAAGTAAAGATTGCCTTGCTGAGAGATCTTTTGTCTCTCTGCTGACTTTTCTTTGTGGCACTGATTATCTATTTCTAACATATTTCGTATTTCTAACAATGCTTATTTAATATCTGAGTCATTTCCAATTAAGAAAGGGTTGTAATATAGGAATGTGTTTCTGAAATTGTGGAATTGTTCTTATCTGTAAATGTCCATATCTGATAGTTCAGGATTTCTTGCTTTTTAGGGTTTCACTAAAGTTTTAGGTTACTAAGGATAAAAATTCTAGTTAACACGTAATTCTGTATACAAAATGTGCCAGAATCTGTTATTAGTGGAAAAAATAATAATTTTGTCTAATTCAGAAGTTATCTAAAAGTTAGTTCAAATTACAGATTTGCAAAGGTTATTTATGAAACAATGTAGTAAGAAGCCATTAAGTAGGGGAGAAAGATGTGGAAAAAGTTTAAATAATAAAATATTCTTTAAAACCTGATAAAAAATTGGAGACATTTGGCTATTTAACATTTTCATAGTTAAAGCTCTTAGTCTTGATTAAAGTAAAATAAGAAGTATTGTAAAAAATGCATTGGCAGTTTGGCAATTTTTTTTTTTTTCTTTTATTTGAGACGGAGTTCCGCTCTTGTTACCCAAGCTGGAGTGCAATGGCGTGATCTCACTGCAACCTCTGCCTCCCAGGTTCAAGCGATTCCCCTGCCTCAGCCTCCCGAGTAGCTAGGATTACAGGCACTCACTACCACGCCCAGCTAATTTTTTGTATTTTTAGTAGAAACAGGGTTTCACCATGTTAGCCAGGCTGGTCTCGAACTCCTGACCTGAGGTGATTCGCCCCCCTCTGCCTCTCAAAGTGCTGGGATTACAGGCGTGAGCCACCATGCACGGCCGGCAATTCTTTTTTTAATATAGTTAAGCATGAAGCTGGATTTAGTGTAAAGCCAAATTTCACATACATGCTTGCATTGCTTCACACTATGTTTACTGTTTTGTGTGGATAGTGCCTAAAGTACTTATTGGTCATGTGCCTAAAGTGGATTTCTTGATTGCACAGAATGTATAAAATATTGGTGAATGTAGGGATATTGAATTGTGTATCAGGAGCAAAATATTCACTACGTGGGTTTTTTGGGGCCCTAGGTAACACTGTAACCTCTAAGGTAAACTGAGTAGGAAAATTTAGGGTTGGTTTCCTGTTTGTTTTTACTTCTTCTTTTTTTTTTTTTTTTGAGACGGAGTCTCACACTGTTGCCCTGGCTGGAGTACAGTGGCGTGATCTTGGCTCACTGCAACCTCCGCCTGCTAGGTTCAAGCAATTCTCCTGCCTCAGCCTCCCAAGTAGCTGGGATTACAGGTGCCCACCACCATGCCCAGTTAATTTTTTTGTTTGTTTGTATTTTTAGTAGAGATGGGGTTTCATTATGTTGGCCAGGCTAGTCTCAAACTCCCGACCTCATGATCCGCCCACCTCAACCTCCCAAAGTGCTAGCACTACAGGCATGAGCCACCGCGCCCAGCCTGTTCGTTTGCTGCTTATTCACCTCTGACTGGTTGTGTATCAATATATATAAAACCATGATGCTTTTTAGTTTCTAGTGGAAGGCTTTTTCCTTTGGTTCTGTGAATAGTTATTTTGTTTCCTATGCATTTCTAGCAAGTCATCATTAGTTCCATTTATCTGGAATTCCCAAGCTACCTTTGTTAGGCCTGCAAGAATTAATGGAGCACACCAGCTTTCTATCCTTAAACTAACATTTTGGATTTTAGGCTTCCTGATATTTTAAGTTCGTTGAGTATACGCTCACAAATAGAATTTGAGTCATATTTCTCTCTTTTTAGTTTCTCCAAAATTTGTAAACTATCTATGAATATTCTTAATTCATAGCAATGTGTCTCTTTGCATGTGGTCAAGCAGGGTTGCCAGGGCTGCTCAGGCAGAGAGAACCCAGAAACCTGGCAGGCTGGCAAAAGGGTAAGAATTTCTTGCCAGTCAGTCTCTGGTCTCTTTCTCTCTGTGCAAACTGGTTAAATATAAAGTAAAAGTCACTGTTTATCTCCTGTGTAAAGTTTTAAATTAATTGGTTTAATAAGAAGAAGAGCTTAAATCAAATATTTTGTCAGAAAACTAGAAAGTGTAATGCCTTTTAGTTCACATGACTTTAGCAATCTTTGGGAAGTAAAGATGGTTTTAAAGATTATTGGTAAAAGACAGTATCTTCAAAATGTAAACATGTGGTCTAAGTTATATTCAAATATTAGGTTTGCTAAATGGTTTAAGGTGATAAATTGCTTCTTTGGCTTTTGAAAATTGTTTAACTTGCCTGCTTTCCAGCTAGGTAAGGCCTGGGGATGTGTGGAGTTGGCCACGCTCCTGCTATGCTGAAAATAGTCGAAGCTTATCAGAACATAACTTACCAGGTTTTACATTAAAGTTAAAATTGCTAAGAGTTGCCACTGTAACATGCAATTAAGACTACTAGAAACAGTTTTACAGGCCAGGCGCAGTGGCTCACGCCTGTAATTCCAGCACTTTGGGAGGCTGAGGCGGGCAGATCCCGAGGTCAGGAGATTGAGACCATCCTGGCTAACACGGGGAAACCCCGTCTCTACTAAAAATACAAAAAAATCAGCCGGGCGTGGTGGCGGGCACCTGTAGTCTCAGCTACTCAGGAGGCTGAGGCAGGAGAATGGCGTGAACCTGGGAGGTGGAGCTTGCAGTGAGACAGGATCATGCCACTGCACTCCAGCCTAGGCAACAGAGTGAGACTCTGTCTCAGAAAAAAAAAAAAAAGAAACAGTTTTACCTGCAAGGTATGTAAGAACAGTTGAATGTGGCTTTTTTTTTTTTGTAAAAGGTTATAAAAGGTTTTTACTAGTTTAAAATTTCTGAGTCATTTTGGCAAAATAGATAATTTATGGTAATCTGGAATTCTAAAATCAAACTTCAGTTTCAAAGTTGTCTTTCCTAATCCCTGACTTTTTGGATGGATAAGAGGGCCCTGAAAACATTCAGAAAAGAGGTAAACAGGATTTTCTGACATGTTAGGTACATGGGATTGCCAAAATGATGTTCAGTCTTCTTTAGGTTATATTTTTGTGAATATTACTAATATATGTTCCAAAATTATATGGGATTTCTAAAGTAGTATGTGCTATCAATTATAATTATGGTTATTAAATTGTTATTGTAAACCACAGAAATAACGAAATTTCCTTGTATAAAGCTAACTCGAGTAGAACAAAAATTAATTAAATACTAAGAAAATACTGTCAGATTTTTCATATTAAACCAGCTGATACTGAAATTGTTTAAAACATTTTATAACCAAAGCTTGGTTCCATATTCCTGGGAAGATAAAGTTTCACGTACATTTGATCACCTGGTGGGCCATTTAAACATTTTATAAAGGGATTTCATTCAATTGTTATTTTCAATGTATGTTTTCTGGTTGTATAAAAGCTTTCCCATGCAAGAGGGCTGATGTTATAACAGTAGACTATTATGCTACAGTGTATTTTCACCAGGTGAAGAAAAAGCTTTTTTGTGGTTTGGATCTTCTGGAAACATCAGAGAAAGACTGTCCTTGTCATCCACACTACAACAAAACTTCAGAACCTTGGGCTTTGGGTTTATGGTCTCACAACTGAGAAGGGTCCTGGGTCCCTCCACACTTTTGGAACTGTGCATCCATTGGAACCCTTGAGGTAAAGCTGAACAGGGAAATGTCTTCCGAGAAGCAGATAGCATCCTTGATATGAACAGTTTTTCCCTAATTCACAGATTAAGACTTCTACTGTCATGAAACTCTTATCTTTGAATATTTTTTCTTATGCCTCTATGAACAATAGAAGTAGAAAAGGGGTCTGTTATGTGCATTAATGTGGTGTACTTTTATTGTGAAGGAGTTTGCAGCCAGCCTTATACATGGATACCCTTGTACTTTGATAGATAAAAGATGAAGGCCCAATGTAGGTAAGAAACTTTAATGATACATACGTTGCCTCATAATCAGTCAAAAATAAAACATTTGTTCATTCCTCTTTTTTTTTTTTTTTTGAGACGGAGTCTCGCTCTGTCTCCCAGGCTGCAGTGCAGTGGCGCGATCTCGGCTCACTGCAAGCTCCGCCTCCCGGGTTCACGCCAATCTCCTGCCTCAGCCTCTCCGAGTAGCTGGGACTACAGGCGCCCGCCACCACGCCCGGCTAATTTTTTGTATTTTTAGTAGAGATGTGGTTTCATCGTGGTCTCAATCTCCTGACCTCGTGATCCGCCCGCCTCGGCCTCCCAAACTGCTGGGATTACAAGTGTGAGCCACCGCGCCCGGCCTGTTCATTCCTCTTAACCCACATCATGGGTTAAAGAAAACACTGCCAGGAGGCCTTCACTCTTCTAAAAGGGCATCATTTGTTAGGTCCTTTTTCCGTGGTTTAAAGTAAAAGAAGCAACGATTAGAAATACATCCCTCAGGCCGGGTGCGGTAGCTCATGCCTGTAACCCCAGCACTTTGCGAGGCCAAGGCAGTGCAGATCCCAGCACTTTGCGAGGCTGAGGTCAGGAGTTGAAGACCAGCCTGGCCAATATGGTGAAACCCGGTCTGTACGAAAAATACAAAAATTAGCCGGGTGTGGTGGTGGGTGCCTGTAATCCCAGCTACTCGGGAGGCTGAGGCAGGAGAATCACTTGAACTGGGGAGGCAGAGGTTGCAGTAAGCCAAGATTATTGTGCCACTGCACTCCAGCCCGGGCAGTAGAGTGAGACTCTGTCTCAGAAAAAAAAAAAAAGAAAGAAATGTATCCCTCATGATAGGCTCTATAGCAAACTCTACTGTAAAGGCTACAGTTATACAACAATCTTTAAATTCTTTTGTGAAAGTTACGATAGAATTGGCTGAACAAGGAAGTATCTGCAGCTGCTGGCACTTTTGGCCTATGGAGAAATACACCAAATGAAGATTATAAAAATTCAGTGGTAGGGGATTAACAAAAAGACTGCCTAGTTAAGTGAGTAAACTCTTTAGCTCATTCTTTGATCTATTTGATTTTAGGAGGTTTGGTTTTTGGGGGACCTTGAGTAAGAAGCATACTCCAAACTCTTGCTATTATCCTCCCAATAGTCATAATAATAGTCTCCCTGGTGTGCTGTTTTCTCTCAAAGGTTTCAAATGCTGCATGCAGCTGTCCCTAGAATGTCATATGGTCTCTCTTCAAGTGGAGTAACTGGAGCTGAAAGAAATGTGCAACCATGAGGACACTGTAACCTACAAATGACATGCTGCGACCGGAAACACAAAATGATGGTAACTGAGAGTGGCACTAAGGCCTTAACTTTTGGTCACGTTCTTCACTTAAGTGAGAAGGGGGAGTTTTTGTAAACAAAATTCTGGGAGGCCATCGTTTTGGACTAAGCTCATGCACTAGGCCCCAACAGACCAAACCAAAATAAAGTTGGTTGTGCTAAGACTTTAAGGAAACACACGAATCCTAGAACAGATCAGGTTTTGTCTTTTCTTCTGCAAATCTCTGTAACAAACATTCTTGACAGCATGGGTATCTACCCCTTGAGGTTCCCATTAAATCTTTTAACCAAATTCATTTCCTCTTGCCTAGAGACCATCAAGCTCCAGATGATCATGCAACAAAGGTTCCAGCCAGTCCAGTGGTCATCAGGGTTGAAGACAGACCGAACACAGTCCCCTGGAGTCATGCCAGCTGAAGGCCTTCAGCCTCCTGTCACTCCGATACTAGACAGGCAAACAGGAGGACGGGCAGGAGGTTCTCGACTTGTGATCGGCCTCCCAAGTGGGATAGGCTTGAGCCCGGCGGGCGAGAGTCTGTGATTCCAATAGGAACTACGCCCCAAGTCAGCATGAAGCACTTACAGAAAAAAGACCACCGGTCCTTCTGCTTCCTATAAAGATTTATGAGGATCACATCTCTTAGTGGGGAGATGAGGCAGGAAAACAAGGTCTGGAGGCAGGGAACATAAGGCCCATTCACACTTCAACTATGACAGGAAATATCCTCTCCGTAAAGCGTAGGCCAAGTAGATGACTTTGTAACTTTACTTCATCCTCTCCATTTACATAGGATGTACCCCAAGTAGAGGGTATTTCAACTCCCAAAAATTCTGTAACGGGGCCCTTGAGCCCCTATGCTCGGGCCTGCTCCCACACTGTGTAGTGTACTTTCATTTTCAATAAATCCTTCATTTCTTCCTTGTTTTGTGCATTTTGCCCTATTCTTTGTTCAAGATGCCAAGAACATGGACACTCTCCTTCCTTTTTTCTTTTTTTTTTTTTTTTGAGATGGAGTCTCACTCTGTCGCCCAGGCTGGAGTGCAGTGGCGCGATCCCGGCTCACTGCAAGCTCTGCCTCCTGGGTTCACGCCATCCTCCTGCCTCAGCCTCCCGAGTAGCTGGGACTACAGGCACCCGCCACCACGCCTGGCTAATTTTTTGTACTTTTAGTAGAGACAGGGTTTCACTGTGTTAGCCAGGATGGTCTCAAACTCCTGACCTTGTGATCTGCCTGCCTCGGCCTCCCAAAGTGCTGGGATTACAGGCGTGAGCCACCGCGCCTGGCACCGTCCTTCCTTAACACTGGTGCCCTGCTCTTTGTTTCTAGGGCAACTGAAACAGGTCTCTGCCAGTGCAGCTGGGACTCAGTGTTTCTTCCAGTTACTTGCTCCAGTGTCACTCTTAGAAGTGGCTTTCTCAGTACAGCACTTCAAACTCTTCAAATACAGACATTTTCTTCAAGACGTTGTATAGTATCTAAGTAGGGAGAAATTTCTAGTTCAATTACGCATTGCACCTCAAGGTAACATCTGCCTTCAATGATTCAGGTCCTGCAGAATGGTCTGAGTCATCCATTCAGATAGCTCTGCCCTTATAGTAAATTTCCTGTTGGGTATTTCACCCCTACTCCACCCCCATTATCATTTTAACTATCTTGTTCCTACCAGGCTCTCTATGGCCACATTTGTCATCAGATACGTGCTGATGAACTTGAATCTTAAAAGAAAGACCCCAATTTCTAATCTCATGAGTTTTTCTCCCTCCCATCCTATATAAATTTGTAGATGCAAATGAAAATGAGAAAAGAAATACCTGGCTGGGTGCAGTGGCTCATGCCTGCAATCCCAGCACTTTGAGAGGCCCAGGTGGGTGAAACACTTGAGCCCAGGAGTTCAAGACCAGCCTGGGCAATATGGCAAAACCCCGTCTCTACAAGAAATGCAAAACCTTAACCGGGCGTGTTGGCACGCACCTGTAGTCCCAGCTACTCTAGAAGCTGAGGTGTGAGGATCGCTTGAGCTTGGGAGGTTGAGGCTACAGTGAGCTGTGATCAGACCACTGCACTCCAGCTTGGGCAACAGAGTGAGATCCTGTCTCAGAAAAAAAAAAAAAAAAAGAAGGAAAGAAATACCCTCCAGCTTCACTAGACCGCATTCAAGATTAAAGGCCAGTAGACGTTACTTCTTTTTGTTTAAGTGGCTAAGCCACAGATCTTTCTTGAGCTAAAAAAAAAAAAAGGTCCTGTTGTTGGCTGGGCAGGTGGCTCATACCTGTGAGGCCGAGAAAGGGGGATCCCTTTGAGCTCAGGAATTCGAGACCAGCCTGGGCAACATGGTGAAACCCAGTGTCTACTAAAAATACAAAAATTAGCCATGTGTGGTGGTGCATGCCTGTAGTCCCAGCTACTCTGGAGGCTGAGGCACAAGAATCGCTTGAACCTGCGAGGCGCAGGTTGCAGTGAGCTGAGATCTCGCCACTGCACTCCAGCCTGGGTGACAGATCGAGACTCCCCCTCAAAAGCAAACAAAAAAAAGTTCTGTTATCTGTGAAATACCATAAATATTGTGCTAAAGTTGACTTTAAAAATGATACAGGCCGGGCGCAGTGGCTCATGCCTGTAATCCCAGCACTTTGGGAGGCCGAGGCGGGTGGATCACGATGTCAGGAGATCTAGACCATCCTGGCCAACATGGTGAAACCCTGTCTCTACTAAAAATACAAAAAAATTAGCTGGGCCTGGTGGCGCGCGCCTGTAATCCCAGCTACTCAGGAGGCTGAGGCAGGAGAATCGCTTGAACCAGGGAGTTGGAGGTTGTAGTGAGCCGAGATTGCGCCACTGCACTCCAGCCTGGCAACAGAAAGAGACTCTGTCTCAAACATAAAAAATAAAAAATAAATAAAAATCATACAAGGCAAGACTCTGTCTCAAAAAAAAAAAAAAAAAGATTCAAGGCTGGGCGTGGTAGCTCATGCCTGTAATCCCAGTACTTTGGGAGGTCAAGTTAGGCAGATCGCTTAAACCTAAGAGTTCGAGACCAGCCTGGGCAACATGATGAAAACTCATACAAAAAATACAAAAATTAACTGGGCTTTGTGGTGGGCACCTGTAATCCCAGCTACTGGGGAGGCTAAGGTGGGAGGATTGCTTGAGCCTGGGAAGTCGAGGCTGCAGTGAGCCATGATTGCGCCACTGCACTGCAGCCTGGGTGACAGAGCGAGACTGTTTCAAACAAAAAAGAAAACAAAAACCTTCGGATGTTTCCTGGCCTTTTATTTTAAATTAAACCCATTCAGTTTTTGTTGGAAAAGTAATATATAATCATTTTTAAATTGGCAAATGTGCTCATTTCAGCTGCACAAACACTAAAATCGGAATGATACAGAGAAGATTAGCATGAATGACATGCAAATTTGTGAAGCCTTCTGTATTTTCCTGTAGCACTGTAGGATGACTATAGTTAATAGTTATATATTATACAGTTTCAAGTAGCTAGCTGGAGGGTATTGAATGTTCCAACACAAAGAAATCATAAGTGTTTGAGATGATGGGTATGCTAACTACGCTGATCTGATCGCTATACACATATGTGTCACAACATCACTATGTATCCCGTAAGTATGTAATTATTATGTGTCAATTTAAAAATTTAAAAGTAAAAAAAAAAACATAAAATTGGAAAAGAAAGAAACGTAGAAGGACAAAAAATACAAGCCATATTCTACCATCCAAAGGTAATACTTACAAATTTCATTGCATTTTACACATCTTGACTTCCCATCTATTAAAAATTAGTTTTTATTACATTTTTTAATTTTTCATTATCGTCAAAATAATCATGTAGAAAGACATATAGTAAAAAAATTTTCCCAGTTTCCCCCACAACAGCATTTCTGAGTTAATCACTGTTATCCCTCTAGACAGTTTTATGTGTCTATTAAACATATTTTCAAACTTTTTGAATAAATAGGTTTTTGTTTGACTCAAAAAATAATACGTTTCTTGGTTTTTGTTTTTTGTTTTTTGTTTTTTTTTTTTGAGACGGAGTTTCACCCTTTTTGCCCAGGCTGGAGTGCAATGGTGCAATCTCGGCTCACTGCAACCTCCGCCTCCCGGGTTCAAGCAATTTTCCTGCCTCAGCCTCCCAAGTAGCTGGGATTACAGGCATGTACCACCACGCCTGGCTAATTTTGTATTTTTAGTAGAGACGGGATTTCTCCATGTTGAGGCTGGTCTCGAACTCCTGACCTCAGGTGATCCACCTGCCTCGGCCTCCCAGAGTGCTGGGATTGCAGGCATGAGCCAATATGCCTGGCACATTTCTTGTTTTTTAACAACTTTGTTGAGGTTTATTTTACATATTATATATAATTCACTGTTTCAAGTGTACAATTCAATAATTTTTAGTACATTTATTCTATTTTACATGTGTAGCCATCACCATGTCGGTTTAGAATATTTTCGTCACTCAGTAAGATCCCTCATACAGGTTTACTGTGAACCCCTGTTCTCTTGAGCCCTTACCCTAGACAATTACTAATCTTTTTTTGTCTTTATAGATTTGTCTTTTCTGGACATTTCATATAAATGGAATCATACAGTATAGATTTCTTGTCTGCCTTCTTTCCCTCAGCATAATCCATTTATTTCTAAAAAGAAACTAGAGAGAAATGTTTATGGATGCTTATTAAATTTATCTGAAATGATGTCTCACAAGCAAAAAATACAAAAGAACTTTTACATTCTGGTATAGGGAAAGAACTAAAACCAGTCAACTATTGTGAATCTGTGGAAGAGATTTAAATTCTTTGACATTCCACTCTTCCCCCTAGTGGCCAGGACAAAAAGAGTACTGTATACTGTGTTTGTTAGGAAGCATCTCAGATTCTTCAAGTGCTGCTAAGTGAGAGGTATTTTACACTTGGAGTTTTTATATGAAAGATATTTCCTTTCCGTTTATTGGAGGCCTTTTTTTTATAAGGCAAATTTGTTGGGAGGCATAATTAATCATTCTCTGTGATTCTTCCCACTGCTGAATCCACCAGCCTCTCCTTAAAGAGGGATTTAGAATAGTGGTTAAGAGGCTGGGCACGGTGGCTCACACCTGTAATCCCAGCACTTTGGGAGGCCGAGGCGGGCAGATCACCTGAGGTCGGGAGATCGAGACCAGCCTGACCAGCATGGAGAAACCCCATCTCTACTAAAAATACAAAATTAGCTGGGCGTGGTGGTGCATGCATGTAATCCCAGCTACTCGGGAGGCTGAGGCAGGAGAATTGCTTGAATCTGGGAGGTGGAGGTTGCGGTGAGCCGAGATTGCGCCATTGCACTCCAGCCTAAGCAACAAGAGCGAAACTCTGTCTCAAAAAAAAAAAGAAAAAAGAATAGTAGTTAAGAGCTCAAGATATGGTAACAACTTGCCCATATTTGAATGTCAATTCTGTTACTTGCTAGTTAGGGGACCTTACTCAGCAGGTAAGTGTCTTCTTTTTGTTTTTGGTTTTTTTTTTTTTGAGACAGAGTCTTGCTCTGTTGCCCAGGCTGGAGTGCAGTGGCACTATCTCAGCTCACTGCAACTTCCGCCTCCTGGATTCAAGAAATACTCCTGCCTCAGCCTCCCAAGTAGCTGGGACTACAGGCACCCTCCACCATGTCTGGCTAATTTTTGTATATTTAGTAGAGATGGCCTTTCACCATATTGGCCAGGCTGGTCTCGAACTCCTGACCTTGTGATCCTCCTGCCTCAGCCTCCCAAAGTGCTGGGATTACAGGCATGAGCCACCGTGCCCGGCCTTAAGTGTCTTCTTCTTTTGTAAGATGAGGATGATAATAATACCTGTTTTATGGGGTTGTTGTGAGCATTAAATACATTAAGATACATGGAACTCCTAGAATAGTACCACTGAAGCATACTGTCATTCAGCAACCTGAGTATTTAAAAAAAAAAAAAAAAGGATTTTAAAAACACAAACCAGAATTTGTTTCTGCTAAACCAATGTTTTGGCCAGGTGTGGTGGCTGACACCTGTAATACCAGCACTTTGGGTAGCTGAGGTGGGAGAATCTCTTGAACTCAGGAATTCAAGTCCAGCCTGGACATGTAATGAGATCACTACACTACAAAAAATAAAAAAATTAACCTGACATGGTGGCACATACCTTTAGTCCCAGCTACATGGTAGGCTAAGGTGGAAGGATTTCTTGAGCCTGGGAGGTTGAGGCTGCAGTGAGCCATGATGGCACCACTGCACTCTAGCCTGGGCAACAGAGCAGGACCCTGTCTCAAAAAACAAAAACAAAAACTAGGGTTTTGTGTGAGTGAGTTATTCAGATGCTGTGTGTGATGGGTGCTGAAAGGCTTTCTACTCAAAAATAGCTCCTTCTGGCCGGGCGCGGTGGCTCATGCTTATAATCCCAGCACTTTGGGAGGCTGAGGCGGGCGGATCACGAGGTCAGGAGATCGAGACCACGGTGAAGCCCCGTCTCTACTAAAAATACAAAAAAAAAATTAGCTTGGCGTGGTGGCGGGCCCCTGTAGTCCCAGCTACTCGGAGAGGCTGAGGCAGGAGAATGGCGTGAACCCGGGAGGCGGAGCTTGCAGTGAGCCGAGATTGCGCCACTGCACTCCAGCCTGGGCGACAGAGGGAGACTCCGTCTCAAAAAAAAAAAAAAAAAAAAATAAGCTCCTTCCTAGGCAACTGTTGAAGCTTGACAGTCTGCTTTTCCAGAGCCAGCCCTGTAACAACTGCCTCCCCAATTTTGGAGACAGCCCTCACCAAGAACCTATTTTTACTCACAGGTGGTATCTGAGATTAATTCGACTAGCAGCCCTGTACTTCCACTACTTCCGCATTCCTGTGCTGGCTTTGGGACCCTAGTACCCACCCTCTAAGTTTCATCCTTCTCATAACCTTCTGTGCTTGCACAGGTTGTATGTCCCTAGACTTTCACTGCAGTGTCTGCTTTAGGCACCAGGATCCTCTACAGGAAGTAGAATCTTTCCTGACTACAAACTTTTTGGAAAGGCCGGGGGGCGGTGGCTCACGCTTGTAATCCCAGCACTTTGGGAGGCCGAGGCGGGCGGATCACGAGGTCAGGAGATCGAGACCATGGTGAAACCCCGTCTCTACTAAAAATACAAACAAAAATTAGCCGGGCGTGGTGGTGGGCGCCTGTAATCCCAGCTACTCGGAGAGGCTGAGGCAGGAGAATAGCGGGAACCCGGGAGGCGGAGCTTGCAGTGAGCCGAGATCGCGCCACTGCACTCCAGCCTGGGAGACAGAGCAAGACTCCGTCTCAAAAAAAAAAAAAAAAAAAAGAAACCAAAAACTTATTGGATGTGGCTATTCATTATATGCTTAAGGTTTGCCACTTTTCTTTCCCTGGGGTTGGACTGAGTCTTCATCCCGTATAATTGATCTGGGTCCTATTGGAGCTAGACAGACCACCCAATACTGCCATTTACCTAACTCTGGATAACATCTTCCTGCCAGGAGACGCCTGCTGATATGCCCTGCCTGCCAGACTATAATTCCTTGGGTATTGTGGGGGCTCATGCCCCCTCAATTTAGACATACGTGATTGGGCAAATTCCATGGTGCAGATTTTATTTTGCCACAAAAACATAGAATAGGTCTATTTCCTCTCCTAGCCCTGTCCCTCCATAAGTGTTCACACATGGTAAACTGACCAGGAAAGGCTCTAATCCTCCAACCCTTACCCCAAGAGGGCTGCAAGTCAGGTAAGCGGCTCAAGAATTCAAATATGCCGGGTACAGTGGCTCATGCCTGTAATCCCAGCACTTTGGGAGGCCAAGGCAGGTGGATCATGAGGTCAGGAGTTCGAGACCAGCCTGAGCAACATGGTGAAACCTCGTCTCTACTAAAAATACAAAAAAATTAGCCGGGCATGGTGGCAGGGGCCTGTAGTCCCAGCTACTCGGGAGGCTGAGGCAAGAGAATCACTTGAACCAGGAGGCAGAGGTTGCAGTGAGCCGAGATCACGCCACTACACTCCAGCCTGGGTGAGAGTGAGATTCCGTCTCAAAAAAAAAAAAAAAAAAAATTCAAACATATGCCCACATACTATTTATCTATATATGTGTAAAATGTAAACCAAGCTAACAGACTGTTTAATAAAATCTATCATCTTTCCATGGAAAATATACCTTCGGAGCAATAAAATTGAAATGTATATAAAGCTGTGGTTTTTCATACAAGCACAAATTGGCAATTTTTTTTTCTACTTTGAGACGGAGTTTCGCTCTTGTTGCCCAGGCCGGAGTGCAATGGCACGATCTTGGCTCACTGCAACCTCTGCCTACTGGGTTCAAGCAATTCTGCCTCAGCCTCCCGAGTAGCTGGGATTACAGGCTAATTTTGTATTTTTAGTAGAGATGGGGTTTCTCCATGTTGGCCAGGCTGGTCTCGAAGCCCTGACCTCAAGTGATCTGCCTCCCTCTGCCTCCCAAAGTGCTAGGATTATAGACGTGAGCCACTGCGCCTGGCCAAAATTGGCAAATTATTAGATGACTGAATTTAGTTATTATTGCACATTTGCCATCTAATTGTTATTGTCTGGGTAGTCTATTGATAAGTGATATAATGAAGACAATAATCACAAATTTTTATATATTTATTTCATGAGGTTCATTTCAGCAAATCACCAATTATTTTTTACTATTTTATTTAGAGCCAGGGTCTTGCTCTGTCACCCAAGCTAGAGTGCAGTGGCACAATCATAGCTCACTGACTGTAGCCTCAAACTCCTGTGCTCAAGCAGTCCTCCTGCCTCAGCTTCCTGAGAAGCAGAGACTACAGGCACATGTCAACATACCCAGGTAATTTTTTTTTTTTTTGAGATGGAATCTCACTCTGTCACCCAGGCTGGAGTGCAGTGGCGTGATCTTGGCTTGCTGCAACCTCCGCCTCCCGAGTTCAAGCAATTCTCCTGCCTCAGCATCTCGAGTAGCTGGGATTACGGGCACGTGCCACCACACCCGGCTAATTTTTTATATTTTTAGTAGAGACAGGGTTTCACCATATTGGCCAGGCTGGTCTCGAACTTCTGACCTCGTGATCCGCCAGCCTTGGCCTCCCAAAGTGCTGGGATTACAGGCATGAGTCACCACACCCAGCCAATATTTTGTATTTTTTATAGAGATGGGGTCTCTCTGTGTTGCCTAGACTGGTCTTGAACTCTTGGCCTCAAGCGATCCTCCTGCCTCAGCCTTCCAAGTTGTTAGGATTACAGGCATGAGCCACTGTGCCCAGCCAATTACGTTGTTATAATCAAGATTTTAACAAAATTTGTATGTTAATGATAACCATGATCTAAAAGATTCAAAACTAATGCTGGGCACAGTGGCTCATGCCTGTAATCCCAGCACTTTGGGAGGCTGAGGTGGGCGGATCACCTGAGGTCAGGAAATCAAGACCAGCCTGGCCAATATGGTGAAACTCCATCTTTACTAAAAATACAAAAATAAGCCAGCCATGGTGGCGGGCGCCTGTAATCCCAGCTACTCGGGAAGCTGAGGCATGAGAATCACTTGAACCTGGGAGGCAGAGGTTGCAGTGAGCCAAGAGCGTGCCACTGCATTCTACCCTGGGCGACAGAGCAAGACCCTGTTCTAAAAAAAAGAAAAAAAAAAGATTCAAAATAAAATGTAACTGCATTCAAAGTATACAAAATTTGAGTACATTTGAATCAACAATTATAAATTAAATATACAAATACAACTTGAGGTTGAGTGCATTTGGGTACAGGCAATCTCACTCCTGTAATCACAGCACTTTGGGAGGATGAGGCGGGATGATCACTTGAGCCCAGGAATGATATAATAAAGATAATAATAGTTCATATATTTTGTATATTTGTTTTCTGGTGTTCATTTGAGCAAATCATCAATTATTTATTATTATTATTATTGTTGTTTTAGAGTCAGAGTCTTGATCTGTCACTCAGGCTGGAGTGCAGTGGCACAATCATAGCTCACTGCACCCTCAAACTCCAGGGCTCAAGCAATCCTCCTACCTCAGCCTCTAGAGTACCAGAGACTATGGTCCATGCACCAGGCCCAGCTAATATTTTGTATTATTGTGCTCAATATCTATTTTCCCATATAAAAAATTGATGTCAGGCCAGGCATGGTGGCGTGCACCTATAGTTTCAGCTACTTGGTAGGCTGAAGATGGAGGATCACTTGAGGCCAGGAATTTGAGGCTGTAGTGCATTATGATTGCACTTGTGAATAGTCACTGCATTCCAGGCTGGGCAATATAGCAAGACCTCATCTCTAAAAAGATTTTTTTTTTTAACTGTTGTCATGGTTAATATTGTATCTAAACCTATGCAATAGCTGGCTTTGATGGTTAACACTGAGTGTCAACTCGATTGGATTGAAGGATGCAGAGTATTGCTTCTGGGTGTATCTGTAAGGGTGTTGCCAAAGGAGATTAACATTGAGTCAGTGGACTGGGAGAGGCGGACCCTCCCTCAATCTGGGTGGGCACCATTTAATCAGCTGCCGGCGCAGCTAGGATAAAGCAGGCAAAAGTTGGAAGGACTTGACTTGCTGAGTCTTCCTGCCTTCATCTTTCTCCCACGCTGGATGCTTCCTGCCCTTGAACGTCAGACTCCAAGTTCTCCAGCTTTTGGACTCTTGGACTTATACCAGTGGTTTTCCAGGGGCCTTTAGCCGCAGACTGAAGGCTGCGTTGTTGGCTTCCTTACTTTTGAGGTTTCGGGACTCTGACTGACTTCCTTGCTGCTCAGCTTGCAGGTGGCCTATTGTGAGACTTCATCTTGTGATCATGAGTCAATAATAACTCCTTAATAAACTTCCCTTCATATATATATCTATCCTATCAGTTCTGTGCCTGTAGAGAACTCTGACTAATACACCAGCTTCTAAGATGGCTTCCAATTGTCCTTGCCTCCTGGTATTCATACCATTGTGTAGTCTACTGCCACATTGAATCAGGGCTGTTCTGTATGACCAATAGAATATGGTGGAAAAGATGCTGCATGACTTCCAAATCAAGATAATAGAATTCATTGAAGCTTCTCTCTTAATCTGGGATTGCCTGCTCTGGGGGAAGCTGGCAAGCACGAAATGAAAACATTCAAGCAGCTCAAGAAGAGAGGCCCACACGGAGAAGAACTGAGGCTTCCTGCCAACAGCCAGCACCAACTTGCCAGATATGTCAGTGAGTCATTTTGGAAGTAGATTTTCCAGCCTCAGTCAAACTTTCGGATAACTATAGACTTAGTTGACATCTGATTACAATCTCATGAGACATCTAAAACCAGAATATTG
This sequence comes from Nomascus leucogenys, assembly GCF_006542625.1. Lineage (NCBI taxonomy): Eukaryota > Metazoa > Chordata > Mammalia > Primates > Hylobatidae > Nomascus > Nomascus leucogenys. The sequence continues at coordinate 17,283,237 of NC_044387.1, forward strand.
CAGCCAAACGACTCCTGAATTTCTGATGATCAGAAATGGTGAGAGATGATAAATGATTATTGATGTTTTAAGACACTAGGTTACAGGATGATTTTGTCATGCAGCATTAGATAATGAACATAACTCACACATATTCATATATGAGTAAAATGAATTTTTTTCATTGCAAAATGTTTCTCAGCTGCCATTGCAACTACTGCAAATAAAACACCAATTCATGAATAGCTCCAGAGCCACACACTGAAACTTGAGTAAAAGCAGGACAAATACATTTTTATTCTATTGTGAACCAATGCTTTTTTAGTGAAGGAATTTACTGCATTCATGCTGTTGAGAAAAAAAAATATCTGAAAGGTAAATTAATTTGTCTTTTCTTTTACTTAAGAACTTTTGTTACTCAAATCCTCCCCACAGCACAGAGCATCATCTATCTCCAATGTCAGCAGCAGCACCACATAAATCTAATCAGCGTTCTTTTTTTTTTTTTTTTTTTTTTTTTTTTGAGACAGAGTCTTGCTCTGTTGCCAGGCTGGAGTAGTGCAGCAGCATGATCTCGGCTCACTGCAACCTCCGCCTCCTGGGTTCAAGTGATTCTCCTGCCTCAGCCTCCCGAGTAGCTGGGACTACAGGCACGCACCACCATGCCCAGCTAATTTGTGTATTTTTAGTAGAGACAGGGTTTCACCATGTTGGCCAGGATGGTCTCGATCTCCTGACGTCGTGACCTGCCTGCCTCGGCCTCCCAAAGTGCTGGGATAACAGGCGTGAGCCACCGCACCTGGCCAATCTGTCAGCATTTAGAGGCAGTTGTGTTGTTTCAAGCACATGGCACAAGAGATGCAGAATGGGGACAGAATGGGCCCTGGGGCCTGAACACTGTTGGTCAGAAGAATGGATATTTAGGGCCTGGGTTCTAGTGCACTGAACACTGGATCCCAAGTGCCAGAGGCACTCATGTGTTCCTTAACAAATACATGTGCCTTTGTGATATGTGTGGCCGTCTAAAGTGCAGGGCCCAGGGCAGAGGCCACCACTCACCTGGGCCTAAAGCTGGTACTGCAAGTGGACTCATTGTCCAGGTTCTGTGAAAAAAAAGAATAATAGAGTGAAGAAGATAAACAGGATTGGCTGTATTGAGGAAATCAATGTTTTTATATGCCCTGAGCAGCAATTATTAGCCTTGACACTGACTGTTGCATACCATTTGGGGAACAGAGAAATCTCCTTTTCCCCTGACTCCATGTCTAATCTTCCTGGCCTTTCTCAACCTCCTTCACTTACTGGTCCCTAAAGGAGCAGCAAAGGATTTGAATGGAGAGTTTGGGAGAAGGAGCTGAGCACGCTCAGGTTCTTCCTCCTTTTCTCTTTGAGTATTGCCTGTCTGCAGGGTACACAATCTGCTCTGCTTTTCCATGTGGTTGTCCACTACTGCCTGCAATGAGGCAGGTAAGTTCGATTCACGGGTGAGATGATAGGTAGCCCACTTGGCTAACACACCTAATCGACATCCTTCAACTGCTTTTCATGGCAGTAGAGGTGATAGTTTTTGCCCTCCTGTTGCCTTACTCTTTCACTTTTCTCTCAGTTGGTTCCACATACAGACATGAAACAGGGATATCATTCACTGGGCCCTCTAAGTCCTAGCATGCAAGGTGGATGAGGTTCACGAGGGCATATGGTTTGAATATTGTACTTCTTTCATAGATGTGGCTACATTTGGGCACAACTTTTAACTAATTCTCCATAATGCAATTTAAACCATGGTTTCACTGGAGGCTCAGGGAGGGAGTGGAAAATGGAAAATAACTCGTAACTATGGCTCAAGTCCAGATATTCCCTGGGAGTCTCCGGCCAAGTTAGCTCTCTGCCTGGCTCTTGCACCGTTGTAATTAGTCTGAAGCAGCTCACGCTATCCCGCAAACCTACTTTGCCATTGTAATCTCTAGCATCTCTGCCTCAGAATCTAGACCCTACCAACCAGCCAGACCATGCTGAGTGCCATGGAGAAGAGGAAGACCATCTCTCCTCTGAGCCACAGCTCACCTCTCCAAATCCTCAATTATTGTCCTGGAACTGACCTCTTTCCAAATTGAGCGACAGTGGGAACATATTTTTCTTTCAGAGAAAAATTCATTGCCATATGTAAGTGTGAATTCTGGCCCTATAGTTGTTTTGTTTTTTTGTTTGTCTGTTTTTTGTTGTTTTTTTGTTTGTTTGTTTGTTTTTTGTTTTGTTTCATTTTTTTGAGACGAAGTGTCGCTCTGTCAGTAGCACAATCTCGGCTCACCGCAACCCCCGCCTCTCAGGTTTAAGTGATTCTCCTGCCTCAGCCTCCTGAGTAGCTGGAATTACAGGCACCCACCACCACACCTGGCTAATTTTTGTATTTTTAGTAGAGGCAGGGTTTCACCATGTTGGCCAGGCTGGTCTCAAACTCCTGGCCTCAGGTGATCTACCCGTCTCGGCCTCCCAAAGTGCTGGGATTACAGGCAGGAGCCACCGCTCCCAGCCCCTGTGGTTCAGCTTACAATGCAGTATGAAAGTACATTTTTCAAAAGTCTGGGCTATGTAGTGTTAAATAACATCACGGATGAAAAAACAATTGATAAACAATCCACAGGGTACTATATCAAGCCTCCTCCAGATCCTTTCTTTCCCTTTCTTTCTGCTTGAAGACTTTAGGCCTAAATGTTTTCTTTTTTTTGTTTGTTTCTTTTTTTGAGACAGAATCTCGCTCTGTCACCCAGGCTGGAATGCAGTGACATGATCTCGGCTCACTGCAACCTCCACCACCTGGGTTCAAGCGATTCTCCTGCCTCAGCCTCCTGAGCAGCTGGGATTACAGGCGCCCGCCAACACACCCATCTAATTTTTGTATTTTTAGTAGAGGTGAGGTTTCACCATGTTGGTCAGGCTGGTCTTGAACTCCCAACCTCAAGTGATCTGCCCGCCTGGGCCTCCCAAAGTACTGGGATTACAGGCGTGAGCCACCGTGCCTGGCCTTTTTTTTTTTTCTTTTTTCAAAGACAGGATCTTGCTCTTTCGCCCGGGCTGAAGTGCAGTGGTGCAATCATGGCTCATTGAAGCCTCAACCTCCTGCCTCAACCTCCTGAGTAGCTGAGACCACAGGCACATGCCACCACACCTGGCTAATTTTTCTTAAAAAATGTTGTTTGTTTTTTTTTTTTGCCAGGCACGGTGGCTCACGCCTGTAATCCCAGCACAAAATCCCAGCCAAGGCGGGCGGATCAAGAGGTCAGGAGATTGAGACTATCCTGGCTAACATGGTGAAACCCCATCTCTACTAAAAATACAAAAAATTAGCCAGGTGTGGTGGCATGCACCTGTAGTGCCAGCTACTCGGGAGGCTGAGACAGAAGAATTGCTTGAACCCAGGAGGCAGAGGTTGCAGTGAGCCGAGATCATGCCACTGCACTCCAGCCTGGGCAACAGAGTGAGAATCCATCTCAAAAAAAAACAAAAACACAAAAACACAGTGTTTTTTGTTTTTTTTTTGTAGAGACAGGGTCTCACTATATTGCCCATGCTGGTCTCAAGCTCCTGACCTCAAGTGATCCTCCCACCTCAGCCTCCCAAAATGCTGAGATTAGAAGTGTGAGCCAGCACCTACCCATAGATGGCTATCTTATTGTATACTCACATGGTGGAGAGCAGAGAAAGAGGATGCTTTCACCTGTCTTCCTCTAAGGGTACTAATCCCACTCATTAGGGTTATGACCTAATTACTTCCCAAAGTTTCCTTCTCCAAATACCATCACATGAGGGATTAGGGTTTTAACATATAAATTTCAGGGAGACAAACTTTCAGTCAGTAGCAATCAGATATCCTTGATCAGATATTCCTAACCTCATTATTTACCAGGTGTGTAAACAGGCCTATGGAAATCAGAAAACGAGACAGGAGTGAAAGAGGTTTATTGGTAAATTTAGCCTGTGAGAGATAAAAGAGGTAGTAAGCAGGATGGGGCAGAGAGAGCCTTGGGCCATTGCAGATTTGACAAAGTCTCAGTCAGTTCAGCAGGGAGCTCCAGAGCAAAGATTGTTAGAAGAGGCCAGCTTTGGGCAGAAACGACCAGTCCTACTTACCCTTGCCATGCACGACTATTGTCTGGGGCTGCCCATGAAGAGCATGGCCTCAAATCGAAAGCTGAGGTGAATAAGCTCCTTGCAGCTGAACAACAGATTTTTTCTTGAAAGGAAAAGCCAAGTATTGAGCTTCAAAGGCTTCCAGAGCAGAGAAGGCTCCAATTTACCAGCCACTTTTCTTTTCTTTTTCTTTTCTTTTCTTTTCTCTTTTCTTTTCTTTCCTTCCCCCCTCCCTCCCTCCCTCCCTCCCTTCCTTCCTTCCTTCTCCCCTTCCTTCCTTCCTTCCATCCTTCTCCCCTTCCTTCCTTCCTTCCTTCCTTCCTTCCTTCCTTCCTTCCTTCTCCCCTTCCTTCCTTCCTTCCATCCTTCTCCCCTTCCTTCCTTCCTTCCTTCCTTCCTTCCTTCCTTCCTTCCTCTCTCTCTTTCTTTCTTGACACAGAGTTTCACTCTGTTGCACAGGCTGGAGTGCAGTGGCACGATCTTGGCCCACTGCCATCCCCACCCCCCCAGGTTCAAGCAAGTCTCCTGCCTCAGCCTCCCAAGTAGCTGAGATTACAGGCATGTGCCACTATTCCTGGATAATTTTTGTATTTTTAGTGGTGACAGGGTTTCTCCATGTTGCCCAGGCTGGTCTTCAACTCCTGACTTCAAGTGATCTTCCTGCCTCGGCCTCCCAAGGCCTCCCAAGTGGCACGAGCTATTGCGCCGAACCCAACATCAGTCTTAAAATATACACGTAGGCCAAGCGCAGTGGCTCACACCTGTAATTTCAGCACTTTGGGAGGCTGAGGTGGGCAGATCACCTGAGCTCAGGAGTTTGAGACCAGCCTGGCCAACATGGCGAAACCCTGTGTCTACTAAAAATATAAATATTAGCCAGGCATGGTAGCAGGTGCCTATAGACCTAGCTACTCTGGAGGCTGAGGCACAAAAATCACTTGAACCTGGAAAGCGGAGATTGCAGTGAGCCCAGATACAGCCTGGGCGATAGAATGAAACTCTGACTCAGAACAAAAAAAAAGATACACATCTAAGCTGTTGACATCATCTTCAAGATCCTGAGGATCACTCCCATCTCCCTCTTCAGCCTAAGTTCATTCCCTTCACTCAACTGTGATCTAACACAGTGGTCGTCCTTCTATTCCTAGAAAACTTTCCTTGTTTCTCCCTTTCACAGGATTTTGAATATGCATTTGCCTCGGCCTGGGGACTTTTTCAAATCCATTCTATGTCTGAGAAATTCTGCATGACCCAAGTTGGTGTGTGTTTGCTTGTTTTTCCTTATTTAACATAGTCTAAATTTCCATCAATTAATGCAATTCTTCTTTTTAAAAATTAACCAAAATAGCCGGGTGCAGTGGTTCATGCCTGTAATCTCAGCACTTTGGGAGGCCAAGGCAGGCAGATCATGAGGTCAGGAGTTCGAGACCAGCCTGGCCAACATAGTGAAACCCCGTCTCTACTAAAAATACAAAAAAATTAGCCAGGCGTGGTGGCAGGCGCCTGTAATCCCAGCTATTTGGGAGGCTGAGGCAAGGAGAATCGCTTGAACCTGGGAGGCAGAGGTCAAAGTGAGCTGAGATTGCACCACTGCACTCCAGCCCGGGTGACAGTGTGAGACTCCGTCTCAAAAAAAAAAAAAAAAAAATTAAGCAAAATATAGGTCAGAGGGCAGACCTTTTATTAAAATAAAATTTTAGGCTGGGCACGGTGGCTCATGCCTGTAATCCCAGCACTTTGGGAGGCTGAGGGCGGATCACAAGGTCAGGAGATCTAGATCATCCTGGCCAACATGGTGAAACTCCATCTCTACTAAAATACAAAAAATTAGCAAGGTGTGGTGGCATGCACCTGTAATCCCAGTTACTTGGGAGGCTGAGGCAGGAGAATCGCTTGAAACCGGGAGGTGGAGGTTGCAGTAAGCCAAGATCGTGCCACTGCACTCCAGCCTGGCAACAGAGCGAGACTGTCTCAAAAAAATAAAAAATTAAAAAAATAAAAATTTAAAACATGTACAAAGTATAAATAGGCATCTAAAATACTGAAGGAAAATAGTATCACACAAGTCACACATACAAAAAGTTGGAGGCTGGGTGCGGTGGCTCACTCCTGTAATCCCAGTACTTTGGGAGGCTGAGGTGGGTGGATCACTTGAGGTCAGGGGTTCAAGACCAGCCTGGCCAACATGGTGAAACCCTGTCTCTACTAAAAATACAAAAATTAGCTGGGTGTGGTGTCGGGCGCCTGTAATCCCAGCTACTGGGGAGGCTGAGGGAGGAGAATTGCTTGAACCTGGGAGGAGGACGTTTCAGTGAGCCGAGATCGTGCCACTGCACTCCAGCCTGGATGACAGAGCAAGATTCCATCTCAAAAAAAATAAAAAATAAAAATAGAAATTTACCTTCTGAGCCTGTTTCATGAAAAAGTTAAAAAAAAAAATCTTTCCTCACAGTTCCAGAGCCTGGAAGTCTGAGACCAGGATGCCAGCATGATGGTCAGGCTCTGGTGAACACTTCTTCCTGGCTTCCAGTTGGCTGCCTTCTCATTATGTCTTCACATGGCCCAGAGCAAGAGAGAGATCTCTTCCTTTTAGAAGGCCATTCTTTTCAGATTAGGAACCTACCGTTATGACCTCATTTACCCTTAATTATCTCCTAAAAACCCTATTTCCAGATACACAGTCCCATGAGGATTAAGTCTTCTGCATATGAATTTGGGAGGAGACACAAGTCAGTTCATAGCAGGAACCATGAAAAAGTCATTAATACATAATATTCTGTGAAAAAATAGCAGAATACAAATTGATAAAATTGGACTGTCATTTCTGGCAGTACAACTAACTGTATATCCTGAAAAACTTTTTACTATAAAACATCTAGAAAATATAATGAATGTGGTGGAGTTTTTTGGGCTTGTTTCTTTGCTTGTTTGTTTTTTGAGAGAAGGTCTTTCTCTGTCATCTAGGCTGGAGTGCAGTGGCGTGAACACCACTGACTGCAGCCTCAATCTACTGGGCTCAAGTGATCCTCTTTCCTCAGCCTCCTGAGTAGCTGGGACCAGACATGTACCACCACGCCTGGCTAATGTTTTTAAATTTTTGTAGAGATGGGGTTTTGCCATGTTGCCCAGGTTGGTCCTGAACTCCTGGGCTCAAGCAATCCTCCCTCCTTGACCTCCCCGAGTGTTGGGATTACAGATGTGAGCCACTGCATTCAGCCAGATGTTCTTTTAAATACATAGCTGAACTTTTGCAAAAGAAAGAAATATCTGCAAGGGAAAGGAGGTGGCAAGAGAAAGAAGAGTGAGAATATTAGCTATTGAAAATTGTTATTATTGGCCAGGTGCGGTGGCTCATGCCTGTAATCCCAGCATTTTGGGAGGCTGAGACGGGCGGATCACCTGAGGTCGGGAGTTCAAGACCAGCCTGACCAACATGGAGAAACCCCCCCATCTCTACTTAGAAACACAAAATTTGGCCCTTCCTTCCTTCCTTCCTTCCTTCCTCCCTCCCTCCCTTCCTTCCTGGAGACAGTCTCCCTCTGTTGCCCAGACTGGAGTGCAGTGGCATGCTCTCGCCTCACTGTAACCTCTCTGCCTCAGACTCCCGTGATTCTCCTGCCTCAGGCGCGCGCCGCCACACCTGGCTGTTTTTGCATGTTTGGTGGAGACAGGCTCTCGCTGTGTTGGCCAGGCTGGTCTCCAACTCCTGACGTCAAGTGATCTGCCCGCCTCAGCCTCCCGAAGTGCTGGGATTACAGACGGAGTCTCGCTCACTCAATGCTCAATGTTGCCCAGGCTGGAATGCAGTGGCGTGATCTCGGCTCGCTACAACCTCCACCTGCCAGCCGCCTGCCTTGGCCTCCCAAAGTGCTAAGATTACAGCCTCTGCCCGGCCGCCACCCCGTCTAGGAAGTCAGGAGTGTCTCTGTCTGGCCGCCCGTCGTCTAGGATGTGAGGAGCGCCTCTGCCCCGCCGCCCCGTCTGGGATGTGAGGAGCGCCTCTGCCCCGCCCCCCATCGTCTGGGATGTGAGGAGCGCCTCTGCCCCGCCCCCCATCGTCTAGGATGTGAGGAGCGCCTCTGCCCGGCCGCCACCCCGTCTAGGAAGTGAGGAGCGCCTCTGCCCGGCCGCCCCGTCTGGGAAGTGAGGAGCACCTCTGCCTGGCCGCTGTGCAACCTTCCAAGTGTGAAGTGACAGCCTTTCTGCAGATGTACCCAACAGCTCCGAAGAGACAGCGACCATCAAGAACGGGCCATGATGACGATGGCGGTTTTGTCGAAAAGAAAAGGGGGAAATGTGGGGAAAAGAAAGAGAGATCAGATTGTTACTGTGTCTGTGTAGAAAGAAGTAGACATAGGAGACTCCATTTTGTTCTGTACTAAGAAAAATTCTTCTGTCTTGGGATGCTGTTAATCTATAACCTTACCCCCTACCGCGTGCTCTCTGAAACATATGCTGTGTCAACTCAGGGTTAAATGGATTAAGGGCTGTGCAAGATGTGCTTTGTTAAACAGATGCTTGAAGGCAGCATGCTCGTTAAGAGTCATCACCACTCCCTAATCTCAAGTACCCAGGGACACAAACACTGCGGAAGGCCGCAGGGACCTCTGCCTAGGAAAGCCAGAGACCTTTGTTCACGTGTTTATCTGCTGACCTTCTCTCCACTATTATCCATCCTATGACCCTGCCACAGCCCCCTCTCTGAGAAACACCCAAGAATGATCAATAAATACTAAGGATAAATAAATAAATAAATATAACCCGGTCAGGAATCAAAAAAAAAAAAGAAACACAAAATTAGGCCAGGCACTGTGGCTCATGCCTGTAATCCCAGCACTTTGGGATGCCAAGGCAGGCAGATCACGAGGTCAGGAGATCGAGACCATCCTGGCCAACATGGTGAAACCCCACCTCTACTAAAAAAATACAAAAAATTAGCTGGGTGTGGTGGTGCATGCCTGTAATCCCAGCTACTTCGGAGGCTGAGGCAGGGGAATTGCTTGAACCCGGGAGGTGGAGGTTGTGGTGAGCTGAGATTGCGCCATTGCACTCCAGCCTGGGCCACAAGAGCGAAACTGTCTCAAAAAAAAAAAAAAAAAAAGAAAAAGAAAATTGTTATTATTAACAATTTGAATTGTTAATAATAATTGAAAAATTAAATGACGTGTACACAGGTGTTCTTTAAACTATTCTTTGCTGTGGGCTTGAAAATTTTCAAATAAAAAAACAGTAAAATAGCAACAAAAATGACAACAATATAAACCTCAAATTCTGAACACAGTATCACATAAGACAGGAGAGAGGATGAAGGGGTGGTCAAATTAATGAATTTCAAGGGCCTATATTCTGCAAAAGGGGTAGTGATAGCTACTTTTTGTAGACATAAATAGTAATAGAGAAGCTATACATATTTTCTTTTTAAAAATTTCATGCTTTCATCTGAGATATTTTGTTTCTAAGTGCGACTTCATAATTTTTAATGTCTTGTTAGTCCCAAAGACATTAGACATGCTTATACAAATATTTCTAAAAGTGGTAAAAAATATATTCAGAAAGATGTCTATCTCAGCATTGCTTATAGTAGCTTCACAAATTGAAAATGACTTAATTGAGGACTGGCTAAGTGAATTATGATACTATATATTTAGAGTTATTCTATGAAATCATGAATAATGATATTCCTTCATATTTATTGACTTAGAAAAATTTTATGCTTGTGATTGAGTAAAATAGGTTACAGAATGCATATATGAGCTCTTTATATAAAATCATTTTACTATATCTATAATTATGACCACGGTTGTCTCTGGGTAGTAATACTCTAGGTGATTTTTACTTTGTACTTTATACTTTTCTGTATTTAGATTGGTTTAAATGGGCATGTTTCATTAAAAAAGTTAAAGCTATGCTTAAATATAAACGCTAAAAAAATGCAAGGCTTTTTGTTCATTCTATTTCCCCCGGTCTCTATCCATTAGCAAAGAAGTCTGTGGAATCATTGCACCTGGAAGCAAAGGGCAAGCAAGGAAAGAGCAGACCATGGTTGTACTTTTTCCTCTTTTGTAAGCAGTTGAGCTCCTGCAGTCTGTAGTAGGACTTTAGTGTACACCCAAAAAAAAATCTATTGTTTTCTTCTTGTCTGGTAGTTTGGAAGATGTGGTCTATTCCTGCCTGACAAGGAGATACACAGAGAAAGGGGTCATCATTTCCCTGGTTGATTTGAGTAAAAAAAAGATTCCCTAGGGCTCAGCTACCACTAGGGATTAGAAAAGCAGCTGTGATCAAATAAGTACCCAAAGGCTATGGAACTTAATATCAAAGAATTCTTCTCAATCCCAGTACTCAAGATGACTTCTCCCTTCACATTTTTTCAACATTCCACCCAATTCTTCTACCAGAATACTTTTAGTTCCTTTCTCAGCAACTCATTTTCATTTTCTCTAAACCTTGCACTAGGGCACTGCTTCCATTAGGTTTTAGCAAAGTACGTACGTGCACAGGTAAGCTTTTTCCTAGTTATGAAGCATGGGTACCTCCCAGGCTCAAAGACGAACCAAGGTTCTTAATGTTATGTAATCCACAGGCAGGGAAATGAATCTGAGAGTCTCTGAAGTATTTAATATTGAAATATTTATCCTGACCCAAGTCACTTAGCCAAGCCTCCTATTTGTACAGTTATGAACATTTGTCCTTGGAGGTCCTCAAAATCCATTTTCAAAATAATCTAGATTTTTAAAATGTTAAAATCTTTGTTGAGAGTGCAGGATAGCCACTCTCAAATACTGTTAAAGGGAGTATAAATTTGTATAATCTTTCTGAAAGACAATTTGATAAAAGGTTTGCTATTAACTGAATTGTGTCCCCCTACCACCCCTCACAAATTCATATGTTGAAGCTCTAACCCCTGTGTGACTATATTTGGAGACAGGGCTTTTAAAGGGTAAATAAGGTTAGATGAGGTCAGAAGGTGGGGCCCTAATCTGATGGGACTGGTGTCCTTGTAAGAAGAGGAAGAGAAACCTGAGCTCTGCTTCTTCCCATGCACCCAGAGGCAAGGCCATATGAGGACACACCAAGCAGGCAGACATGTAAACGCCAGTAAGAGAGCCTTCACCAGAACCTGGCTTTTTGGTTAGAGCGTGCTCTGAATGCAGGACCTTGGTCTGTGTTCACAGTAATGAAGTGGATCTCAGAGTGGCCAACAGCGGCCCATGAGGCAGCCAGACACCCGCAGATCAAGGCTCTCTCTAACTCCTAACTATGAGGACTGTTTCTACTGTATTTGTTTCTTCATTTTTTCCATCCCCCAAACAGAACTATCTTGTCAAAAATGATTTTTAAAGCAGTATATATGCACCCTATAAACAATTAGAATAATGCAAAAGTATGTGAACTAAAAAGACTGTCTGCTCCTGTCTACTCTCTGTTTCGGTATTCTTACATAAAAATGATACATCCTGGCTGGGCGCAGTGGCTCACACCTGTAATCCCAGAAATTTGGGAGGCTGAGGCGGGCGGATCACTTGAGGTCAGGAGTCCAAGACCAGCCCAGCCAACATGGTGAAACCCTGTCACTACTAAAAATGCAAAAATTAGCCAGGTGTGTTGGTGGGTGCCTATAATTCCAGCTACTCAGGAGGCTGAGGCAGGAGAATTACTTGAACCTGGAGCGTGGAGGTTGCAGTGAGCCGAGATCGCACCACTGCACTCCAGCCTGGGCAACAGAATGAAACTCCATCTCAAAAAAAAAAAGATACAACCTATCTATAGTGTGGAATAATATGGTTCTTCACTCAATAACATATATTAGATGTCTTTCAATGTCAAACGTGTACTGGGTGTCTAAAAAGTTGGGAAATCTGGGATAAATTTATTTTATTTAAAAAATTATGGTAAAATATTCATAACCTAAAGTTTGCCTTTTTAGCCATTTTTAGGCAAACAGTTCATTAAGTACATTCATAATGTGCAATTATCACTACCAAGATAAACTTATTTTTAGACAGGAGGTAATTTACATTTTCAAATAATATTCTCAATATATTTTTTCAACCTCCAGATACCATTTCAGGTAAAGGACCTCTACATTTAAAGCAATGGGTCCAAACGTTAATCAGAGCAAACCAAAATAAATATACTATTTTCCTTGTATTTCCACGCTTTGTGGACACTGTAGTGCTCGAGGCAATCAGGAGATGGAGAGAAGTGAACAGGGTTTCTGTAGTCTTAGCTCAAATACATAATGAATAATGAATACATAGATTGAATAATGAATATGTAACTTTGGGCAAGTTAACCTCTCTGTGTTCTATTATTGCTTGATTCTTCTTTCATCATACATTGTAGTGATCTCCAGAGAGTTTTACTCTTTTCTTTACCCTGGTAAACACAGTTTTATAAGTTTTTTTTTTTTTTTTTTTGAGGCGGAGTCTCGCTCTGTCGCCCTGGCTGGAGTGCAGTGGCACAATCTCGGCTCACTGCAAGCTCCGCCTCCCGGGTTCACGCCATTCTCCTGCCTCAGCCTCTCCGAGTAGCTGGGACTACAGGCGCCCGCCACCACGCCCAGCTAATTTTTTTTGTATTTTTTTTAGTAGAGACGGGGTTTCACCGTGGTCTCGATCTCCTGACCTCGTGATCCGCCCGCCTCGGCCTCCCAAAGTGCTGGGATTACAAGCGTGAGCCACCGCGCCCGGCCTTATAAGTTGTTTAAACAGAGACTTGCCTATGTGGTAGAATTTAACAGATAGCAAAAGAACTACCCATGCAAACCAACTTTTGTAATGACCTGCCATGTTGCATGGCATTCCAACTTGACATCACTCCTCTGCAGAACTGGCCTCATGGGTGTGCAACCTGTGTGGTTGCACATGTCCCCATGCTTAGACAGGCCCTGTACTTGGTTTAGTGTTCTGCTGTTGCCATGTACTTGGTTTAGTGTTCTGCTGTTGCCATCTTAAAATTTTTGTTTTGTTTTGTTTTGTTTTTTGAGACAGTGTCTTGCTCTCTCGCCCAGGATGGAGTGCAGTGGCATGATCTCAGCTCGCTGCAACCTCCTCCTCCCGGGTTCAAGCGATTCTCCTGCTTCTGCCTCCCGAGTAGCTGGGACTACAGGCGTGTGCCACCACGCCCAGCTAATTTTTTTTTTTTTTTTTTTTTTTGTATTTTTAGTAGAGATGGAGTTTCACCATGTTAGCCAGGATGGTCTTGATCTCCTGACCTTATGATCCACCCGCTCAGCCTCTCAAAGTGCTGGGATTACAGGCGTGAGCCACCGTGCCTGGCCAACATCTTAAAATTCTTAATAATTTTTGAGTTAGTACACAAGGGGCCCTGCATTTCATTTTGCCTTAGGTGCCATAAATTATGTAGCCAGTCTTTTGGGTGAAAGCATTGTCTTCAGAAGGGTCTTTTTTTTTTTTTGAGAAAGAGTCTCGATTTGTCACCCAGGCTGGAGTGCAATGGTGTGATCTCAGCTCACTGCAACCTCCGCCTCCTGGTTTCAAGCGATTCTCCTGCCTCAGCCTCCCAAGTAGCTGGGATTACAGGCACCTGCCACCACACCTGGCTAATTTTTTTCTATTTTTAGTAGAGACCGAGTTTCGCCATGTTGGCCGGGCTGGTCTGAAACTCCTGACCTCAGGTGATCCACCCGCCTTGACCTCCCAAAGTGCTGGGATTACAGGCGTGAGCCACTGCGTCCGGCCCAGAAGGGCCTTATTTTAAGAGCAAATAATTTACCTGGAAAACATACCATGTTAATAATATACTAGTTAACACATTCACATTTTATCACATTAATTAATGTGTTAATTAGTTAATTAAGAAATCAGCACTCTGAAGGATTGAAGCATAGAACCTCTGATTTTTTTTTTTTTTTTTTTTGAGATGGAGTCTTATGCCACCCAGGCTGGAGTGCAGTGGTGCGATCTCCCGCTCACTGCAACCTCTGACCTCCAGGTTCAAGCGATTCTCCTGCCTCAGCCTCCCGAGTAGTTGGGATTACAGGCATGTGCCACCACACCCAGCTAATTTTTGTGTTTTTGGTAGAGACGGGGTTTCGCCATGTTGGCCAGGTTGGTCTGGAACTCCTGACTTCAGGTGATCCGCCCACCTTGGCCTCTCAAAGTGCCTGGGATTACAGGTGTGAGCCACTGTGCCCAGCCAAATCTCTGATTTTTGATGTGGAAAAACATCCTGACTAGGTTGACAGCATGAATACTACCTGCCTCCCAGGGTCTCTGAGAGCATGGGTGGGAGGAGGTTAATAAAGTGCACTGAACACCAGAGGACTTGACATATTTTTGTTCAATGTCAGTACAAATAAAATGGGTGAATAAATGAATAAATAAATAAATGTTAGGTGCTAAGGGGAAGAATGGGGGAAACACAAGACTCAAATTTGTGTGTGTGTGTGTGTGTGTGTGTATATATATTCTATAAGGTATAGGCACACAAATTTAGAGCTCCATCCTAAAGTAGAGACTAAATGGTTGCTTCCTGTCTGAGCTACTTTGGCTTATGGTATGCTCTTTAAGAAAAGCCATGCCCTAGGCTGGGCACGATGGCTCACGCCTGTAATCCCAACACTTTGGGAGGCTGAGACGGGTAGATCATTTGAGGTCAGGAGTTTGAGACCAGCCTGTCCAACATGGTGAAACCTCATCTCTAATTAAAAAAAAAAAAAAAAAAAAAATCAGCTGGGCATGGTGGCACATGCCTATAATCCCAGCTACTTGGGAGGCTGAGGCAGGAGAATTGCTTGAACCCGGGAGGTGGAGGTTGCAGTGAGTGAAATCGTGCCATTGCATTCCAGCCTGGGCAACAGAGTGAAACTCATGTCTCAAAAAAAAAAAAAAAAAAAAGAAAGAAAGAAAAAAAGAAAAACCATCTCCACTCTCCTAGTCATAGCAAATGGGATTAAGGACTGAAGCACAGGCTGAAGGTAGTAGCATAAAGCATGATGAGGGCCAGCTGGCTTTGCAGCAGTCTGGCAGGCACTCTTGTCCAAGGATGATACTCTGCAATAAATGATGACAAGTCCACTCAAATAAAACATTTCTTTTGGGAAATGTAAATACTAGATATACCACAAAGAAGATGAATAGTTTTAGATAAGATTGTTGTTATGAATAAAGATCCTGGTTCCTGTAGTACCTTTTGCACAATCTCATGAAATATAATGCAGCTGGATGAGGCAATTTCCAGAGCTACCTGCCTTTCTTGAAACCCCAAATCCTTATATATCCTTGCAATACACTCTGTCATTGATGATAACCCATGTATGTGTTCCTTCAATCTTAAACAAGCTAGCTAATTCAGAACATACTAATAATATTGCTATAACAAAAAATGTTATAGCCAGGCAGGCATGGTACCTCATGCCTGTAATCCCAGCACTTTGGAAAGCCAGAGGTGGGCAGATTGCTTGAGCTCATGAGTTCGAGACAAGTCTGGGCAACATGGCGAAACTCCATCTTTGCAAAAAATACAAAAACTAGCCGGGTATGGTGGCACACGCCTGTAGTCCCAGCTACTTGGGGGGCTGAGGCAGAGGGATCACTTGAGCCTGGGAGGTTGAGGCTGCAGTGAGCCATGATCATGCCACTGCACTTGAGCCTGGGTGACAGCAAGACACTGTCTCAAAAATCAACAACAACAAAAAACCAAAACAACAACAAAAAAATCTTACATAGACCAGGTGAAAGCAACCCAAATGTGCATCAATGGATGAATGGATAAATAAAATGTGGTATATATATATATATATATATATACGCATATATGTATATCTATATATACATGTATATATATATATATATATACACACATATATATATACAATGGAATATTATTCAGCCTTAAAAAGGAAGAAAATTATGTCACGTGTTACGACATGGATAAGTCTTGAGGACACTATGCTAGGTAAAATAAGCCAGTTACGAAAAGACAATTGGAGTATGATTCCACTTATATGAGGTATCTAGAATAGTAAAATTCATAGAGGCAGAAAGTAGAGGGTGGCTGCCAGAGGCTAAGTGGAGGAGGGAATGGGGAGTTACTGTTTAATGGGTATAGACTTTCAGTTTCGTAAGTTAAATAAGTTCTGAATATCTGTTGTACAATAGTGTGAACCTACTTAGCCCTACTGAACTGATTAACACTTAAAAGTGGTTAGGATGGTAAATTTTATATTATCTATTTTTTTACCATAATTTAAAACATTTAAATTATTCATATTTATTTTTATTTTATTTTATTTTTTGAGACTGGGTCTTGCTCTGTTCCCCAGGCTGGAGTGCAGTGATGGGATCACGGCTCACTGCAACCTTGATCTCTTGGGCTCAAACAATCCTTCCACCTCAGCCTCCCAAGTAGCTGGGACCATAAGTTTGAGCCACTGTGCCTGGCTAATTTTTAAAAAAAATTTTTGTGGAGAAAGAGTCGCACTGTGTTGCCCAGGCTGGTCTTGAACTACTGGGCTCAAGTGATTTTCCTGCCTCAGCCTCCCAAAGTGCTGGATTTATAGGTGTGAGCCACTATGCCTGACTGCTTTCTTATGAAATTGTGGCTTTTACCAAAATACACACTTTAAGATTGCTAAAATTATGTTAACCATTGTGTACTATACTTATTACTTTCACAGTGGTAGAGCTCCTGACACTTTGGGAGGATGAAGCAGGAAGATTGCTTGAGGACAGGAGTTCAAGACAAGCCTGGGCAACATAGTGGGACCTTGTCTCTACCAAAAAAAAAAAAAAAATTAGCCAAGTATACTGGTGCACCCCTGTAGTCCCAGCTACTTGGGAGGCTGAGGATGGAGGATTGCTTGAGCCTGGAAGGTGGAAGCAAAGCTGCAGCAAGCCCTGATCATGCTACTGTGTGACAAAGTGAGACTCTGTTAAACAAAAAAAAAAAAAAAAAAGAAAGCAAACTTATCTCTTAACCATGAGAATCCTATTGTGAAAACTGTCAGAATCAAAATGGAGTCACTTTTGTTAAAAAAAAAAAAGAAAGAAAACAACAACAACAACAACAAACCCCAAAAAACCAAACCCTGACAAAGAGGGCTAGGAAAGGCCATGAAGGAAGTGTTTTCTCATGAATAAATGCTGGATGACAGAAACTATTGCAAAAGACTCTGCAAAAATCACAATCTTGCACAAAGGCCATCATGCAGATGTTCTGTGAGGACATCTGCTCAGCAACTGCCTCTCCAAAGTTGGATTGACATCACCCTTGTTATTGATCTTTGTAACCAAGGATAATTATCTCAAAACAATTATGTAATCCTTCTCATGTTTTCTTTAAAAACCTTTGTCTTTCTTTATGTGATGGTTAATATTAGGCGTCAACTTGACTGGATTGAGAAATGCCTAGATGGCTGGTGAAGCATTATTTCTGAAGGGTGTTTTCAGAGGAGATTGACATGTGAGTCAGTGGACTGGGAGAGGGTGATGCACACCCACCCACCCACCCTCAATGTGGGTGGGCACCTTCCAATCTGCTGCCAGAGCGGCTAGAGCAAAGCAGGCGGGAGAAGGGGTGTTCAGCTTGCTGAGCTCTCTCTCTCTCTCTCTCTCATTCTCCTTTCACATACCAGATATTTGCTTCCTTTCCTCCTGCCCTTGGACATCAGACTCCAAGATCTTCGCCTTTAGACTCTGGGACTTGCACCTGTGGCGTTGCAGGGGCTCTTGGGCCTTTGGCCTCAGGCTGAGAGCTGCACTCTTGGCTTTCCCGGTTTTGAGGCTTTCAGGCTTGGACTGAGCCACACTACCAGCTTTTCTCTTTCCCCAGCTTACAGAGGGCCTATTGTGGGACTTTGCCTTTTAATTGTGTGAGCCAATTCTCCCTAATAAACTCCTGTTTTTACATATATGTGTCCTATTGGTTCTGCCCCTCTGGAGAACCCTAATACACTTTACTTCCATGAATATGCATATTGTTTACTATGGCATGCATATTCCCACTGCAATGTCCTATTCCTGAATAAACACATTTTCTTTTAGAGAGCCTCTCTGTGTTTATTTAGGTTGACATTATCTATAGGAATTACCACTTTTTGGGTTTAAGACATAACCAAGACACCTTGGTTCCACTGTTGACAACATAGTTAAATTTGGTCAAGTGTCAAGGACACTTTACAAACTGAAACCTGTAAAGTGATGGCTAATTTACCTTCACTTCTCACAGTGCAGATTGTCAGTTCTGGGAGTCTGCTTTGTCCATTTGAGTTTGGGTCATGGAGGACAGAAGTGAAGTCAAGGGCATGCTGAGGAAGGAACTCTGAGTGGCCATTCACAGTGTGTCCTTGACAGCACTTCCGTTCTCTATTTTATGAGTGTCTCTGCCCCACATGCTTCTGAACTAGCATTTTTACCCCTTCCCACCCAGTTATAGTCCGATTAGAAAGAAATATGTTTTCTTCTGTTCCCCTCCACCACTGCAGCAAATAAAGAGAGGAGGCAATGGGACTGTCATCAAAAAGACATGGTACAAATTTAAACAAGCATTATCTTGTCAGAACAACTTTAAGAAATTTCAACATTGATGTAACAAGATAGGTAGTATACCCTGTCTCAGGAGAAAGCAAGCAAACTTGGTTTTGTTGACCTATAAAAGACTGTTGACAGTCACTAAATCAGAAATATTAGGAATTTAAAAGATATTGGAAAAGGAAAATGACACAAATCTTTTTTTTTTTTTTTGAAACGGAGTCTCATTCTGTCACCCAGGCTGGAGTGCAGTGGCACAATCTTAGCTCACTGCAACCTCCGCCTCCTGGGTTCAAGCAATTCTCCTGCCTCAGCCTCCTGTGTAGCTGGGACTACAGGCACATGCTGCCGTGCCCAGCTAATGTTTTGTATTTTAGTAGAGACAGGGTTTCACCGTGTTGCCCAGGCTGGTCTCGAACTCCTGAGCTCAGGCAATCTGCCCACCTCGGCCTCCCAAAATGCTAGGATTACAGGCGTGAGCCACCACGCCTGGCTGAGACAAATCTAATTTTCAGACATGCTGTTGTCAGGGTAATACAAATGAAGTCCTTTTGAATTCTACTAGATTTGTTTCCAACAGTTTAAAGCTCTTTCAGGCTGCTTGAGAATAACTTGCCTAGGTGTGTACTGAAAGATTTAAACAGAAGAGGGCACCAAGTCAGAGAGCTTCAAACACCATGCTCACCAGAGGGAGGGGAGAAGGAGAGAGAAGATGGCATGAAGGGGAGGGAGAGGGAGAAAACTGAAGCAGAAAGATAGAGGGACAATTGGTGGATGTGGATTTATAATTAAACCCAATTGCAATTTGTAAAGGAAAACTGCAAGTCAGGAAGGAAGTGAATATTTGTGTGATTTCTCTTTCCATGCTGGAAAGCAACTGGGATTTGGTGCATAAGGTAGAATTTGTGAATGACGTTGCAAAGGAGGGGTGGATTTGAGAGGACTGAAAGAGGTAGACTGCACACTAAATATAAGTGCCAAGTGTAAACAAAGGAAACAAGTAATTGAAAAGGTCCTTTCTGTGTTTCTTTTCTTTTATTCATTTTCTTTTCTTTTCTTTTTTTTTTTTGAGATGGAGTCTTGCTGTGCCACCCAGGCTGGAGTGCAGTGGTGTGATCTCTGCTGAATACAACCTCCACCTCCCGGGTTCAAGCGATTCTCCTGCCTCAGCCTCCTGAGTAGCTGGGATTACAGGCGTGCACCACCACCTCCGGCTAATTTTTGTATTTTTAGTAGAGACGGGGTTTCACCGTGTTGGCCAAGCTGGTCTGGAACTCCTGACCTCAAGTGATCCACCTGCCTTGGCCTCCCAAAGTGCTGGGATTACAGGCATGAGCCACTGTGCCCAGCTCTGTGTTTCATTTTCTAGAGAAATGGACAAAAAAGGCTGGACCATGAAGAAGCAAATAGTTTTGGTCTTACTGACATTTCCTTCCATTTTAATTTTTTTAACATGAAAGTCTTTCAACAAATTTTATAAAATTCTATTCTAGAAGGAAAAATATCATAGTTTATGCTTTTTTTCTACATTGGAAAGTTACTTTTCAAATATTGTAGGTAAATTATTGGGAGAAGGGTCAGGGAATTTAGTTTTTCCTGGTTAAATCAATAAAGTAAAACTTCATAACATGATAGAACAAATTTTAGGGTCATACAGTTCAAAACAAATATTTCAATATCCCATTGTAAGAATAATTTCTTGATTTTTACATCTGAGATTTTCCTTCTCCGAGAGAACTGCCCATACTGTTCCCCACTGCAGGACATTTGAACAAGGGCTAAGCTCTTCCTGCTGTAAGAAAGCCTGTTCAGAGCAGCACTGTCCAGCAGAAATGGAATGCCAACTCTGTGGGTAATTTTTAATGTTTTAGTAGTCACATTTTTAATTATTTATTTATTTATTTATTTATTTATTTATTTTTTGAGATGGAGTCTTGCACTGTCACCCAGGCTGGAGTGCAACAGCACAATCTCGGCTCACTGCAACCTCCACCTCCCGGGTTCAAGCGATTCTCCTGCCTCAGCCTCCCAAGCAGCTGGGATTACAGGTGCCTGCCACCATGCCCAGTCAATTTTTTGTATTTTTAGTAGAGATGGGATTTCACTATGTTGGCCAGGCTGGTCTCGAACTCCTGATCTCGTGATCTGCCCTCCTCGGCCTCCCAAAGTGCTGGGATTACAGGCATGAACCAACGCACCCGGCCTACATTTTTTAAAAAGTAAAAAGAAAGAGATGAAATTAATTTTTAAAGTATATTTTACTTTACTCAGTAATTCAAAATATTACCTGACGTCAAGTCATCAATGAACAGTTATTAATAACCTATTTTACCTTCTTTTTTTAGTACTAAGTCTTTGAAATATGGAGTATTTTACTCTTATAGCACATCTCAATTTGGACAAGCTACATTAAAACTGCTCAAAAGCCACACATGGCTAAGTTGCTAGTGGACATCATACGTCCAGAACACATTTTTTGGTCATGGAAAAATATGCAACCAATCAGTTAAGTGGCAAATTTAATAATGTGTCTAAGATGCACAGCCATCTAATTTAAATAAGCCCAATTTTATGTTAGCTTTTACAATAATTTATTAACAGTTACTAAAATTACTGAATATCCTTTTCACTCCAAATGTTTACAGATTCCTTCCCCCGCCACCTGCCTTTGGATATAAGAATAAGAAAGGAAAGTTTCAACGTGAAAGTAATTTTATTTTCATTTTCAACAAAGTCATTAAACTACTTTTGATATATGTATTTAGGGATCAGGGAAGTCATTTGCACACTGTCTTTAATAATTGCAAACACAATATTCAAAAGCACATCTGAGAGGCTGGTGTCTGAGGAATAGCAGTTGTTTTATAGCCTAAAAACAGAAGTACAGGAAAAAAAATTTAAGTGACTTACATTACTTTTGTAAATATTGAAATTATATTTTATAGTGACAATGCTATTATGCACATTTCTCCATACAGATCAACATAATGTCACAATTTTTCTTTTAACTGCTACAGTTTCTCTATTCTAGTAACTTAGTAGCATAGCTTCAAAATGCATTTAAAATTATTTTTTCCTTTCTCTCTAGTCTCAAGATGTAACCTTGAAGCAAACTACGGAAATTTTTTTTCCTTAGTCTTAAAATACAACCATGAAGGCTGGGCGCAGTGGCTCATGCCTGCAATCCCAGCACTTTGGGAGGCCGAGTCGGGTGGATCACTTGAGGCCAGGACTTCGAGACTAGCCTGGCCAACATGATGAAACGCTGTCTCTGCTAAAAATACAAAAATTAGCCAGATGTGGTGGTGCACGTCTGTAATCCCAGCTACTCCGGAGGCTGAGGCATGAGAATTGCTTGAGCCTGGGAGGCCGAGGTTGCAGTAAGCTGAGATCGCTCCACTGCACTCCAGCTGGGTGACAGAGCAAGACTCTATATCAAAAAAGACAAAAGAAAAAAGCCAGGTGCAGTGGCTCATGCCTGTAATCCCAGCACTTTGGGAGGCTAAGGCAGGAGCATCATTCGAGGTCAGGAGTTCAAGACCAGCCTGGCCTACATAAAACCCTGTCTCCACTAAAAATACAAAAGTCAGCCAGGCATGGTGGCACACTCCTGTAATCCCAGCTACTCAGGAGGCTGAGGCAGGAGAATCACTTGAACCCGGCCAGGCGCAGTGGCTCATGCTTGTAATCCCAGCACTTTGGGAGGCCGAGGCGGGCGGATCATGAGGTCAGGAGATCAAGACCACGGTGAAACCCCGTCTCTACTAAAAATACAAAAAAATTAGCCGGGCGTAGTAGCGGGCACCTGTAGTCCTAGCTACTCGGAGAGGCTGAGGCAGGAGAATGGCGTGAACCCAGGAGGCGGAGCTTGCAGTGAGCCGAGATTGCGCCACTGCACTCCAGCCTGGGCGACAGAGCGAGACTCCGTCTCAAAAAAAAAAAAAAAAAAAACTATATATATATATATATAGCCACTAAGTGTACTTTAAGTTCCATAGCTCTCCCTTTGCCAGCATACACTCCCTTGCACTGTGTACACTTATCTAACTGTATGCTTGTTAAGAAATTCCAGGGGCTAATTTTAAAATGAACCCAGCATGGAAACCCAGCTGCAGAATTTGCTCCCACTTAGAGACTGCCTCAAAATGGGTAATCTACAGCCTGGCCACATGGAGATGGCACTAGCCTATGCTCCAGGTAGACCACAACTCAGGATAGCTGTTAGAACAAGACATGCAGATCTGTATCCTGTGTTACTCTCGAATGTTTCCCATATAAAGGCTTGCTTTTTTAATCCCTTCCCTCAGCCTAACACTTGAAACGGTCATTTGGAGGCATCAGCCTTGCCATTTCTCATCTGCTAGCGTTTGGATAATAAAGCTGCTTTCCTTTCACTACATCTTTTTTTTTTTTTTTTTTTTTTTGAGACTGAGTTTCACTCTTGTTGCCCAGGCTGGAGTGCAATGGCGCGATCTCAGCTCACCGCAACCTCTGCCTCCCAGGTTCAAGCAATTCTCCTGCCTCAGCCTCCCGAGGAGCTGGGATTACAGGCATGCACCACCATGCCCGGTTAATTTTTTTTTGTATTTTGAGTAGAGACAGGGTTTCTCCATGTTGAGGCTGGTCTCAAACTCCTGACCTCAGGTGATCTGCCCACTTCGGCCTCCCAAAGTGCTGGGATTACAGGCGTGAGCCACCGTGCCTGGCCTCCTTTCACTACATCTTACTTCTCATGTATGCACAAGTGGTGAGCAACCGACTTGCATTTGGTTATATTCTTCTCTTCTTAATACAAATAAGGCTACAATAGTCAGAGTTTTAAAATTTGGCACCAATAATCCAGTTAACTTTTTTTTTTATAAATCCAATTCTATTTTTAATTTTAACTACAATTTTATGCTTAGAATTGAATGAATTATTATTATTTTTTGAGATGGAGTCTCACTCTGTCACCCAGGCTGGAGTGCAGTGCATAATCTCAGCTCACTGCAACCTCCGCCTCCTGGGTTCCAGTGATTCTCCTGCCTCAGCCTCTCAAGTAGCTGGGATTACAGGTGCACACCACCACGCCCAGCTAATATTTGTGTTTTTAGTAGAGACAGGGTTTAGCCATGTTGGCCAGGCTGGTCTCGAACCCCTGACCTCAGGTGATCTGCCCACCTTGGCCTCCCACAGTGCTAGGATTACAGGTGTGAGCCAATGTGCCTGGCCAAATTGAATGAATTATATGTGAATAATGTAGTAGTCAACTTTATTTGAAAAACATGTTTTCTGAGTTGTATAAACTTAACTTTCATAAAATTTTGATATTTTTGAATTGTATGTAATAAGTTTTGCCATCTCATGATGCTCTGTGCAGGTTACTATGATTTAGGAATCCATTGACCCTAAAATTCTAAATAAGAAATTACTCAACATGCTTGTTTCCATTCCCCTCCCTCCACCCTAATCCTTTAGTTTGGACAGATACTTCTTTAATAGCAGGAATCTCTGGGTTAAATATGGTCCAGCACCCCTTTAGCTGGTTGCTCTGGCTTGAAATGAACTCATTGAACTTACATCTAAAAACCAAAGGGGTCAATCTAGAAACAAATACTTGACTGTACTGTTCATCTGCTTGCCTTTGCTGCCACCTTAACATGTCTCTTTTTTTTCAAGATGCTCTTTTGATAATGGCCATTTCATGGATTTGCCTTTTTTTTGGTCAATATTCATACTGACCAACAATTTTTTAAATTTGTTACTTCATAAAAATAAAGAAGGAACACGAAAGAATTTCTTTGATAAAAAGAAGTATTTCCTATTTTTCTTTTAGAAGTTTCTTTAGGCTGGATGCTGTGGCTCATGCTTGTAATCCCAGCACTTTGCAAGGCTGAGGTGGGAGGATTGTTTGACCCTAGGGATTCCAGAGCAGCCTGGGCAACAGACTGAGACTCCATTTGAACAAAGCAAATTTTAAAAATAAATAAATAAATAAATAAAATAGAAGTTTCTTTGCCCTGTACGTCAATCTGCCTAAAATCTTGCATACAATAAAATAATGTGTTGTTAAAAAAATCAAGTTAAGATGCCCATCATTGTAAAAGATAACAAGTCATTGTTTCCTTTTTTTGGGCCCGTCTTTTCTTCCTTTCTTCTTTCTTTCCTTCACTTTTTTCCTTTGCTTTTCTAATCTCCATTTAATTTAAATGCCACTGGATTCAGTAATGTCCAAGCAGCCTCTGAAAAACTTGGGATTCAAAAAGTCACCACAGGTAAACTGCGGCAACTGTAACCTATCTATAAATTTGTGATTCTTCCCATTGAACTAGGATATCTGTAGACATTTAGAACCTTAACTGTATCCTCTACAAAACTCTCTCCAAGGTTAGATAGTCTAAGTGAGTCTACAAAATACATGCTATCCCTCTCCAGAAAGAAGTGGTCTACGCTCTCAGTGTAGTTTTCCATTTTCCCCTTTTGGACATTCCTTTTGACGTAATGCTTATTTTTTTCTCCACCATTGTATATATTGGTGCATTGAGAATACTCAGATTTATTGTTTATTTGTAGGTTGTAAGGAAGTAAGGAAATTCATCCATCTTGACCATGAATTGACATGACATAAAGATTCTGGAGCTGGGACAAGAATATGGGTGGCCACATAGTGGCTAGACAAGGAAGTTTTGAAACTGTATATATGGGATAAAGTGTATGTCTATGAGTGTGGGTGATGGTGGAGGGGGGCGTGCAGCCAAGGAACAAACTTTATTGAACATTTTTTTTCCCTCTCTACATTTTTCTTTTCTTCTAGAAATAACACTCCTGTTTTTGGTGAGAATTGATCCACTCTCACTCTATCCACAGGGTCCATGTGAGGATGTGGGTCTGAGGACTGTAACATCTCTTTTTAAACTTCAAGACTAGTCAAGTGTAGTAGTGAGAAGGAGGGAGAGAGGAGAACAAGAAGTTCGATCTATAACTGCCTCTGAACAATCAGTTGAGATATTAATAACTACACTACCTTTCGACCAGCCAAGGTTTAACATCTCTTATGTAGCAAGCTAGGTTGAGAGAAGAAACTGAAGCTATCAAGAGAAGCAGAGAACAATGCGGAGGGAGCATCCCGAAAATGAAAGGTTTTATTACAGTTGTCCTTGCCTGTCCCGTGGTTTGGTTTGTTTTTTTTTCTTTTTAGAGACACGGTCTCAACTCTGTCACCCAGATTGGAGTACAGTGACATAATAACAGCTCACTGCAAGTTTGGTTCTTTTTTCTGTTCTTTTTTTTCTTTCTTTCTTTTTTTGTTTTTTGAGTTGGAGTCTCGCTTTGTCGCCTAGGCTGGAGTGCAGTGGCACAATCTCGGCTCACTGCAACCTCCACCTCCCAAGTTCAAGTGATTCTCGTGCCTCAGCCTCCCGAGTAGCTGGGACTACAGGTGTGTGCCACCACGCCTGGCTAATTTTTTGTATTTTTAGTAGACATGGGGTTTCACCATGTTAGCCAGGATGGTCTCAATCTCCTGACCTCGTGATCTGCCCGCCTCGGCCTCCCAGTGTTGGGATTACAGGCATGAGCCACTGCATCCAGCCCGTTTGGTTCTTTAAAGTAAAAAAAATTCAATGACCACCCTGGGCAACATAGTGAGACCCCAACATCTCTGTAAAAAATAAATAAATAAAATTTTATAAAGGAGATTTTTCATATGCTACCCTTATAATGCTATCATTTCAGACTGATGTTAACTTTGTAAGTTCTAAAGCTTAAAAAAATAAAATGTTTGTTTCAGATTGATGTGAACTTTGTAAATTCTAAAGCTTAAAAAAAAAATGTTTGTTACCTGGTAGACTAAATGGCCTTAAGCCCTGGTAAATATATGTATGTTTATTGTAATCTGTCTTCTCTTTTTTTCCTCTGATCACATCTTTGAAATGTTTATCCTACAAAAATAAAAACAGCTAGAATACCTGGAATATACAAAAAAGTCTTGCTTTTTTGTCTTACTTTTTCATCCTTTCACTCCATTCATTTCATCCCAAAAATCTGATTGTAGAAAACAGGATCACTGTAAAGATGTTGCAGTGGGAAGAGAATTCCACAAATTCAGTCACTTATATTACAGTCCGTGATACTACTTCTTAATCTCATTTCAAGGTATCTAGACCATTTAGACCAAAACCTTCTGTGTCATCTGAAAACTCTACACTCAAAAAGCTCAGTGCTGGCTGGGCGCGGTGGCTCAATGCCTGTAATCTCAGCACTTTGGGAGGCCAAGGTGGGTGGAGCACGAGGTCAAGAGATCGAGACCATCCTGGCCAACGTGGTGAAATCTGTCTCTACTAAAAATACAAAAATTAGCTGGGCGTTGTGGTGCGTGCCTGTAGTCCCAGCTACTCGGGAGACTGAGGCAGGAGAATCGCTTGAACCTGGGAGGTGGAGGTTGCAGTGAGCAGAGATCGTGCCACTGCACTCCAGCCTGGGGGTAGAGCAAGACTACGTCTCAAAAAGAAAAAAAAAAAAAAAAAAAAAAGCTCAGGGCTATTCACTTGTTGCTGATAACCACATGTGCATCTTCTGTAAAACTTTTTCTGCTGCTGTTCTCAGCATACTGGCATTTAGGAGTTCAGTATATTAGGGCCTGAGAGGCACTAATAGTTTATCTAATCTGGATATTTGGGAATGATGTTATAGGCACACCCTAATATCTAGTTCCTGCCTAATTTAACAAGTATTACATTAATGATTGAAGGGCTCTTTGGGGTAATGATAAATAAAAAATATAAAAGACTGAAATTTTTAATAAATAATATTAAAATAATTAAATTTTCTATCACATAAATATTAGAAAAATACCAAAATTGGCTAATAGTAAATGTCAACTACCATATAAAAATACACAAGACATCCTGAGGAAAAACTGAAAAGCAAAATAATTTTGAACATACAGACACGGCTAGCTATAGTCAAAATTATAAAGTAGGCTGGGTGTGGTGTCTCATGCCTGCAATCCCAGCACTTTGGGAATCCGAGGCAGGAGGATCCCTTGAGTCCAGGAGTTCAAGACAAGCCTGGGCAACATAGTGAGACCCCTGTCTCCACAAAAAATAAAAAATTAGCCAGGGATGGTGGCATGCACCTGCAGTTCCAGCTACTTGGGAGGCTGAGGTGGGAGGATTGCTTAAGCACAGGAGATCCAGGCTGCAGTGAGCCATGATCGTACCACTGAACTCCAGCCTGGGTGGCAGAGTGAGACTCTATCAACAAAACCAAACCAAATCAGACCAAACCAAAAAACCCCCAAGTTATAAAGTAGATAATTGTCCACATTCAAGTCCACTGTTGGCTAATGAATTTTAGCTCTTTCCTATTTTCCTTAGCTTCCTAATTTCCCTAATCTCTCCCTGCCTCACTAGATCCAAGCCTGCCTCTGTCAATCTATTCTTGACTTCCTCTCTTCCCCTCAGCTTCGCTAGTTTGCTCGCCTCCTGCCCTGACTCAGCAAGTTAATTAAAGAGAGCCTGTTATTGCTAAATCCCTTCCTCTAGGCTCAAGGGCATCACCTAAGACCTTCCTCTTTCCCACTTTTCACTTCAGTGACCTCAAAAAGGAGCCTGTGAAAATAAGAAAAACTGGATTCAAATTCCATTTTTGCTCAGCTGTATTAGGCAGAGGTATTATCTATCCATAGGAGACCACACTATAGGGAGAGGCTGGCCTGATGCCCTGGGGATGTGAGGAGGAGGAGGAGGAGGAGGAGGAGGAAGAGGATGGGCAGACTGTTAAGAACTTGGAGCCTGGAGTCAGCTAGTTTCCCCTGCTCACTTACTGGTGATCCTGGGAAAAGTCAGTTTCTTTTTCTTTCTTTCTTTTTTGAGATGGCATCTTGCTGTTTCACCTAGGCTGGAGTGCAGTAGTGCGATCTCAGCTCACTACAACCTCCTCTTCACAGGTTCAAGCGAACCTCCTGCTTCAGCATCATGAACAGCTGGGATTACAGGCCTGTGCCACCACACCCAGCTAATTTTTGAATTTTTAGTAAAGACAAGGTTTCACCATGTTGGCCAGGGTGGTCTTGAACTCCTGACCTCAAGTGATCTGCCTGCCTCAGCCTCCCAAAGTGCTAGGATTACAGGCAAGAGCCACCGTGCCCAGCCATGAGCCACCATGCCTAGCCAGGTCAGTTTCATAATCTAAAATATAATACTATAATATCTTCCTGATTGGGTGATTGTGAGGATTAAAAGAAAGTGCATGGCCGGGCGCGGTGGCTCACGCCTGTAATCCCAGCACCTTGGGAGGCTGAGGCACGTGGATCACGAGGTCAGGAGATCCAGACCATCCTGGCTAACACGGTGAAACCCCATCTCTACTAAAAATACAAAACATTAGCCGGGCGTGGTGGCTGGCGGGCACCTGTAGTCCCAGCTACTCAGGAGGCTGAGGCAGGAGAATGGCGTGAACCTGGGAGGCAGAGCTTTCAGTGAGCCAAGATCACACCACTGCACCGCCGGTGGCTCACGCCTGTAATCCCAGCACTTTGGGAGGCCGAGGCGGGAGGATCACCTGAAGTTGGGAGTTCGAGACCAGCCTGACCAACATGAAGAAACCCCATCTCTACTAAAAAATACAGAATTAGCTGGGCATGGTGGCACATGTCTGTAATCCCAGCGACTCGGGAGGCTGAGACAGGGGCATCGCTTGAACCTGGGAGGCAGAGGTTGCAGTGAGCTGAGATCACGCCACTGCACTTCAGCCTGGGCAACAAGAGCAAAACTCTGTCTCAAAAAAAAAAAAGAAAGTGCACCTATTAAGAAGATGCTAAATTTCAAAAGTATTTCATTGGCATTTAGGCCTCTGATCACATATAATTATAGATATTGTCAATTACTATACCTATTCATTTTTTATTTTTATTTTATTTATTTTTTTGAGACAGAGTTTTGCTCTTGTTGCCCAGGCTGGAGTGCAATAGCGTGATCTCTCGGCTCGCTGCAAACTCCACCTCCCAGGTTCAAGCGATTCTCCTGTCTCGCCCTCCCGAGTAGCTGGGATTACAGGCATGCGACATCATGCCCAGCTAATTTTTGTATTTTTAGTAGAGACAGGGTTTCACTATGTTAGTCAGGCTGGTCTCAAACTCCTGACCTCAGGTGATCCACCCGACTCCGCCTCCCAAAGTGCTGGGATTACAGGTTTGAGCTGCCGCGCCCAACCTATACCTATTCATGAGCTCTTAGATATTAATTTTAACCATAAACCAATTTTCATTTCCCATTTTCCTTTCTATTATGGGAGTTTCCAGTCTGTATGTGGATTTACAGTATTTTTAAACTCTCATCTCCTCTCCTCTTCCCATTTATTCCATCCTTTTCTTTCTTTCTTTCTTTTCTTTTTTTGAGATGGAGCTCTGTCACACAGGCTGGAGTGCATGGTGCGATCTCTGCTCACTGCAGCCTCCACCTCCTGGTTCAAGCAATTCTCCTGCCTCAGCCTCCTGAGTAGCTGGGATTATAGGCGTCTGCCACCATGCCCGGCTAATTTTTGTACTTTTAGTAGAGATGAGGTTTCACCATGTTGGCCAGGCTGATTTCAAACTCCTGACCTCAGGTGATCCACCTTCCTTGGCCTCCCAAAGTGCTGGAATTACAGACGTGTGCCACTGCACCCGGCCCCTTTCCTTTCTTTCTTTTTTTTCTTTTTGAGACAGGGTCTCACTCTGTCACCCAGACTGGAGTGCAGTGGCGTGATCTTGGCTCACAACAACCTCCATCTCCCAGGCTCAAGCGATTCTCCTGCCTCAGCCTCCCAAGTAGCTGGGATTACAGGTGTGTACCACTACCGCCTGGCTAATTTTTGTGTGTGTGTATATATATACATATATATATATACACGTATATATATATATACGTGTATATATATATATATATATTTTTTTTTTTTTTTTTGCGATGGAGTCTCACTCTATCTCCGGGCTGGAGTGCAGTGGCACGATCTCGGCTCATTGCAACCTCTGCCTCCTGGGTTCAAGTGATTCTTGTGCCTCAGCCTCCCAAGTAGCTGGGATTACAGGCGTCTGCACCACACCGCTAATTTTTTTAGTAGAGATAGGGTTTCACCATGTTGGCCAGGATGATCTCCATCTCCTGATCTTGTGATCTGCCTGCCTTGGCCTCCCAAAGTGCTGGGATTACAGGCGTGAGCCACTGTGCCTGGCCTAATTTTTGTATTTTTAGTAGAGACAGGGTTTCACCATGTTGGCCAGGCTGGTCTTGAACTCCTGACCTCAAATGATCCACCCACCTCGGCCTCCCAAAGTGTTGGGATTACAGATGTGAGCCACTGCGCCTGTCCTCCTTTTCTATTTTAATTAGAAAATTTTGTTTTGATACAGGGTCTTGCTCTGTTGCCCATGCTGGAATGCAGTGGCATGATCACGGCTCACTGCAGCCTCCACTTCCTGACTCAGGTGATTCTGTCTTCTCAGCCTTCCGAGTACCTGCAACTACAGGTGCATGCCACCACACTGGCTAATTTTTGTATTTTTTGTAGAGATGGGTTTCGCCATGTTGCCCAGGCTGGTCTCGAACTCCTAGGCAAAAGCGATCCACCCACCTCAACCTTCCACAGTACTGGGATTATAGGTGTGAGCCACCATGCCCAGCCTTCCATCCTCCACTTTCTGGTATTCACATTTTAAAATATTTGTTTATGGGAGGCTAGGTGAGGTGGCTTATGCCTGTAATCCCAGCATTTTGGGAGGCTGAGGCGGGCAGATCACTTGAGGTCAGGAGTTCAAGACCAATCTGGCCAACATGGCAAAACCCTGCTTCTACTAAAAAAAAAAAAAAAAAAAAAAAAAAGCTGGGCATGGTGGCATATGTCTGTAATCCCAGCTACTCAGGAGGCTGAAGTGGGAGAATTGCTTGAATCTAAGAGGCAGAAGTTGCAGTGAGCTGAGATCACGCCATTGCACTCTAGCCTGGGCGACAGAGCAAGACTCTGTCTGAATTAAAAAAAAAAAAAATTATTTACGGGGAGTTGTCTCACTATGTTGCCCAGACTGGAGAGCACTTTAGCACTAGTCATTCACAGGTGTGATCCCACTACTGCTCAGCATGGGAGTTTTGACCTGCTCTGTTTCTGACCTAGGTTGGTTCACTCCTCCTTAGGAAACCTGGTGGTCCCCTGCTCCTGGGAGGTCACCATATTGATGCTGAACTTAGTGCAGACACCTGATGGGCATAGCACACTACAGCCCAGAACTCCTGGGCATAAGCGATCCTATTGCCTCAGTCTCCTGAGTAGCTGAGCCTGCAGGTGGGCCTCCACCGCCTGGCTGGTATTCACATTTTAATAATGGTCCTTCTATGACCCTTTTACCTTCCATATTGATTGGTTTCTTGTCCTGGCTTTAAATTTCTCTCTTTCTCTTTTGCTTAGTAGTCAGTGTCACCAGCAGATATGGAAAGTCTGCTCAAACTTAAAGTGGCAGACAAGGGAAGCAGGGAGAGCAGCATACAGAAGCCACAGGCTGGAGTAGAGGGAATTAGTTGGCATCTACTAGTGAAGGGAATGTCTGGAGAGTGGGATATAAGGAACATGGTCAGAAGCACCCAAGCACTTTGGCAGTGCCTGGCATGTTAGGCAGAACATAAAGGCCAAACACACCTGGCATGGTGGCTCTTGCCTGTACTTTGGGAGGCCAAGGTGGGAAGATCACTTGAGCCCAGGAGTTCAGGACCAGCCTGGGCAACATGGCAAAACCCTGTCTCTACAAAAAATACAAAAATTAGTTGGGCATGGTAGCAGGTGCCTGTGGTCCCAGCTACTTGGGAGGCTGAGGTGAGAGGATCACCTGAGGCTGGGAAGCCGAGGGTGCAGTGAACCGTGATTGCACCACTGCACTGCAGCCTGGGTGACAGTGACAGACAGACCTTGTCTCAAGGAAAAAAAAAAAAAGCCAAACAAGTGAGTCAGAATACGAGGTGACAGCAGCCCCCTATAAATTTGGGGGAATAGGACAAGAGGCGAAACAGAGAGCAATGCTTTTCATTCTCTTTTTTTTTTTTTTTTTTTTTTTTTGAGACGGAGTCTCGCTCTGTCACCCAGGCTGGAGTGCAGTGGCGCGATCTCAGCTCACTGAAAGCTCCGCCTCCCGGGTTCACGCCATTCTCCTGCCTCAGCCTCTCCGAGTAGCTGGAACCACAGGTGCCCGCCACCACGCCCGGCTAATTTTTTGTATTTTTAGTAGAGACGGGGTTTCACCGTGGTCTCGATCTCCTGACTTCCTGATTCGCCCGCCTTGGACTCCCAAAGTGCTGGGATTACAAGCGTGAGCCACTGTGCCCGGCCAGTGCTTTTCATTCTCTATGTTTAGACATGAACAGTTATAACAGGACTGCCCTACATGTGTCAAAAAAACACTTTAGGCTGGGTGCCATGCTTCACACCTGTAATCCTAGCACTTTGGGAGGATGAGGCAGGAAGATCTTTTGAAGCCATGAGTTTGACTACCAACCTGTCTCTAAAATAAATAAATAAATAAATTCATACATACATACATACAAATTAGCTGGGCATGATGACCTGTAGTCTCAGCCATTCTGGAGGGTGAAGCCAGCGCACTCCAGCACGGGCAACAGAGATAGGCCCTATCTAAAAAAAAACAAAAGAAAAAAGAAAAAGAAAAGAAAATGAAAACAGTATTTTAATAATATGCTGTACTAGTGGTTAAGAGTACAGGCTCTGGAGATGGATTCAATATCCAACCCTGCCACCTACTGTATAACTTTGAACAAGTGACTTAACCTCTCTCAGTTTCAGCATCAACTATGAAATGGTGATAATACTCGTAAGATGAATAAACACAGAAAACCTAGCAGTATACGAATAGAGGGTCAATATTATTGTGTTACTGTCATTATTATTTACTCTTATTAAAATAATGCTACCTACAGTAGTTAGCTGACAAACAGGAAAAACCCCTAGAAAAGAAAGCAAATAAATAATGGGAAAGCCTTTTGGTTTTTCTTTTTTTTAGGGTGATCTGAAAGTGAATGGAAAGACACATTTCTATTAACTCATTTTAACTTAGAAGTGTGGGAGAGTCAGGGTTAAATGCCTTATTTATTTATTAATTTTTTTTTTTTTTTTTTGAGACCGAGTTTCTCTCTGTCGCCCGGGCTGGAGTACAATGGCCCAATCTTGGCTCACTGCAACCTCTGCCTCCCGGGTTCAAGCAATTCTCTTGCCTCAGTTGCCCGAGTAACTGGGATTACAGGCACCCGCCACCGTGCCTGGCTAATTTTTGTATTTTTTAGTAGAGGCCTCAAACTCTTGACCTTAGGTGATCCGCCTGCCTCCGCCTCCCAAAGTTCTGGGATTACAGGTGTGAGCCACTGCACCCAGCCAGTTAAATGCCTTTAAAAATTATGTGGCACAAATATGAAAGTTTGTTTCAAGTAGTTTCCCATGGAAGATATTTATATTTGTGCTGTAATTAGCTAATATAGCATTTATCCTGAATTTTATTAAGTAAACTATTTTATTCAGAAACTGTAAAGATTAATCTGATCGGCCAGGCGCAGTGGCTCATGCCTGTAATCCCAGCATTTTGGGAGGCCGAGGCAGGCAGATCACGAGGTCAGGAGTTCGAGACCAGCCTGGCCAACATAGTGAAACCCCGTGTCTACTAAAAATACAAAAATTATCCAGGTGTGGAGGCAGGCACCTTAATCCCAGCTACTTGGGAGGCTGAGGCAGAACTGCTTGAACCCAGGAGGCAGAGGTTGCAGTTAGCCGAGATTGTGCCACTGCACTCCAGCCTGGATGACAAGAGCAAAACTGCCTCGGAAAAAAAAAAAGATTAACATGATCTTAAATCACTAATAAAATGTCTTGATGTTCATTTAATTTTGACTTTTAAACTTATAATAAAGATATGAAAGTGAAATCTGCTAACAAAAGTTGGTTTTAACATCAAAAACATTAAAAAGTCTAACTAGAATAAAGTGTAATTCATCTTAAACATTTCAAATATTTTAATAAAGCAATAAAATATTCTTTAAAAGTAATTAATTTGTAGACAGAATTAATAGAATTCTTCCAACTAAGGCACTATTTTAAAGAGAAGGTTGCTTTTAAAATATATCAAAAACTGAAATTATGAAATGGTTTTAAGTACTTATTTTACTAGAAAACATTACAGGATGAAGTTACAGATGCAACTCATGAGGATTTAACTTCCTTCTATATTCAAAAGTTTATACTTTCTGCTTATCTATCTGATTGCATTCGATGATACAAATTACTATTTATTTTTTGGATGCTTCAAATTTCATCCTCAAAATTACTTCATTGGATTCCGGAAACTTAACCCATGCCCTCCAAATTACTTTGGGTTTGGTTATTCTAAGGCAGCCCTCTTATAACTTATTTAATATACAATGTTTAAAAGATTCTGATTTCTAAAAGGCAAAACAATATCTAAAAGAAAAAGTGAGTTTGGGGGACTAGATTACTTTGCAGACCCATAGTATGGGAGAGGTATGAATAATCTTTGTATGGAGGGTTGGATATAGTGTTTCACAAATAAGATAGGTTAACGACAGAATATTGCTGTTGGATAGCTGTCCAGAACTTCTCTTTCCTTAAGGAGAGGCAAAGAAGAGATTTTTCTGGCTGTTCCTCTAAAATCTACCTAGTAGTTGTCAACCAGGGAATCTGCTGACCTGTGATGAGGGAATCTGTTTAAAGATTGTGTCAATCACTCAAAATTCACTACTGAGTGAATGCCCTTGTGGCCACCAGCTTCCAACATGTCCCTCAATGATCCTCATCTCCTGGTATGAGTGTCCTTGTGTAGTACTCTCCCACACTGAATTAGGATCAATCTGTGTGACCAAGAGAATACAACAGAAGTGATGGTATGTGACTCCAGAGGTTAGGTCAGAAAAGGCAGCATAGCTTCCACTATATTCTCTTGGACTTGGAATGTCATAAGGGACAATTACCTCATTTAATCAAACATAACTCAGTACTTCCAAGGATTGTCTGAGAATGTGAAGTTGAAAGGTTGGGAGGGGGAAATGACTTACTGGCCACCACTCAGAATTTTGTTTTCTCTTCTGTTCCTCATGTTGATCGTCACTGCCACCCCCATACTGAGCCCTAAAGTGTCCTCCTACCATTTAATATTCTGATATAAAAGCAGGAAAATCTCTTCCTTTGGTTAGTCTATTATACTGAAGGCAGAATGAAATTTTATTTGTTTTATTTTACTTATTTATTTTTGAGACAGGATCTCACTCTGTCACCCAGGCTGCAGTGGGGTGGTGTGAGCACAGCACGCTGCAACCTCAAACTCCTGAGCTCATGTGATCCTTCTGCCTCAGCCTCCCCAGTAGGTGGGACTACAGATCCATACCACCACACCTGGCTAACTTTATTTTATTTTCTTTGTAGAGATGGGGTCTCAAACTATGTGATCCTCCTGCCCATGCTGGTCTCGAACTTCTGGGCTCAAGTGATCCTCCCACCTTGGCCTCTCAAAGTGCTGGGATTACAGATGTAGCCACAGCAACCAGCCAAGGATGAAATAATTAAAAAAAAAACAACCACTTTCCTATATATTGAAGAAAACAAAGGGAGAAATAACACAGAGAAAAGAAGTATAAAAGCATTATACCTAATACACATATAATCATATTTATATTTAATATATAAATATATGTATGTGTATATACATGCACAGAAAAAGGTCTACAAGCTTAAAGGCTAAATTTTCATTTATGGTTATCTGTGGAAAAGTAGAGGTAGGGGATGGCTGGGTAAGTGTGAAGGGTAAGTAAGGAGTGGGAAGGGAAATGGAGAGGGAAGGGGAACTTGGGTTTTAAAAAGTTTATTTTGAATTATTTGAAAATTGATGATGAGAATGTATTAATGAATCACTTGTATAATTAAAAAATAAACTATATAACATAAAAAACAAAAGCAAAAGCAATCCAGTTACAATACAGAGATTTCCTATTCCATGATCATTAGCTTGCTACTAGGACTACTGGCCACACTAGACTTTTCCTTCTGACCCCTGTTCTCTAGAATGCTTTACTGTAAACCAGGGGTGTCCAATCTTTTGGCTTTCCAGGGCCACACTGGAAGAATTATTATCTTGGGCCACACATTAAATACACTAACACTAATGATAGCTGATGAGCTTAAAAAAAAATCACAAAAAAGTATTTTGAGAAAGTTTACAAATTTGTGTTGGGCTGCATTCAAAGCTGTCCAGGGCCGCATGCAGCCTGCAGGCCGTGGGTTGGACAAGCTTGATGTAAAATTTCTGGGTTCCTTACTCCGCTGGCCTCCATAAGGGATGTGTCTAAGAACCATAGCCAAAGAGCTGCCTGAGAGACATCAAATTAGGCACCTTGCAGGCCAATACGAAGAAAGCAGATTGCTCTCTCTGCTGTTGTTTCAGTCAGCTATCACAACACTAATTCCGGGAACCAACTACTCCAAAACACTATTACTCCAAAACGCTATTACTCCAAAACATGGCTTGAAAAAACAATCCTTTATTCTTTGGGTTGCTGACCCCAAGCTGGGACTGGCTTCAGACCTGCTTCATACTTCTTCGACCAGCAAACTAGCCAGGTATGTTCTTCACATTGTGAAAAACAAGAGTGCCAGAGAGGGAAGGAGAAACATGAAATACCTCTTGAGGCCAGGCTCAGAACTGTCACACTGTCACTTCTGCCTATCTTCCTTCGGCCAAAAGCAAATCGACTGATCTAAGCCCAACAGGAACAGGGTGGAGAAACATCCTATCTCTACTGAGAGAAACTACAAAGGGATGCATGCCCGTATTTCAAAGGGCATGCATGCATGGAATAGTGAAAAACTGAGAACAGTAATGTTATCTACCACTGTTATCCACCTGGGACTTTCCAGCTTACTGCCAATTGGCAGTGGGAGAGAATTTCTTCTCAACGTGGCTGACAACAGAAACTATATGACTTGGCAGGTGATATCTGTCCCTAACAACAGGAATCAGGCTTTGTCTTTGCCAGCTCCTTAGTATGCTATGTTATGTTATGTTATGAAGATACAATATTATTATTAATTAATTCCTTACAAATATCAAAGTGGGCAATGGTTCCCATAAGTGGTAAGTTATTTTACAAGAAGTGAGATAAAAAGACTCCCTTAGGGTGCTCTGTTTGCAGAATCCTTTTTATTGTGTATTAAAGATTTGAATGTTACCAAAGCTTTACAAATTCTTTAGTTCAAAAGGGTGTCAATAGTCCCATGATTTAAAACTCAGGAATCCAGAAAACTTTGTCAAGAGTTAAGAGGATCTTTGATTAACAATCATGGTCTCCAGGTTTCCTCTGTGTTCAAGAGCAAAAATTTCTTAAATAAGAATAGGAGCCCTCAGAGTTGCTTTTTTTTTTTTTTTTTTCTGAGACGGAGTTTCGCTCTTGTTGCCCAGGATAGAGTGCAATGGCGCGATCTGGGCTCACTTCAACCTCCGCCTCTCGGGTTCAAGCGATTCTCCTGCCTCAGCCTCCCGAGTGGCTGGGATTACAGGCGCAAACCACCACGCCCGGCTAATTTTTTGTATTTTTAGTAGAGACGGGGTTTCACCGTGTTAGCCAGGATGGTCTTGAACTTCTGACCTCAGGTGATCCGCCAGCCTCGGCCTTTTAGAGTTCTGGGATTACAGGCGTGAGCCACCGCGCCCGGTCTTCTTCTTTTTTTTTTTTTTTTGAGAAGGAGTCTTGCTCTGTCGCCCAGGCTGGAGTGTAGTGTTGCGATCTTGGCTCACTGCAACCTCTGCCACCTGGGTTCAAGCGATTCTCCTGCCTCCCGAGTAGCTGGGACTACAGGCGTGTGCCACCACGCCCGGCTAATTTTTGTATTTTTAGTAGAGACGGGGTTTCACCATGTTAGGCAGGCTGGTCTCGAACTCCTGACCTCTTAATTCACCATTCAGGGCCCACCAAAGTGCTGGGATTACAGGCGTGAAACACTGCGCCCGGCCCAGAGTTGTTTTTTAAGAAAGGAAGAGAAGACTCACCCCCAAGAAAATAGAGGCAACAACAGTATTAACAAAAGCACGAGATCGTTACATTCTCAGGCTCTTCAGGGATTTAAATCTGGAGCCTCCTGCAGCTTTCTGACATTTGAGCCTTACTCTAGGGTGATTTCCACGGTTCCCACGTCCCTTTCAAGAAAACAGCTATCACCTATATTCCTCAGTGTTTCTTCTTTGCTCCAGACTGGTTTGTGAAGCCGTAAAAAGGGTAACGCTGGAGCCCAGAATCAGTTGGTGAATACCGCGCCAGGTGCCAGGTCCATCGCGGCGAGGCTGCAGGAGCCCGGGAGGGGAGCAATATCAGCCCCGCGCGCACCGGACAGGCTGTGCTCTTTGTTAAACAAATACAGAAAACGCCGCAGCGGGGAATGGTGGTGATGAAGGAATAGACTGAGGCGTTTGTATGCATTAACTGTGCCTAAGAAAGCCCATTAAAGAGACGCTTCTACACAGG
Source organism: Nomascus leucogenys (assembly GCF_006542625.1). NCBI lineage: Eukaryota > Metazoa > Chordata > Mammalia > Primates > Hylobatidae > Nomascus > Nomascus leucogenys. Next base: position 17,322,370 of record NC_044387.1, read on the forward strand.
GCGACCTACGGCACCGTGTCATTGGCTTTTGTGCACTTGAAGGCGCGTGAGAGTGCCCCGCTCGAAGGCTCCCCTTTGTGTGAAAGTGTGGAAACCAGAAGCGCGCAGCCACTGCTGGGTTTTCGTTTTCGAATTCGCAGGCACTTGGGCCAAAATACTCCCACACCAAAACACTCTCTCATTCTCGCACCAACAACACTCAGACTTGAGTTACTTCTCCGTTGCGGACCGCGCAAAGAGCGACAATGGCTCGGTGCGGGTGCCCGCAGCTCCCCGGGCAGCGCCAAGGGGCCGCCCGCCGCGCTCCGCAGCTGCGCGCTGGGCCCCGCCACCCGACCGCCAGCAAACGCCAGCACCAACCGCCGCGCGGCCGGGCTGTTGGGCGGGTGGTAATTTCTGGGAATGGGGCGGGGTCGCGGGTGTACTACGCTGGGCTTTTGCTAGCGGGGAGGAGGAGTTGGCGGCGCCGAGGGGCGCGAGGCTGGTGGGGCGGTGCGCCACGTGCGTCACCGGCCGGGGCGGGGCCGGCGTCGCGCTCCTGGCCGGCGTCGCGCTCCTGCCCGAACCCCCACCTTTCACTTAGCCAAGGCTGAGGAGTGGGGACTGGAAGGACCAGGCTAGGAGTTTTTGCAAAACCTCGCCCCCCCGTAACTGTCAGACTGCCCGATTATGGGGCCCTCTCCGGAGAAGGGCGAGAGTCCTGAGTTGGGGATGCGGTGACGGCGGGGCCTGCGGGGGCCCTGAGTGGCGAGGGTGTGTGCGTGCGGTCCCAGCCGGCGGGCGCTGCAGGTGCACGCGCGGCCCCGTCGTCCTCACACACCTGCCCCGTGTGGCAGAGCCCCCTGCACCAATCCAGGGCTGGAGTGGAGAGCGAGATCGGGGAGCCCTGGGCAGGGAGCCGGACAAGTGACGAGCGTCTTTACCTGGGAAGGCGGGTTTGGGAGAAGTTGGGCGAGGAGAGGAGGGCGGGATTCAAGAGAGCAAAAGAGGCAGGTTCGGCGGGCTGGTGGGGGCTCGACAGCGGCGGGGGCCCCGCGGGGTATAAATAGCCGGCCCGCGTTTGACAGGCGCTGCGGTGACTGGCGGTGCCGCCCCCGCCCCCCCGCCGCGTGGGGAGGGGAGGAGCACTCTGAGCTGGCGGGGAGGGGGAGGCGGACTCCAGTGTCCTGGTGGCGGCGGCAGGAGGCCGAGGGGGAGGAGCCGAGGCGGGGGGTGGAGGGAGGGGGCCGGGAGCGGAGCGGGGCGGGGGCCACCATTGCTCCCCGCGCCGAGCTGTGTCGCCGCCGTCGCCTAGGCGGTTGGGGGTCGGTGGCGCGGCGCGGGCGGGGGTCGCTGCGCGGGGCGGCGAGCCTCTGTTTTGTCTGCTCCTCTCCCTGTGGAGCGGCTCTGGCTGCCGGGGAGGCCCCGGCTCCCTCCGGACGCTCGGCCAACGGCGGCGGCGGCGGCTGCTAGTCCGCGGCCCTGCTGAGAGGGAAAAGGACGCCGCGGTCTTCCCAGGCGTCGCAGAGAGCAGGTAAGAGCGCGGGCAGCGGAGGCTGGGGAGAGGGAGCGCGAAGGGCGCGGCGATAAAGCCTGGCTGTCCCGAGTGCCGGCGCCTCCCTCCGCGCCCCCGCCCCGCGCTTGTGTTGTTTGCTTCGGGGTTTGCGGAGGGGTTTTCCGGCGGCTGCGGCGGTGACACCGGCGGGGGGCTGGGGGAAGGGGGCTGAGTGTCCCCGGGCAACGGTCGCGGAGCGGGACTTCGAGAAAGGGGAAGGCGCGCTGCGCGCCTGCCCGCGGTGAGCGCGGGGCGCGGGGCAGGGCTGAGGGAAGAGGTTACAGACCCCGGCGGGGGGGGGATGGGCCGAGCGCAGCTGGTCTTGCCGTGTTTACATCTCTGCGCGAGTCACCTCTGCCGAGAAGCGGACTGAACTGACCCGCCTCATCCCGCAGGGAGGCCAGGGCGGGGGTCCGGCTCCGGAGGAAGCGCGTCCTGGGAGGGTTTGTGTAGGGCGGGAGTCTGCGGCCGGCGCCGGGGCTGGGCGGCGAGCTCGGGGCGGGACCTGGGAGGCTCCGGCCGCTCTGGGTGGCGGGCGGGGCGGGGGCTGGACACCAGTTTCCTTCCCTGTCTTGCCTTATCGCCGCCGCGTACCTTTCCTTCCCGGCGCTGCTAGCTTGCACGACAGGTTGTACTCGGCAGTTCTTTTATTCTCGCTCTCCACGCCGGCACCGTGCTGCCATCTCCCCCTATTCCCCGGGAGGTAGGGAGGCTTGGCTCGGATCGGAATCTGTTTCTTAAAACAAAAACAGGCTCGTAACACGCACGTCCAGTGACCGCCTTCTGGATCCTCGCGAAGCTGGCCCTCAGGGACCGCGCGACGGGTTGGTCTAGGGGCGCGGAAGGAGGACAGGGAGGGCTCTGCCAGGGCTGGATGCTGACTCTACCCCAGCAGCTTTGTGATCAGGGCAGCCGAGCTCTCTCTCCTGCTCCATTTGGGCATTTTTACTCCATGTCCATAAAGGACCGAAAAAATATTCGGTAACACCAAGAATAATCCAGATCGCACAGTTTCTAATCTTTTCCCTTTGCCAGCATCCTGGATGGACTCTTTCTAGGAGTCAGATTCGCTGCAGAATAGCCTTTAAGTTCTTAGTACTTCATTAAATGAGGAAGAGGAGGACACGTCATTGTAAAACTGTTAAAAATTCCCCCCTTTCTTGTGTTCATGAACATTTACTTCAGCTTAATGGCTTAAATTGTAATCCGGTGATGAGAGAATAGTAATCGTCTGTTTGATAATCAGGTTTGTTTTCCTTTTTATCTGTGATTCTCTATCCCGAAGTAAATTATGCACTTTCTTTGGTGCCAGAATCATGGAAGGATGCATGCTTTAATAAGAAAGGATTGGATATTTGTGTTTCAGAGTTTCTTCAAAAGGTAGAATGACTTATATAGGACTGGAAACCATTAAATTACATTTAAGGGAATTTAGGAATAATAAAACTTTTTATAGAGCATTACAGTTTACAGAGTACATTCATGTAAATATTATTGAGACGATATCTAGTAGTTAAACACATGAAATAGAAAATTGGAATATCCTGGGCATTTGAAATTTGAATATTTATGTCAACCTATTTTTAAGTTTAGTGATTTAACTCATTGGATTTATCATTGCCTCTCATTTCAGACATAAATACTCATTTACAAAATAGCTTGAGTATGCTTGGAAACAATTTGTAACTTTGGGATTTTTCTATCCTAAGGAAACAGATTGGTACCTGTGGCCTGTAGGGTCTGCTAATGTTAATGGCTTTACCTGCTCGTGTTGTATACCATTTTTGGAGGGGTAACAGCTTCACTGTGATATAGTTCACATACTCAGTTCAGTTTAAAGTGTAGAGTTTGGTGGGTTTATTAATTTTTTAAAAAATTACTCCATTTTGCAGGTGAACAATTCAGTGGTTTTTAGTACAATTGTCCATCGGTATCTGTTGGGCATTTGCTCTAGGGCCTTCCTGAGATACCAGAATCTATGGATGCTCAGGTCCCTAAAATAAAACGGCATAGTTGCTGGGTGCAGTGGCTTGTGCCTGTAATCCCAGTTATTCAGGAGGCTGAGGTGGGAGGATCTCTCGAGGCCAGAGTTTGGACACCAGCCTGGGTGACAGAGCAAAATCCTGTCTCTTAGGAAAAATGAATAAAAATGACATAGTATTTGCATATAAACTATGCATATCCTCTTGTATGCTTTAAATCATCTCCAGATTACTCATACTACCTAATCCAGTGTGGATGCTATGTAAATAGTTGTTATACTGTGTATTGTTTAGGGAATAATGACCAGGAAAAAAGTCTGTACATGTTCATTTACAGACATAATTTTTTTTTTGAGTAGTTTCTGTACCTCATTGGTTGAATCCATGGATTCAGAACTTATGGGTATGGAGGGCCGACTGTATATTCAAAGTTGTGCAGCCATCACTATAATCAATTTTACAGCATTTTAATCATCCCCTAGAAGAGCCCCATATCCATTAACAGTCGCTTTTCATTTTCCCTCAGCACTCCCAGTCCTATGCAACCACTGATCGACTTTCTATCATTATAGATTAGAGTGTTCTGGACATTTTATGTAAGTGAAACCATATATGTGGTCTTTTGTGACTGGCTTCTTTCCCTTAGCTTAATGCTTTCAAAGTATATCCATGTTGTAATATGTGTCAGTACTTCATTTCTTTTTTTTTTTTTTTTAACTTAATCTATTTCCTTTCTTCTTTTTTTTTTAGACGGAGTCTCGCTCTGTCGCCTAGGCTGGAGTGCAGTGGTGCGATCTGGCTCACTGCAACCTCTGCCTCCCGGTTCAAGCGATTCTCCTGCCTCAGCCTCTCCAGTAGCTGGGACCACAGGCGCATGCCACAACGCCTGGCTAATGTTTTTTTTTTTTTTTTTGTATTTTTAGTAGAGATGGGGTTTCACCATGTTAGCCAGGATGGTCTCGATCTCCTGACCTCGTGATCTGCCCGCCTCTGCCTCCCAAAGTGCTGGGATTACAGGGGTGAGCCACCACGCCCGGCTAATCTATTTTAGTTTTTATAGAGATGGGATTTCACCATATTGCCTAGGGTAGTCTTGAACTCCTGGGCTCAAGCAATCCTCTCTCTTTGTCCTCTCAAAGTGCTGGGATTTCAGGCGTGAGCCACTGCACCTGATCCTTTTTAATTAAAAAAATTTTTTATAGTCTTTTTTTTTTTTTTTTGAGACGGAGTCTCGCTCTGTTGCCCAGGCTGGAGTGCAGTGGCATGATCTCAGCTCATTGCAACCTCCGCCTCCCGGATTCAAGCGATTCTCTTGCCTCAGCCTTCCAAGTAGCTGGGACTACAGGCGCGTGCCACCATGCCTGGCTAATTTTTTGTATTTTTAGTAGAGATGGGATTTCACCGTGTTAGCCAGGATGGTCTTGATCTCCTGACCTCATGATCTGCCCACCTCGGCCTCCCAAAGTGCTGGGATTGCAGGTGTGAGCCACTGCACCCACCCTATAGTCTTTTTTTTTTTTTATTCATGAGTAATATTCTATTTATGGATATATTACATTTTATTTATCTGTGCATCAGTTGATGGACATTTAAGTTTCTATTTTTTTGGGCTATTATGTTGCTATGAATATTCATGTTTTTGTTTAGATGTGTTGTCATTTCTTTGGGTATGTACACTTCTTAATAAATTAGCTTTTGACTTACCTGATACCAAAAAAATTATCCATTTTGAGTAATTCAATAATTTTTAGTAAATATATAGAATTGTGAAACTATCACCTTGAGCTAGTTTTTGAACATTTCCATTGCCTCCAAAATTCCCTCCAGCCTGTTTGCAGTTAACCCTTATTCCCACCCCCAGCCAATCACTGATTGGTTTTGTCTTAATCCATTTGCTTTTACTGGATATTTTGTATAAAGGGAATTGTACAATATGTAGTCTTTTGTATCTGGCTTCTTTCACTTAGCATAATGTTTTTGGGATTCATTCACATTGTAGTTTTTATCAGTTTTTTGTCCCTTTTTACTTTGGAATAGTATTTCTTTGTATAGGTATATGATAGTCCCCCCCTTATCTGTGTTGGATACATTCCAAGACCCCCAGTGGATGCCTGAAATCTCAGGTAGTATTACCTGTGATAAAGTTTAACTTGTTAATCAGGCATAATAAGAGATTAAAAACAATACGATAGAATAGTTACAACAATATGCTATTCACAATTTCATAGAAGATTTCTTACTGTAGATGTTAGCAAACTCAGCATAAAGTTTTTTTCTTATTAAATTGAGAACTTTCACTTTTACACTTAAAAAGTATTTTACAGCTTTTCTTTGGCATATCCAATTGTCATCCTCATTACTCTTGAGCATTTGAGCCATTATTAAGTAAAATAAGGGTTACCAGCACTACGATACTAGTTGATCTGATAGCTGAGATGGCCACTAAGTGACTAACGAGCAGGTAGTGTAGACAACGTGAATATGGTGGATAAAGGGATGATTCATGTCCGAGGCAGAGGGGCATGGTATGAGGTTTCATCATGCTGCTCAGAATGGCACTCAATTTAAAACATAGATTATTTATTTCTGAAATTTTCCATTTATCATTTTCAGACCATGTTTGACTGTGGGTAACTGAAACTGGAAAGTAAAGCTGTAGGTAAGGGGAGATTACTGTAACACACTTTAGCTGTTGACCAGTTTATATAGCTGTTTCTTTTTTTTTTTTTTTTTTTTTTCTGGAGACGGAGTCTCGCTCTGTCGCCCAGGCTGGAGTGCAGTGGCGCAATCTCGGCTCACTGCAAGCTCCGCCTCCCGGGTTCACACCATTCTCCTGCCTCAGCCTCTCCGAGTAGCTGGGGACTACAGGTGCCCGCCACCACGCCTGGCTAATTTTTTGTATTTTTTTTTTTTAGTAGAGACGGGGTTTCACTGTGGTCTCGATCTCCTGACCTCGTGATCCGCCCGCCTCGGCCTCCCAAAGTGCTGGGATTACAAGCGTGAGCCACCGCGCCCGGCCTATATAGCTGTTTCGATTATTTCCAGTTTTTGACTCTTTTGAATAATACTCAAACATTTGAGTACAAGTCTTTATGTGGACATATGGTTTTGTTTCTCTTGGTTAGCTATCCAGGAGTAGAATTACAGCATCATACGTTTAGCTTTTCAGGACCCTGCCAAACTGTTTCCCAAAGTGGCCATAACATCTTATATTGCTAACAGCAATGTTTGAGAGTTCCAGTTTTCTTCACATCTTTGTCAACACTTATTATTGTCTTTTTTTAAAATTATAGCTGTTCTAATGGATATGAATTTGTTTGTTTGTCTTTGAGTCACTCTGTCGCCCAGGCTGGAGTGCAGTGGCGCAATCTCAGCTCACTGCAACCTCTCCCTCCTGGGTTCAAGCAATTCTCATGCCTCAGCCTCCCGAGTAGCTGGGATTACAGGAGTAGCTGGGATTACAGCCGAGCACAACTACACCCAGCTGATTCTTTGTATTTTTAGTGGAGATGGGGTTTCACCATGTTGCCCAGGCTGGTCTTGAATCCTGAGCTCAGGCAATCCTCCCGCCTTGGCCTCCCAAAGTGCTAGGATTACAGGCGTGAGCCACCGTGCCTGGCCTGATTTTGTTAATTCGTTGTGTTTTTTTTTTTCTTTTTTTCTCTGCATACTGTTTAGTGGAGTCATTGTGATTTTAATTTTAATTTTCCTTATGACTCATAGTATTGAGCATCTTTGCATGTATCTTTTTTCTTAACCCATTTATGCCTGAAGTTGCAATTTTTTTTGTGAAAAATCAGACCTTGGCGATGACCTTGAGCAGTAGGATATTAATAATTCCTACAAGCTTAGCATTCCAGTAATGGAACACTTGGCATAAATGGGCTGGCTGGAGTGCAGTGGTGCGACCAGAGGTCACTGTAGCCTTGACCTCCTGGGCTCAAGCAGTCCCCCGCCTCAGCCTCCTGAGTAGTTGGGAATGGGGAATGCAGGTGCATGCTACCATGCGTGGTTAATTTTTTTTATTAACCCTGCCATTTTTGTAGAGATGGGGGTCTCACTGCATTGCCCAGGCTACTCTTGAACCCCTGGGCTCAAGCAGTCCTCCTGCATTGGCCTGCCAAAGTTCTGGGATTACAAGCATGAGCCACCATGTCTGACCCATCTTTTTTGATGATATCGCTATTCAGATCTTTTGCTCCTTTTAAAATTGGGTTGTTTGGGCTGGGTGCGGTGGCTCATGCCTGTAACCCCAGCACTTTGGGAGGCTGAGGTGTGTGGATCACCTGAGGTCAGGAGTTCGAGACCAGCCTGGTCAACATGGCAAAACCCTGTCTCTACTAAAAATACAAAAATTAGCCGGAGATTGTGGCACATGCCTATAATCTCAGCTACTCAGAAGGCTGAGGTAGGAGAATTGCATAAACCTGGGAGGCGGAGGTTGCAGTGAGCTGAGATTGCAACACTGCACTGCAGCCTGGGCGACAGAGCAAGGCTCTGTCTCAAAAAAATAAAATAAAATATAATAAAATTGGGTTGTTTGACTTATTGAGTTGTAAGAAGTTTTTTTTTTTAAATATATTCTGGATATAAGTTCTTTAATAGATATATGATCTGCCAATATTTCTTCACAGTCTGTTGCTGGTCTTTTCATTGCTTAAAAAATTGGTGGCTGGGCGTGGTGGCTCACACCTGTAATCCCAGCACTTTGGGATGCTGAGGTGGGCGGATCTTGAGGTCAGGCATTCCAGACCAGCCTGGCCAACGTGGTGAAACCCCATCTCTACTAAAAATACAAAAATTAGCCAGGTGTGATGGTGTGCACCTGTAGCCCCAACTACTTAGGAGGCTGAGGCAGGAGAATCGCTTGAACCTGGGAGGCAGAGATTGCAGTGAGCTGAGATCACGCCACTGCACTCCAGCCTGGGCAACAGAGTGAGACTCCATCTCAAAAAAAAAAAAAAAAAAAAAAAAAGGTGATTGAGAGCTTTTAAAGTGTAATTAGTTTAAATTTTGATGAAGTGTGGTATCTAAATTTTTTCTTTTATAGATCATACTTTTGTTGTCTTATGTGAGAACTCTGCCTAATCCAAGATCTTGAGATTTTTCTGCTTTCTAGAAGTTTTATAGTTTTAACTCTTAACAGTTAGATTTTATCATCTATTTTGAATTAATTTCTGTGTATGGTGAGAAAAAGGTTCTAAATTCATCTTTTACATACAGATTGTTCTGTCAACCTAAATAAAAGACAGTCTCTCTGAAAGAAAACAATATTTATTCAGGAATGGGCATTATAATGGGAATATGCATATCATAGTAAACTATGTGCATATTCAAGTAAACTATGTGAATATTCAGGGAAGTAAAGGAAGACATAGTTTTTTTTTTTTTTTTGAGACGGAGTCTCGCTCTTTCGCACAGGCTGGAGTGCAGTGGCGAGATCTCAGCTCATGGCAAGCTCCACCTCCCGGGTTCATGCCATTCTCCTGCCTCAGCCTCCTGAGTAGCTGGGACTATAGGTGCCTGCCACCACGCCCAGCTAATTTTTTGTATTTTTAGTAGAGACAGGGTTTCACCATGTTAGCCAGGATGGTCTCGATCTCCTGACCTCATGATCCGCCCGCCTCGGCCTCCCAAAGTGCTGGGATTACAGGCATGAGCCACCGTGCCCGGCCAAGACATAGATTTTTAAAGGAAAAATGAGGAAGATTACATCATTGTTTTAAATCAGTTGTGTTTGGCTATAAAGATCAGTGACAAGAGTGGTGCCAGTCTGAGGTTGGACATGAAGTTACTGGGCAGATATCCTTGCAGAAGTATTTTTTTGTGTAAGGTAGCGATTGCCTGATTGCCTTTGTGTAGGGTTGTGGCCTTTATGGGTTTTTTTGTGATAGTTTTTTTTTTTTTTTCTTTTTGAGATGTAGTCTCGCTCTGTTGCCCAGGTTGGAGTGCAGTGGTGTGATTGCGGCTTGCTGCAACCTCTGCCTCCTGGGTTCAAGTGATTCTCCTGCCTCAACTTTCCACGTAGCTGGGACTACAGGCCTGCACCACCACGCCTGGCTAATTTTTGTATTTTTAGTAGGAATGGGGTTTCACCATTTTGGCCAGGTTGGTCTCGAACTCCTGACCTCAAGTGATCTGCCTGCCCTGGCCTCCCAAAGTGCTGGGATTACTGGCGTGAGCCACCACACCCAGGCAATAGTTATTTTTTTTTTAATCAGGTATTCATGCATGAGAACCCTCCTTTGATGGCCTTCCCTGGCTCCATTTGTCAGGGCTTTTAACATAAATGACCCAATTTTAATTCTAACAACTTTCACTTTTCCCCCTTTTGATTAAAATCTTTCTTTGGACCCAGGCACAGTGGCTCATGCTTGTAATCCTGGCGCTTTGAGAGGCAGAGGCAGGAGGATTGCTTGAGCCCAGGAGTTTGAGACCCACCTGGGCAACATGGCAAGACCCTGTCTCTAAAAAAACAAATAAAACAAAAGGGATCTTTCTTTGGAAGCATCACTGATCAATCATCTTGTAGTTAGGTTTTAATTATCTTTAGATGCCAGGATGGACCTGTCCTGGGTTGTTGGTATGGTCCCATGTTGGAGGGAGTGCTTGTCAAACTAGGAGTCAGTGTCAGGACCCTTTCAGTCACATTTGAGCAACAAAGGAAATTTGGAGGGAGTGATTCTCAGGCTAAGTCTGCCGGGAATCCATTATTAAGATCAGTTTTTGTCTGTTCCTTAAATGTAGGCTATCATCTCAGGGTTTAGGGCCAGCCCAGTATAATTCTGTTGGGTCAGTATAGTTCTGTACTTCTACAGAAATGTAACAAATAACATGTACAAAGTTTAAAAAGGAAAATACAAAGTAAAATTAATAGTAATATAATACCAGTTTACATAATGGTTTTGAGCCATGAAGCTAGACCTAAAGGCAGTCAGTTGAATAAACCAAGTGACCATGGAGAACTAGATCAGACCTGTTGTAACCATGTGATCTGTTTTCTTATTTTGCATATGAGTCTCAACTTCCTCAAAGGAATTTATCCAGGTAAATCATGTAGTATTAGTAATAGCACAGACATTTCTTTACTTAACCAATAGCTAATGCAGAGTAATGTTATCATTCGGTATTCCATAACTGGGTTGAATTAAAGCAGAGTGTGAATAATTTTTTTAGGGATGTTGCCAGAGTCACCCACTAGGTGGACTGAAGGATCTTTTAGGTCAAGTTCTGTCAAGTTACCAGCAGAAGCTACTGATTATGAAATTTCAGTTACATTATCTTGCCAAGTGAAAAAGCTACGCCTTAAGAGGGGTAAGAGTCTCCCCTTGTTCAGTTATCTTGGGAAAAGCTGTCTACAGTGCGGAACCATCGACTTCTCATCCTGGCTTGCAGTTTGAATGTCTCTGGTTAAGGCATTGGGCAGTTTGGTGAACTTTTCTGTGTGGCTCAGACTTCGAGTACCAGACTTGTCCCTTAAAATTCATCGAGTTTCAGCTTATAGGGCCTCAGGAACAGAGCAATTTCTGTTTTAATAATTCTGTGGAAGAAAGTTGGATTGGAGGAACCTAGAATAATTTAGGATCTAGGCTAGTTTGCAGGTAGATAATAAAAACTCAAATACAGTGTACAGGGCTACAGTCTTAATAACAGATACAGTATAGCTTTTCTTTAGAAACATAACTTTTTATAGTCATGCCAGTTTCTACCAGAGATAATCAGAATAAGACAAATTTGTTTATAAAATAGTTTTATTAATTTTTTGTCTGATTATTTACATAAATGCAGCAAGAATAGCTGTTGACCACAAAGAAATCTCAGATTTACAAACCTTTCAAGACTAGGAAGCCAAACCGAGGCAGGCATTAGATTTCACCTACAGCCTTAAGGTTCCTGGGCTGGCCAAGAAGTGACAGATTATATTCTCTCACCGTAGGGATGGGAACACCTGAACCCAGACATTGTGTGTGCATTCTTAAATATGATATTCCAGTCAAAGTCTTGGTAATATAACTAATGTTTCTAACTGTATCCTGTTACAAAGAGAGCAAATTTTTATGAACTTGTGCTAACAACCCTATATTATCATAAAAATAAGAAGACTCATGAATAGTTTCTGAATTTTACTTAACCAATATCTAATGCAGAGGGATCAAGTAGGGAGAAAAAGTAAATGCTTTCACTTTTGTTGAGGTAAGTATTATCTTACCAAATTACTGTAAATGATTGATACTTTAAGAGAAAAAGTTTTCTTAAATCTGGAAAATTGAACATTTAAGTAAAGAACCAACAATGTTTCAAATAAAAGTCATAAAAACATCATTGATTATTTAATCTCATATTTTATTTTATTTTATTTTTTTGAGACGGAGTCTCGCACTCTCGCCCAGGCTGGAGTGCAGTGGTGCCATCTCGGCTCACTGCAAGCTCTGCCTCCTGGGTTCACGCCATTCTTCTGCCTCAGCCTCCTGACTAGCTGGGATTACAGGTGCCCACCACCACGCCCAGCTAATTTTTTGTATTTTTAGTAGAGATGGGGTTTCACCGTGTTAGCCAGGATGGTCTCGATCTCCTGACCTTGTGATCCACCCGCCTCGGCCTCCCAAAGTGCTGGGATTACAGGTGTGAGCCACCGCACCCGGCCTAATCTCATATTTTGTGTTGCTTAATCTTAATTAGCAGTTTTTCTAACTAATCAGTTTCTTCATTAGAATTCTGGAAAATTTTCAGTCCATTGAGCTTAAAGTTATTGGAAATGTATATTTAAGAGTACAAGTCTTTTCCGTGAATCTGATTGCAGATATTTTTATTTTTATTTATTTTTAAATTTTATTTATTTATTTTTTGAGACAGAGTTTCACTCTGTCACCCAGGCTGGAGTGCAGTGGCCTGATGTCGGCTCACTGCAACCTCCACCTCCCAGGTTCAAGTGATTCTTGTGTCTCAGCTTCCCAAGCAGCTGGGATTACAGGCGCATACCACTACCTTGGCTTATTTTTGTATTTTTAGTAGACACTAAAGACTAAAATTTAAGTAAAGACCAGAGACTAAAGACTAAAATTTTGTATTTTTAGTAGCCATATTGGCCAGGCTGGTCTTGAACACCTGACCTCAGTTGATCCGCTTGTCTCGGCCTTCCAAAGTGCTGGGATTACAGGCGTGAGCCACCATGCCCAGCCTGTTTTTAGAGAAGAATCAAAACTGTGAATGATGAAGGTTTAGAATAGCCATGGTTAAAAATCTGATGAAGTTCATTATAATCAGCAATTGACAAAGAAATTCAGTTATTTTTGTGGCATGTAACATATACTAGAATTATGACTGATGACATACTAGATTTCCAAGAGTTTTATATACTTTTGGAATATTCATATTAATATCATATAAATAAATGTAACTGAAAGAAGATCTAGAATCACTTATTTGTCAATGCTTTCCATATAATTCAGCATATCAAATAAGCCTGATTTAGTTCAGTGTCTCTGTTTCAGAAATCTTTGAGAAGGTCCAGTGCCTTGTGGAACATCCTTAGTTTGAGGTCAAGAAAGACTTATTTATTTTTTATTTTTTTGAGACGGAGTCTTGCTCTGTTGCCCAGGCTGGAGTGCAGTGGTGCAATCTCAGCTTACTGCAACCTCTGCTTCCGGGATTCAAGTGGTTCTCCTGCCTCAGCCTCCCGGGTAGCTGGGATTACAGGCGTGAGCCACTGCGCCTGGCCTAATTTTGTATTTTAAGTAGAGATGGGGTTTCTGCATGTTGGTCAGGTTGGTCTCGGACTCTGACCTCAGGTGATCTATCCACTTCGGCCTCCCAGAGTGCTGCGATTACAGGCATGAGCCACCGCACCAAGCCAGAAGACTTAATTTAGAACTTCATCCTGGGGAAGTTTACCAAAGATGTCAAAAGCTGTAAAACACCTGATCAAAACAGAATCATAGGTCACTGAAATAATAGTCATTAATTTAACCACAGTAATAATCAAAAGATTTCAAAAGCAATACAGAAAGTTACATGGATGGGAAACAAACAAACAAAAAACCAAAACCCTTAACCCTTCTAAAGCCCAGTTTTCCTAAGTAACCAAAAACTCTAATAAAGACAGCATGAAATACAGGGATTATCTTCATAAGCTGCAAAATCTTTGTTTCTTGGGCCAGTTAACAAAAAGGCAAAGAAAACTTCCTGCAATGAGATCGCGTCTCCTAATGGGAAACCCATTTAGATAATCTGGCAGTTGGACCTGATGAAAAATTACTTGACACAGGAAGAATGTGTGTCCAGGGTTATGAGTGTACACCATATTATAGAGAAATGTAAACAAGAAAACTAGTACCTTGAGCATGAAATACATGGCTCTTAGTAAAATCATGGGAAATTCTGGGTTAAATGGAGCAATTCAGACACATCAGGAAAAGCCAATACAGAATTGCTCTAAACTGTAAAGCTGCAGTTCAGAAGATGTTTAAAAATTTAAAGAAACAGATTTCTGAAATAAACATAAAAACCTCTTGCAATTTTTACTAAGAACAGATCAAGACTTCAAGAAAAGCTTGTTCTAACACGGGACCAAAATTTTAGGTATTTGTTGTTGTTTTTGAGACAGGGTCTCATTCTGTTGCCTAGGCTAGAGTGCAGTGGCATAGTCTTGGCTCACTGCAATCTCTACTTCCCAGGTTCAAGTGATTCTCCTGACTGAGCCTCCAGAGTAGCTGGGACTACAGGCGCATGCCACCACGCCCAGCTAATTTTTGTATTTTTTTAGTAGAGATGGTGTTTCTCTATGTTGTCCAGGCTGGTCTCGAACTCCTGACGTCAGGTGATCCACCCGCCTCCGCCTCCCGAAGTGCTGGGACTACAGGCGTGAGCCACCGTGCCTGACCAAAGCTAAACTTTTAGAAAGACTTGCAACTAATTTTCTTTTATTTATAGCCAACTTAATCGTATGAAAGATCTTGGTTCCTTCCTCCTTCCTTCCTCCCTCCCTCCCTTCTTTTCTTCCTTCCTTCTCTCTTTCCCTCCCTCCATCCCCCCCGGTTTCTCTTTCTCTTTCTCTTTTTCTTCTCCTTCTTCCTTCCTTTCTTTCTTTCTCTCCTTTCTCCTTCCTTTCTTTCTTTCTTTCTTTCTTTCTTTCTTTCTTTCTTTCTTCTTTCTTTCTTTCTTTCTTTCTTTCTCTTTCTTTCTCCTTCCTTCCTTCCTTCCTTCCTTTCTTTCTCTCTCTCTCTCTGTCTCTCCCTCTCTCCCTCCCTCCCTCCTTCTCTCTCACCCCTCCCTCCCTTCCTTCTTTCTCTTGCCCTTGCCCTTTTCCTCTTTCTTTCTTTCTTTCTTTCTTTCTTTCTTTCTTTCTTTCTTTCCTTCCTTCCTTCCTTCCTTCCTTCCTTCCTTCCTTCCTTCCTTCCTTCTTTCTTTCTTTCTTTCTTTCTTTCTTTCTTTCTTTCTTTTTCCTTTTCCTTCCTTCCTTCCTTCCTTCCTTCCTTCCTTCCTTCCTTCCTCCTTTCCATTCCTTTCCTTTTCTTTCTTTTCTCTTTCTCACCCCTCCCTCTGTCTCTCCCTCCCTCCTTCCTTCCTATTTCTTTTTTTTTTTTGATAGAGGGACTCATTCTGTCTCCACTGCGATCACGCCTCACTGTAGGCTCAACTTTGCGGGCTCAAGTGATCCTCCCACCTCAGCCTCCTGAGTAGCTGAGACTACAGGCACATGCC
Organism: Nomascus leucogenys; assembly: GCF_006542625.1. Classification (NCBI taxonomy): domain Eukaryota; kingdom Metazoa; phylum Chordata; class Mammalia; order Primates; family Hylobatidae; genus Nomascus; species Nomascus leucogenys. The sequence continues at coordinate 17,337,586 of NC_044387.1, forward strand.
AGTGTGTCTGGCTAGTTTTTGTATTTTTTGTAGAGACAGGGTTTCACTGTGTTGAACAGGCTGGTCTTGAACTCCTGGGCTCAAGTGGTCTGGCTGCTTCTGCCTCCCAAAGTGCTGGGATTACAGGCGTGAACCTCTGTGTCTGGCCCACACACAAAATTTCTTTAATAAATTCATCTTTCACAAGCCTTCCACAGCTTAATCAGATCTTCCACAACATTCTTGGGCCTTTAGCTTTGTCCTATACTTTCTTAAATAACATGTTATTTTACTTTAGGACACAGTTTACTTTCTTTTTTCCTTATCATTTTGAAAAGTTATTCTCCTTTTAACCCTCCTCACCAAAATTACATCCTTATAACTTTTTTTATATCTCTCTGTCCTGCTTACTGAGTCCTTTTTATATTATTTCCTTCCTAAATATTATGTTTTGAAATAACCTTAAATAACCTCTGAATTTAGTTATTCTTTTTTCTCAATGAATAATACATTCTTATGCTTTTCTCATAATTTTTCTCATCAAAGCCACATGTTTTTTGTTACACTTCATATACAGAATTATATACATTAGTTAGAATTTCTAACTTAGTAATCTTGATTTTTAATGAAAACCTAGAAAGCAAGAAATTTTGAACTGTCTATCATATATCAGTATTTTATAGATGAGAATCATTTTATATATTTTTTTATTTTTTGAGTTAGGGTCTCTCACTATTGCCCAGCCTAGAGTGCAGTGACATGATCATAGCGTACTATAACTTGAACTCTGGGGTCAAGGGATCTTCCTGTCTTAGCCACTGGAGTAGCTGGGATTACAGGAGTGTGCTATCATGCCTGGCTAATTTAAAATTTTTTTTGTAGAGACAGAGTCTTGCCATGTTGCTCAGACTAGTCTTGGACTCCTGGCCTTAAGTAATCCTCCTATTTCAGCCTTTGAAAGTGCTGGGATTGCAGGTGTGAGCCACTATGCCTAGACTTTTAAATATTTTTTACAAACATTCTCCGTAACATAATTTTGTGTGTATTAATAGACCGAAATATATTCAGTCTTTCTATAAGATTTAAGAAGGCAAGAACAAATGTATTTATGTTCAGTAATTGGTGTTTCAGTATTTTTCCTTATTTGGAAATGATCTGGACATTTAATGAGTATTTATCACTTAATTTAACATAATTTTAATATTTCAAATTGTGTGAAAAGTTCGTTTATAAACATTTATCCCATTTGCATTTACATACTTTATTTATTTCCGAGACGGAGTCTTGCTCTGTCGCCCAGGCTGGAATGCAGTGGCACCATCTTGGCTCACTGCAACCTCCACTTCCTGGGTTCAAGCAGTTCTCCTTCCTCAACCTTCCGAGTAGCTGGGATTACAGGCACCTGTCACCACACCAGCTAATTTTTGTATGTTTAGTAGAGATAAGGTTTCACCGTGTTGGCCAGGCTGGTCTTGAACTCCTGACCTTGTGATCTGCCCTCCTCGGCCTCCCAAAGTGCTAGGATTTCAGGCGTGAGCTACCGTGCCTGGCTCATAATTTGTTATTTTTTTAATTTTAATTTTTTGTTTTTTGAGACAGAGTTTTGCTCTTGTTGCCCCAGCTGGAGTGCAGTGGCGCGATCTCAGCTCACTGCAACCTCTGCCTCCCGGGTTCAAGCGATTCTCCTGCCTCAGCCTCTTGAGTAGCTGGGACTACAGGCATCCACCACCACGCCCAGCTAATTTATTGTATTTTTAGTAGAGTTGGGGTTTCACCGTGTTAGCCAGGATGATCTTGATCTCCTGACCTTGTGATTGACCCGTCTTGGCCTCCCAAAGTGCTGGGATTACACTGCACCTGGCCTAATTTTGTATTTTTAGTAGAGATGGGGTTTCTCCATGTTGGTCAGGCTGGTCTTGAACTCCCGACCTCAGGTGATCCGCCCACCTCAGCCTCCCAAAGTGCTGGGTTTACAGGCGTGAGCCACCGCGCACGACCTACTCATAATTTTTTTTTTTTTTTTTTTTTTAACAGTTTTACGTGGACTATTTGTGAGAACTGAGATACTAGACAAAGCTAGTCGTCATTCAGGTTACTTTCCTGTTCGCCCTTTTCATAGCCTAAGAATATCACATGTTAACCTAAGAAAGAACCTTAAAGTTAAATGTATGGAGATTTTGTTGATAACTCAGAAGATACAGCTGTTTTCATTAAATCAACACTATTTAATTAGTCTTATCAAAGAGCTTCACAAATAAAAGACTTCTGTTTTTAGGCTGGTTTTATAGTTTTGTAACCTGTGTCAATCATGACACCCTAAAACATTTAGCAGAAACAAATTCTAACTAGTAAAACCAGGCAAAAATGTATGCTGACAGTTCTGAAGATGTTCCTATTTTTATTTCATCAACAAATTTAAAACCAGCTTATTTATCAAAGATTTAAATTATGTGAATTAAAAAGGTATTTGGGTTAATTCCTATATATTTTAACAATTTATGTAAGCACTCACTTATCTAAACCAATCTGAATAGAATTCCTTAAGGAATTTCTGGCTGTATACACAATACGCAACATAATATATGTACATAGGTATAAACACTCCTAAACATATCTAGGCACACGTGTGTGTATGCACACGTGGAGACACACACAGAGAGATCTTACTGCATTTACTTTAGAATTTTATTTTTATTTTCTTTTATTTATTTATTTTGAGATGGAGTCTCACTCTGTTGCCCAAGCTGGAGTGCAGTGGCACTGTCTCAGCTCACTGCAACCTCCACCTCCCAGGTTCAAGACATTCTTCTGTCTCAGCGTCTGGAGCAGCTGGGATTACAGGTGTGAGCCACTATGCCCGGCTAATTTTTGTATTTTTAGTAGAGTTGGGGTTTCAGCATGTTGACCAGGCTGGTCTCAAACTCCTGATCTCAAGTGATCCACCTGCCTCGGCCTCCCATAGTGCTAGGATTACAGGTGTGAACCACCACCCCTGGCCAATATGATAAAATATTTTAAATCTCCCGTATATTTTGTGAGGGAAAGGCAGGGTCAGTGTTTCTTCCACTGACCCTTTTTCAAGATCATTCCTGATGATTATGGTTTTATTGTCCTCTAAAAGTTGCTGCGGGGTTGAAATTTATGTTTTGAGTTGTTTTATCTTGTTTGTAACTTTCTGTAATCTTCCTCATCACTACTATCAACTGATCTTTAGGTCATGAAGTCTTGTCATTTCGTACAGGATTACAAATTACTTGTACTGTGGTCTCCATGAAATAGTTTCTATTATTATTCTCTTTTTACACATGAGTCTGAGATCTGGAGAAGATAAATACCTTGCTGTGCAGAAAAGAGTTAACATAGTAGGTCTGAGATACCTATTCTTAGAAAGGTCTGCTTGCAAGATTGGGCATTGGCTGGCATCTGAGAACTTGGCTCTCACAGTGTTCCCGGTAACTGACTACAGGCGCCCACCACCATGTCCGGCTAATTTTTTGTATTTTTAGTAGAGACAGGGTTTCACCGGGTTAGCCAGGATGGTCTCAATCTCCTGACCTCGTGATCTGCCCGCCTCGGCCTCCCAAAGTGCCAGAATTACAGGCGTGAGCCACCGCGCCTGGCCATGTTGCTGCATTTTTGTTGCTAAGGGAAAAGTAAGATCTGTGTGATCTCTCATGGGAAGGAGAGATCATAAGGAAGTCTGTAAATGGTTCCTCCAGATTCCACCTGTGAATTTTTCCCTTAGGACCTGCTGTGTGTGTGTGTGTGTGTGTGTGTGTGTGTGTGTGTGTGTGTGTGTGTGTGTGTATATGACAAGATCTTGCTCCGTCACTCAGGCTGGAGTGCAGTGGTGCGATCATGGCTCACTGAAGCCTTGATCTCTTGGGCTCAAGTGATTCTCCCACCCCAGCCTCCTGAGTAGCTGGGACTACAGGCATGTACCACCATGCCTGGCTGATTTTTAAAAATTTTTTTGTAGAGATGAGGTCTTGCTATGTTACCGAGACTAGTCTTAAACTCTTGAGGTCAAGGAATCCTCCTGCTTCGGCCTCCGAAAGTGCTGGGATTACAGGCATGAGCCATTGCACCTGACATGTACATTTTTTTTTCTTTTTTTTTTTTTTTTTGAGATGGAGTCTCACTCTGTCGCCTAGGCTGGAGTGCAGTGGTGTGATCTCGGCTCACTGCAACCTCTGCCTGCCGGGTTCAAGCAATTCTCCTGCCTCAGCCTCCTGAGTAGCTGGGACTACAGGCACACACCACCACACCTGGCTAACTTTTGTATTTTTTAGTAGAGATGGGGTTTCACCATATTGGCCAGGCTGGTCTTGGACTCCTGACCCAAAGTGCTGGGATTACAGGTGTGAGCCAGCCTGCCTGACCGACTTTTGTACATTCTTACTACAGCCATAAGTACAACTATATGCTGAGTTGTGTAAGTCCTAGAAAATCTCCAAGTGTAGGGGTGATCTGTGAGACCCTTGACACACCCCTTCAGACTAAAAGGGATCCTGTCCAGCTGAGGCTGAAGATTTAACCTCTGTGGAAGAGGTTTTAACCACTGTAAAGAGGTTTATTTCCTTTTGCCTGGTGATTAGAGTCCCAAGTGTAACAGAGATCATAGTTAGTCCTTCAAATAAGAATAAGCATACTTTTGTTCATTGATTCATTCATCATGTATTCTACAGACCCATAAGTGCCTGTGTTCTGGGCCATGTGGAGGAAGACTAAACCTTGGCTTCATTAGATAAAGGGAGATAATCGTGTAAATAGTTTAGACCTCTAACTGGGAAAGTAGGTGTACTTTTGTCCCCTAGTTGCTTTTGCAGGGGACTTTTTTACTTCATAGAATCATGGAAAAAAAAATTATGTTTTAGTTCTTTTATTTGAAATATGGGTGAACTTGATTTAGGGTATAAGACCTATATCTGATAATCTTTGTTTCTTGATAATGCAGAATTTGAGACCAACATTTCTTTCTAGAAAACAAACAAGCTCAACCCTTAAAAGAGTAAAGGAGAAAGAGAATTGCTAATACTGCCACTCTGTCCCTAAGGCCTTCAGAAATTGTATTAGAGAATTAGTGAGCTAAAGAATTTACTCATACACACACAAACCTTTTTTTTGGAAAGGGAAAAAAATCTGTATGCTTACCTAGATAAGATACATGTAATTTCCATTTAAGATATTTTAAGGCCGTGTGTGGTGGCTCACGCCTGTAATCCCAGTGCTTTGGGAGGCCAAGGCGGGTGGATCATGAGGTCAGGAGTTTGAGACCAGCCTGACCAACATGGTGAATCCCTGTCTCCACTAAAAATACAAAAATAAGCTGGGCATGGTGGCGTGCACCTGTAATCCCAGCTACTTGGGAGGCTGAGGCAGGAGAATTGCTTGAACCCGGGAGTCAGAGGTTGCAGTGAGCCGAAATTGCGCCACTGCACTCCAGCCTGGGCGTGGTGGCTTGCGCCTGTAATTCCAGCACTTTGGGAGGCCAAGGTGGGTGGATCACGAGGTCAAGATATCGAGACCATCGTGGCCAACATGGTGAAACCCCATCTCTACTAAAAATACACAAATTAGCTGGGCATGGTGGCATGCAGCTGTAGTCCCAGCTGTTCGGGAGTCTGAGGCAGGAGAATCACCTGAACCCAGGAGGTGGAGGTTGCAGTGAGTTGAGATGGCGCTACTGCACTCTAGCCTGGTGACAGAGTGAGACTCCGTCTCAAAAAAAAAGAAAAATAAAATTTAAGCCTTCTTTTTTTTTTTAAGAGAGAAGTCTCACTCTTATCCCCCAGGTTGAGTGTAATGGCTCGATCTCGGCTCACTGCAACCTCCGCCTCCTGCTTTCAAACAATTCTCCTGCCTCTGCCTGCGCCTGGCCTGCAGGCTATGCTATAGTATCTTCCACATCTGTCATTGGGGCTACTACTCTGACCCCCTCCACTACCTCTCAGCAAGCCGAACTCATTGCCTTAACTCGAGCCCTCACTCTAGCAAAGGGACTACGTGTCAATATTTATACTGACTCTAAATACGCCTTCCGTATCTTGCACCACCATGCTGTTATATGGGCAGAAAGAGGATTCCTTACCACAGAAGGGTCCTCTTTCGTTAATGCCACTTTAATAACTCTTCTCGAGGCCGCTTTATTTCCAAAGGAAGCTGGAGTCATTCACTGCAAAGGCCATCAAAAGACATCAGATCCCATTGCTCAGGACAATGCTTATGCTGATAAGGTAGCTAAAAAAGCAGCTGGAGTTCCAACTTCTATCCCTCAGGGCAGTTTTTCTCCTTCTCTGGCCACTCCCACCTACTCCTCCACTGAAACTTCCACCTATCAATCTCTTCCCACATAAGGCAAATGGTTCTTGGACCAAGGATCTCCTTCCAGGACCAAGGATCTCCTTCCAGCCTCACAGGCCCATTCTATTCTGTCATCATTTCATAACCTCTTCCATGTTGGTTACAAGCCACTAGCCCATCTCTTAAAATGTCTCATTTCCTTTCCGTCGTGGAAATCTATCCTCAAGGAAATCACTGCTCAGTGTTCCATCTGCTATTCTACTACTACTCAGGAATTTATCAGGCCCCCTCCCTTCCCTACACATCAAGCTCGGGGATTTGCCCCTGCCCAAGACTGGCAAATTGACTTTACTCACAGGCCTCTTGGTCTAGGTAGACACTTTCACTGGATGGATAGAGACCTTTCCCACAGGGTCTGAGAAGGCCACCACAGTCATTTCTTCCCTTCTGTCAGACATAATTCCTTGGTTTGGCCTTCCCACCTCTATACGGTCTGATAACGGACTGGCCTGTATTAGTCAAATCCCCCAAGCAGTTTCTCAGGCTCTTGGTATTCAGTGAAACCTTCGTACCCCTTACAGTCCTCAGTCTTCAGGAAAGGTAAAATGGACTAAAGGTTTTTTAAAAACACACCTCACCAAGCTCAGCCTCCAACTTAAAAAAAAAAGGACTCTGTCAAGAATAGAGCCTAAAGACTTGCCAACCAAGCAAGTAATTACGCTAAACCCCCTTGGACCCCCTTGGAAACTCGCTAATTAGATGTCCTGGGTACTCCCAATTCTTAGTCCTTTAATACCTGTTTTTCTCCTTCTCTTATTCCGTTTAGTTTTTCAATTCATACAAAACCGTATCCAGGCCATCACCAATAGTTCTGTACAACAAATGTTTCCATCACCAATCATTCTGTATGACAAATGTTCCTTTTAACAACCCCACAATATCGCCCCTTACCACAAAATCTTTCTTCAGCTTAATCTCTCCCACTCTAGGTTCCCACGTCACCCCTAATCCTGCTTGAAGCAGCCCTGAGAAACATTGCCCGTTATTTCTCCATACCACCTGCAAAAATTTTCGCCACCCCAACACTTTACCACTATTTTGTTTTATGTTATTTTTCTTATTAATATAAGAAGACAGGAATGTCAGGCCTCTGAGTCCAAGCTAAGCCATCATATCCCCTGTGACCTGCACGTATACATCCAGATGGCCTGAAGTAACTGAAGAATCACAAAAGAAGTGAAAATGGCCTGTTCCTGCCTTAATCAATGACATTACCTTGTGAAATTCCTTCTCCTGGCTCCTCCTGGCTCAAAAGCTCACCCACTGAGCACCTGGTGACCCCCACCCCTGCCCGCCAGAGAACTACCCCCTTTGACTGTAATTTTCCATTACCTACCCAAAGCGTATAAAACGTTCCCACCCCATCTCCCTTCTCTGACTCTTTCTCGGACTCAGCCCGCCTTCACCCAGGTGAAATAAACAGCTTTGTTGCTCACACAAAGCCTGTTTGGTGGTCTCTTCACACAGATGTGAGTTAAAGTTTTAACTTGTATTTCTATCCAGAGTATATTTAGAATCTTCTGATCCGTAGTCAGACGCGTTCGATCCATTGCACCACTGGCCCCGAGCTTATCCAGAGTATATTTAGATGATACTTTGCTGTTCAATTTTCACCATCATAAAACAGGTTGAACAAGTCGTCGTCGATTAGGTTATGCCTGGGAACCTGACTAGTCTAGTTCTTTGGTTGAGGATTTCTAGAAATGTCAAAACGTGCCTGATAAGGGAAGCATCAAAATATCTCCAAAGGCCTGGGCACTGTGGCTCATGCCTGTAATTCCAGCACTTTGGGAGGCTGAGATGGGAGTATTGCTTGAAACCAGGAGTTTCAGACCTGCTTGGGCAACATAATGAGACCCTATCTCTGCAAAAAATGAAAAAACCTTAGTTGGGTATGGTGGCATGTGCCTATAGTCCTAGCTACTCAGGAGCCTGAGGCAGGAGGATTGCTTGAGCCCATGAGGTTGAGGCTGCAGTGAGCTGTAATGTGATGCCACTGCACTCCAGCCTGGCTGACAGAGTGAGACCCAGTATCAAAAAAAAAAAAAAAAATTATACAGAATTTTGATGATGTCACAAATTATCTAAGTTCATTTCTTACCTCCGTGTGTGTGTGTGTGTATAAGAGAGAGAGAGATTAATGATATTTTAGTCAATGATGGATCAGATACACAACAGTACTGTAAGATTATAATACTTTAGTTTTACCCTTCCTTCCTTCCTTCCCTTCCCTCCTTCCCTCCTTCCCTCCTTCCCTCCTTCCCTCCCTTCTTTCTTTTCTCTGTCTCTCTCTCTCTCTCCTTTCTTTCTCTTTCTTTCTTATTCCTTCTGTCGCCCAGGCTGGAGTATAGTCGGCTCGCTACAGACTTCGTGCCTCCGGCTCCCGTCATTCTCCCGCCCCGGCCTGGGGCCTGCCTGGGATTGCCAGCGCGCGCCACCACCCCAGCCTGCTTTTTCTCCTTTGGCCGGAGGCGCAGTTTCGCCATCTTGGCCGGGCTGGTCTCCAGCTCCTGACCTCGAGTGGTCTGCCTGCCTCGGCCTCCCGAGGTGCTGGGACTGCAGATGGAGTCTCGCTCACTCGGTGCTCGGTGCTGCCCGGGCTGGAGTGCGGTGGCGTGGTCTTGGCTCGCTGCAGCCTCCACCTCCCAGCTGCCTGCCTTGGCCTCCCAGGGTGCTGGGATTGCAGCCTCTGCCTGGCCGCCGCCCTGTCTGGGAGGTGGGGAGCGTCTCTGCCTGGCCGCCCCGTCTGGGAAGTGAGCGCCTCTGCCCGGCCGCCCCATCTGGGATGTGAGGAGCACCTCTGCCCGGCCGCCCCGTCTGGGATGTGAGGAGCGCCTCTGCCCAGCCGCCCCGTCTGGGAAGTGAGGAGCACCTCTGCCTGGCCGCCCAACGTCTGGGAAGTGAGGAGCGCCTCTGCCCGGCCGCCCCGTCTGGGAAGAAGTGAGGAGCGCCTCTGCCCGGCTGCCCCGTCTGGGAAGAAGTGAGGAGCGCCTCTGCCCGGCCGCCCCGTCTGGGAAATGAGGAGCGCCTCTGCCCGGCCGCCCCGTCTGGGATGTGAGGAGCCCCTCTGCCCGGCCGCCACCCCGTCTCGGAAGTGAGGAGCGCCTCTGCCCGGCTGCCCCGTTTGGGAAGTGAGCGCCTCTGCCTAGCCGCCTCATCTGGGATGTGAGGAGCGCCTCTGCCCGGCCACCCCGTCCGGGAAGTGAGGAGCCCCTCTGCCCGGCCGCCACCCCATCTAGGAAGTGAGGAGCGTCTCTGCCCAGCCGCCCCGTCTGGGAAGTGAGGAGTGCCTCTGCCCGGCCGCCCCGTCTGGGAGGTCTACCACGGAGGCCAGAAGCAATGTGGGGGCTGGACGTGGTGGCTCACGCCTGTAGTCCCAGCACTCTGGGAGGCCGAGGCGAGTTGATCACTTGAGGCTAGGAGTTCGAGACCAGCCTGGCCAACATGGCGAAACATATGAAAAATACAACAGACAAACCAACCAACCAACCCAGCGACAACAAAACGGGTCTACCCTGGAGTCATACTCTAATTTTTTCTATTTTCCTCCCTTTCTGATCCTTTATCCCACTTTCTTTTTCTTCCTCTTCCTTCTTCTTCTTCGTCAAATAGAGGATTGAGTTATTATCATTGATCCATACAAAGTCCCTCTCTCATTTATTTTCTTTAATTGCCATCCCCCATTTCTATTCCCCGTCTTCCCATGTGCAACCTTCCTAATATGTTTGATATGCATCTTTTTGTTTGTATATATTTTTAGAAAATGTTTATTGTTTTGTGTGCAAAAATTAATAATAGTTTTACTGTACCTTTTCTATATTTAGATATGTTTAGATACACAAATACTTTCCATTGTGTTAGAGTTGTCTATAGTATTCAGTATAGTAACATGCTGTACAGGTTTGGAGACTGGGAACAATAAGCCATATTGTGTAGCCTAGGTGTGTAGGCAGGCTACACCATCTATGTCTGTGTAAGTACGCTCTATAAGGTTTGCACAATGACAAAATCCTTGGGTCCAAAATTGCCTAAGGATCTAAGGATGCCTTTCTTAGGATGTATTTCTGCCATTAAGCAATGCATCACTGTATGTGTATAGCGCATAAGAATATATGTATAAGATTAAGGCTGGGTGCGGTGGCTCATGCCTGAAATCCCAGCACTTTGGGAGGCTGAAGAGGGTGGATCATTAGAGGTCAGGAGTTCGAGACCAGCCTGGCCAACATGGTGAAACCCTGTCTCTACTAAAAATACAAAAATTAGCCGGGCATGGTATGTGCCTGTAATCCCAGCTACTTGGGAAGCTGAGGCAGGAGAATTGCTTGAACACGTGAGATGGAGGTTGCGGTGAGCTGAGATCGCACCACTGCACTCCAGCCTGGGTGATGGAGTGAGACTCTGTCTTTAACAACAACAACAACAACAAAAAATATATATCTATCTATGAATGAACATGTATGTTAATTGGATTACTCAATGTCAAGGCCATGAATATTTTAGCTGTTATTAGTCATGATATGAGACCATGTGTATACCACACAAGAATATATGTATAAGTTTGGCTGGGCGTGGTGGCTCACGCCTGTAATCCCAGCAGTTTGGGAGGCCGAGGCGGGTGGGTCACGAGGTCAGGAGATTGAGACCATCCTGGCTAACACGGTGAAACCCGGTCTCTACTAAAATACAAAAACAAAATTAGGCGTGGTGGCAGGCGCCTGTAGTCCCAGCTACTCGGGAGGCTGAGGCAGGAGAATGGCGTGAACCTGGGAGGCAGAGCTTGCAGTGAGCTGAGATGGCACCACTGCACTCCAGCCTGAGCAACAGAGTGAGACTCCATCCCCCAACGACTGCCCCCTCCCCAAAAAAGAATATATGTATAAGATTAATAACATATTAACTGGATAACTCAGTGTCAAGGCCATGAGTAAATAAGGATTTTGAGATATTGTTAGTTATGGTAGGAGACTCTTGAAATGAAAAGTTATTTTTATGATTGGCAAGTTATATCACTTTCCAATTAGCCTCTTCAATCAATTTTTTCTTGTAAAATGAGCTTGTAAGATCTCTTCCAGGTTAAAGAGCTTTCTTGCAACTTTTCTTATCCTGTTAATTTCTAGCGTCATTTTTAAATATCTGGATTAATTATTTAGTCCTAAAGTAAGTCTCATGATATCAGTGCTTGTTGCCAAAATTATTTATCCTCAGTTCTGGCTTATAAGCCTAAATTGTTAAAAACTATATAGTCCTTACACTTGGTTTTCCTCAAAATGACATCATTCTCCTTTAAAAGCGAATTCTTTCTTCAAACAATTCATTAGTTTACTTTCTATCCTTGTAAAATGCTGTGTTAATGTTTGTCTTAACAAATAAGAATGACATCTAAATTTTTCATGAGTTGTAATTAGATTAGATTGCTTTTATCTTTTTCGTTATTATTATTTGTAGAGATGCAGTCTCACTATGTTGTCCAGGTTAGTCTCGAACTCCTGGACTCAAGTGATCCTCTTGCCTTGGCCTCCCCAAAGTCTTGGCCCTACAGGTGTGATACACCATGCTGGCCTTTTTAATTATTGTTTTCTGAGATGGGTCTTGCTGAATTGCTCAGGCTGGAGTGCAATGGCTGTTCTGAGGCATGATTCCACTACTGATCAGCATAAGAGTTTTGACCTGCTCAGTTTCTGACCTGAGTTGGTTTACCTCTTCTTAGGCGACCTGGTGATCCCCCTCTCCTTGGAGGTCACCATACTGATGGTGAACTTTGTGTTGATATATGATTGGCATAGTGAACTACAGCTTAGAACTCCTGGACTCAAGCAATCCTCCTGCCGCAGTATCTGTAGTAGCTGAGATTGCATGGGGGTGCCACCACATCTGGTACTATATTCTCATCTGAAGCTTTAGCAGTGTAATACAGCTCTGATGCTGCCCCTATACCATGTGAACCAAGAAGTATCTGAGACAGGTCTCAATCAATTTAGAAAGTTTCTTTTGCCAAGATGAAGGATGCACACCTGGGAGGTAGGTTTGTGCCTTTCTCCAAAGATGATTTTGAGGGCTTCAATATTTAAAGGGGAAAGAGGAAGAAAATTTTAAAAGGTGTAGGTAGATAAGAGACAAGCAGTTGCATTCTTTTGAGTCTTTGATCAGCCTTTCACTGAATACACAATTTACCTGTGAGAGGGAAGTAGAGGAATAGCCACTTAAGCCTTGTCTAGCTCAGCGAAAATCTGCATTTTTACATCAGAGGAAGAGTCACATATGCATTGGTGTCAGGTTAGCAGAGGGATGACTTAGAGCTCTTTTGTCCTGCACTCATGAAGATAAGCTATCAAAATATATTATCAGGGTAAAATTCAACATAACCATTTTAGTGTAAAGATCTTGAGGCCCACAAGGAATTTCCTAGTAGGCAAATTGTGAGAGAAGTATGTAGCTTTTTTTTTTTTTTAATTGTTGTAGCTATCTTATTTAGGAATAAAATGGGAGGCAAGTTTGCCTGACACAGTTCCCAGCTTAGTTTTTCCTTTTGGCTTAGTGATTTGGGGGTCCTGAGATTTATTTTCCCTTTCACAGCTAATATCTTAGGGTCTTGTATTAAAAAGATAATAACAGATCAAATGACATTCATTTAATGCTTACAGTGTGTCAGGTAGTTTATGTAAAGAATGAAAAGAACTAGATACATCTACTTCTCGGAGTTGTTTTATACTATCTTATGGATGAGAAAATTTAAGTTAAAGGAGATTAAGTAACTGCCCAACATCAGGTAATTACTCAGCATTAAATAAGCCAAAACATAAAACATATGTATTGAGCACCTATTGTGTTTTGAAGATACAGTGGCCGATAGGCTTTTAACTGTTAAATCATACTATCTCTTTAGTATTGTAACACAAAGAAAATGACTGAGGCAAGTTTGAATTTAGAGGTTTATTTTGCCAAGGTTGAGGATGTGCCCAGGCAAAAGGAACACAAAAATCACAGAACAGCTGTGACCTGTGCTTTTTCCAAAGAGGGTTTTGAGGGCTTCAACCTTTAAAGGGGAAAAAGGGGACAGTAGGGAAAGTGGAAAGAAAAAATAAAGAGGGGGAGAGTATGGTCACATTCTTGTGAGCTCACTAAATCCACATGTTGCATGTGAAAAGGAGTGGGTAGACTGAAAGTCAACTATGCATTCTTCTGGCACTCTATGAATCTGCATTTTACATAAGATAAAGTAAACAGAGGAAGCAGTCAAGTATGCCTTTGTTTTGGGTGAGTGGAGGAATAACTTCTAGTCCTGTGTTTGTCCTGTACCTGTGAAGATAAGCTTTTAATTTATATTGTCAGGGTGAAATTAAATAGAATTCTGTTTTAGGGTAGGTAAAGATCTTGGGCCCAGAAGGAATTTACTTGAGAGCAAATTGTGAAAGAGTCCCCCTGGTGAGGTATGTGGCCTTTTATCTTTGCAGCTATCTATTTAGGAACAAAGTGGGAGGCAGTTTTTCATGACTCAGTTTCCAAGCTTAACTTTTCCCTTTGGGATAGTGAGTTTGGAGGTTCCAAGATTTTTTCCTTTATTTATTTATTTACTTATTTATTTTTATTTTTTTGAGACAGGGTCTCCCTCTGTTACTCAGGCTGGAGTGCAGTGGCACAATCTCAGCTCACAGCAACCTCTGCCTCCCAGGCTCAAGTGATCCTCCCACCTCAGACTTCTGAGTAGCTGGGACTACAGACGTGTGCCACCGTGTCTGGCTAATTTTTGTATTTTTAGTAGAGATGGGGTCTCCCCATGTTGCCCACGCTGGCCTTGAATTCTTGGGATCAAGCAATCTGCCTTCCTTGACCTCCCAAAGTGCTGGGATTACAGGCGTGAGCCACTGTGCCTGGCCTTTTCTTTTCATTTTATTATCCTTTCACAATATATAGAGTATTGTCAAAATAGTCTTTATGTAATAAAGGGGATAATTATGCTTATTTTACAGGGCTGTTGTAAGGATGGAAATAATGCATAAAACTGCTTGTTTCAATAACTACAAAAATGTATGAGACTTTTGAGGCAGGAGAATGGCAGTGAGCAGAGATCGCGCCACTGCACTCCAGCCTGGGCGACAGACCAAGACTCTGTCTCAAAAAACAAAAACAAAAATGTATGAGACTATTGTTATTGATGTTGTATTTATATTAATATTACAACTATATAAACTATATAAAATTCCTGTTGGACTCAATAATTTCAAAAGGGAAACAGGACAACTAAAATGTGAATTAGAAGTACTTAAAGCATTGATTTCATTATTAAAAATATTTAATTTCATCAGCTAAATGACTAAGGGTAATGGAGCTTTTTCACTGATCCTGTAGGCAGGAACCAGCTGTGAATTAAACTATGCATAAGTGTAAATTACAAGGCTTTGCCTGGTGGCCCACACCTGTAATCCCAGCACTTTGGCTGGCTGAGGCAGGAGAATTGCTTGGGCCCAGGAGTTCAAGACCAACCTGGGCAACATAGGGAGACCCCATCTCTATAGAATAAAAAAAATTAGCTGGGCATGGTGGTGTATGCCTGTGGTCCCAGCTACTTGTGCTGAGGTGGGAGGATCAGTTGAGCTTGGGAGGTTAAGGCTGCAGTGAGCCATGATTGAGCCATTGCATTCCAGCCTGGGCATCAGAGTGAGATCCCATTTCAAAAAAAAAAAAAATGGTGTAGACTACAAATTACAATTCTTCTCATTCAGTGTCACGATAATACTGTTAATATTTGAATACAGATGTCTCCTTAATTCTAATTTTGTACATTGTCCTTTTTAAAGTCAAGTTTACTGAAGTTTAATTTACATGTAGTAAAATTCACTCATATTTTTATGAGTGGCAAATTTATACTATTTTGCAGTCACCACCACAATGAAGATAATACAATATTTCTTTCACCCCAGAGAGTTTCGTTGTACCCTTTTGAGATTAAATCCTTCCAACTGATCTATTTTCTATTTCTATAATTTTATCTTTTCTTGAATGTCATATAAAATAGAGTCACCCTTTCTGTTTCTGATCTGTTAGGTGTTTCAGATATGATTGGTGCAATAGCAAGTAAGATAATTGACCCTCATGCTGATACAGCTTGCTCACAAATTAAGACTTGTATTACGAAGCAATTAAATCAGAAAAAAGGACAACCTGTTGGAAAATTATAAAAAGAGAATTTGTCAAAGGGTTAGTAAATAGTATTTAATTTTCATATTTTCATGACAAACTATTCAGTTTTCATGACAAACTTTCAAGAACCAATTCACGTGATCAGTTTTCACATATTGGGTGGGAAATTAATAAAATCAGTACCCTTTTTAAGCTCCTCTTTGGACCCTAGTTATAAAAATTAGGTAATTTATAATCCTTGATTCATGACACAAATAATAGCTGAAGCATAGCAGTTGCCTATTTTTAATAATATAACAAACACATGAATCCATCATTCCACGTGAGAACTAGAACCTTGACAAGAACTCACATCAGATTTACCCATGTGGGCCTTAATACAAAACAATTTGCATTGCCTATGTTTTTTATTAATTAGTAGGAATCCCCCAATCCCCACCTTTTTTGGGGTGGGAGAGGCAAATAACTTTTGCTAGTCTCTTGATTTTCAGCCTTGTTTTGGTTTATATTGTTATAAACCAAACAATAAAATTTAAACAGTTTTGGTATAGTCAAAACTAATTCTTTGCTTTTTGCTTTCAGTGTCTCATCTAATAATTTTTTCTTAATTGTGAGTTCATTAAGATATTCTATATTTTCTTCTAATTTTTAGGAACATTTCATATATTTAGATCTTTACTGTATCTGTAATTTGTGATTGATGAGAGGCAGTAATTAAAAATTTTAAATCTTGTGTGGCCAATCATTTGTACCTGCACAATTTATTAAATAGCTCTCTTTTTCTTTCATTCTTTTTTTTTTTTTTGAGATGGAGTCTCGTTCTGTCGCCTAGGCTGGAGCGCAGTGGTGCGATCTCGGCTCACTGCAAGCTCGCCTCGCGGGTTCATGCCATTTTCCTGCCTCAGTCTCCTGAGTAGCTGGGACTACAGGTGCCCGCCACCAAGCCTGGCTAATTTTTTTGTATTTTATTTAGTAGAGACGGGGTTTCACTGTGTTAGCCAGGATGGTCTCAATCTCCTGACCTCGTGATCCACCCGCCTCGGCCTCCCAAAGTGCTGGGATTACAGGCATGAGCCACCACGCCCAGCCAGCTCTCTTTTTCATTGATTTTAATTTACTTCTTTCCTGTGTTAAGTTTTCAATATGCATGGGTCTTTTTCTGGCCTCTATATTGTGTTCCATTGGTATATTTGAGTATATCTACACCATTACCTTATTGCCTAGTTAGTATAGACTAGAGCAGTTCTTGAGGAGGGTCTTGGCTGACTTTTGCCCTTTGCTTATTCACATGTATATATATATATTTTGAGACAGGGTCTCACTCTGTCACCCAGGGAGGACTGCACTGGTGTGATCACGGCTTACTGCAACCTCAATCTCCTGGGCTCAAGTGGTTCTCCCACCTCAACCTCCACAGTTGGGACTACAGGTGTGCACCACCACGCCCAGCTAATTTTTTTTTTTTTTTTTTGAGATGCAGTTTTGCTGTTGTTGCCCAGGCTGGAATGCAATGGTGCGATCTCGGCTCACTGCAACCTCTGCCTCTCGGGTTCAAGCAATTCTCCTGTCTCAGCCTCCTGAGTAGCTGGGATTACAGGCACCTGCCACCACGCTGGGCTAATTTTTTGTATTTTTAGTAGAGACATTTTGTATTTTTATTAGTATTTTTAGGGGTTTTACCATGTTGGCCAGGCTGGTCTCGAATGCCTGACCTCAGGTGATCCACCTGCTTCGGCCTCCCAAAGTATTGGGATTACAGGCGTGAGCCACTGTGCCTGGCCACGCCCAGCTAATTTTTATATTTTTTTATAGAGATGGGGTTTCACCATGTTGCCCAGGCTGGTCTCAAGCTCCTGGCCTGAAATGATCCACCCACCTCAGCCTTCGTAAGTGCTGTGACTAGAGGTGTGAGCTACTGTGCCTGACCCACATACATTTTTTTACTATCTTTGTCAAGATTTTTGTAAAACCCTCTTGGGATTTTTAACTGGAAATACATTGAACTTTTTGATAGATTAATTTGGTGAGAATTGACATCCTTAAGATAGTGAGTATACCTACCTATGAACATGGTATTTGCCCATGTAGAATTTTTTTCAAGGAATTTTATGATTTTCTTTATAAAAATCATATATATCCTTTTGGTTAGATTTATTCTTAGGTTTGTAGTTTTTATGGCTATGGTAAATGATACTGTTTGGTTTTTTATTTTTATTTGTATTTGTTTGAGACGGAGTCTCACTCTGTCACCCAGGCTGGAGTGCAGTGGTGCGATCTTGGCTCACTGCAACCTCTGCCTCCTGGATTCAAGTGATTTGCCTGCCTCAGTCTCTCAAGTAGCTGGGACCACAAGCGCGTGCCACCACGCCTAGCTAATTTTTGTATTTTTAGTGGAGGTGGGGTTTCACCATGTTGGCCAGGCTGGTCTCGAACTCCTGACCTCACGATCTGCCTGCCTCAGCATCCCAAAGTGATGGGATGACAGGCGTGAGCCACCATGCCCAGCAGTAAATGATATTCTTTTAAAAAATTATACTTTGTTGCTGGCCTATAGGAAAACAGCTGATTTTCATCTATTGATTTATGTTGAGAGACTTAGCAAACCCTCTTATTTCTTCTGATATCTGAAGACTATTTTAAATTTCCTATGTAGATAGTATATTTTACGTGGTACATCATTTCTTCCTTTCCAATTCCTACGCTGTTTATTTGCTTTTCTTACCGAATTGGTTAGGATTGTCAGTACAAGTGTTGAATTAAGGTGGTAATTGTAGGTAAATTTGTTTGTTCTCAATACTGGGAGAAAGTTTAAAATATCTTGTTTTTGAGTCTTGGTTGAATTTTTTTCTTAAATTTTAAAAGGATGTTGAATTTTATGAAGACATTTGTACCGCATCTACCAAAATGATGTAGTAGTTATCTATTGCTGCATAACAAATTACCTAAAACATTTTGTTGGTGAGGATATGGAGAACTGGATATCTTCAAATGCTGCTGGTGGGAATGTGAAATGGTGTAGCCACTTTGGAAAAGCTTGTCATTTCCTCAAAATGTTAAACATACAGTTACTGTGCTCTAGCACTTCTTCTCCTGGCTATATATGCGAAAGAAATGAAAACATTCACACAGAACATATGTCTTGTACATGAATTTTCAGAATAGCATTCACAATGGTAAAGAAAAAAAAAGTAGTTTTTTGGGCAGTTGACCAGGCTGATCTCAAACTCCTGACCTCATGATCTACCCGCCTCAGCCTCCCATAGTGCTGGGATTACAGGTGTGAGCCACTGCATCTGGCCTATTTCTTTTTCTTATCTAATTCCTTTGGCTAGAACTCCTAGTACTATGTTGAATGAAAGTGGTGAAAGTGAGGCCAGGCACGGTGGTGAAAGTGAGGCCAGGCACGGTGGCTCATGCCTGTAATTCCTGCACTTTGGGAGGCTTAGGCAGGCAGAGCACCTGAGGTCAGGAGTTTGTGACCAGCCCGGCCAACATGGTGAAACCCCGTCTCTACTAAAAATACAAAAATTAGCCGAATGTGGTGGTGGGCGCCTGTAATCCCAGCTACTCAGGAGGCTGAGGCAGAAGAATCACTTGAACCCGGGAGGCGGAGGTTGCAGTGAGCCGAGATCGTGCCACTGCACTCCAGCCTGGGCGACAAAAGTGAAACTCCGTCTCGGGAAACAAACAAACAGAAAGTGGTGAAAGTGGGCATCCTTGCTTATTCCTGATTTTAGATGAAAAGCTTTCAGTTTTTCAAGGTTGAATGTGGTTTTTGCTGTAGGTTTTTCACATATGGCTTTTATTTTGTTGAGGTAGATTCCTTGTATTCTTAGTTTGTTGAGTGTTTTTACCATGAAAGGGGTTGAATTTTGTCTAGTGCTTTTTCTATATCAATTGAGATGATCACGTGGTTTTTTTCTCTCATCTATTGATGTGGTATATTACATTGATCCTTTTTTTTTTGAAATGGAGTCTCACTCTGTCACCCAGGCTGGAATGCAGTGGCATGATCTCGGCTCATTGCAACATCTGCCTCCTGGGCTCAAGCGATTCTTCTGCCTCAGCCTCCCAAGTAGCTGGGACTACAGGCATGCGCCACCATGCCTGGCTAATTTTTGTATTTTTAGTAGAGACCGGGCTTTCACCATGTTGGCCAGGCTGGTCTCAAACTCCTGAACTGAGGTGATCCACCTACCTCTGCCTCCCAAAGTGCTGGGATTACAGGTGTGAGCCACCAAGCCCAGCCATTGATCCATTTTTATATGTCAAACCATCCTTACATTTCAGGAATAAATCCTGCTTGATCATGGTTACAATCTTTTGGTTGTTTAAGAATGTATTGTTGGCCGGGCGTGGTGGCTCATGCTTGTAATCCCAGCACTTTGGGAGGCCGAGGCGGGCGGATCACGAGGTCAGGAGATCGAGACCACGGTGAAACCCCCTCTCTACTAAAAATACAAAAAAAATTAGCTGGGCGTGGTGGCGGGTGCCTGTAGTCCCAGCTACTCGGAGAGGCTGAGGCAGGAGAATGGCGTGAACCTGGGAGGCGGAGCTTGCAGTGAGCCAAGATGGCGCCAGTGCACTCCAGCCTGGGTGACAGAGCAAGACTCCGTCCCCCCCAAAAAAAAAAAAAAAAAAAAAAAAGAATATTGTTTTGTGAATTTTTCAGTTTTACTTATGTTATGGATTTCTAACTTCATCCCATTATGATCAGAGAACATAGTTAATATGTCTTTTAAAATTTATTGAGACTTAATCTGTGACCTAACATATGGTCTGTCATAGAAGATATCCCTCATACCCTGAGTAGAATGTGTATTCTGTTGTTGTTAGAGTGTTCTGTATATGTCTGTTAGGTCTAGTTGGTTTATGGTGTTATTTAAGACCTCTCTTTTCTTTTTTTCTTTTTCTTTTTTTTTTTTTTTTTGAGATGGAGTCTTGCTGTTGCCCAGGCTGGAGTGCAGTGGCGCAATTTTGGCTCACTGCAGGCTTCACCCGCGGGGTTCACGCCATTCTCCTGCCTCAGCCTCCCGAGTAGCTGGGACTACAGGCGCCCGCCACCTCGCCTGGCTAATTTTTTATATTTTTAGTAGAGACGGGGTTTCACCGTGTTAGCCAGGATGGTCTCAATCTCCTGGCCTCGTGATCTGCCCGCCTCGGCCTCCCAAAGTGCTGGGATTATAGGTGTGAGCCACTGCACCCGGCCAAGACCTCTCTTTTGTTAGCTATTTTCTGTCCGGGGTTCTGTTCGTTATTGAAAGGAGGAGTATTGAAGTCTCCAACTATTGTTGTAGAACTGTCTATTTCTCTTTTCAATTCTGTTAGTTTTTGTATCATATTTTGATGGTCATTAGGCATATAAATGTTTATAGTCATTATATTTTGTTGCTTTATTGTACCTTTTATTAATATATAATGTCTTTTGTTTCTTTAAACTTTTTTCATTTTAAGTCTATTTTGTTTAATATTCATATAGCTACTCCTGCTGTCTTGTGCTTATTATTTGTGTGGAATATCTTTTTCCATTCTTCCATTTCCAGTCTGTTTCTTTCTTTTTTTTTTTTTTAACTTTCAAGTTCAGGGTACAAGTGCAAATTTGTTACATAGGTGAACTTGTGTCATGAGGGTTTGTTTTACAGATTATTTCATCATCCAGGTACTAAGCCTAGTCCCCATTAGTTGTTTTTCCTGATTCTCTCTCTCCTCCTACCCTCCAACCACAGAACACCCCCTGTGTGTGTTATTCCCCTCTATGTGTCCATGTGTTCTCATCATTTAGCTCCCACTTATAAGTGAGAACATGTGGTATTTGGTTTTCTCTTCTTGTGTTAGTTTTCTAAGTATAATGGCCTTCAGATCCATCCATGTTCCTGCAAAGGCCATGATCTCGTTCTTTTTTATGGCTGGATAGTATTCCATGGTTTATATGTACCATGTTTTCTTTATCTAGCCTATCACTGATGGACATTTAGGTTGATTCCATGTCTTTGCCATTGTGAATAGTGGTGCAGTGAACATACATATGCATGTGTCTTTATAATAGAATGATTTATATTCCTTTGGGTATACACCCAGTAATGGGATTGCTTGGTTGAATGGTATTTCTGTCATTAGGTCTTTGAGGAATCACACTGTCTTCCACAGTGGCTGAAGTAATTTACACTCCCACCAACAGTGTATAAGCATTCCTTTTTTCTCCACAGCCTCACCAGTATCTGTTATTTTGTGACTTTTTAATAGTAGCCATTCTGACTGGTGTTAGATCATGTCTTATTATGGTTTTGATTTGCATTTCTTTAATGATCCACGATGTTGAACTTTTTTTCATATCATTGTTGGCCACATGTATTCTTTTCAGAAGTGTCTGTTCATGTCCTTTGCCCACTTTGTTTTTTTTGAGACAGTCTCGCTTTGTCGCCCAGGCTGGAGTGCAGTGGTGTGATCTGGACCGCAAACTCCACCTCCTGGGTTAAAGTGATTCCCATGCCTCAGGTACCCAAGTAGCTGGAACTACAGGCGTGTGCCACCACAGCTGGCTAACTTTTATATTTTTAGTAGGGATGAGGTTTCTATATATTGACCAAGATAATCTCGAACTCCTGGTCTTAAGTGATCCACCTGCCTTGGCCTCCCAATCCTGGCGCTTTGGGAGTGCCTGGCCTGCCCACTTTTTTATCAGGTTTTTTTTTTTCTTTTATATTTGTTTAAGTTCCTTGTAGATGCTGGATATTAGATCTGTGTTGGATGCATAGTTTGTGGAATTTTTCTCCATTCTGTAGGTTGTCTGTTGTTGATCGTTTATTTTGCCATGCAGAAGCTCTTTAGTTTAATTAGATCCTATTTGTCAATTTTTGCTTTTGTTGCAGTTGCTTTTGGTGTCTTTGTCATGAAATCCTTGCCCTTTCATATGTCCTGAATGGTATTGACTATGTTGTCTTCCAGGTTTTTTTAGTTTTGGGTTTTCCATTTAAGTCTTTTTCCTCACTTTGAAAGGATGGTTTTGTTGGATATAGGATCCTTTGTGGGCAGGTGTTTTCTTTCTTTTTTTTCTTTCTTTATTTTTTATTCCTTTTTTTTTTTTTTTTTTTGAAATAGAGTCTCGCTCTGTCACCCAGGCTGGAGTGCAGTGGCACAATCTTGGCTCACAATCCGTCTCCTGGGTTCAAGGGATTCTCCTGCCTCAGCTGCCCGAGTAGCTGGGACTACAGGCACGCGTCAGCAAGCCCAGTTAATTTTTTGTATTTTTGATAGAGATGGGGTTTCATCATGTTGGCCAGACTGGTCTGGAGCTCCTGACCTCAGGTGATCTGCTCACCTTGGCCTCCCAAAGTGCTGGGATTACAGGTGTGAGCCACTGCATTCGGCCATATTTTTTATTCATTTTTTGAAGACAGGGTTTCGCTATGTTGTATAGGCTGGGCTTGAACTCCTGGGCTTAAGTAATCCTCTCAACTCAGCCTTCTGAGTAATGGACAGCAGGTGCCCGCTACCTCTATTGGCTGCAGTTCTTTTCTTTTAGCAATTTGAATATATTGGCCTACTACCTTATGGCCTCTAAAGTTTCTGATGAGATATCTACTGATAATCTTATTGTGTAACCCTTGCATGTGATAAATCTTTTCTTTCTTGCTGCTTTCAACCATCTCTCTTTGTGTTCAGTTTTTGAAAATTTGATTATATCATGTGTTGGTGTGGGTCTCTTTGAATTTATCTTACTTGGAGTTCGTTGAGCTCTTTGGATGTTTTTATTAGGGTCTTTCATCAAATTTGGGAGGTTTTCAGCTAATATTTCTTCAAATATTTTCTCTGCCTCTTTTTTTTTCTCCCTCTGAGCCCCCCAAAATTCATATGTTGGTCAGCTTGATGGTATCCCACAGATCCTCTAGGTCTTTTCAGTCTTTTTCCAATCTTTCTTTGTTTCTGTTCCTTACACTCAGTAACTTTTAGTATCTGTCTTCAAGTTTACTGATTCTCTTCTGCTTGCTCAAATATGCCTTTGAATTTCTCTAGTGAATTTTTCATTTCAATTATACTTTTCAGCTCCAGAATTTCCCTTTGGTTTCTTTTCAGATTTTCTGTTTCTTTATTGGTGTTTTAATTTTGTTCATATATTGTTTTCTTGACTTTCCCCACATCCTTCTTTAGTTCTTGGGGCATATTTAAGATAGTCGTTTTAAAGTCTTTGTGTAGTAGATTAGCCATCAGATGTTTTTCAGGAACAGTTTCTGTTGATTTATTTATTTTTTCCTTTGAATGGCCCATCCTTTCCTGGTTTTTTGTTTGCCTTATGAGTTCTTGGAGAAAACTGGACATTTGAATCTCATGTGTTACTCTGGAAATAGAGTCTTCTTCTTCCCTAGGATTTGCTGTTTTTTGTTATTGTTATTGTGTTTTTATTGTCTTTGGTTCTTTAAAAAAATATTTCAATCACTTTTGGGGTACAAGTGATTATTGGTTACATGAATGAATGGTATAGTGGTGAAATCTGAGATTTTAGTGCACCTGTCACCCAAGTAGTATATATTGTGCCCACTGCGTAGTCTTTTTATCCCTCACCTCTACTCTTACCCTCCCCCTTCTCCATAGTCCATTATATCACTCTGTATGCCTTTGTGTACTCATAGCTTAGCTCCCACTTATAAGTGAGAACATATGGTATTTGGTTTTTCTTTCCTGAGTTACTTCACTTAGAATAATGGCCTCCAACTCCATCCAAGTTGCTGCAAAATACATGATTTTGTTCTTTTTTATGGCTGAATAGTATTCCATGGTGCATATATACCACATTTTCTTTGCTCATTGATCGACAGCCACACAGTTAGTTACAGATCTTTGCAATTGTGAATTGTGCTGTCATAAACCTACATGTACAGATGTCTTTTTGATATGTTGACTTTTTTTCCTTTGGGTAGATACCCAGTAGTAGGATTGCTGGATCAAATAGTAGATGTACTTTTAGTTCTTTAAGAAATCTCTGGCCGGGTGTGGTGGCTCATGCCTGTAATCCCAGCGCTTTGGGAGGCTGAAGCGGGTGGATCACGAGGTCAGGAGATCGAGACCATCCTGGCTAACATGGTGAAACCCCGTCTCTACTAAAAATACAAAAAAATTAGCCAGGTGTGATGGCACATGCCTGTAATCCCAGCTACTCGGGAGGCTGAGACAGGAGAATTGCTTGAACCTGGGAGGCGGAGGTTGCGGTGAGCCGAGATCGTGCCATTGCATTCCAGCCTGGGCAACAAGAGTGAAACTCCATCTCAAAAAAAAAGAAAGACAGAAATCTCTGGCCAGGCGTGGTGGCTGACACCTGTAATCCCAGCACTTTGGGAGGCCAAGGCAGGTAAATCATGAGGTCAGGAGTTCAAGACCAGCCTGGTCAAGATGTTGAAACCCTGTCTCTACTAAAAATACAAAAAAAAATTAGCTGGGCGCGGTGGCAGGTGCCTGTAATCCCAGCTACTTGGGAGGCTGAGGAAAGAGAATCGCTTGAACCCGGGGAAAGGAGGTTGCAGTGAGCCGAGATCGCGCCACTGCACTCCAGCCTGGGCGACAGAGTGAGACTCTGTCTCAACAAAAAAAATGTCCGTACTGTTTTTCATAGAGGTTGCACTAATTTATATTTCCACCAGCAGTGTATAAGTGTTTCCATTTCATCAAGTCTATGCCAATATCTATTGTCTTTTGACTTTTTAATAATGGCCATTCTTGCAGGAGTAAGATGGTGTGTCATTGTGGTTTTCATTTGCATTTCCCTGAATGACTAGTGATATTGAGCACTTTTTCATTTGTGTGTTGGCCAGTTGTATATCTTCTTTTGCGAAATGTTTGTTCATGTCATTTTCCCACTTTTTCATGAGATTATTTTTTTTTTCTTGCTGATTTGTTTGAGTTCCCTGTGGATTCTGGACATTGGTCCTTTGTTGGATGCACAGTTGCAAATATTTTCTTCCATTCTGTGGGTTGTCTGTTTACTCTGATGATGATGCTGATTATTATTTTTTGCTGTACAGAAGCCTTTTAGTTTAATTAGGTCCCATTTATTTATTTTTGTTTTAGTTGCATTTGCTTTTGGGATCTTAGTCATGAATTCTTTGCCTAGGCCAATGTCCAGAAGAGTTTTTTTCTAGGTTATCTTCTAGGATTTTTATGGTTTTAGATCTTAGATTTAAATCTTTGATCCATCTTGAGTTGATGTTTGTATAAGGTGAGAGACAGGGATCCAGTTTCATTTTCTACTTGTGGCTAGCCAGTTTTCTCAGCACCATTTATTAAATAGGGTGTCTTTTCCCCAATTTATGTTTTTCATGCTTTGTTGAAGAGAGTTGGTTGTGGATATTTGATTTTATTTTTGGATTCTTTAATCTGTTCCATTGGTCCATGTGTCTGCTTTTATACCAGTACCATGCTGTTCTGTTAACTATAGCCTGGTATAATTTGAAGTCCAATAATGTGATACCTTCAGATTTGTTCTTTTTGCTTAGGATTGCTTTGGCTATTCAGCCTCTTTTTTGGTTTCATATGAATTTTAGGATTTTCTTTCTCTAAATCTGTGAAAAATGATGTGGCTGTTTTGATCAGATTTGTATTGAATCTGTAGATTGCTTTAGATGGTATGGTCATTTTCATGATATTGATTCTTCCAATCCAAGAGCATGGGATGTGTTTCCATTTGTTTGTGTTATCTATGGTTTCTTTCATCAGAGTTTGTAGTTCTTCTTGTAGAGCTCTTTCACCTCCTTGGTTAAGTATATTCCTAGGTATTTTATATATATTTTTGCAGCTGTTATAAAATGGATTGAGTTCTTAATTTGATTCTCAGCTTGCTCGTTGTTGTATAGCAGTGCTACCGGATTTGTGTTCATTGACTTTGTAACTTAAGATTTTACTAAATTCACTTATCAAATCTAGTAGTCTGGAGGAATCTTCAGCATTTTGTAGGTATACAATCGTATCATCAGCAAATAGCGATAGTTTGACTTCCTGTTTTCCAATTTGGATGCCCTTTATTTCTTTCTCATGCCTGATTGCTCTGGCTAGGACATAAAGTACTATGTTGAAAAGAAGTGATTAAAGTGAGCATCCTTGTCTTATTCCAGTTCTCAGGGGGAATGCTTGCAACTTTTTCCCATTCAGTATGATGTTGACTATGGCTTTGTCATATATGACTTTTATTATTTTGAGATAATTCCCTTCTGTGCCTTGTTTGTTGGGTATTTTTATCATAAAGGGATGCTTGATTTTATTGAATGTTTTTTCTGCATCTATTGAAACAATCACGTGGTTTTTGTTTTTAATTGTTTATGTGATATATCACATTTATTGACTTGCATATGTTAAACCATCCCTGCATTCCTGGGATTAAACCCACTTGATCATGGTGTATTATCTTTTTGATGTGCCATTTGATTTGGTTAGCTAGTATTTTGTTGAGGATTTTTACGTCTGTGTTCATCAGGGATATTGGTCTGTAGTTTTCTTTCTTTTTGTTATATCCTTTCCTGGTTTTGGTATCAGGGTGATACTGACTTCATAGAATGAAGAACAGGTTGCTTCCTTGATGTGGTGCTGTCCCCCTTCCCCTAGGAGTAGGAGTCCCTGAGAGCCGGACTACTGTGAGTACTGCTGCTCCTCTGGGTCTAGCTGCCCAGTGGGGCTGCCACATTCCAGGCTGATTCTGGGGAATGTCTTCAAGGGATCCAGTGATGTTATCCGTCCTCAAGTCTCCCAGCAATGTGTACCAGCACCACCTCTCATGGGGTAACAGGGGAATGACATACATTGTGAGATTCCTTGGTTGTAAATAGCCATAGTGCGTTGGCTTTCTTAAATGCTGGTTGTAGTATTAATAAACTGGTCATGTGGACAGACTCAGGACATCCTGGTTAGCCACGGTACTGCAGACAGTGCTGATAGCTGAGGTCATGCATAAGTTTTCTCCTTTCTGGGTGCAATGTTATTTTACCTGTAGATGCTGTAATAAACTGTGTCTGTTGGCCTCCAGCCAGGAGGTGGTGCTTGCAAAAGAGTGCCAGCTGTGGTTGAACAGGTGGGATTTGTGCTTGTCCTGTGTTACCCATGGGAGGTATTTTGGTTTATCAGATGATGGGTGAGGCCATAGAGCTCGCCATAGAGCTCCCAAAAGTTTCTCTTTTGTGTTAACCTACCAGGGCAGGTGGAGGGCAAAGCCAGGTGGCGGCTTCGTCAGGCAGGCCTCCTCTTTGGCTCTGCATGTGTGGTGTAAGCACAGACCCATGTTGGGCTTTTGGAGCCATTCCCTGGCCACTGGGGTAACGTTCCAGGAAAAGGCTTAGCTGCCTCTACTTCACAGAAGAGTTCATGCGGGGAGTGGGGAGTAGCAGGTGGGAGTAAGTCTCATCCAGCTCCTCCTACACACTTGGCAAGGCAGGTCTCTCACTCAGAGTGTTCACTAGCAGCAGCTAGCTAAATTCCAAGCTGTTTACATACAGGAACCTGAGCTTTCAAGCCACGCCCCTTTTCATCCACTGGCAATGCCAGAGCACCCAACTCCTGTGTCTGTGGTTTTAGCACACTTCCCAGTCGTCTGCCCAGTTCAGCCAAGGCAGTTCATCCGCACTTGAGATTATATTTTGAATTTCAAATTGGGAGCTTCTTTCAACCTGCAACCACTGCTTGAGTTAGTTGGCAGAACTTTGTGAACTCTCCTGTGACATAGAATCAGGAATAGCTTCCCTTGGTTTGCATTGGAGACTGGGAATATGCACAAGGCTCTTCCCGCCCCTGGTCCTTCTTGTATATTCTCCACTGCTCCCTATATCAGTTTTAGCACTGGGTGGGGTTAAGGCCTTCCTCTGTGGGCCGGATTTCCAGTTTTCATAGTGGGGGTATATACTCTGGAGGTAATCTCTCTCCATCTCACACTCTGGGGACTTACAGTTTTTTACCTGGCTCATGGTGTAGACTGCAGCCTGCCCCTTCTTTCAAAGGATCTGTGGTTTCTTTCCATTTTTCCATTAAGTTCCTGCATTGCTTCTTTGAAAAAAGTTCACAGTTTGTGTCTCTACCCGCTATTTTTTCTTTCCAAGTGGGAGAGGCATGCCAACACTGCCTCCAGTCTACCATCTTGGGGAGGGTGGGATTTTTTTTTTTTAATTAAAATTTAAATTTTTGTAGGCTGATTCTGTGGCAAGAATCAGCCTAAGGTGTGTTTAAGGTCTTCTCAGGTCTTTTCTGAGCCTGGGCATGTGTGGTCACTTTCCACATTTTTCCATATATGTAGTTTTTGAATGTTCTAGTCTTCATTTTATTTTTTATTTTGAGACAGAGTCTTTCTCTGTTGCCCGGGCTGGAGTGCAGTGGCTCGATCTTGGCTCACTGCAACCTCCGCCTCCCGGGCTCAAGCTCCTGCCTCAGCCTCCCGAGTAACTGGGATTACAGGTGCCTGCCACCACGCTGGGCTATTTTTTGTATTTTTAGTAGAGATGGGGTTTCACTATGTTGGCCAGGCTAGCCTTGAACTCCTGACCTCAAGTGATCTGCCCACCTTGGCCTCCCAAAGTGCAGGGATTACAGATGTGAGCCACCGCGCCCAGCCAAATGTCCTAGTCTTCAGTGTGTGGCTCTCAAAAGGGAAAAAAGAGTAAAATGGGGTTTGCTGGCCTTTTAAATCCCCTAGAAGTGACTTCAGCCAGAGGGTGAGAGGCTTGCAACAGTGAAGGGAGGCATAACAATAATATCTACTCATTTCTTTGTGTGCTCCTCTGTGATCAGAAACAATAATCAGTGATCAGAGCACAGATCTCTGATATTTGGAAAATAGTCCTTTTTGCTTACCATGGCCCTCACAAGTTGCATGCAGACTGTTCCAGGAACACATGCACAGCTGTCTACCCTCGAGTTGGGGGAATGGGTAGCTGATACTGTGCTGAGAGCTAGAATGACTGAAATTAACCACAGTTTATTGTCCAAGCCTTCCCTTGGAGGTTGTAAGCCTTTAGTATCTTCCAGAGTTCCAAAATAATTACATTAGGTAGATTCTGCCAGTGCAGTTGTTGTCTAAATAGGGATACAGATTCCTGGTGCATCCTACTCCATCATCTTCTGAGAATCCTCCAGCCTGGATTCATTCTTGACTTCTTTCTCTCATACCAATCAATCCACATCAATTTTGCTTGCAAATGTCATCCTTTTATCTGCAAAATATATCTAAAGATTGACCACTTTTTTTTTTTTTTTAATTGAGACAAGGTCTCACTCTGTCACCCAAGCTGGAGTGCAGCAGTGAGATCTTGGATCACTGCAGCTTCAACCTGCCCAGCGTCCCGAGTAGCTGGGACAAAGGGGTGTGCCATCACGCTTGGCTATGATCACTTTTCACTACCTCCAGAACTACCACTCTGGTCCCAGCCAGTATCACTTCTCATCTAATTATGGGTTGGTGCAAAAGTAGTTTGCATTACATTAAAAGTAATGGCAAAACTGCAATTATTTTTGTACAACATATATTATTGCAGCCTGCTAACTGACCCGTTTCTGCTCTTGTCCCCTTGTCTGTTCTCAACCCAGCATCTGAATGATCCTTATAATAATCAGATCATCTTTTTGTGTAAAACCTTTCTTCTCTCTGAAGTCAAAGTCCTTACAGGGGACCTACTTGGCTTCCTTCCCTTACCTTTCTGTCCTCTTCTTCACCTATTCTTTCTTCCTCTTGCTCACTGCACTTCAGCTGTATTGGGTCCCCTTTCCAATCCTTTAACTAGTCAGGCATACATCCTCTTGAGGGTGTTGAATTTCTTTTGACTAGAAGGCTCTTCCACCAGGCATTGCCACAACTCACTTCCACTTTTGGGTTTTTACTCATATGTCACTTTTTTAGTGAGTCCTTATCTGACCACTCAATCTGAATTGGCTGCTCTCCCTGCCAAATAATCCCTATCTCTTTGGTTAATTTAACTCCTTAGCCTTCATCACCATCTACATGTATGGTATACTATTTTATTTTTTTCTCTCTCCTCTGCAGTGTAAGATCCATAAAAACAGGGACTTCGCCTTTTTTCACTACTGGGCCCGGGCACCTAAAATTGTGCTATCATGTAATAGTGCTCATTTAGTATTTGTTGTGTGATTGAATTAATGAATGGAGTACTTGGGTTATCCTGGCATCAGTGCTTAGTATTTATGTATACCTTATCTAATTTCAATGAAGTAGAGGCAATAAAACATCTAGTAGACAAATCTGAAAGAGATTTGAGTGAAGCTGTAGGAGTAGATTTCATACCTTAGAAAGAGTGTAAAGAATCTGAAGAGAAAAGGACTAGGGATGGGATCCTGGAAACACCCACCTGTAGGTTGACCAGAGAGCAGCACTGTCCTAAGACTTCACCAACTGGGAACAAAAGACCTGTGCTTTAAAGGTCCTCATATGGCCTTCCTCCAGCAGCTACACCCCTACCCATAGAGTGAAGACTTTGGGAGGGCCAAGGTGACTAGACTAGTCTACCTGGTCTCTTTCTAGATCAGTCTTTGAATATTTGATCCTAGAATTTCCTGCCCATGTGTCCCTTCACAACTCTCTTCTCTGATTCTTTCCTCTCTTGACTGTACAACACATATGGGATTCCCTGTGTTTAAGGGATGGCCAAGGAGCAGCTGTTTGCAGTCAGGTGACCAGAGCTTGGACCTGTAGGCTTTATATATGTGTGCATATGAAGTTCTTCGTAGTATAAAGTGGAGCTAAAAGTGGGAAGAGAAAAGGAGTTGGCTGCAGATAAGGGGAAAGGGGTATGGACTTTCCTTCCTATGTCCCTACATAACATGAAGGGAGCCTGAGAACTCAAAAATAGAACTTGGCCTTTCAGGTTATTATTAGTCAAGATAGGAGGGTGGAATAATAATTTAACAGCTTTATTTAGAACTTTTAAAAATACTTAGACACATGGTATGTAGGCTTCCATTTGTATTCTTGTCCCAGGCCCCTTGAACATGAGGGTTGAGCCTGCAAGGGGGAATTGAAAGGGAGTAGCCAGAGAGGGAAAAGATAAATTCAAGGTAGAGTTTCAAGAAGGGAGTGATTAACAGTGTCAGATGCTTCAGAGGCATCAAGTCCTATGAAGACAGAAATGTATCCATTGGATTCTACAAGCAGAATTTAGTAAAAATTTCAGTTGAGTGGGGATGGATGCCAAACTTTGATAGAAGGAGGAGTACTTGAGAAATCAGAAAGTGGAGGCAGAGTATAAAATATAAAAGATTTCTTATCTAGAAACTTACCTGAGAAAGGAAGGAACTGGAGCAGTAGCTGGAAGGGTATGCAGGATAATGGAAGAGGACCTTTTTTTTTTTTTTTTTTTTTGGAGACAGGGTCTTGCTCTGTCACCCAGGCTTGAGTGCAGTGGCAGGATCACAGCTCACTGTGGCCTCAACCTCCTGGGCTCAAGCGATCCTCCCACCTCAGCCTACCAAGTAGCTGGGACTACAGGTTTGCACTACCAGGTCTGGCTAAGTTTTTTATTTTTTGTAGAGACAGGGGTTTCCCTATGTTGGCCAGGCTGGTGTGGAGCTCCTGGGCTCAAGCGATCCTTCCGCCTCCCTCTCCCAAAGTGTTGGGATTACAGGCCTGAGCCACCTTGCCCAGCCAACTTTTCTACTTTTAAGATGAGAGGATCTTGAAAACGCTTACATGTTGAGGGAAAGAAGTCCAATGGTAGTAAGAGATGGTTAAGGAAAAAGGGAATAATTGATGGAACAAGGCCTACGATCAAGTGCTTAAGTCAGTACATTAGCCTTTGAAAGAAGGACTATTTGAGGAGGCTTTGGAGTTAGAAGGAGGGCTTGGGATGTTTGGATGGGTGCTGATGCTAAGTCGGTGGGGTGAGATAGCAGGAACATGTCTAATAGTGACTCAGGAGGCTGAGGTGGCAGAATCACCTGAGGCCAGGAGTTCAAGATCAGACTGGGTAACATAGCAATATCTTATATTTAAAAATAAAAGTAAAAAATAAGAAATACTGACCTGAGCATGGTGGCATATGCCTATAGTCCCAGCTCCTCAGGAGGCTGAGGCAGAAGGATAGCTTGAGCCCAGGAATTTGAGGCTGCAGTGAGCCGTGATCTCACCACTGCGATCCAGCCTTGGTGACAAGAGTGAGACCTCAACTCTAAAAATTTTTTTCCTTAAATATTGTTTTATAGTAGTTTTTTGGGCTAGTCCTATTTTTCAAACTTGATTTTATACTCCTGGGGAGCAGGGGTTATACCTGTAGCCACTTACTAAGAACCTGTTATTAGAACTTGCCCAGTGGAGGAAAAAAAAAAAGAAGAACCTGTTTGAAATGCAGCCCATAATATGGAGCATAGGCTTCAAACATTGATTCTGTCCTCACTCAATAGTTGTTATGTAGTGGTGAGTTAAAATTTTAAGTTTGATAAAAACTTCTGATTTCTCAAAAACCTAGAAATAATTTATTATATTCCTTATGTGAATGTGTGACATATGGCTTTTGGAAGTGATTTGTTTTATTAAGTATTTACTATCTCAGTCACATCTATTTGAGCATAATGCTTTTTAATATAATTATATTAATATTGTCTTTTTTCTCCTCCCGCTGGTAGTTCCAAAGAACTACTGGTTCAGATTTTAGCTCTTCCCAAGTTGTGAAAATAGTGAAGGATGCTTAGACTACTTAACATACAAGCTGTAAGTAAAATTTATTTCTGCTATTATTATATATATTGGGAATAGTACCTTATGTGGTGATAGTATGATGGGACTGTGGAATTTTATTAATTTTTCTTCTTAAGATACAAAGACTTTCTATTCCATTTTATGTTTATAAGATCAAAAAGGAGGCTAATAGTACTGCTCAGTAAGATGAAATTTCTGCTTTTTTTCAGGTATTTCATTTTATTCTAGAAGTTTCTGGAAATTCTTTATTATTTTATTTCCATATCTGTATATTGCCAGCAGGCAAACATAATACAAGGGCATAATATTAATGGAATGATTTATGGGAACTATATACTTTGTCTTCAAATATGCTTGATTTTTCTGCATTCTTTTTGACATGAAAAATTCTGTTAATAATCTCTATACTTCCTCTGTATGAAAAATTTTGCATACATGAAATCAAATAAAATATATTTTTAAGAGTAATTTAATGCATAAATCCGATGATATAGGAAGGGGAAAAAATGTAAGAGGTTAAGAAATTACTTGAAACCATTTGCTATATTGCAGCTTGAACTAATATCAAAACAATTGAGGAAAGTATGATAGAACTAATATCAAAAAAATTGAGGGAAGTATGATAAAATACTATTGAAGGCAATCCAAGTGGTAACTACTTTATTTTTAAACTACTTTATTTGAAAATATAAGCAATTCAAATGAATCTGTCTTACATACATTTCCTGTATTCAAAGTGTGAATACAAAATGAGATTGCTGCCATAAGCAAAAGACAGTTCTGATTGTTCAAACAAACCAGATGAGGCAAAGAAGAAGAATGAAATATTTAAGAATCAATAATCTTTTGATTTGTTAAATAGGCAAATAGTTTTAAAAGTTTTCTCAGTCTGGCACATTTTATGTATTAAATGAATAAGAGATCTTTAACATTTCTAGAAACTAACATATTTCAGGAATAAAACAACATCTTTATAAAGGGAGAAAGTTACAACTTTTTTTTTTTGAGATGGAATCTCGCTCTGTCGCCAGGCTGGAGTGCAGTGGCGCCATCTTGGTTTACTGCAGCCTCCACCTCCTGGGTTCAAGCGATTCTCCTGCCTCAGCCTCCCGAGTAGCTGGGACTACAGGCACGCTTCACCATGCCCAGCTAATTTTTGTATTTTTAGTAGAGATGGGGTTTCACCATGTTGGCCAGGATGCTCTCGATCTCTTGACCTGGTGATCCGCCTGCCTTGGCCTCCCAAAGTGCTGGAATTACAGGCGTGAGCCACTGCACTTGGCACAGTTATAACATTTTATCTCCTAGAATATGAATATCATAATACTACCTATGTACAATTGCTTGTTAAGAACTTATTCAGTATGTTCATGAACTTGATTACTAACTCTTAAGAAGTAGAATGTTCATTACTGCCCTCTTTTGACACGGGGATGTAGAAGCCTATCTTCTTTTTCTTAGTTAAGTGTTAAAATTAGATTGCAAAATAAGTTATGCTTTATTTATGTCCTTCCTGTAATTTTTAAAATAACTTTTCAAATTCTTCCTCTTTTTAGGCTTTCTGGTTAATCATCTTTAGAAGACTGGATTTCTGGATATCTACTCCATTCCATCTCTATTGACTTTTAAAACATGATAATGCAAACCTATAACACTGGCAACCATCAATGAACCTTTAATTTCATTGATTAATAGCGTTTGAAGCTTCCTCAGGGAATAACAATGACATCAGCAGTGGTTGACAGTGGAGGTACTATTTTGGAGCTTTCCAGCAATGGAGTAGAAAATCAAGAGGTTAGGCATTCAATGAATTACATTTCTATTTTCTTCATAGAAATTTGTGCATGAACTAATTTTGGAATTAATAGGAAACAGATATTTGAGAGTAGAAATGTACAAAGCATGAAATTATACATGTACATGTTGTGTATCCTTATATAATTTAGGTAATAGAAGGTCAAGGAAGGTACTGCAGGGCTCACGTGAATTGTTGGAACACACATATATTAGAATGAACTTGGAGGGAGGAAAGAAATGGAAAGAACACTATAGTATTAGTTGAGAGTTAAATTTAAATCCCTCATAAAACCCATTGTCTTGGATTATACTGTAGGTATATACTATGCCCAAATACCTAAATTAGATTCATTCTAAGTTAGAATTTTGTATGTGCTGTACTTATTATGTTTCTTGATTATTTTATATCTAAATCAGTGTGGAGATCCATTGTATTTTAATCTCATATAAACACACGAATTTAGATAATTAGTATGTCAGAAAATGAATTCAGGTTTTGAAATTTTATGCATGTAGGATTTTGAATCATTAGCATATTTGGTTATTTTGTTATTGATAACATTGAAGAATTAGATGAGAGTAAAAAAATAACAGTAGTAGAAATACAGGGGCTTCTAGGTCCTGGCTTCTGTTCTCAGCATTCAGTAAAGAGTGAATATTGGGGCCGGTCGGGCGGTGGCTCACGCCTGTAATCCCAGCACTTTGGGAGGCGAAGGTGGGCAGATCACCAGGTCAGGCATTTGAGACCATCCTGGCTAACACGGTGAAACCTGTCTCTACTAAAAATACAAAAAATTAGCCAAGTGTGGTGGTGGGCGCCTGTAGTCCCAGCTACTCGGGAGGCTGAGGCAGGAGAATGGTGTGAACCTGGGAGGCAGAGCTTGTAGTGAGCTGAGATCACACCACTGCACTCCACCCTGGGCGACAGAGCGAGACTCTGTCTCAAAAAAAAAGGGGGGGAGGGGGGAGGGATAGCATTAGGAGATATACCTAATGCTAAATGACGAGTTAATGGGTGCAGCAAACCAACATGGCACATGTATACATATGTAACAAACCTGCACATTGTGCACATGTACCCTAAAACTTAAAAGTATAATAATAATAAAATTAAAAAAAAAAAGAAGGAAAAAAAGAAAAAAAAAGTGAATATTGGAAGGGATCTAATTATAATTCAATAGCTGTCATAATAATGGACAATATTTGTTCAGAGCTGAGGTGGGAAAATGGAGTTTTCTATATTTTTTTAAAAAAATCTGTTTTCTCTGTTTCCTGTGAAAGATGCTGCATTACTTGTGCTTCCTACCAGTATAACGGTAGAATGGCATGTTTGAGAAACAAGTTAGGACATCATTCTGTGTGTTCTGTAGTCTGGATTCTTTTTTTTTTGCCTCTTTGGTGTCTGCTCATTTTTCTAAGATCCAGATCAGCTATGGGCAAATTCACTGGGAACAGGATAAAGTGAAGGTCTTCTTTTTCTTTTCTCAGTGGACTCAAAAACTCTTGTTTCTTTTGTATTCAAATCCAAAACTGGTACAAAGTCCATTAAGAGAAGCCATAGCTGCAGAACATACTGTCTTCCCATCGTCAATGTCTTATTTCTTCCCTCAAGATTCACTTTCTGTATTATCACCTCCAGGAATGACTCAGCGAAGACATTAGGGATTGGGGAACTGCCATCCCCTCCTAGATTATCCAGACCAAATACTGCTTTTTCCGCAAATGCTTTCTCCTGCCATATAGTTTTGCTCTGTTTTAACCCTATGAGGGGAGCCACCAAAAGCAATAGGCAGAATATCTTTACCTTGTGTTGATTAAAAGGTATCATTAATATGGGGAAAATGAGGGCAACAGTTTGTT
This sequence comes from Nomascus leucogenys, assembly GCF_006542625.1. Lineage (NCBI taxonomy): Eukaryota > Metazoa > Chordata > Mammalia > Primates > Hylobatidae > Nomascus > Nomascus leucogenys. The sequence continues at coordinate 17,374,388 of NC_044387.1, forward strand.
TCTGGAATACTCCTTATATTTTTCTTCCTTTACATGGAACTTCAGTGTTCACGGCCAGGAGAACTTATCGTGGAAGAAATAATCTCATAAGTGAAATGACTTTACCAAGTTATTATTGACTAGTGATTTATGTGGTAGTCTTACAGGGTGATCACATTTTATAAAGGAAGTCAGAAGAAGACCATATCCTTTTTTTTTTTTTTTTTTTTGAGACGGAGTCTCGCTCTGTCACCCAGGCTGGAGTGCAGTGGCGCAATCTCGGCTCACTGCAAGCTCTGCCTCCCGGGCTCACGCCATTCTCCTGCCTCAGCCTCTCCGAGTAGCTGGGACTACAGGCGCCCACCACCACGCCCGGCTAATTTTTTTTGTATTTTTAGTAGAGACGGGGTTTCACCGTGGTCTCGATCTCCTGACCTCGTGATCTGCCTGCCTCGGCCTCCCAAAGTGCTAGGATTACAAGCATGAGCCACCGCGCCCGGCTGACTATATCCTTAATGAGCATGTCAGGTAGTGTGGCCCTAGAGTAGGGCAAACTATTCTGGGGAGTTTTTTGTTTATGCTACGTAAGTGGCCACTTATTTTCATTCATTTTTTCCTTTGACTAATACTAATTCACCACTTAACTGTCTATCAAGTACTTTTCTAGGCACTGGGGATAAATATTTCAGAAATGTTATGGAAAATAATTCAGGACTAGAGCTGGATAGAGAAGTTGGTAGGGAGTACTTTAATTAGGGCAGCCAAGGAAGGCTTCACCAAAGTGGTGACATTTTAGTTTAGAGCTAAATTAGGTGAGGGGTGGGGCAATAGAAATATTTAGGGGAAGAGAATTGCGGGAAGAGAGAAAAGCCACTAATACTGGAAACATGGTTTGATTTTACAAAGGGAGATATGAGAATGGTGGTACTTGAAAGATAGATTTTTGTCTTAGGAGCAGCTTTTCAGGAATGTTTCATTCATATGTGTATATATACATTTAGAATATATATACTATCATACATATACTACTTTCTATATATATAAAGTAGTATATGTATGATAGTATATATATTCTAAAATGTAGAATGAGATGAAAACTGACCTGTCAAGATTTTGTAATCAGAGTCCCAGAACCTGAAGAAAAAATAAATATTTAAAAAGTGGTAGGTATCTGGAGTTTTATTATCACTGTTTTTAGGCTTTCTTTGTAACTTTTCCCGTGATTATAAAAGTAATACATTTAATACAATTAGGATTATTCTGTTTCTGAAAATGATGCCCCAAAATAGTAAACTATAATGAGTATAGTTGCAAAAATTATTTTTCAAAATAGTAATAAATATATAAAATGTAGTCATATTTTTAAAAATTCAAACTACCAAATATGACTTAAATATATAGGGATAATTTAATAATTTAATACTGAGAGAAGTATTGGGCCTGGTGTGGTGGCTCATACCTGTAACCCCTACACTTTGGGAGGCCAAGGCAGGATGATCACTTGAGGACAGGAGTTCAAGACCAGCCTAAACCACACAGGAGACCCCCATTTCTATATTGGGGAGACTAAGGCAGATGGATTTCTTGAGCTCAGGACTTCAAGACCAGCCTGGGCATCATGGCAAAACTCTGTCTCAAAAAAAAAAAAACAAAAACAAAAAACTAGCCAGGCATGGTGGCATGCACCTGTAGTTCCAGGTACTTGGGAGGCTGAAGTGGGAGGATTTCTTGAGCCTGGGGGGTAGAGGTTGCAGTGAGCCATAATGGTGCCACTGCACTCCCGCCTGGGTGACAAACAAACAAAAACAATGAAAAAACAAAAAAGCAAAACCAAAAAACTAGCAGTCAAATCTGGCAGTGTATAAATGGTAGGATGCCATAACCATTTTATTTTTTTTATCCCATGAAGGTAAGTTTAATGAATCAAGTAATTCACCATATCAACAGGAGTGAAAGAGAAAAATTAGGTGATTATATCAGCAGTTACAGAAAACCCATTTGCCAAAAATTAGCACCTATTCATTATACAAACTCTCTAAACTAGCAATAAAGGGCAATTTTCTCAGCCTGGTAAAGTGAATCTGTGAAAAACCCACAGGCAACATCATACTTAATGGTTGAGAGCAAGGCAAGGATGTCTGCCCTAACCACCTTTATTCAACATTGCACTGGCAACATTACCACAAGGCAGCAAGAAAAATAAAAGACTCACAGCTTTGAGAAGTAGTAAAACTGTCTTTATTTCTAGATGATATAACTGTGTACCTAGAAATTCCTAAGAAATCCACACAACTATTAGAACTAATAAATTTAGAAGAGCCAGAGGGTATGAGGTGAGTGTATAAGAAGCTATTATTTATATATACTAGCAATATACAATTGGAAACTGAAGCAATACTATTCAATAAAGCATCAAAAAGCAGCTGGGTGCACTGGCATGTGCATATAGTCCTAGCTACACTAAAGGCTGAGGTGAGGGGCTTACTTGAGCCCAGGAGTTCAGGTGCAGCTCAGGCAAAATAGTGAACCCCCTCTCTTTAAAAAAAAAAAAAAAAAAAAGGTAGGGAAAAGTTTAATGAAATATATAAAAGACCTCTATACACTGAACTATAAATACTGTTGAGACACATTAAAGACCTGAATAGAGAGATGTACCAAGTTTATGGATTGGAAGACATACTGTGGTTAACAACAGAGTTGAAGGGCTTACACATCTGACTTAAAGACTTTATATAGCCGGGTGCGGTGGCCCACGCCTTTAATCCCAGCACTTTGGGAGGCCGAGGCGGGCAGATCACGAGGTCAGGAGATCGAGACCATCCTGGCTAACACGGTGAAACCCCCTCTCTACTAAAAATACAAAAAATTAGCCAGGTGTGGTGGCGGGCACCTGTAGTCCCAGCTACTCGGGAGGCTGAGGCAGAAGAATGGTGTGAACCCGGGAGGCGGAGCTTGCAGTGAGCCGACATAGCGCCACTGCAGTCTGGCCTGGGCGAAAGAGCGAGACTCCGTCTCAAAAAAAAAAAAGACTTTCTATAAAGCTGCACTAATTGAGGCAGTGTGGTATTGGTGTGCCAACAGACATGTAGATCAATGGAACGTTAAATACATATAAAAATGCTCAATATTATTAACTATCAGGGAAATGTAAATTAAAACCACAAGGCGATCCAACTAAACAAACAGAATGAGGAAAATTGATGAGAGTAATACCACACGTTGGAAAGGATAAGGAGCAGCTAACCTCTCATACATTGCTTCTAAGAATGTAGGCTGGGCATGGTGGCTCACGCCTGTAATCCCAGCACTTTCGGAAGCCGAGGCTGGCAGATCATGAGGTCAGGAGATTGAGACCATCCTGGCTATTGCAGTGAAACCACGTCACTACTAAAAATACAAAAAATTAGCCAGGCGTGGTGGTGGGCACCTGTAGTCCCAGCTACTCGGGAGACTGAGGCAGGAGTGGAGTGAACCCGGGAGGCGGAGCTTGCAGTGAGCCGAGATTGCGGGAGGCGGAGCTTGCAGTGAGTCGAGATTGCGCCACTGCACTCCAGCCTGGGGACAGAGCAAGACTTCGTCTCTCCCTCCCCCCCCCGAACAAAAACAAACAAACAAATGTGTGTGCGCATGCACATGTGGGGATTGACGGGTAAGGTAGGTATGAGGGAACTTTCTGGGGTGATGGAAATGTTCTATTTCTTGACTGTGATGGTAGTTACAGGGATGTTTACATTTGTGAAAATTCATAAGAAAAATAAGATTTTCATCTGGTGAGGCAGATTCTTCCACAAGTTTTATATTTTGCAAATGAATTCCTTTTTAAAGTTGTCAAATTACCTGTTACTGGCTTTATTTTATTTTTATTTTTTGGTTTTTGTACCAATTGTCATTCTTAAATGAAAAAAAGTATTTTGATATTTCTTCTTAGTTATCAGGATCATTGTAAAAAACAGTAAACTCAGACATACTGAGAAAATGAAAATCCATGTTTTGTCTGCTCACCTCTCTTTCACCAGGTTAATAATTTGAGGTGTATTTTTTCCAGACTTTTAAATGTATATGTAAAATAAATATATAAATGGAATCAGACAACAGTACTATTCTATGGCTCATTTTCCTCCTGTTTCCACCCCCTCTTGTTTGTATCATGGATATTTTTCCATGCCAGTATATAGCTCTAACTGTGTTAATTTTTAAATTGATATTGAATAGTCTCTCATTGTATGGATGTTTGTTTGTATGGGTGTATGTTTTCTATCTCTCTTTTTTTTTTTTGGCATTATGAACATCTAGCTTAGGGGACTTGTCTTAAAACTGGGTTTGCATAGCAAGTGCACCATTATTTATTCTAGTGACATATTTATTTGGAATGGCTTCTGGGGTTAAACCATGAGAGGTAGGGGAGATGAGTCCTCCCTAAAGGCCTGCCAAACGGCATTTTTCAGTTTTGATAAGATTTTTTAAGGTAGCCTTACTCTACCACAAAACAAAAATGTGGAACAAATTTATGTACTTTTAACATACTCCTGAATTTTACTATCTTTCTATATATTCCTAAAGTACATTGAGAAAAGGATTACAATACCACTGCTTTCAGCCATTTCATTGTACTTGTCTTTGGAAACTTTTGATACCTGGAGAGCAATGACTGAGTGCATATAAAAGCAATTTCTAGGTAAACACTGCAGCATTGCACTTGTCTTGCCTCTTTAAACTAACAATCTCTCTCCTTAAATGGAAGTTTTTGAGATCACTGTTAATACTTAGAGTAGGGTTGCCAGATAAAATACAGGATGTCTAGTTAAATTTGAATTTCAGATAAACAACAAATGACTTTTTACTTTAAGTATGTCCCAAATATTGCATGGGACATTCTTACAGTTATTATTCAGTGTTTCTCTGAAATTCAAATTTAACTGGGTATCCTGTATTTTTTTATTTGCACCCTAGCTTGTAGGGAATTAGACAGCTTGTGCCAAGATCCATGGTGACTTGAGCAAAGTAATGCTAAGTAAAATAACCCTGTACATGTGTTATTTTTTACTATTTTATTTTTAAGCAAAGACTCCTGGTTTCGTCTCTTCTATCCCCTTTCTCCCATAAAAATAGCTACTCTTCTACACAGTACAAGGCAATAATTATCTGAATAGCTGCATGCAGTGTCCTCTGGTCTGTATCATTTGGCAGAAAAAAGGCTCATGAAGTTACTTGCCTCCATAGATGAGCAAATGTACCTGCTAATATTAAAATTTGTTGACTTTATTATTCTTTGAGCCAAGCTACAAATATCTGTACTTAAATGCCACTTTAGTTTATATGAAGCGTGTGTTATTGAGGAGGGTATAAAAATTGACTCCGATATAACTCTTACTCTCAAATATCCTACTAGCCAGTCAAGGAGTTGTATATGTAAACACATAATTATAATATGGGACAATGAACAGCGGTAATATTAGGCAAACAACTTGTTCTATAAATATGTAGGCTAGAAAAATTAATTCAGATTGGAGTATTATAGAAGATTCCCTGGAACTTGATGAAAACCCTTCAGTAGATGAAAAGGATTTGGACAGATGTGAAGGCTACAAAATAACATGAGCAAAAGTCTTGGAAATGTTCACATTTAGGAATTAGAAGCAATGCCACTAATTAGTTTATGTTAAGTAATGTAGGGAAATAAGATATAAAGGTGGTATATTAGTTTCTTGGGGTTACTGTAACAAAGTACTGTAAACTAGGTTGCTTAAACAACAAATTTATTGTGTTACAGTTCTGGAGATCAGAATTTAGGAATCAAGGTGTTGATAGAGTTTTTTGTTGTTGTTGTTGTTTGTTTGTTTTTTGAGGGCTACAAGGGAGAATCTCTTTAATGCCTCTCTCCTAGCTTCTGGTAGCCTCAGGCATTCCTTGGCTTGTAGATGGTGTTCTCCCTGTGTCTTTCCATGGTTTTCCTTCCCATTTGTGTGTCTCAGAGTCCAAATTTCCCTTTTTTGTAAGGACATAGTCAAATTGGGTTAGGGCTCATCTTAATTATCTTGTCTTAACTTGATCATCTGCAAAGACCTTATTTCCAGATAAGGTCACATTCACAGAAGCTAGGGGTTAAAACTTCATCTTTTTGGGGGACACAATTCAGCCCATGACAGGTGGGTTGGGGTTATATTTCAGAGTGTTAAAGCCATTGTTTAATATGTTAAACTTTCCTTTTAGACAAAAGGGGAGTCATTAAAGCTTTTTATGCAAGGAAGTAACACAAACAGTTCTGATTGTGATGTGAAAAGGTGCCCTCTAAAGTTGAGGGCAAATAGTAGATTTGAAAACTATTTCTATTGTTAAAATATATCAGCTATCACTAATTGAATAACTTACTCTGTGCTGTGTACTTATACTATGCTAAGAACTTTGTGCATATAAAGTCATGGGACTTTAAAGGATAGAAATATTATAATCTCTTTTTTAAATATGAAGAAACCAAGATTTAAAGAACACAGAGTGGGGAAACAGGGACAGATGTAGATAATTTGTGCCATTTAGACATGTTAAGCTTGAAGTGTTGTTGGCTGAGTATTCCTGTAGTGATAAAGTTGGTAGTTTAAAATTTGGTTTTGGAATTCAGAAGATGAGTCAGAGTAGAGGACAAATACTTAGTCATTATCAGCATAGAGGTGCTATTTGAAACCATAAAAATGGGTGGGCTTGCTTGAGAAGGTAGCATAGGGCAAAAAGAAAGGAGACACTGAAGATAGAACCTCACTAAGTTGGCTAGACTTGAGTCTATGGAGATGAAAGAAGAGTCAGAGGAAACGCTTGAAAGTAGCGTGGTAGACCGGGCGTGGTCGCTCACGCCTGTAATCCCAGCACTTTGGGAGGCTGAGGCGGGCGGATCATCTGAGGTCAGGAGTTTGAGACTAGCGTGACCACCATGAAGAAACCCTGTCTCTACTAAAAATACAAAATTAGCTGGGCATGTTGGCACATGCCTGTAATCCCAGCTACTCGGGGGGCTGAGGCAGGAGAATCACTTGAACCCGGGAGGCAGAGGTTGCGGTGTGTCAAGATCACGCCATTGCACTCCAGCCTGGGCAACAAGAGCGAAACTTTATTTCAAAAAAGAAAGTAGAGTGGTAGAGAAAGTTGGAAGAATGAATTTTTTAAATGAGGGTGATAATAAATGTATGAATCTGCGGGGAGGCAGTAGAAATTGAAAACTGAAATAGAATTTGGTAGTTATTAACATTTTGAGGCTGGGTTTGGTGGCCCATGCTTGTAATGCCAGCGCTTTGGGAGGCTGAGGCAGGTGGATTGCTCGAGTCCAGGAGTTCAAGACCAGCCGGGGCAACATGGTGAAACCCTGTCTCTACCAAAAAGACAGAAATTAGCTGGTAGTGGTGGCACACGCCTGTAGTCCCAGCTACTCAGGAGGCTGAGGTGGGAGGTTGGTTTGAGCCTGGGAAGCAGAGGTTGCGGTGAGCCGTGATTGTGCCACTGCACTCCAACCTGGGCGACAGAGCTACAGCCTGTCTCAAAAATAAAAAGCAAAAAAATATTTTTAGAGAATAGCTTCATGAGGTAGTGGAACATAGATTACAAGGTATATGTAGATGAGTCAAGGAGTTAGACCATTTTTTTGAGAAATGTATACAAGTATATGTCTCAATCGATCAGTTAGAGTTCAGTTAAAGAACTTCTTTAATTGGACTTGTTGCCTTTTAACTTCAGTTAAAGATCAGTTAAAAGTTCAGTTAAAAGAAATGAGAGTTTAATTTTTTTCTTTTTTTTTTTATTTTTGAGACTTGTTCTCAGTTGCCAGGCTGGAGTGCAAAGGCATGATTATGGCTCACTGCAGCCTTGACCTCCTGGGTTCAAGCAGTCCTCTTGCCTCAGCCTCCCAAGTAGCTAGGACTACAGGCAAGAGCCACAACGCCTGGTTGATATTTATTTTTTATTTTTTGTAGAGATAGGGTCTCCCTGTGTTGCCCAGGCTGGTCTTGAACTCCTGGGCTCAAGCAGTCCTGCTGCCTTGGCTTCCCAAAGTTTTGGGATTACAGGTGTGAGCCACTGAACCTGGTCTGATTTTTTTTTTTTTTTTTTTTTGAGACCGAGTCTCATTCTGTCAGCCAGGCTGGAACGCAGTGGCGTGATCCTGTCTCACTGCAACCTCTGCCTCCTGGGTTCAAGCAGTACTCATGCCTCAGCCTCCCAAGTAGCTGGGATTACAGGCTCACGCAACCATGCCTGGCTAATTTTTGTATTTTTAGTAGAGACGGGGTTTTACCGTGTTGGCCAGGTTGGTCTCGAACACCGGACCTCAGGTGATCTGCTCACCTCAGCCTCTGAAAGTGCTGGGATTACAGGCATGAGCCCTGAATTTTTTAATGCAAAATGATTTTAGCTTTTTTATGGTCAAAGAGAAGGAACCATTGAAATGTTAAAACCCGGCTGGGCGCTGTTTCCAGAGGTGCTATTGTTTTGACTTATGTATTATAATTTCTTTACTTTTCTTTATAGTTTTGCCACCTATGAAAATAGTCCTAAACAATATTTTATTTTGAAAAAATAATTTACCAAGCTAGTTGAGTTAGGAAAGGGCAATATTATCATAGATAGATGAAAGCTTCCAGGAGAAGATAGCTGAATAGTCCGGTTCACTGAGTGTCATGAGCTTGTCTTCAGGTAGTCATTGAGCAATGCCATGGGTTTTTAGAAATGTAAGGCACATCCTGCTCTGGTATCTGGCAGTGCTACAGTATGGTATGGGCTGTACATACCAAACAAATATGGTATATGCATATTTGTTCAGCAGGTATATGGTCATATGAAGAGCGCTGTTCTGTATCTTTTATTTCCAAGCCCATGGTAATCTTCCTCCAACACATAGTAGATCAAAGCAGAACACATCTGGGGGGTGAAATCTGTTCTTAGCTGATCCAGGCAGCAGGGCAGGTGGAGTGAGTAGGTACATCAAGGCAAGCCAAATGTCAGTAAAAATCTAGAACAGACTGATCTGGACATTCTGTCGTTAGGAACAATGTCAATGGTTATCTTAGTAATGATAGTTCATGCTGTCTCAGGAGTCACACTGCTATATTTTGGACTGGTTGCCCTTTAAATCTGGTACATATCTAGCATCCTGGAATCTCTCTTCACAGTCTTCCTGAAGATTCCCATTGTTTCTCTCCTATGTTGATCTCTTGTATCCTGTATTTGCAATAGTTCTCTTTTTTAAAAAATTCACTCTCTCTTATTGATGGGATACATTCTCCAATATCTTCTTGAGAAAGGATACATGAAAGGTAAATGTTTGAGATCTTTCATATCTGAGAAGATATCTTTATTCTACTTCTATAAGATGATTTGACTGGGTGAAGAATCCTAGATTAGAAATAATTTTTCTTCATAATTTTGAAGAAATTGCTCAACTGTCATCTTCCTTCTAGTATGACTGTTGAGAAGACTGAAGTCTGTGTCCTGATTCTTTGTAGTAACCTGTGTTTTCTTTCTAGAAGCTTGTAGAATCTTTTCTGTTCCCAATATTATATTTCACAGTGATATGCCTCAATGTATGTGTTCCTTAATTTTTTGTACTAGACACTTAGTGGGTCCTTTCAAATGGGTAGCTTATATCCTTCAGTCTTAGAAAATTTTATTGATTTACTTCTTTCTTGTTGATTTCTTTCCAAACCTTTTTTTTTCCTTTTTATTTCTTGTTTTTTCCTTATGATTTAGTTTTTTGGAACTCTGTTATTCAGATAGTGGACCTCCTAGACTGGTTGGTCATCTAATATTGCTGTCTTTACTCTCCTGTTTTCTATTGCTTTATCTTTTTTTCTCTGGTTCCTGGAGATTGCCTCAATTTTATCTTCCAAGCCTTTATTCATTTCAGCTATTGTATCTTTCTTTTTTTTTTTTTTGAGACAGAGTCTCACTCTGTTGCCCAGGCTGGAGTGCAGTGGCACGATCTCGGCTCACTGCAAGCTCCGCCTCCCAGGTTCACGCCATTCTCCTGCCTCAGCCTCCCAAGTAGCTGGGACTACAGGCGCCTGCCACCACGCCCGGCTAATTTTTTGTATTTTTAGTAGAGACGGGGTTTCACCGTGTTAGTCAGGATGGTCTCGGTCTCGATCTCCTGACCTCGTGATCCGCCCGCCTCGGCCTCCCAAAGTGCTGGGATTACAGGCGTGAGCCACAGTGCCCGGCCAGCTATTGTATCTTTAATTTCCAAAAATTCTTTTACTTGTATTTTAAAATGTTCTTAATGAATTGTGATCTGTTCTTTATAATATCTTCTCTCTGTGTGGAATATGAATATTTGGCTTTTTGTTCATGACTAAAAGTGATGGACTAAAAAGCTAGTTGGAAACTCCATTTTGGGTAGAGTATGATGCTAGTAACTGTGCCTTTTATGCCTCAAAGATGCTATTGTTGGTTCTCTCTGGAAAGTAACCTGTCTGCCGCCGAGGTGGAGGAGGTCTGGCTGCTTAGCATCATGAAGGAGAGAGAATGTCTAGGAATCAAAAGTGGGTGTAATTGGTGCTGCTTTCTGTAGATTCTCCACTCTACAGTGTGTTGTTTCTCAGATTTTTTTTTTTTTTTGCTGCCAGGCTGATTTGACTTTGCTGGGTCTGCTAACCCACTCAATACTCATCCAGACACTTTCAGTCTTCCAGGATTTTGTTGTTCTTACCTCTTCTTGTTTGTTGCTCTCACCTCTTGTCCTTGTGTTTAGGTACAAAAGAGTCTTTTACTGTTGTTTTAGTCAACTTTCATGATTAAGTGAAATTATATGCATGTTTTTAATCTGCCAATTTAATCCTAAAGCACAGATTATTTAAAATGTTTAATCTATGTCTTACCTCTTGAGACTTGAAAGGATTATTAAAGTTAGCCCTTTTCATCTCTTGTTTTGGTTTTTACATTCATATTTATAATATTTGAAACTCATTATGTGGACTGCTCGAGACTGTATTAGTTCAAGGATTTATAAGTGAATCCATAATTTGTAAATACAAAGGTTGATTGTTCTTTAAATTTGCTCTTATAGGAAAGTGAAAAGGTTTCTGAATATCCAGCAGTGATTGTGGAGCCAGTTCCAAGTGCCAGATTAGAGCAGGGCTATGCAGCCCAGGTTCTGGTTTATGATGATGAGACTTATATGATGCAAGATGTGGCAGAAGAACAAGAAGTTGAGACCGAGAATGTGGAAACAGGTAGACATCTCATAAAATGTTCATTATTTATAACTTTCTCATTTTGTAAGCTTCAACAATACTATTGCCAGATGAAAAATATACTGAAAAACCTTTTTAATGCTATTTAGTATAGCTTGGAAACCAGTGAAACATCTATGTTTAAGGGAATTTGTGTAGATATAAAAGTTCTACAGTATAATTCTATGAGGTGTAACAGTCTCATATCATGGACTCTATGCACAAAATTACAGCTTCACATAATGATAAAGTTATTTTTTTTTTCTGAGAGTGTAAATCCTAGCTGTTATTTATACAAGTCAATAGGCTAGTATTATGAGGACAACTTTTTAAATTAAAAAAAAATATGGTATTCTATCATTCTCTAATTGATTATGAGTTTCTTTGAGTTAATATTGATGGAGCAATATGATTTCTTCTCGTTAATATCAGAAGAATCTTTGTAGTGTTGTATCAGTTTCCTCTTTGCTTTTTGTCTTCTTAGAGATCTTAGTATTTCAGTCTATTTCTGGTGAGATAGCTATATGTTTAATTGGAGATTAGTATCTATAATTCTTAGAGAAATCTTCTAGTTTTTGCCATTGATTATGAAGAAAATAGAGTATTTTTATCAGAAGGATTGTAGTGACTCTTACATAATAATAAACATGCGAATGTATCATCTTTAGCTGTTAATGGAGAAAAAGAATCATTATACTTGTTGTTTAATCCTAGTAAAAATTCTTTACTATTTCGATACATTTTTATAAATGTAGGAAACTTTCATGATTAAAATTTTGAGTATGTGATGTATTTCTGCTTATGAGGTCCAGTAGTACCCCTTAGGGCTATTAGCCTCTTCCAGCTAAAAACTGTTCTTCCTCTAATTTTATTTTTTGTGGAGCTAAGGGATGGAAAGTTACCTTGCTTTTCACAGTACTGATGATTGCAGTGCTAGCAAACCTCGGGTGTAGTGGAAAATTCATTTATCAAAATAGGCAGCCAAGCTGGGTGTGGTGGTGTGCACCTGTACTCCCAGCTACTTGGGAGATTGAGGCATGAGGCAGGTGGCTCGCTCGAGGCCAGGAGCTCGAGTTCAGCCTGGGCAACATAGCAAGACCCCATTTCTAAACAAATAAACAAAAAACCAGGCATCCAACGACTTCATGTGGGCTTTGTGACTGTAGTCTGGAGTGGGATCTGATTTACAGTACATAGTACATATCTTTTTATGAGAGTTTGGAGAATTTTCCAGTCTGAAGCTAGAAGTATAGTGGCAGAGATGAATTTTCTTCTTGAGGAAAAGGATAGGTAGAACAGTTAAAAGTATTTTGTAGGATGATGTTTTGGATTATATATTGTAGCTGATTTTATTACAAGAGCATAACTAAACAGAACACTAATAGCAGAAGAAAAAAAGTATGGTAGCTTAAGTTGAAAGCAAAAAAGTAGAACCTGTTTGAAATTTCTGGATGATGTTTTGGTAAAAAAATAAGGAAAACTATGATTTTGGTAGCAAATTGGAAACTTTAAAAAAGATAAACTATGGCACCAAATTTGCATAAGTTAGTAAATTAGGATGTTTATCACATTAAAATACCAGAGCAGATTGGTCGAATCTTATTATTGGTATAATTGACTGTAAATGTTTTATTAATTTAGATTAATTCAGGTGAAACCAATTCAGAATAGGAAGCGAATGTAATCTACTTAAGGGATTTTATTTTCTTAGTCTTCTTGAACTCTGAGGGTAATGATATCATTTGCTGGGCAGAGATATTAGTGATTGTGAAAAGGAGGATATGGGAAGTCTGGGTAAAATAACAGTTACTTTTGTGATTTGTTTTTTTTTGTAAGTGGTTTTTGAATATTTGATAATTTTAAAATTTACTTCAACACAAAAAGAAAATGTAAGCATATTACTTATATCATTCTAAAATGGTATAAAAGCACCTCAAAAATTCATTGTACATGTTCCATCTTGGCTCATGGATTTTTGTTTGTTTGTTTGTTTGAGACAGAGTCTCGCTCTGTCACCAGGCTGGAGTGCAGTGGTGCAATCTTGGCTCACTGTAACCCCCGCCACCCGGGTTCAAATGATTCTCCTGCCTCAGCCTTCCGAGTAGCTGGGACTACAGGTGCACACCGCCACGCCCAGCTAATTTTTGTATTTTTTGGTAGAGACGGGGTTTCACCATGTTGGCCAGGGTGGTCTCGATTTCTTGACTTCGTGATCTGCCCACCTCGGCCTCCCAAAGTGCTGGGATTATAGGCACAAGCCAACATGCCCAGCCTGGCTCATGGATTTTAATGTAACTTTATAAAGATTGTTAATATTCATAGATTAGTTTTCAAATCAGCTAATCTGAGCTTAATATTGTTTCTATTAAGAATCAGGCCGAGCGTGGTGGCTCAGGCCTGTGATCCCAGCACTTTGGGAGGCCGAGGCGGGTGGATCACAAAGTCAGGAGATCTAGATCATCCTGGCTAACACGGCGAAACTCCATCTCTACTAAAAATACAAAAAACTAGCTGGGCGTGGTGGCATGCATCTGTAGTCCCAGATACTTGGCAGGCTGAGGCAGGAGACTCACTTGAACCCAGGAGGCGGAGGTTGTGGTGAACCGAGATAGTGCTACTGCACTCCAGCCTTGGGGACATAGCGAGACTCTGTCTCAAAAAAAACAAAACAAAACAAAAACTAAAACAAGAATCAAATGCATTTTTAAATGAGTTAAAATCTGAATAAGTTTTCATTCTTCTGACATCTAGGGCATATACAAATGAATAAAGAGTGGTATGCATATTTCCTTTTAGTTAATGAATTAGGATTAGGTTCATTTCTTATAAAATTGAAACTCAGATTACAGATACATGTAGGTTTTAAGGAAGAAGCTGACTGGGAAGAAAAGGAATACTTATAAAATGGCAGATTTTATTTGGTGAATTGGGGGAATTGAGATCTGTATAGAATACTTCCCTGTGTATGTCTAGGAAAACTTCATGGAATGCTCCTACATTATAATTTAGATTATGTCAGTCTAAAAAATGTTATAATTATATTTATTGGCTTGTTCTGACAGTTATCTGCATGTTCTCATTGGAGTGTTTTTTCCCTTTGATTCCTAAATACCCATATGTATGTGTCCATGTCATAAACAGTGTTCTATTGTCATTTATGTTGGAGTACTAAAATCATATTATGATTTGCATGTAGCCATCTTTATTATTTTGTATATAAAAGAATTTCTCTTTTTGTTAGTAGTAATTATGGGCTGTTTGTTTCTCCTTTTTGTAGATTAACAGTCTACGTTTCCCTCACAGAGCTTATGTGTAATACTAATGTTCTCTTAAATTGTATAGGAGAAACCAAATATATTTTGAAACTTTAAAAATAGGCATGTTCATCTAAACATATAGTAAATTGCTTGTGATAACATTTGCAGATTAGTAATTATAAAGAGACTTTGAGGAAGAATGATGAAATATAGGTGAAGGGTGGTCTTGACTCTGGCAGGTATAAAATATCTTCCCCAGTGGCTGCAGGCTCCATCAGTTCTAGGGACCTGCTGGATAGACTGGTACGGTGAATGAGGGGAGGGAAGGAGTTTTTTTGATTCCCTACAGGAGTTTGAAGGTACAGTTTTTATGTTCACTTTAAAAAATTATAAAAATTATATATAATATAAATTTAAAAGGTTGTTACAAATTACCATTTAACAAGCACCACGTTTATACCAATGAACTCAATAATAAATAAGTGTTGATAGAAATCTTTTAAGACCAGACTAGGCTGGGCATGGTGGTTCACACCTGTAATCCCAGCACTTTCAGAGGCCGAGGCAGGTGAATCATGAGGTCAGGAGTTCGAGACCAGCCTGACCAACATGGTGAAACCCCATCTCTACTAAAAATACAAAATATTAGCCAGGCGTGGTGGCGCACAGCTGTAATCCCAGCCACTCAGGAGGCTGAGGCAGGAGAATCGCTTGAACCCGGTAGGCGGAGGTTGCAGTGAGACGAGATCGTGCCACTGCACTACAGCTTGGGCGACACAGTGAGCCTCCATCTCAAAAAAAAAAAAAAAAAAGACTGGACTAAGGCGACTGAGCTGTCTAGGATTTGCTTCTTCATTTTTCACCTTAAATACTTATTACTATATTTATCCCTTTAACTTTCCAGTTTAGTTTGTGAGCAGGTTATGTCTGCATTTGTTATATGTGAGGCACTGTTTTCAACATGTTTCTTTTCAGGGGCAATTTAGTTGTGGAGATGAAAAAAAAATCTATGTTATATTCAAAATACAAAGCAGTCAATAGTCAAATGAGCGTTATTTACAAATTCAAAGGAATTTTCTGAAGAGGAAAGTTCAATTTACAGGATTAGGGAATGTTTTAGAGAAAGTAAAGGACACATGATAGGATCTAGGTGGACAAATAGGAGGTAGGTGAAATGCATTGTAAACTGAGGGAAATAGAATTAATAAATGGGTAGACTATTGAAATTCAATACTTGTTCAGAAGATCTTGAGTAAATAAGACATTGGCAGGAGATTTCATTAAGAGCTATGACTAGATTGTGAATTAAATCTCAAGAGTTAGTAATTAGGCACATAAGGAAGCAGAAAGGTTTGGAAGGTTTTAAGTAGAAAATACTAGGGGGCCAGTACCTTGGGAGGCAGAGGCAGAGGTGGGAGGATCTCTTGAGGCCAGGAATTCAAGACCAGCCTGGGCAACATAGTGAGACTCCATCTCTTAAAAAAAAAATTTAAAAATTAGCCGGCTATGGTGGTGTGCACCTGTAGTCCTAGCTACTTGAGAGTCTGAGGCCAGAGAATCCTTTGAGATTAGAGTTTGAGGTTACAGTGAGCTATGATTGTAGTACCATTGTGCTCCAGCCCGAGTGACAGTGAGCCATGTCTCTAAAAAGAAAGTACTATGCAATTAGTATTTCAGTTGGATATAGGATTAATTATAGGGGGAAAGATGAGACAGGAAGACTAGCTGTTGTAGTATGAGTTGAAGGATGACTTGAGAAATATAACGAGGTAGTAGCAACAGGAACAGAAAGGGCTTGTATAAACCATATTACTATATGTGATCTGATATGACGTATAAGGGGAGAGGCACAGTTAGGTAAAATATTCTGCTTTTTGACGCTTGGTGATGGTGATAGTAGCACATATGATTTGAGGAAGGCAAGATTGGTGAAGCAGATAAGTTTGGTAATAGTCATGATGATTTTGAGTTGAAGCAGAACTTTAAAGATGAATATTTAGGCATTTAAAGATGCACAAATGTGGCCGAGTGCAGTGGCTCATGCCTGTAATCCCAGCACTTTGGGAGGCCAAGGCAGGCGGATCACTTAAGGTCAGAAGTTTGAGAGCAGCCTGCCCAACGTGGTGAAACCCCATCTCTACTAAAAATACAAAAATTAGCTGGGTGTGGTGGTGCATGCCTGTAATCCCAGCTACTCAGGAGGCTGAGGCAAGAGAATTGCCTGAACTGGGAGGCGGAGGTTGCAGTGAGCTGAGATCATGCCACTGCACTCCAGCCTGGGCAACAGAAACTCTTATCTCAAAAACAAACAATCAGACAAACAAAAAAGATGCACAAATGTGTAGTCAAGGTCCCATCACAAAAGAGATGGCATGCTCAAATTAGGATAATTTAAGGAATGTTTTAATAAAAGGCTAGTTACAAACATGTAGGCAAATATAAGATAACCATAAGAGACAGGGCAGTACTGCAGACCTAGCAATAACTGCTGTTTCTGTCCTTTGGCACATGGGCCAAGGGGAAGGAAGGGTGACCAGAATCTTGAAGAATAGAGCCCTGAACAGGGGAGTCACCTTGGGAGATTCTGGAACCTTTGATCAAAGGACACAGCTAGCTGGAGGGCAATGCCTCTTCCCAATAATACCCTGCTAAGGTACGCCATTGAGCAAACTCAGTCTGAAGCCATAGGAATCCCGTTGATGAAGTCAGTCTCCAGGGACAGAGAGCAAGTTGAAGAAGGGTGGAGAATAAATCTGGAGGGGCAAATGGAAGATATCTAGTACAACTAAAGCTTAGTAAAGAAAGGTCAGGGAGAAACTGATTTGGGAATCATCCTCATTTAAAGATGTGGAAATAAATTTCCAAGGGGAAACGTATTTCACAGATTTTTCCCAAGGAAGCAGGTATGTAAATTCTATATTTGTCTCTCTGTGATAGAGAACAAAAGACATAGAATTAAGGAATTAACCTTAGAGAATGTTTACATTGTAAAGAGTGGAGAAGAAACAAAGAGTAGTCAAATATGATAGAAAATCCTGGGTGACTATTTCTGAGTTGTTTTTTTTTTTGTCCTTTAAGTAGCTCTCTTTAGTAGGAAGGGGAAGAACATTGACTTGGGTTAGTTAGTTCTGATTTCAAATTTCCCCTTTATCACTTACTTGGCAGTATTTAACCTTTTCAGAGTGTTTCACTGTCAGAAAATAGGAATTCAGGGTTGTGAAGATTACATACAATAAATACATAAAGCACAGTGCTTGTGACATAGAGTTTCTTTAACTTCATTAGCACCTTCCCTGTGACTTCAAGTATGGACAGGACTTTTATACATTAGAATGGAATATTTGTTTAACTTTGTTTATGTCTTTTGTTTTCTCCTTCCTTTTGCTTCCACTTTAAAAAAAAAACAAATGCTTTATACCTTCAGTTTATACTTTTTCCTTGTCATTCCTTCCTTGATTATTGTGCTCTGGCATCTCCATTTATCATTCTACTGAAGCTCTTTATCAGATTTCAGTGGCCACTCTTCTGTCAAATTCAGTGACCCATAGAATCATCCAGAAGTAATCCTTCATAATCTGGCCTTCTTATCTGCTGAAACACTGTATTCTCCTAGTTATTTTTCTTATTGACCTTTGCATGGATTGCACTATTTATGCTTCTGAGCGTTTGCTCAAAGACAGTTTCCTCCTATCTATAATGTGTTCAGGTAGGTATTAGCCATCCTTTAAGGCCCAACTACATGAAGATTTCCAAAATGATGGTGGTCTACAGTAAACATTCCCTTACCTGATCTGTTATACCATCTGGATATAGGTACTTTCTTGTATTTTATTATTTTTATCTATTATCGCTTATATTATTTCTGTTGTATATACTCCTATTGTTTTCCCAGTGAGTGTATAAGCACCTTGAAGACGGAGACCATACTTTTTTCTTTTGTTAAATATACTGTTGAACATATAATAACTAGCTGGAAAATACAAATGGAAACAGATTGGGTTCTGAGTTAGTATTGTAGTATAATCAAGAACCATCTATGTAAAGTCATACTTAAGTCTCATTTTAAAAATCACAGTTGGTGTTCATCATTCTTGCTTGTATCTAATAATTTGATTTTTTTTTTTTTGAGGTGGAGTCTCACTCTGTCACCCAGGCTGGAGTGCAGTGGTGCGATCTCGGCTCACTGCAACCTCCGCCTCCCGGGTTCAAGCGATTCTCCTGCCTCAGCCTCCCAAGTGGCTGGGACTACAGGTGTGTGCCACTATGCCCAGCTAATTTTTGTATTTTTAGTAGAGATGGAGTTTCACCATGTTGGTTGGCCAGGATGGTCTTGATCTCTTGACCTCGTGATCTGCCTGCTTCAGCCTCCCAAAGTGCTGGGATTACAGGCGTGAGCCACTGTGCCCAGCTCGCTCTCTTGCCTAGGCTGGAGTGCAGTGGCACTGCAACCTCTGCCTCTTGGGTTCAAGCAATTCTCGTGCCTCAGTCTCCTCAGTAGCTGGGATTACAGGCACTCGCCACACATATATGGCTAATTTTTGTATTTTGGTAGAGACGGGGTTTCTCCTTGTTGTACAGGCTGATCTTGAACTCCTGGCCTCATGCGATCTGCCTGCCTCAGCCTCCCAAAGTCCTGGGATTACAGGCCTAATTTTTTTCTTAAAAGCAATACATGCTTAATGGAAAAAATTGGAAAGTATTGCAAAGAATAAGCAAACTGAAAATCATCACCCCTAATCTTAGCAACAAGGAGACAAGGATTGTTGCTTTTTTAAAAAACATTTCCTTTTAGTCTTTTTTAAAAAATGCGTTTTAATCATAAAATATTATATAATACAAGCAGACTGATTAATCTTTGCTAATTTTAATAAACATTGGCTGTCAAGTGGTCTGGTTGGTAGCTTCCTACTTCTGTCTTCTGACCACTGGGGACAGGACTTTGCTTCTTAACCACGTATCAAGACATTAACATTTAGTCTTATTAGTTAATTATCAAGAAAACTTAAACCATTTTTAGTGATCAAAAAAATTGTGTTTAAACATTAGTTGAAAAGATAGATGATGATGATGAGAATTTTTATATAATTCAATGAGAAAGCAGTGCTTTTTAAAAATAAAAATGAAAGTTTAGGTTTTTAAAATGCAGTTTAAAAAATAAAACCAGATTTCCTTCATGAAAAATAAGATAAGGAGCCAAATTTCTTTCTTGAAGAATCTCAGGACTAATTTGACTTCATGATGAGCTGTCATAACTTTTATATTTGTTATACCATCAGAAATCCTCCCTGTGGCACAAAAGGACTCCTTTAATTAGAAAATATTGTTGCCACAGGGAGGTAGAAGATCGACATGAAAAACTGGGGATCTGAAAAGGAGCCCCTATCCTAGGATTACCTGAAGGTGAAACAGATTGAGCCAGAAGGAAGACAATGCTGGTAGGTTGGTTTTTAATTTATTAAGAATGTTTATAATTTTATATTTCATTAAAATTATTTCATCTACCTTTACCATATTTTTGTTTAAAGGGTGACAATGATTCCTCCTTAAGGAAGGAGAAGTAATATGATAATATTTTTCCTCCAAGATAGTTTGCTGAGTTATCCCTTGCCATATTCTTAATATTTGTTTCTTTTTATAGATAAAGCTCTGGGGCTATTTCATGCCTCTACTTCCCTGGAAGCTACTGTTTACTGAACGTCTTTAAGTCATTTTTTTTTTTTGTCATTTCTGTTGTTTTTGCTTCTAATCTACATCTTTTCCTAAATTTTTAGTAAGTGTTTTTTCCCCCAATTATTTATTTTCTTGAGGTTAGCCTAGCCCTAAGTTTTCTAAAATGGTAAAATGTGAATCTTAAGTTCATTTGGCTTTTACTCTAGAATTGTTTGAATTGTAATTGTACTGTGATTTAGATCAGACAGTATTATTAGATAAAAAATTTTAGTACTTTAGTAACTATCAGCCAGGTATAGTGGCTCAAGCCTGTAATCCCAGCACTTTGGGAGGCCGAGGTCAGGAGTTCAAGACCAGCCTGGCCAACTTGGCGAAACCCCATCTCTACTAAAAAATACAAGAAATTAGGCAGGCGTGGTGGTGGACGCCTGTAATCCCAGCAACTGGGGAGGCTGAGGCAGGAGAATCGCTTGAACCCAGGAGGTGGAGGTTGGAGTGAACTGAGATGGCACCACTGCACTCCAGCCTGGACAACAGAGACAGACTCTGTCTCAAAAAAACAAAACAAAACAAAAACAACAACAACAAAAAAAAACTATTTCATTTAGCCTGAGATGCTTTCAATGGTAAGAAACATTATTTTTATACCACTAAAGGAAAAAATGCTGCCAAACATAAACTTTAAGAGACTATCAACTTTAAGATAGGTACTGATTTCAGAGATGTCAAATGTGAAAAAATGTGTATCTTAGGATTAATGAAATATGATTTGCAATTATGAATCTTTCCTGAAACTCTCATTTACTGGGAATTAAACATTAAAATATGAGGCTTATGAAAAATGGAGGTGAGTTGTGGTATAGAAATCCATATCAATGCTGAGCATGCTGTCTAAATTTTGTGTGTGTGTGTGTGTGTGAGACTGAAGTCTCGCTGTGTTGCCAGGCTGGAGTGCAGTGGCGCGATCTTGGCTCACTGCAGCCTCCTGGGTTCAGGCAGTTCTCCTGCCTCAGCCTCCTGAGTAGCTGAGATTACAGGCATGCACCACCACACCTGGCTAATTTTTGTATTTTTAGTAGAGATGGGGTTTCACCATGTTGGCCAGGATGGTCTCGATCTCCTGACCTCATAATCTGCCTGCCTTGACCTCCCAAAGTGCTGGGATTACAGGCGTGAGCAACAATGCCCGGCCTCTCAATTCTTTAATGTCTTTTAAGAGAGGATATTTAAGTAAAAAAATCATATAACCATATTGTTTAAAATTATACAAAATAACCATAAGGTATCAGATTATGGAGTATATAGAAAAAGAAAATCTATTTTAATATGACATTTACTTCATTTTAATATGACATATTTACTTCAATAGAGTGTTATGCTAATTGAATATCACTTAATTAGTATAACTTTGAGATCTAAAAAGAAAATGAAATGAAGCTTCTGCTTTTTAAGCTGTCTTTTAAAAACAGGATCCTTTAAGGGCTCGTTAAAATAGCACGATTTTTAGTGCACTTGAATGTATGTTTTACAGATTATTAATTATATGAAGGAGAAAATAGTGGCCAAAAGCAAAACCTACTCCGTCAATTAATAAAGCAGAAATGAAAAGGAATGATTTATTTTTAACTTTTTTTTTTTTTGAGACATGGTCTTTCTCTGTCGTCCAGGCTGGAGTATAGTGGTGCAGTCTTGGCTCACTGCAACCTCTGCCTCCCGGGTTCAAGCGATTCTCCTGCCTCAGCCTCCTGAGTAGCTGGGATTACAGGTACCCACCACCAGGCCCGGCTGATTTTTGTATTTTTAGTAGAGACGGGGTTTCACCATGTTGGCCAGGCTGGTCTCAAACTCCTGACGTCAAGTGACCCGATCTGTCCTCCTTGGTCTCCCAAGGTACTGGGATTACAGGCATGAGCCATTGCGCTCGGCCAATTTTTTTTTTTTTTTTTTTGAGACAGGGTCTCTGTCACCGAGACTGGAGTGCAGTGGCACGATCTTGGCTCACTGCAAACTGTGCCTGCCAGGTTCAAGTGATTCTCCTGCCTCAGCCTCCCTAGTAGCTGGGATTACAGGCACCCACCACCACACCCTCCCAGAGTGCTGGGATTACAAGCGTGAGCCACTGCACTCAGCCAATTTTATTTTATTTTATTTTGAGACAGGGTCACTCTTTGGCACCCAGGCTGGAGTGCAGTGGTATGATCAGGGCTCACTGGAGCCTTTACTGTCCCAGCTCTAGTGCTCCTCCCACCTTAGCCTCCCTAGTAGCTGGGACTACAGGCAAATGCCACAACACTCAGCTAACTTTTTTATTATTTGCAGAGACAAGATCTCAGTATGTTGCCCAGGCTGGTCTCATACTACTGGGCTCAAGCAATTCTCCCATCTTGGCCTCCCACAGTGCTGGGATCATAGGCATGAGCCACCCTGCCTGGATGAAAAGGAATGATTTTAAATGATGTTTGTATACCAAGAAACATCTGTTTTATGTAAAGGAAAGAAAAGTATATCTAGATGATAGATCATTAAAAGATATTTGTTTGATTTTGGAAACTAGTAGCCATTCATTCCTTTGTATTCAGAGAGACTTTAAAATTTTTTTTTATTTATCTTTTTTGATAGGGAGTCTTGTTCCGTCACTCAGGCTGGAGTGCAGTGGTGCAATTCCGGCTCCCTGAAACTTCCGCTTCCTGGTTCAAGTGATTCAGAGAGACTTTTTAAAGAAACACTAGTTAACTTTTAATTTTGCTATATAACAGTTTATCTAAATAATACAATTTTATTAATTCAGACTGAGGAGAAGCCTAACTGTGGATTATATAGAATTTTAAATGAGTAGCAAACAAGGTTACAAGTGTTGCCAAGTAGAGATAGTTTTTAAGATTTTCTTAGATGTACAAATAGGAATGCTTTAACACATATCTCTAGGCAAATCCATACATCCATTCAGCCATCTGTCAGTGCTTACTGAGGACCTGCAATGTCCCAGCCTCAGAGCTGAATATCTTGTGGTAAACAAGACCTTCTCTTTGCCCTCATCAGGCTTTCAGCTATATGTAGATGAACAATTTATTAAACATGTTATTATGATAAAATGTGATGAGAATTATGATAGGATTAATTAAAAGTTTATGGGAGTAAACAGCAGGAGAATGCCTTCCTGAGGATGTGACATCTGAAGTAATTATTCAGGCAGAGAATAGCAAGGTTGAAAGTCTGGAGGAAGAAACACAAGGCTTATTTGAGTTGCTGAAAGAGATTCAGTAGGGCTAGAGTATGAATTATGAGAAAGAAAGGGGATTAAAATGAGGTGTAAGAGGCAAAACAGAAAAAAATCTTATTGCTGAGGGCATTTAAAGCTTTGTATCTGTTTCTTGGATCAATTAAGTCTAAAGGGCAGTGAGGAGCCTTTTTAAAGTTTTGAGCAGTTTTGAAAAATACAAATTTAGTTTTCTTCGAAATAGTAAGTGCTGTAAATGAAAAAAGGAATAGGACAGTCAAAGAATTACTTAAAGTCTCAACTCCTTGGTTTCTCATTCATAGCTCCCTGATATCTAGCTAACTGTTCTTTTTCACCTTCCACTAAGTTGTCTACCTCTCCAGATTTGGGGTATAGGTATGCTCATTGCCTACACTAAGCTAAAAGTAGTAGAGATTAAGATAGTTGCTCAGCCAGCCTTTCTTTTTGGAGTTAACAAGGTAGGTGCTTTGTACGGTGCTGTTTCAGGAGGAGGAATCATTGTCCCTTATCCATTGTCCATGCCCATTTGTGTAAACTTGTGGGTTTTTCCAGGACCTGGGTGAGACTCAAAACAGCGAGTCGTGATTGAATACCATGCCTATTTGTTGAATTTGTTAGGTATTTATCTAGGCTGGTGGCCTTTAAGTCAATTGTGTAATAGGAGTATTATTTTATATTGAGACCTCGTCTGTACAAAAAGAAAAAAAAAAAGAAAGGCTGGTATGGTGGCATGGACCTGTAGTCCCAGCTACTCCTTGCAGCCCCAGGTGTTCAAGGTTTCATTGAGCTGTGATGGCGCCACTGCTCCAGCCTGGGCAAACAAGCAAGACCCTGTCTCCAAAAAAAAAAAAAAAAAAAGTATATCATTTTGATCATTTGGACTAGACAGCGTAAGTTAATATATTTCTTTTGGTCTTGATGTCTTTGAGGACTAACTTATAAGTAAAAGTTATCTTGAAACTCTTTCTGTATTTTCAGCGCTGCATACAAACAACTGCTGGTTTTTATTTCCACTGGCATCATTGACAGTGTTCTAGGCCTTAGGTGTCATAGTAGATACTGTAAAGACAATTATATACAGAAGAGCTATGATTTGAGCCTTCACAACTAAATATATATCAAAGGGCTTTATAATGGATTTTTTTCTTTTTAAAAAATGTAATACACAATATTTAGAATATTAAAAAAACTGGAAAATTCAACTAATGTGTGTGTACTACTAAAATTAATAAAATATTGGCAGCAGTGTTAATTTAAATACGTCTTATGTTCCCCAATTTAATTTTCCCCTTTCTTCCTTAAGATAATTACTATCCTGTTTATTAATGATATAATGGAATATTTACAATAGAAGTATGGAAGATTCCGGATATGTGTGTTTTTTAATTGCCAAAAAGAAGTGATCTTTTAGTTTAACAACAATTATTTTGGAGTAGGTTGGCCTGTTAGTGACAAGTTCTCATTTTTATATGGATTTAGATAAAGATTCAAATCATAGCTCCTAAGCAATGCAGTTGTTTAAGATGAAATGAGAGATTGTGAGTATCTTTACAACTGGAGATTTTAAAGCATGAACTAGAATGCCACTTAAGGATATTGTAAAGAGAATTCAAGTGTCAGGTAGGTATTCAAACTAGGTTTCTTTTATAATTTTCAATTCTGAGATGCTGTTTCTTAATAACTTCATTCTGTAAAAGCATGAAAAAACATGATTGTCTGTGATACGGTTATCAGTTCAGTCTCCCGATTAGAAAGGTGTTTCATGAAACAAAGATTAGTTTTTTTTAGTACCCAGGTTTTATCTTTAGTTAGTTTTATTCCATGGCCATTCTCAAACATTTTGTCCCTGGATAGCTGCCTTACAGATGTCCGTCTTTGGTCACAACAGGAATTGGGCAAGAAAATGTGACGTAAGCCCATCATACTGTTTTGGGGGAAGGACCAGGACACCAGAACATGTGCTCTGCTATGGTCAGCAGCTTTATCTTATTTTGCCACTTAAAGAGTCTTAATCTTGTTATTGTGATTAGGTCGTTTTTTCTTCTTTTACACCAATAGCACAGACATAGCTTTGAGTGTAAATTTCTTAAAAGTTTTTCTGATTAGTTGATATGGCTAGTACTTACAAGATGCTTACATCAAAAAATAGCATTCTTTTTCAAAGTGATTTCTAATATACAATATTAATTATAACACAAAAATATTTTTTAATGTTTCTTTTTATTTTAGATTCAGGGGGTACATGTGCAGGTTTGTTACGAGAGTATACTGCATGATGCTGAGGTTTGGGCTTCTACTGATCCCATCACCCAGATAGTGAACACAGTACACGTGGGAAGTTTTAAAAACATCCTTGCTCCCTTCTCCCTCCCTCCGTTCCTCCCTCCCTCCTTTTGGAATCCCCGGTGACTGTTATTCCCATCTTTATGTATTGTATGAACCCAAAATTTAGCTCCCACTTGTAAGTGTGATATTTGGGTTTTTGTCTGTGCGTTAGCCTCTGACTGTTCCATGTTACTACAAAGGACACAATTTCATTCTTTTTTATGGCTGTTAAAAATGGGTTTTTGATTAAATAAGTTTAGAAAATGCTAGGTGAAGGAAAATTAAACAGATTTATTTACAGGAAGACTTCTCAGATGTTTTAATATGCAAATGTGATTCTAAAGAGGTATCTCTTTTAAGAGATTATCTCTTAAGACTAAATGTCTTATAGACAGCCTTATACCTTTAGAGCAGGACCACCTGGCTTGTTAGTACTACTTTGGCACAGTCATAAATAGCCAAGGGACTAAAATTCTCATTTAATAAACTGTATTATATTCAGCCGTTTACCTCATTAAGTCTGCTACTTCTTAATGCTGCTTGTCTCATGCTGTGGTAGTGCATTTTTCTCAACTAGGTTTTAATTTTTTAATTTTGTAAATCAGACAGTTAAATACTGTGGGTTAGGAGTACTGGCCAGACCCCAAGTTGTCTTACATTAGTGACCAGAAATAATTGTTGGACCAAGAAACTAAGATGTTGTTAGCTTTACTTTTTGAAGTTATTGAAGCATCTTCCTGAAAAAAAAAAAAAATAAAGTTAGATTTATACCAGCAGGTTATTTGTGGCAATGATGCTTGTTTACCATGCTCTCCTTAAGGTATATGAGGGCTTTTTCAGGGAGATAACATAGTATCTTTGGCAGAAGATACTTTCCATGATGTTTTTCTTTAAATAAAGAAGAGTTGCTTTGATGCCTCCTCATTTGATCATTGCATCAGAGTTACTCTAACAGTTCTAGACACGGGGCAGGAAGCATACTTACTTATTTGGGCCCACGATCTTAAAATGTTCAGATGTGTGAGTTTGAAGGTTGTTCTGTTCCCCTCATTTGAGAGTCTTCTGTGACCTTCCTTAACAGCCAGTTCCTCGATTCTTTTATCTTTTCTTATTTTCTACCCACGGACATTTACCTGTTTAATAAAGACAAGTCTGTTCTCAGAGCAGGGTATGTTTTGTTGCCTTCCTATCCATTAACCACCTCCCCACAACCCTAGTCTGCTATTTTGAGTGTGCTTTTTAGTCATTCTATGGCATTTTTAGAAAGCACAGTTTTTTTTTTTTTTTTTAGAATATGAATGGATTTTAGGGTAATCTAGTCCATCTCTTCAAAAGGGCTAGTTAGCAATGGAGCAGGTCCAGAAACCCTGGTCTCCTGATTGCTAGGATGGGACTGTTTCTGTTCTAGAGTACTGCTTTGGGGCCTGAGAGATTCTGTAGTTTTTGTTTTTTAATAAGCTTCCATAACATAGTTATTAATAAAATGTTCTGAATTTCCATTTTGCTACCAGAAATCAAAAGAGAATTGTGTCTCCCTTCTATCGTTAATTTAATTTGTATAACCTTGAGGAAGCCACTTACTTTTTGTTAGTACGAGTTTCCTCATCTGCAAAATGAAGAATACAGTAATTGTCTCTCACTGTTCTGAAAACTAATAATAAGGTATTCCCAGTGTTAAGCATGGTGCCTGGCATGAAGAAAGCTCAATACATTCTTCATACTGCTGCTAGTATAAGTTTTCTAAAATGTACTTTGATTGTCATTTTCTTTTTTAAAAAATTTAATGACAGCCTATCATCGACAAATTGATTGTCATTTTCTTTCATAAAGCCCTTGTATTAATTATCATGACATTCTGGATAAAATCAAATGCCTTAAAGATACACATTCTCACCTTTTCAGTTTTAGCTCTTACCATGCCTTTTTTTTTTTCTCTTCTCCTGGCTCTCTAGCTTCCACAACTTGGTAAGGTTTACACTTTGCCTAAAAAGCCAGCCCCTCTGTTTTTATCTGTGATCAGACATTTCTCTAGGAAGGATTTCTTGATCTTTCTGGTATTTATCAGTTTTATCATGTGGTGCTATCCCATACTTGTGAGAGTTGTTATATTTGGTATGTGTATCATATTACCTTTCCAACATTCACACGTTTCTAAATCTAGAATACCCAAATGTTTACTACAAGAAGATTAAGGGACTTACTAATAGAAGTCCGTTTAGCTATTGAGAGGTACTTTTATTTGATTCCCCTAAAATGTGAAAATTCTCTGATTGCATGGTAAAGATGCCTCTCTGTCTCTTTTAACTATAGTTATTAGCTGTTGATTGTTATTACCCTTAGTGTTGTGTTTTAGTTTGATTTTTTTGTATTTTTAAAATTGGTTTATAATCGTTGTACACATTTTGGGGTACGTATGATATTTTGATACATATCTATAATGTGTAATGATAAAGTCAGAGTAATTGGGATATCCATCACCTCAAACATTTATTGTTTTAACAAGAGGTTTTTAACACATATGTTTCAAGGAGGTGGTAGTAGTGGTGAAGAGGGTAGTTGTCTGTGAATGTCTATTTATAAAGAGGCCTATCACTCAGAGGGGGTCAACAGAACTTTTAATAGCTCTTACCTGTTAAATTTTATAAGGTTTTCCTTTGTCTTTTTCCTTTTTTAAAATTCAGTGGTCAGTTCTTAGGTTGTAAGGTTTTTCAACCTTTTTGTGTCATGAACCGTTTTGGCCATAGGGTGAAGCCCATGAACTTTCTCTCGGAGCATTGTGTTAAAATATAAAGTAAAATATCTAGGATTGAAAAGGAACCATATATATTGAAATATAGTTATCAAGGCTGGGCATGGTGGCACACGCCTGTAATCCCAGCACTTTGGGAGGCCGAAGCAGGTGAAACACCTGAGGTCAGGAGTTCGCAACCAGCCTGAGTAACATGGTGAAACCCCTTCTCTGCTAAATACAAAAAAAAATAGCCAGGCATGTTGGCGTATGCCTGTAATCTGAGCCGCTTGGGAGGCTGAGACTGGAGAATCACTTGAACCTGGGAGGCGGAGGTTGCAGTGAGCCGAGATCACGCCATTGCACTCCAGCCTGGGCAACAAGAGCAAAACTCTATCTCAAAAAAAAAAAAATATATATATATATATAGATATATATCTATATCTATATATATATAGTTATCAAACTATTTTAAATTGTGATACATATATCAATGCATGTGTTTCTGTATTAATATATTAAATAATGAGATCTAGTGACAGATACAATTTACTGCTATAATTTCAAAGTAGTGATGACCATAAATTATATAGAGCGAGACCCTGTCTCAAAGAAAAAAAACAACTGTAATAAGATATGAAAATATCTGTGATTTATATTGGTCATGAAATCACAGATACTACTAAAACAACTGTGGTTTGTGCTTTTATTTAAAACTAAAGAGCTAAATTTTAGTTAGAAGCTAAAAAACTATTGTTCCCAAGTCTCACCCATGTATTATTTTAATGTCATCTACCTTTTTCATCATCCTTTCTTCCTCTATGTTCTGCCTACTTCCATTCTCTTTTCTCTAATAATCCATACTAGGGATCTGAAAGCCAGTTTAAATATGTCACATTTTAAGTACAGTTTTATGATCCCTGCTGTATTCTTTTTTTAAAGGAAAAAAAGCCTCTCAAATATGTAGTGGTAATTTTTCATATTTGTTAATGGAGTGAGAATTTAATTTCTTTGGCTGAACATTTAATATATTTCTTTAAATATTTATTAAATATTTTGGGCTGGGCGCTGTGGCTCACGCCTGTAATCCCAGCACTTTGGGGGGCCGAGGCGGGCGGATCACGAGGTCAGGAGATCGAGACCATCCTGGCTAACACGGTGAAACCCCATCTCTACTAAAAATACAAAAAAAAAAACGGGCATACAAAAAAAAACGGGCGTGGTGGCAGGCGCCTGTAGTCCCAGCTACTCGGGAGGCTGAGGCAGGAGAATGGCATGAACCTGGGAGGCGGAGCTTGCAGTGAGCTGAGATGGCGCCACTGCACTCCAGCCTAGGGGACAGAGCAAGACTCTGTCTCAAAAAAAAAAAAAAAAAAAGTTTATTAAATATTTTAATGACCTCTTTGTTGGTTTGAGATCCCTTCTATCTCCATGACAAAAATTTCCATGGCCAATGGTTCTTAAACTTAAGCATACAGAAGAATTATCAGAAGGCCTTGTTAAAATACAGATTGTTGGACCCATCCCCAGGATTTCTGATTCATTGGATCTGTGGTAGAACTGGAGAATTTGCATTTCTAACAAGTCCCTAGGTGATAAGGCTGCTGTTGGCCAGGGATCGTTATTATTTTGAGGCAGGGTCGTACTCTGTTGCCCAAGCTGGAGTGCAGTGGTGCCATTATACCTAACTGCTACTTTGAACTCCTGGGATTAAGCAGTCCTCCCACCTCAGCCTCTCAAGTAGCTGGGACTACAGATGTGAGCCAACACACCCAGCAATTTTTTTATTGTTTTTTTTTTTTTTTGGTAGAGATGGAATCTCTGTATGTTGCCCAGGGTGGTCTCAAACTCCTGGCCTCAAGTGATCCTCCCACATTGGCCTCCCAAAGTGCTGAGATTACAGGCATGAGCCACAGTGCCTGGCCAGGATCATTTTTTGACAGTCATTATTCCTAGAGTGTTGGAAATGATAGCACAGAAAGGGAGTTTCTGCCATTGTTAAAATTCAGTTAACTCGGTAGTTTCTTACTATATTATACCCATCATAAAAAATTGTTTTGGGGAGTAAAAGGATGGTAAAGTCCTTTCAGGTGTATGAAATAGTGTAACGCATCGTTACTATTCATCATTAAGCATTCATTGAGCACCTAGTAAATGCAAGGCATTATTTTAAGGCACGGGGCTACAGTGTAGACAAGAAAGGCAAAGTCTCTACATTTATGGTACTTAGAATCTAGTGGACAAAACATATAAGTTTGCACTACAGTAAAATTACTTTGTCACAAATCAAATTGTATAACTTTTGAAATTGTTCTTTAAAGTAAATATATAGAATTAAGCTAAAATAATAAACTCATGAATTATTCTTTTCAAGCAGTTAAAGCAGTGGATAGTTTTTTTTTCCTCTCCCTTTCCATATGACAGTTATTAGGTACAATTGAGATAGTTAATTCGTAAACTTAACATTTATCATGTACACATTACCTGTATTACTGCCATGGCTCCTAGAAGGTGAACAATTCGTTGTTGAATAAGACATGCTTTCTAGCCTCAAAGAAGCTTACTAAGTTGAGAAAAATGAGCATTCAAGCAAATAATAGTATTATAGAGTAGATAGGGTTGGGGAAAGGTGAGGGAAAGAATTGCCAAGTATGGTAGTGAATTCAAATGTTCAGATTACATTATTGCTATTGTGGTAGGTCCCATTTAAATGTCATCATGAGAGTTGACAGTGAAGACCTCTGGTTAGAGGCAGAGGAACAAGTCAAATGGAATTAAGTATTCCTAAATCTCATTATTTTTAATTTTTTATGTGTGTAACAATACCATAAAAAATCAGATTTTCCTGTCCTCATTGATGGAAAAATCAGAGAACAATGCTCAGAACTCAGCCTGTTCGCAGTAATTGGTTATGATTTGGGAGTGGGATTAGGAGATGAAGTAGGACTAACTATGACTTTTTAAATTTTTTACATTCATATATATATATATATATATATATATATATTTTTTTTTTTTTTTTTTTTTTTTTTTTTTGAGACAGAGTCTCACTGTGTCATCCAGGCTGGGGTGCAGTGGCACGATCTCAGCTCACGGCAACCTCGCCTTTCGGGCTCAAGTGATTCTCTTGCCTCAGCCTCCTGAGTAGCTGGGACTACAGGTGGGCACCACCACGCCTGGCTAATTTTTGTATCTTTAATAGAGACAGGGTTTCACCATGTTGACAGGATGGTCTCGAACTCCTGACCTCAAGTGATCTTCCCACCTCGGCCTCCCAAAATGCTGGGATTACAGGCATGAGCCACTGTGCCCAGCCAACATTCCTGTATATTTTTTTCACTGAGTATATCAAGAGACAAATGTAGCTTTATAGCCTTTATTTTCATTAGAGTAACAGTTGTTTTTTTGTTTTTGTTTTTGTTTTTAAATGAAAGAAGTCCTATGCTGTTTTCTCCTGGTTTAAAGTCAGTGTTTGGTCATAATTGGGTGTTTGATTTCTTTTCACTTTGTAAATAAGCCAAAATATATACACTACTTGAAGAGAATGAGCAATTACATTTTTTATTTAACTAAAATACTTTTCATATGTTTTATATTAAACTGGGTGGTGATAATATGCAATTATTTTTCAGGACTTAAGAATATCTTTAAACAATTATTTGTTAGTGAGTAGAAAAACAAACTTTGTCTCACTATACTCTCAACAGTTAACACAGAAGACCCCTGGGACGTCTGATTACCATGAAGTGTGTTGGATTTCTCTCGACCAATAAACTAGTCAGTCAGTTCTGTAGTGGACACCAGCTGGGTGTCCTCTAATTCAGTTCAGTTCGGACACTGTCTACCTGGAGATAGCATCAGATCCTCTGAGAAACACATTTACCAGTTTATCATAAAGGATATTTAAAGGATACAGATGAAGAAATGCATAGGGCGTAAAGTACTGGGGAAGGGTCATGGAGGTCCCATGCCCTTGCTGGGCATGCCACACTCCAGGAACCTCCACATGTTCAGCTCTCAGGAAAGTCTCTGAACTCATTCCTTTTGGGTTTGTATGGAAGCTTCATTAAGTAGGCATGATTGATTAAGTCATTGGCTGTTGGTGGTTGACTTAACCTTCAGCCCTATTTCCTGAGGCCCAGAGGTTGGGAGTGGGGCTGAAAGTCCCAACCCTATAATCCTGCCTTGTTCTTTCTGGTGACCAGCCCCTATCCTGAAGATACCTAGGGGCTGCCAGCCATTAGTCAATCTTTAGCACACAAAAGGTCACTTATTACTTTGGAGATTCCAAGGATTTTAGGACTTGTATGCCAGGAAATGGGGAGCAAGACTAAATATATATATTTCACACATATTTCACAATATCACAGCTAGAACTTGGGAGATTTTCTTATCACTAGATGAGCTTGCAAAAGATCACGAGAAAGTTTTACATCAAAAAGAAAAGATTAGCTTGGGCAATATGGCAAAACCCCATCTGTACAAAAAAATACAAAAATTAGTTGGGCATAGTGGCAGGTGCCTGAAGTCCCAGCCACTTGGAGGCTGAGGTGGGCCGATTGCTTGCACTTGGTAGGTCAAGGCTGCAGTGAGCTGTGATCCTGATACTGCATTCTGACAGAGCGAGACCCTGTCTCAGGGGAAAAAAAAAAAAATTATGTCTCCGATCTAGTTAGCAAAAAGATACTTCTTTTTTTTGGAGACGGAGTCTTGCTCCGTCGCCCAGGCTGGAGTGCAGTGGCACGATCTCAGCTCACTGCAACCTCCGCCTCCTGGGTTCAAGCAATTCTGCTGCCTCAGCCTCCTGAGTAGCTGGGATTACAGGTGCCCGCCACCACGCCTGGCTAATTTTTGTATTTTTAGTAGAGATGGGGTTTCACCATTTCGGCCAGGCTGGTCTAAAACTCCTGACCTCAGGTGATCCGCCCGCCTCAGCTTCCCAAAGTGCTGGGAATTCTGGCGTGAGCCAGCATGCCTGGCCGATACTTCCTTTTTTTAATTTTTTAAATTTTTTATTTTTGAGACGGAGTCTTCGTCTGTCGCCCAGGCTGGAGTGCAGTGGTGCTATCTCCGCTCACTGCAAGCTCCACCTCCCGGGTTCACGCCATTCTCCTGCCTCAGCCTCCTGAGTAGCTGGGACTACAGGCGCCCGCCACCACCCACCATGCCCGGCTAATTTTTTGTATTTTTTTTTTTTTTTTCATAGAGACGGGGTTTCACTATGTTAGGATGATCTCGATGTCTTGACCTCGTGATCCACCCACCTCGGCCTCTCAAAGTGCTGGGATTACAGGTGTGAGCCACTGCGCCGGGCTCCGATACTTCTTATATATGGTGTTTGACAAGTCTTTCAGGAAAATCTGAATTTTTTTCCCCATATCACCTTTTTTCTGATGTGTAATAGTTGGAAAATAAAGGCAGGATTTAGAATAATTACTGAGAATGAAAAAAATTCTTAGGCCAGGCGCAGTGGCTCACGCTTGTAATCCCAGCACTTTGGGAGGCCGAGGCGGGCGGATCACAAGGTCAGGAGATCGAGACCACGGTGAAACCCCGTCTCTACTAAAAATACAAAAAATTAGCCGGGCGTGGTGGCGGGTGCCTGTAGTCCCAGCTACTCGGAGAGGCTGAGGCAGGAGAATGGCGTGAACCCGGGAGGCGGAGCTTGCAGTGAGCCGCAATTGTGCCACTGCGCTCCAGCCTGGGCGACAGAGCGAGACTCTGTCTCAGAAAAAAAAAAAAAACAAAAAAAAAAAGAAAAAAATTCTTTTGAAGAGGAAACCAAGAACTTGGTTCAAGAGGAGAAAGAAATTAAAA
Organism: Nomascus leucogenys; assembly: GCF_006542625.1. Taxonomy (NCBI): domain Eukaryota; kingdom Metazoa; phylum Chordata; class Mammalia; order Primates; family Hylobatidae; genus Nomascus; species Nomascus leucogenys. Next base: position 17,408,609 of record NC_044387.1, read on the forward strand.
GGCGGTAATTTCTTTTTGAGACATTTACTTTCTTGAATAAACTTGACATCCCTTTTTTTTTCTATTTATCTTTTTCTCTAGGGACATTGGTCTACAGTTAGTATCTAGGTTTACAACATTAAGCTTTTTTCATTTTGTTTGGAAAAACAAGGATGGCAGAATTACATTCGTTTTTAATTCCATTGCTAATATTACATACTTAGGAGGCTATCAGGTGCAAGTTATTTACTTGAGACAAGAAGCACCGATTATTTTGGCTAGGCTTCATCTGAAGGCCTATGTTCTGGGAAGGGAGGCCTCCATAAAAAAGGAAGAACTTTTAGTGACCTTTATCCTTGGGCATAAAAGTAAAGATCAGAAGCCAGTGTATTCAGTTTACCATCTTACAAAAGGAGCCAAGTATTGTATAGGTCAGAGACCACTCTTGTAAGATCATATAAATCCTATGTCTAATTTTGTTATCCTCTGTTTCTCCATAATAATTAGTACCAAGCACTTTACAAAAAGAATCTCCATATATTTGTTTTTGGAGGCCACAAGAAATGGGAAGGCTAATGAGAGACTCCAGTTAATTCTGCAGCTAGTCTTAGGGAAAACAAACTCCAAAAAATAGAATAGCTGAAAGGAGAAGAAAGCAGACTGAATTCTTGTGCTTATCAAAGGAAGAACAAAAGAATAAGGAGTTGTCCTGGATCTGAGACCATTAGTGGGGTTACCTGAGATGACCTGTGATGTGTGTGGCACTGTGTTCTTTTTATGTGAACTAGAGCAAGAAATTAGATATGGTCCCTCTTGTAAAGAAGCTCACTCATTTGTGGGGAAAATATATAAGGAAACAACTCTTTATAACCTAAGACTTAATAATATTAGTGTTATAAGAGTGAAGGAGAGAGATCTTAGCTATTCTGATGGGAAGTTTACATTTTAGTTGAGTTTGGGAGGATAAATAAAATTTCATTTGGAAGAAAAGAATTTTCTAGTTGAGAAGTCAGTCATTTATTTATACCTTTTCCTACTTCTCCCAGTCCATTACCAAATCATGTTAATTTTGCCTCCAAAGTATATCTTGAGTCTTCCTATCTTCATTGCTACTAGGCTATTTCACTCTGTAGTTTTTTACACGAGCTATGTTGATGGCCTTTGGCCTTCTAATCAGCCTTTCTGTTTTCATTATTGCCTCCTCTCCTATCCCAGCAATCTATGCTCACCATAGTAGCCAAAGTGATTTAAAATATAAATTTGTAAGTGGAATAGTGATACTCCCTCCCTAAAATCTTTCAGTGGATTCTAATTGCACTTAAGATAAAATTCAGAAGTATTTTAAAATTGTTTTCACTTAATTTTAATTTTTTTCTGTATTTCAATGGATGCAGTTAAAAAAATGTTTTTTTTAAAGAGTTATGGTCTTGTTATGATGCCCAAGCTGGAGTACAGTGGTTATGCACAGGTGCAGTCCCACTACTTATCAGGACAGGAGTTTTGACTTGCTCTGTTTCCAGCCTGGTCTGGTTCACCTCTCCTTAGGCAACCGTGTGGTCCCTCACATTTATGCCGAACTTAGTGCAGATACCCAATTGACTTAGTGCACTATAGCCCAGAATTTCTGGACTCAGGCGATCCTCCTGCCTCAGCCTCCCAAGTAGTTGGGACCACAGGCATGTGCTGCTGCGCCTGGCAGGAGTTTTTAACATGGTCTTTAAGACATTGAATAATTTGGCTTCTCAGATTCATCTAGAAACAATAACAATAATAGCAACCCCGCAAAAAAGGAAAAAAAAAGACAGCTCTAACATTTAAAGTTTCTTTACTATGTTGCCAGGAATTGTTTTTAGGGTTTTACATATTAACATACATATTTCACACTCTCAACCCTAGGCCAAATAACTTTTCCAAGGCTAGATAGCTATTTAAGTGGTAGAAGCAAGGATTTAACCCAGAGCCCAAGCTCAAGCATTGTACTCTGATGAATTATATAATATCCCTTCCCCTCACAATACAAATTATTGTAATCACAGTGCTCCTTTCATCCTTCCATTAATCCAAACTCTTGACCTCCACAGGGTGTTCACGCATGCCATTTTCTGTCTGGAGTAGATTATTTTCTAGTTTTCAATTTCTAACTCCTGGTTGTCCTTTAGATTATAGTTTAAATGTCACTTTCTCACAGAGAAAGAGGCCTTGGCTGATATTCTTAAATCTCAATTAGGACTGTTCTGTTATTTTTTATCATAGCCCTCCATTACTTAATGTGTTTTGTTGTTAGCACCTACAACTTGTCATGCATTCAGTTCCCACCATTAGGTAGTAAATACCTTCCAAGAAATTCAAATCACATAAAACCTGGCATTAATGTGAGGTTAATGAAATGGCCTGGGTCAGTCTGGGTATAGGAGGAAGAGGTGTGTGTATGAAATGGGTTCCAGAATTCAGACTAAGGTATCCAAAATCAGTCTAAGGTCTAGCTGTGGTTTGGTGCCACCTGGTGGTGGTTGTGTACTCCTGTGACAGCTTTTTGAGGATAGGATGGAAGATGGGAGCCAGTTATCAGTTGACTTATCTGAATTCATGTATTTAGGAAGTTTTACTTGACTATATTTATATTCGTGCTCGTTTGCTTAATGTTTCCACACTGTGCTCCATAAAGTCAGAGACTATATCCATTGTGTTTACTGGAATTTCTCAGGGCCAGGAACCCAGTAGGTTTTCAATAAAATATTTGTTTATTGAATGAGAACACATCATGAACCAGAAAGGATTGCCAAGAACTTTGTATTTTATTTAGACACTGCCCGTCAGTGTAGTTTACTGCTTGTCAGTGTAGTTTAACTAGAGTTTAGGCTATATAGACAGGTATGGTTGAGAGATAAGGCTAAACAGGTAAAGGTACAGTGGGACCAGATTGTGATGGCCCTTGAATAAAATAGTGAGGAACTGTGTGAAACATTATTTGGAAAAGATGAGAAGTGAAAAGAGGGTCATTTATTTTAAACATCCAGAACATAGAAGATGTAACTTTCAAAATACTAACTTTGGGATAGGTTAGGGAATAAACTAAACTTGACCAATTTAACAGAAGGCAACAGAGGAGAATAAAATGATGGAATAGAAATAATAAATCAAGATAGTAGAAGTAAGTACAAAATATATCAGAAATTATATTAAAATTACCTATTGTGATCACAAGACAAGAATCTGTGTTATTTATAATAGATGCATAAAGCAAAATTAAATGAGTGGAAACAGCTAATATATAACAGATAAACCAAAATTAAGTTTTAAAAATATCGGCCGGGTGCGGTGGCTCATGCCTGTAATCCCAGCACTTTGGGAGGCCGAGGCGGGTGGATCACGAGGTCAGGAGTTCAAGACCAGCCTGGCCAAGATGGTGAAACCCCATCTCTACTAAAAATACAAAAAATTAGCTGGGCGCGGTGGCAGGCGCCTGTAGTCCCAGCTACCCAGGAGGCTGAGGAAGGAGAATCCTTTGAACCCGGAGGGTGGAGGTTGCAGTGAGCCGAGATCGTGCCTCTGCACTCCAGCCAGGGTGACAGAGTGAAACTCCATCTCAAAAAAAAAAAAGTTTTAAAAATAGAAAAATCTGTTTACCAGAAAGGTACTAATCAAAGGGAGCTGGTATAATAAAATAGAATTTAGAGTGAACTTTTTAAATTGGGACAGAGAGATACTCTTTATACTGCTAAAAGGAACAATCTGGAAAAAAAAATCATCATAAACTTATATGCATCTAGCAACACAGCCTTGAAATACCACTTAAAACAAAAATTTGTAGGAAAACTAGACATGTCTACAAAATAGTGGAACGATCTTTGTCAAAGTGGAAAAAATCAAGCATATATGAAATTAAAAGTGGTATCAAAGAATTCAACTACAAAGGGCTTAACAAACTTTGTAAATTGGAGATATATAGGACATTGTACCTAACCTAATAGAAACTTAAACATTTTTTAGTTATATATGTCAGTTTTTAACCATGTACTATTACATAGAGGAATATTAACAATGTCTAGAAAATCAGTGTCATACAAAATAGGTTATTTCAGCCAGGCATGGTGGCTCATGCCTGTAATCCTAGTGCTTTGGGAGGCTGAGGCAGGAGGATCACTTGAGGCCAGGAGTTTCAAGCCAGGTAGGACAATATAGTGAGACTCTGTCTCTGTAAAAAATAAATTAGCTGGGCATGGTGGCACTCACCTATAGGCCACATTGTACTCCAGCCTGGGTGACAGCTAAACCTTCTCTCTAAAAAGAAAATCAAAGTATTTTGTCATGATGCAAGAATATTAGAAAACAATGAAAAGACAATCAAAATAATAATACTGGAAACTAAAAATTAGTGGATCAAAGAAGAAATGAAAATGTTAAAATACTTATAGCTAAATAACATTGAAAGCATTGCATATTTTTTTCTTTACTTTTTTTTTTTTTTTTTTTTTTTGAGACAGAGTCTTGCTCCGTCACCCAGGCTGGAGTGCAGTGGCGTGATCTTGGCTCATTGCAACCTCTGCCTTCTGGGTTCAAGCGATTCTCCTGCCTCAGCCTCCCGAGTAGCTGGGATTACGGGCATATGCCACCATACCCGGCTAATTTTTGTATTTTTAGTAGAGATGGGGTTTCACCCATATTTGCCAGGCTGGTCTTGAACTCCTGACCTCAAGTGATCTGCCCGCCTTGGTCTCCCAAAGTGCCACTGCGTCTGGCCAAAAATATTGCACATTAAAACTTGGAATGTAGCTGGGTGTGGATGCAGACCTGTAATCCCAGTTGGGAGGCTGAGATGGGAGAACCACCTGAGCCCAGGAGTTCAAGGCTGCAGTGAGCCATGATTGTGCCACTGTACTCTCCAGCCTCTGCGACAGAGTGAGACCCTGTCTCAAACAAACAAACAGACAAATAAAAACCTTGGAATTTCGCTTAAGCAGAACTCACTACGAAATATAATAGCTTTGAATGTATTTATTGGAAAATAAGAAAGATTGATACAATGAGCATATACCTAAATCTACAATATTAATATTAATAAATAGAAAGTCAATATTAATAAATAGAAAATAAAACAGTACTAGATTATTAATAAAACCAGAAACTAATAAAATGGAAGAACCTCTGTAAAGACAGATTAAAGAAAAATGAGCACTCTGAAGAACAAAAATATGGCCAATAGAATAAAAAGTTTAAAAACCATGAAAGAATACTATGAAAAAACTGTTGACAAGGACTTTAAAAATCCGTGAAAGGATAATGTTAAAATTTTATAGTTTAGGCCAAGCACTGTTGCTTACGCCTGTAATCCTAGCACTTTGGGAGGCCAAAGTGGGCAGATTGCTTGAGTCCAGGAGTTCGAGACCAGCCTGCAACATGGTGAGACCTCCTAGCTACAAATAATTAAAAAAAAAAAATTAGCTAGGTGTGGTGGTGTACACCTGTAGTCTCAGCTACTCAGGAAGCTGAGGCAGGAGAATCGCTTGAACCTGGGAGATGGAGGTTGCAGTGAGCCGAGATCACACCACTACAGTAGAGCCTAGGCAGAGTGAGACCCTGTCTCAAAAAACAAAACGAAACTGTAATTTATAAGTGACTCAAGAAGAAATAGAAAGCCCAGACAAATTAATAACCATTCAATTTCTTTAATCTTACATATGCATCTTCCTCATATTCACATTTAAATAAAGTCCATTATAACATGTGGAAAAAGTATAAAAAAAAAGTCCATCAGACCCAGATTTATTACTAAAATTTCAGAGGATACATAATAGTTGTTATATATAAACTATCACAGAAGAATAGTAAAAGAGGGAAAGCTTTCCAACTCATTTTATGAAGTCAGTATAACCTTAACCTTGAAACTTATCCAATATAAAAACAGAATTTTTTTTTTTTGGTCAAACTCATATATGCTCATAGCTACAAATGTTCTTTTTTTGTATGTATGACAGAGTCTTGTTCTGTCGCCCAGGCTGGAGTGCAGTGGCATGATCTCGGCTCACTGCAACCTCCACCTCCTGGGTTTAAGTGATTCTCCTGCCTCAGCCTCCCGAGTAGCTGGGATTACGGGCATATGCCACCACACATGGCTGATTTTTGTATTTTTAGTAGAGACGGGGTTTCACCGTTTCTACAGGCGTGCACCACCATGCCCAGCTAATTTTTGTACTTCAGTAGAGACGGGGTTTCACCATGTCGGCCAGGCTGATCTTGAACTGCTGACCTCAAGTGATCCACCCGCCTTAGCCTCCCAAAGTGCTGGGATTACAGGCATGAGCCACTGTGCCTGGCCAATCATAGCTACAAATATTCTAAATAAAGAATAGCAAATGAAATCCATCATTGACTTAAAAATACATAATGACTAAATTCATAATAGGAAGGCAAAGATGGCTATATATTAAAAAGTTAATTATTGTAGCCATGTGACTAGATTAAAGGAGAATACTCATGTAATCATCTCTATAGATTAAAAAAAATTTGTTAAAACTTAAAATCTGCTGAGGATAAAAGACTTAATCTAGATTAGAACCTGATGAAGAGTATATATTAAAAATCTATAGCAGGCTGGCACAGTGGCTCATGCCTGTAATCCCAGCACTTTGGGAGGCCGAGGTGGGCAGATCATTTGAGGTCAGGAGTTTGATACCAGCCTGGTCAACATGGCGAAACTCTGTCTCTATTGAAAATTCAAAAATTAGCTGGGCATGGTGTTGCATACCTGTAATCCCAGCTACTTGGGAGGCTGAGGTGCGAGAATTGCTTGAATCTGGGAGGTGGAGGTTGCAGTGAGGTGAGATTGTGCCATTCTACTCCAGCCTGGGCAACAGAACGAAACTGTCTCAAAAAAAAAAAAAAAAAATCTATAGCAAATATCATGCTTAATGGAGAAAGAAGATGCCAGCTATCAACTTTACTAACTAGAATTATTATTGGAGGTCCTAGCCAATGCAATGAGACGGGGAAAAAAAGGCGTAAAGATCAGAAGAGAAGAAACAAAATTGTTATTATTTACAGATGACTTAATTAACACATAAAATTTAAGACATTATCCAGATAAACTGTTAACGTTGCTAAGAAGTTTCATCAGGTTTGCCGTATGCACGAGCAATAATCAATAAGAAAATGAAACAAAAAAGATCCCATTGATAATAGTAAAAAAACAAAAACAAAACAAAACACCCTTTACTGGGGACCTGAGAATAACTCTAAGATATATAAAGATAAATAAAGAAATCTAAAATTAGATCCCTATTTCATATCCCTTCATTTTACTCATTTTTTAAAATGACATTAATCTTTTTTACACAACAGTCTTATCTTCCTCCCTCCCAAATAAGCATCACATTTAATGTATATTTTCTTAGTGTGTTGAGGTTGTATGTCCTGTTGTACATAATGATTAATGTATATTTTCTTAGTGTGTTGTATGTCCTGTTGTACATAATTAAAATTTATATAAATGGTGTTATGTATCTTATTCTGTTTCCTACTTTTTAAAGTAAGCACTGTTCCTAATATCCTTGCATGTTGCTTTGTGTATATCTTATTTGTTGCTCAAACTGCTGCAGAGTACTCCCTTTTAAACATCCACCACATTTTACCTTTCTACTTACTCAGCAATAAATAACCTTCAGTCCCTACTTTTATCCTCGTGCTGCATAACAAACCACTCCAAAATTTATTGACTTGAAACAAGAACCAGTTAATTGTTTCCCTCAGACTTATGAGCTAGTTATGTGACTCTGCTGTGATGGCTTTGGTCCTGTATCTATGGTCATCTGTGGATCAGCTGGGAACTAACTGGTCTAGGAGGGCCTTAGCTAGGACAACTCAGCCCTCCTTTTGTCTTTCCAGTTATCTTGTTTCTTTTTCGTTTCTTAAGATGTTAGTTGCCCGGCGCGGTGGCTCACGCTTGTAATCCCAGCACTTTGGGAGGCCGAGGCGGTGGATCACCTGAGGTTGGGAGGTCGAGACCAGCCTGACCAACATGGAGAAACCCCGTCTCTACTAAAAATACAAAAAATTAGCTGGGCATGGTGGCACATGCCTGTAATCCCAGCTACTCAGGAGGCTGAGGCGGAAGAATCGCTCGAACCCGAGAGGCGGAGGTTGCAGTGAGCGGAGATCACGCCATTGCACTCCAGCCTGGGCAATGAGTGAAACTCCGTCTCAAAAAAAAAAAAAAATGTTAGTCAAGAACTCCAGTATTATGTGAAAGTGATATTTTAAAAAGAGCAATAATATTAATGGCCATCCCTGTTTTGTTCCTAATCTTGAAGGGAATGTATCTGAAGTTTCAATTTGAAATTGTTATAGGCTTTAGTATATAATGTATACCAAGTTAAGGAATTATCTTCTATTCCTTTTGTTTTGTGTCAATTATGAGTCCTATCAAGTGCTTTTTTGGCATTTGATAAGTCATTTTTCTCTTTTACTCTATTAATATGGTCAGTTGATGAATTTTCAGATGTTGAAGTCTTGTCGTTTGAGGATAAATGTTACTCATCATTTTGCTTTGCGTTGCTTTAAGTTAAAGGGTCTTGGAATCTATTCATAAGTGAAGTGGAACCATAATTTTCTTTTCCTGTCTTTATCTGCTTTTGGAATCAAGATTACACTAGGCTCATAAAATAATCCAGTTAGCTTTCACTTATTTTTCTCTTCTACTGCAAACAGCTTGCATAAGTTAAGAATTAATTTTGAAATTTGCTAGAATTTGCATAAAAAATATTCAAGCCTGGGTTTTTTTGTTTGTTTGTTTTTTGTGAGGGAAGGTTTTGTATTATGTTTTAATTTCTTTACTATTTACTGGCTAGGCGCGGTGGCTCACGCCTGTAATCCCAGCACTTTGGGAGGCCGAGGTGGGCGGATCACGAGGTCAGGAGATTGAAACCATCCTGGCTAACATGGTGAAACCCCGTCTCTACTACAAATACAAAAAATTAGCCAGGCGTGGTGGTGAGTGCCTGTAGTCCCAGCTACTCAGGAGGCTGAGGCAGGTGGATGGCGTGAACCCGGGAGGCGGAGCTTGCAGTGAGCCGAGATTGTGCCACTGCACTCCAACCTGGGCAACAGAGCGAGATTCCGTCTCAAAAAAAATAAAAAATTTCTTTACTATTTACTATTCTATTCAATTTTGTATGTGTATGCCTACTGGGAATTTCATATACTTCTAGTAGTTCATATGTTTCATTCAGATGTCAGCTTTAGTAGCATATAATTGTTCATAATACTATTTTTATTATTATTATTATTATTATTATTTTGAGACAGAGTCTCTCTCTGTCGCCCAGGCTGGAGTGCAGTGGCGCGATCTGGGCTCACTGCAAACTCCGCCGCCCAGGTTCACGCCGTTCTTCTGCCTCAGCCTCCTGAGTAGCTGGGACTACAGGCGTCCGCCGCCACGTCCGGCTAATTTTTTGTGTTTTTTAGTAGAGACAGGGTTTCACCGTGTTAGCCAGGATGGTCTCGATCCAGGATGGGGTTTTCATCATGTTGCACAGGCTGGTCTGAAACTCCTGACCTCAGCTGATCGACCCGCCTCGGCCTCCCAAAGAGCTGGGATTACAGGTGTGAGCCACCGCGCCCGGCCCAATTTTTTTTTTTTTTTTTTTTTTTTTTGAGACGGAGTCTTGCTCTGTGCCCCAGGCTGGAGTGCAGTGGCGCGATCTCGGCTCACTGCAAGCTCCGCCTCCCGGGTTCACGCCATTCTCCTGCCTCAGCCTCCCGAGTAGCTGGGACTACAGGCGCCCGCCAACACACCCGGCTAATTTTTTTTTTTTGTATTTTTAGTAGAGACGGGGTTTCACTGTGTTAGCCAGGATGGTCTCGATCTCCTGACCTCGTGATCCGCCCGCCTCGGCCTCCCAAAGTGCTGGGATTACAGGCTTGAGCCACCGCGCCCGGCCGTGGCCCTATTTTATTTTATTTATGTTATGTCATGTCATGTCATTTCTGAGATGGAGTGTCACTCTGTTGCCCAGGCTGGAGTACAGTGGCACGATCTCGGCTCACTGCAACCTCCGCCTCCCGGGTTCAAACGATTCTCCTGCCTCTGCCTCCCAAATAGCTGGGATTAAGTCGCCTGCCACCATGCCCAGCTAATTTTTGTATTTTTAGTAGAGACGAAGTTTCACCATATTTGCCAGGCTGGTCTTGAACTCCAGACCTTGGGTGATCCAACCGCCTCGCCCTCCCAAAGTGCTGGGATTGCAGGAGTGAGCCACCACACCCAGCCTATTTTATTATTTTTAAATATCAATTGTATCTGTGGTTATTTGCCCCTTTTTGTTCCATGTTATATATATACATATATATATTCTCTATATTTAAATAATGTGTATATTCTGTTTTCTTGACAACCTTTGCCAAAGTCTGTTTATTTTATTAATCTTTTCAATGTCATCTTCTGGTTTTGTGAATCTTCTATATTTTTGAAAGGTGTTATTTTCTGGCTAGGTACAGTGGCTCATCCCTATAATCCCAACACTGAAGGAGGCCAAGGTGGGAGGATCGCTTGCATCCAGCAATTTGAGACCAGCCTGGGCAAGTGATCCTCCCACCTCTACAAAAAAATAAAAAATTAGCTGGGTGCAATGGTACACACCTGGAGTCCCAGCTACTTGGGAGGCTGAAGTGCGAGGTTCACCTGAGCCCAGGAGGTTGAGGCTGCACTGAGTTGTGATAGCAGCACTGCACTCAGCCTGGGCAACAGAGTGAGACCCTGTCTCAAAAAAAATAACTATTTTCTATTTCATTTTTCCTGCTTTTTATTATTTATTCCTTCTAGTTTCTGTAGGTTTGCTATGTTGCTTTTTCCATCTGTGAATTAAATGCTGAGCTTGTTTATTTTTAAACCTTTTATTTCTTTACTAAGTACTGTTTTAATTAAATCACACAATTTGACATGTTGCATTTTTATTGTAATTCATTTCTAGATATTTCTTAGTTTCTTTATGATTTCCTTTTTATTCCAAGGATTCTTTAACATATACTATAAGAAGGTCGGGCACGGTGGCTCACGCCTGTAATCCCAATATTTTGGGAGGCCGAGCCGGGCGGATCACGAGGTCAGGAGATCGAGACCATCCTGGCTAACACAGTGAAACCCTGTCTCTACTAAAAGTACAAAAAATTAGCCAGGCATGGTGGCGGGTGCCTGTAGTGCCAGCTACTTGGGAGGCTGAGGCAGGAGAATGGTGTGAACCTGGAAGGCGGAGCTTGCAGTGAGCCGAGATTGCGCCACTGCACTCCACTCTGGGCGACAGAGTGAGACTCCGTCTCAAAAAAAACCAAACCAAAACAAAATAAAAAAAATATATACTATAAGGGAAAACATTAATTTGACTACATCAAAACTTGATATTTTTCCCAGCACTTTGGGAGGCCGAGGCAGGCGGATCACTTGAGGCTGGGAGTTTGAGACCAGCCTGGCCAACGTGGCAAAACCCCAGCTCCACTAAAAATACAAAAATTAACTGGGTATGGTGGCATGTGCTTGTAATCCCAGCTACTCGGGTGGCTGAGGCACAAGAATCGTTTGAGCCTGGGAGGCGGAGGTTGCAGTGAGCCAAGATCGTACCACTATACTCCCGCCTGGATGACAGAGCCAGACCCTGTCTCAAGAATAAAAAAGTCAAACAGCAGGCTGGCAGAAGATACTTGCAACATAAATCTGAATTGTTATTTAGAATATATTAACATGCTATAGATCAATAAGACAAAAAATGCCTTTATAGAAAAATGGCCAAGGACATGAATAGTCTATTCAAAGTGGAAATGTTAATGGCCAGTAAGTATTTGAAAAAGTATTTATCCTTAATACTTAAATACATGCATATTAATATAACAATGAAAAATTTCTTGTTACTCAACACAAGGCAGAAATTTAAAAAGTCAGCCTTTATCTTGAATTGACAAGCATGTGAGAAAAATGGTAACTCTACCAAACCACTTTGGACAGAATTACGTCAAATTAAAATTGTACTGATAAGCTGGGTGTGGTGGTGTGTGCCTATAGTCTTAGCTACTCAGGAGACAAATGGAAGGTTATCTTGAGACCAGGAGTTCAAGACTACCTTGGGCAACATGGCTAGACCCTTGTCTTTAAAATTATTTTAAAAAATTAGCCAGGCATGGAATATGACTGTAGTCCTAGCTAACTTAAGAGGCTGAGGTGGAGGGCCTCTTGAGCCCAGAAGTTCAAGGCTGCAGTGAGTTATGGTCATGCCACTATTCTCTAGCCTCAGTGACAGAGTGAGACCCATACCAGAAAAGCAAAAAACAAAATACTTACTTTATGACCTAGAAACTCTGTTTATCGGTATATGATGTGGAGAGACTGTAGCATACATGTTTAAGAAAACGTAATTTTTTTTGCAGAATTATTTATAAAAGTAAGAAATGGAAACTTTGCTAATGTGGTGAATAACTTTATTAGATAATGTGATGAATAACTTAGATAATGTGATGAATAAAATGGTGTAAATGCATACACTGGAATACTTTGTAGCATTTAAAAAAAATAGCTATATTTACTTATACTGACATGGATAGAATGTAAATCTTGAATGATAAAAAATACATTTTAGAATGGCATATATAGTTTAATGTCATTTGTGTACCTAGAGCATGTAAAATAATACTGTATGTCATTCAGGGATACATACACAAACACATACGTATGTAAATATATACACATGTAAAAGTATAAAAAATAGAGTGGAAGAATATACACTAAACTCATGATAGCAGTTTCTCTGGAGAGATGGAATGGGGTCTGGGGGTCGTATTCAGAAATGCTATCTTCATCTGTTATATGTTATTTCTTGGGGGAAAACAATCTTATAGCATAAATGAGTAGTTGTAGGTTCTGGTTGAGAAGGGGATATGACTATGTTACATTATTTTTAGCAATTTCCTGTATGGTTTAAATCCCCTAAAAATGTATAAGAGATGAGTTCTTAAACTAGGAACATAGATGACTAAGATTTCTAACCTGGTAAGATAATGGTTATTGATAGAGTAAATAAATGAAATCTGTAGATAAAGGATCTTTAGTTATCAGTTGGTTATTCAAGTAGAGATGTTTATTATACAGTTGGAAATTAGGACCTATATATTTTTTTAAAAAGTAAATCAAGACTTGATATGCTGATTTTTGAATCAGGATAGAAATAGTATTCAAAGTCCTTGGCCAGGTGCAGCGGCTCACGCTTGTAATCCCAGCACTTTGGGAGGCCGAGGTGGGCGGATCACCTGAGGTCAGGAGTTGGAGACCAGCTGACTAACATGGAGAAACCCCGTCTCTACTAAAACTACAAAATTAGCTGGGTGTGGTGGTGCATGCCTGTAATCCCAGCTACTCTGGAGGCTGAGGTAGGAGACTCGCTTGAACCTGGGAGGCGGAGGTTGCGGTGAGCCAAGATCATGCCATTGCACTCCAGCCTGGGCAACAAGAGTGAAACTCCGTCTCAGAAAAAGAAAAAAAAAAGTCGTAGGTGGGGGTGGATAATACCATTCTGGAGAGAGTGGAGAATGAAGAGAGAAGGTGGCTAAGGATCATAGTTTGGGCGAACAGTCACATTTAACGGTTGTGTAGAAGTGGGTGAAGACAACTGAAAAGAAATAGGAAGAAACAAAAGTCAGACAGTTTACTATCATGAAAATCAGACGAAGGGAAGGATTTCAATAAAGGGGTAGTCAACAATACTTGGAGAAGTAGTAAGATGGAGACTGAGAAGAGGTCACTGGATTTGGCAATTAAAAACTCAGTATTGACATTTGAAGAATTTTTCAGTGGGTAGAGTTCAGAAAGTATTGTAAGAAATTAGTTAATCTAAATATTCCTTTTGGAATTAAATGAGATTTGACTAGTATATTTTCAGTTAAAACTTTTATTGTAATTTTTTTTTTTTTTTTTTTGAGACGGGGTCTCACTGTCGCCCAGGCTGGAGTGCAGTGGCGCCATCTCGGCTCACTGCAGGCTCCGCCCCCTGGGGTTCACGCCATTCTCCTGCCTCAGCCTCCCGCATAGCTGGGATTACAAGCGCCCGCCACCTCGCCCGGCTAATTTTTTGTATTTTTAGCAGAGATGGGGTTTCACCATGTTAGCCAGGATGGTCTCGATCTCGTGATCCGCCCGCCTTGGCCTCCCAAAGTGCTGGGATTACAGGCGTGAGCCACCGCGCCCGGCCTTTTTTTTTAGACAGAGTCTTGCTCTGCTCCCAGGCTGGAGTGCAGTGGTGTGATCTCAGCTCACTGCAACCTTCCTCTCCTGGGTTGAAATGATTCTCCTGCCTCAGTCCCCCGAGTAGCTGGGACTACAGGCATGCGCCACCACACCCAGCTAATTTTTGTATTTTTAGTAGAGACGGGGTGTCACCACGTTGGCCAGGCTGGTCTCAAATTCCCAACCTCAGGTGATCCACCCGCCTAGGCTCCCCAAAGTGCTGGGATTACAGGTGTGAGCCACCGTGACCAGCCTAAAATTTTTCATAAACATGCTAAACAAGAATTATATATGGGCCCTTGTAAAGTTTCACAAGAATTGCAAATTTTTTTCCCAGTGTATTCAAGATACTACATATTCTTTGATGTTAATAAACAACTCAAACCCGTGAAATCAGTTGTCATAAATGTTGTTTAAACTATAGAGATCATTAACTATTTTAACTCATGTACATTTGGGTGCTTAATAGATGCTATTTTAAAAAGTTGTTTGTGGCTGGGCGCGGTGGCTCACGCCTGTAATTCCAGCATTTTGGGAGGCCGAGGAGGGCGGATCACGAGGTCAGGAGATCGAGACCATCCTGGCTAATGCGATTAAACCCCGTCTCTACTAAAAATACAAAAAATTAGCCAGGCGTGGTGGTGGGTGCCTGTAGTCCCAGCTACTCGGGAGGCTGAGGCAGGAGAATGGTGTGAACCCGGGAGGCGGAGCTTGCAGTGAGCCGAGATCCCGCCACTGTACTCCAGCCTGGGCGACAGAGCGAGACTCTGTCTCAAAAAAAAAAAAAAAACAAAAACAACAAAAAAAACGTGTTTGTCTAACACCCATTAGAAGAGACTAGCTGCAGGGCTGGGCACAGCAGATCATGGGAGGCCAAGGACGGAGGATTGCTTGAGGCAAGGAGTTGACAACCAGCCTTGATAACATAGTGAGACCCTGTTTCTATAAATGAATGAATTAATGAATTAATTAATGACTAGCTGCAATACTTAGCTGACAGTCTTCTAAGAGTGGCTGCTAAGAATTGGACGGAATGGTTTGTCTAGTATAAATCATAAAGTGAAGAATCAACAAGTCTCAAGGAGAGTCTGGCCCAGGGATAAGTTAAAATGCAAAAAACATGAACCTAAGTCAGATCACACCTAAGCTAAGTTTGTATCAAAAACAGTACATTCTGGACCCTTGTCAGAAGATTTTCATGGTTCATGCCTCAAAATGAATGCTATTGTACATATAACAGAAGGACTTACAATAAAATTACTTTTAGAAGTTACGATCCTCTGAGAATCTAAAATTAGCCATAGTCCTTTTCCTCTGAAAAAATAAACATTTCATTAAGAAAAATTTGCCTCTTTGAACCCCTATTAAAAATTTATGCTTTATGAAGGCTTTTATAATTACAAATAATTTAACATCCTTGGGTGGTAATTATACCCACTGTATATACAGCCCTATTACTTAATTTCATATATAAGCAGTCTTGTGTATCATATTATCTCTAAGACTTTCACCCTTGGTGGGTGGGGAGTTCTGTATGAATTGAGAAGGCTTAATTTATTCCTTTTGTTACATAATTTAGTGCTACCAGCTTAATAAGCACCTATAACAGAAACTTGCTTAAAGTAAGTACTGGATAATAATTTGTTGAATAAGTGAATTAGTTCATGACTATGGGTTCGAAGATCTTCATTTTAATAATATTTTATAAAACCTGACTTAAATCAGTAACATAAAAAGCTCAAATAGACATTTAAACAGTAGTATAAAATATATGAAATAATTCATCTTTTTTCTTTTTACATCTGTAGACTGTACTTCTGTAACTATTGTCTATTTTCTGATGTTGACAGACCAAGCTTTACTTGGTGCTCCTACATTATATTTCAGCTTGTTGTCCTTCACAGACATATTTTTCTTACGGTTTTCTTGACCTCGTTTTTTCCCTAAACATGCTCAAGCTACCAACTTTGAATTTCTTTTTTTTTTTTTTTTTTTTTGAGACGGAGTTTCGCTCTGTCACCCAGGCTGGAGTGCAGTGGCGCGACCTCGGCTCACTGCAAGCTCCTCCTCCCGGGTTCACGCCATTCTCCTGCCTCAGCCTCTCCGAGTAGCTGGGTCTACAGGCGCCCGCCACCACGCCCGGCTAATTTCTTTGTATTTTTAGTAGAGACGGGGTTTCACCGTGGTCTCGATCTCCTGACCTTGTGATCCACCCGCCTCGGCCTCCCAAAGTGCTGGGATTACAAGCGTGAGCCACCGCGCCCGGCTGAATTTCATTGTTTAGTTGTATGAGAAAAACTTAAGACAGCTTGGCCTCTTCCTATTCTCTCATTCACTTCTCAAAACTTTTTTCTTCCATTTTTCTCTCTTAACTTCCCATTGCTTTACCTTTGACATTTAAAAAAATCAACCATTTTGCAGTTTATAATACTATAAATAGTAAAATGGATTTAACTTTTTTTTAACTTCTAAATTTTATAGAAGACTGTTTTGTAAGAGTTTTGACCTTAAAGTAATAAGATACTTTGTAACCTTTGTTAAGTAACTTCTTGGGGCCTCAGTTTCCCAATGTGTAAAGTGAAGGAGTGGGCTAACTCTGTGGTTCTCAAATAACTAGCTGGAGTGCAGTGGTGCGATCACAGCTCACTGCAACCCGAAACTCCTGGGCTCAAGAAAATGGCCTGCCTCAGACTTGAGTCACTAGGTGCACAGGCCCACCACAATGCCCAGCTAAGGATGATGCTTACTTTAAATTGATTGACAATAAAATATAAAAGCTACCATGTAGTTCATTCTGTCCCATACATGGCAGGTTTACCTAATTCAAGAAAGAGATCCTTATTTAAAGAGGAGTTGTACTTTGGAAATAGCATGTAGGTTCTTTTTTGGGAGAGTGAGGATCATGGTGATGATAGGGGTAGGGTAAAAGGACCAAGAGAATAAATGAATATTAGGAGAAATGAGAAAAAATAGTCATGGGCTATGTAAATCCATTCTGATGCTACACTCATGTTGGGCAAGCTTTTATAAAATGATATCGCATTAATGTTACCACTGAAAACACTTTTTTCTCTACACAGTTCAGTTAATTCGGATGATAAAAATTGTCACCTTGTTATTTTAAATTTGTAACTGCCAGATCTTTTTGTTTATTCAGCAAATACTTATTGAGCACTTACTCTGTAGGAGGCACTGTTCCTTTATGTAAGTTTTGTGTGCAAACAACTTTAGCATAACCTTTTGTTTCGAACAGTTTATGTATTATTAAATTCTGAAGCCAGGGAAGCATTTTAATGAAGCGTTATTCGTCATTATATTGGTTTGATTTCCTGTGTTCAGTAAATTTATAGTCATTAAATTGGCGATTTATCTCCCTCGTCCATTGTATTTTAATATGTGTTTGTAATAAGGTTAGTTTTCAGCAAGAATTGCTTTTTTTTTGAAGTAAATGACAATATAAATGTGTTTCCAAATGAACCAAACAGAAATGAAAGGGTACATGAATTTCATGATTAGCATATTGGGGGAGTCTAATCTCCAGAGGTTGGTGTGTTCTGTTTACTAAATACCCGTTTAATGTGCTCTTCGACACTTCTGTTAAGGGAAAAGGACGGAAGTTGGTCTCAGAAAGTAGTTGGAAACTCCTTACTTTCCAAGTAATGCTTTCAGAATATGTTCTAGGTATGACTTTTTTGTTGGTGTTCCTGTGTTAAAAGTGCAGATGTTTCAAGTGAACTGGTTACATGTCGCATAAGGTTTGAAAAAGCCAAAAGAAGTTAAATAGCCACCTTTATTTACAGCTGCAGGACTAGGTATTAGATTGCTTCCAGGAAGAAAATACGATTAATGGCTCTTTTCCAGAGGGGGGACAATTGCAGACTTTTCTTCCGCAGAGCGTGAAATGTGCCTCTTCCTGCCGAGGGGCTGTGCCCTCGCGCGGCTCCCGGAGCCGTTTCCCAGCCTCAGGTGTCTCTCGCCGCAGGCTGCGGCCGCTCTCCGGAGCGAGCGTCCGGGACTTCCTGTCTGGGCGCGGGGCGGAAGGATCGCGTTGCCAGCTGGGGCGGCCGCCACAGCCGCCGCCGCCGCCGCCGCCCCTGCCCCTGCCGTTAGGTGGTGGGGTTTCTCAGCCCGGCGGCGGGAGGCGGGCCGGCCTCGGCTTCCTGTCGGAGGACGCGCAAGGATCCGGGCGTCGGAGTGTGTGCGAGTGCGTGAGTGTGTGTCGGTCGCACGGCGTGTGTCTCCGGCCGCGGGTTCCGCCTCCTCCCCTGCTGCCGCTGCTCACGGTGTAAGTCAATGTGAAGCAGCAGCTCCAGCCCCGGGATAAACATGGCGACGTCTCTGCATGAGGGACCCACGAACCAGCTGGATCTGCTTATCCGGGCCGGTA
This sequence comes from Nomascus leucogenys, assembly GCF_006542625.1. NCBI lineage: Eukaryota > Metazoa > Chordata > Mammalia > Primates > Hylobatidae > Nomascus > Nomascus leucogenys. The sequence continues at coordinate 17,427,232 of NC_044387.1, forward strand.
AGGACAGGGGAACTTTTCTCCCGTGCATCGGTGCAGCAGGAGAGGGGGTGCACAGAAGGTGGGGTGACTCCCCTGTAGCAGTCTGTGCTTGGGGGTACAGTGTCTGGGGGTAGAGTGTCCACCTCACAGTCACAGGGGCGGCTGGGGGAAAGGGGGGAGTGAATGAAGTAATGGAGGCGACGAATCAGGAAGTGATCACCTTGGAGAGTAACCTGCCTCGAATCCGGCGCTGTCGCTTCAGGGTGGGTTTGGCGAGCAGCAGCAGCAGCTGCCGGGCGGAGCGCTGGCAGCGGGTGCTGGAGAACGGAGCCGCGGTTAAGTTGGGGACTCGGGGGCGGACGAGTTTTGCGCTTCACCCCAGTTGCTGAGGAACCAGGAAGTGAGTGAGGCTGTTGTCTCTCGGCTGCGCCTGCCACGCTGTCTGGCCGGAGAGGCCGCTGCTGCCCGCGGTCGGGGGCGGCGGGCTTCTCAGTCTAACGCTCGCCACCCCCGCTCGGTTCTCCCTTCAGACTTCGTCCACAATTCCATGACTTCCGCATGGACCAGGCAGCCAGGGACGATGTCCGGTGGACCGATACCCGCCAAAAAAAAACGCTCTTGACCCTTCCTCCTCCGCACATTCCCACCTTATGCAGTCTCAGGAGTAACGGTCCTGGACAGGGTCACTTAATAATGAGTAACCGGGATGATGTTTCAGGGACCCGCCTCCCTTTGCTCATTTAACGGGTGGCTGCGAAGAAACTAGGTTTATGCCCCTTCCCTCGTGGGTTGTTTTTTTAGGGGGAGAATGGGAAGAACACGGAATATATTTGTACCCCTGACCTGGAGGGTTGCGGCGTCAGAAAAGAACATTTATTTTTGTAAACAGTGGGTGAATGTTAAGGAGCGAGGCGAGAGGGAGGGAGTCTTGGCCCTAGGGAAGTCTCAGCACGGAATTGCCCCCTTCCCCTCTCCCCCCGCCAGCCTCCCACCACAGCGGAAGCGCCTCGGAAAGGACAGAACAGACGGGATTGACAGGCCTCTGGTTCCAATCTGCTCTCTGAGGTGTTCCAAATTAGAACGTTGATTTCTGGGGGCGGGACTACGGGCCCGCGCTGGGCCAATGAAGATTGGGCGGGAGTGAAGCTGACAATGTACGCATGGAATTGGAGGGAAGAGGAGTGTAAACACGGAAGTGGCCGCAGGGGTGGGGGATGTGCGGCGCCACTGCTGCAGCGGAAGGGCACGGACTTAAGTTACATAGAAAAAGCAGCTTTGCTTAATAGCAGACAGCGCAGTGAGGGCCCTGGATCGATGTAGCACTGCTTGAATACTATTTACTTACTGTAATAGTAAGCATACATGTTCCTCTTCCCGGTTCCTATTTCATATTGCCATGGATGGGAAGTGGACGATGAGAAATATTCAGGGAACAGTAATTCTGTAAAAGATCTTAACAGTCTTCCATCCATTGTTTTTAGGTAAGGGACTTGAAATTAGTAGTTTGCTTGGCAAAACTCTGACTCAGTTCGATTGGGGGAAATCATGAACACACAGGTATCTAAATTTAACGGAAGCGCTCTAGGTTCAAACAAAGTCTGAAATAATATGTACGTATTGAATACCATACAGTGGTGACCAGTCTTTTATTCCATAAAATGTAAAAATATGTATTTCAGAGGTTCCAAAGGAAAATACAGTTTACTGTGTAGTGATTAAAACACATCTGTTTGACAGTTGCTTTCTGGTCAGAACAAGAACTTAAGTTTTAGTAAGAGAGCACAATGAGAACTTGATTCCTTTGTATATATTGTCCATTACTACAATATGAATTAAGGGATGGAATTTTTGGCTTTATATTATTGGTACTAATGATATGTGAAGTTGTTGGGTCAATGATATTTCTGTGAATATTGAATATGTACAGTTCAAGAGATGTTTCCAGTGGCTGCGAACACTCGGAAAGAACCTTAGAATGCCTTTGCATCAAAACTTTGAAAAATACTGTAAAGGTAGGAACGCTTCACTTTGCCATTGGAAACTATTTTTTCGTAAGCTTTTGGAATTACCAGTGAAACTGAATATGGCCTGTAGGTATTTTCCTTGGAGTGTATATATAAAAGACTGTCTTTGGTTTGAAAAGACAAAAGTTTTGTCTTCTTTTGATAAGGGGTTTTAAAAAGGTAAGTGCTGTTTTCCAGCTCTACTGCATTTCTGTACTATATACGAATCTTAAAGTTTATGATAATAATGTTCTGTAAAGAATATGTTTTACGTACAGTTATTTTCAAGTTATGTCACCAATTATGTTCATGTAATCTGAAGCTCCCTTACAAGCCTTATTTTAGAAGGAAACTTGAGAGAGGTTTGCTCATTTACCCAAGGTTTATTCAGTGTGTTAAAAGTTAGGGAGGAAAGATGGCCCAGAAGAGTAGGAATCATGACTCTAAATTTTTATTGCTGCCAATTTTCAATAGCATTGGTAGGATAATGTTTCTAAAGTTTGTATTTGTATAATGGACAGAATACCTTTTTATCTCCTTGAGGGAAGTCATCAAGTGTGGCAGAGAATTCTTCCTCACAAAGATTTTACAGTCTCGGGAGACAGGTGAAAATCTATATAATGTATAAATGTAAAAAATAGCTCCAGTGATTGCTATAATGGGTTGATGATTAGTGTAGAATGATATTTATACAGCTTCTAGAGGAGATAAGCTTTAGGTTAATATTTTCAGCATAACTTGTTTCTAAGCAAGTATATAACACGTAATATTACCACTGTTGCTACCTGTTAAGGTACATGTTAAGCTCGAATATACTTTTGCTTTTATTTTCCTTGAGAGGCGTTAAGTATCATGTATGCATTCTTTTAGCTATAAACATTTATGCTGTCAGTTTGAGTAAAGGATGAAATAAATAAGCTTATTTATTAAAACTCACTGTCATTTTACAAAGTATGTTTGTAGTAAAGACTCGACATACTTTAGAAAACTTTCATGGACAATATGATGTATGAGAACGAGCCTTGACCCTGAAGAGTTGAGGATCTATATCTAGCTGTCACTAAACTAGCTAGTGACTTAACCTCTTTAGGGCTTCATTTTCTCTAAGAAGACAGGGTTGACTAGATGATTTCTAATGACTTAAAGCTCTAAAATAAGTGGCTTGGAAATACTTAATGGAAAGGTAGGGCTTCTCTTTGGGTTTTTTTTTTTTTCTAATCTTACACCATGAGAGTAAATATTTCTATAAGTTCATTATGTAATTGTTAGGTTAACTTCTTTTATCCAGTCTTTGAAAATAAAAATGTGTGCCAAATTGGAACTTGAGGCTGTTCGTATGTTTAAGTCTGTAATATAGTATATTTAATAATTTAGGCTCATTTCTAGTGTATATAGCTTAATATAGGAAAAACAAATGTCTAGCATTATTACTTTCCTAGTATTTATGTGAAAGTGTTGTGTATGAAGAGTCTGGATTTTCTGGAAGATTTCTGCCTTATTCTCAAGTATACCTTCCTTGACTTGTTCCTTTGTCTTTTCTTATTTTATTTATTAATTTTTTTTACATTTGCGAAATAAGGTAACCAGAAGTTTTGGTCAACAATGCAGTTATTAAATGAAGGTGAAATTTTGCTGGAAATTTAGCCTAAATATTTTCACTGACAAAACAAATCTATTTTATTAAAGTTCATTATGAAATTGAAAATCTCATTTCTGATTTACTGTAAATTGGAATATGTAGTCTCAATCTTGAAAAGATCAAATTGAAAAAAATTAGCAGTATGAAAAGAAGTTAAAAGCAGTATGTGAATAGATGCATTAAAATGAAACTCAAGGAATAACACTAGTTTTCTTTTTAAAAAGCTCATTTGAAAATGAATTTAAGAAATTACCCTTCACAGTTCATTGCAGCATTGGTACTAAAATTCATATAAAAACTGAGTTACATGGTCACATCAGTCAGTGTCTAAATAGCCAATCAGAATCATTCAACATCAAACTATTTCAGAAACAAATTTGGTTGGTGGAGAAGGGCAGGCATCCGAATGTTCTTGATAACTATTTAAAATAATTCCTCATGTTTGATAATTGTTTAAAATGATTCCTTGTGTCATCTATTGCAAAATGTTCAAAAGGATGCAAAGAAATGCTTAAGAAAAGCTTTTTAAAAACTGTTTATCTGTGAGTAGACAAATACTGTTTTACTTACAGAATCATAATTTTTCTTTTTTTTATATTTGTTTTATTTTTTGAGATGGAGTCTCACTCTGTCACCCAGCCTGGAGTGCAGTGGCACAATCTTGGCTCACCTCTGCCTCCCAGGTTCAAGTGATTCTCCCACTTTAGCCTCCCAAGTAGCTGGGATTACAGGTGTGAGCCACCATGCCTGGCTAATTTTTGTATTTTTAGTAGAAATGGGGTTTTACCTTGTTGGCCAGGCTGGTCTTGAAATCCTGACCTCAGGTGATCCACCCGCCTTGGCCTCCCAAAGTGCTGAGATTATAGGCGTGAGCCACAGCTCCTAGGCTAGAATCATAATTTGTCATCTACACACTGATGTTTATGTTTAGAAGCTAAAACTTACATAAGCATGAGGATAGAATTTGGTTGTTATTAGTTACAGTTGATGATGAATTACAGCTGCGCTTCTCAAAAACCAAACTCTCTGACCTGGATTCTGGGAGTCCCAAGAGCCTTTCACAGGATCTGTAAAGACAAAACTGTTTTGAAAATAATACTAAGACATTATTTGCCTTGTCACTTTCAAAAGTGTACAGAGGAGTTAGGAGCTATGTATAGATGGGTTATTCCAATAGATTGAAAGAGGAAGGAGAATTCAGCTGCCTTCTATTAAATCAAGTATAATAAGATTTGCAAAAATGTAAAAAAGCTACTTACTTTTTGTTTTTTTAAAGTTATTTTTGTCCAGGCATGGTGATTCATGCCTGTAATCCCAGCACTTTGGGAGGCCGAGGCAGGAGGATCTCTTGAGTCCGGGAGTTTGAGACCAGCCTGGACAACATAGTGAGACCCCCGTCTCTAAAAAAAAAAATAAAAAAATTAGCTGGGTGTGCTGGTGCATGCCTGTGGTCTCAGCTACCTGAAAGGCTGAGGTGGGAGGATCACACCCAGGAGGTCTAAGCTACAGTGAACCACGATCATGCCACTGCATTCAAGCCTGAGCAACAGAGCGAGACCTTGTCTCAAAAAACAGTTATTTTTCATAAAAAATATTATTTATGGTTGCAGTAATGGGTGTATTATTTTAAATGAATTAATAATTTTGAAGTTTTCTTTGTAATTTCAAATATGATAAATACAGATAAAATCTCTTTGAGGTCTTCAGCATTTTGAGTGTAAAAGTGTCCTCTGATAAAAAAAGGTTGGAGGATAGCTGAATTACAGTGTTGTTTAGGTCTGTACTGTATGGTAGCCACTAGCTGCATGTATCTGAGTACTTAAAATGTAGCTAAGAAACTCAATTTTTAATTTTAATTAATTTAAACTTAAAAACAAGCAGTGGAAAACTTCCTTATATTGATTACACATTGAAATAAAAATATTTCGAATGTACTAGGTTAAATGAAGGTATTAATTTCATCTTTGTGCTTTTACAAATGTAGCTACTGGAAAATTTAAAATTATAGTGGCTTTTATTTTTATCAGACAACTCTGGTTTAGAAAATAATTTCTGGCTGATCTCATCTTGCAGAGGGCAGTTCGCTCTCCCCCTCCGAGAGTATAAAAAAAAAAAAAAAAAGAATTGCCATTCTTTTTCCTTTTTATACTTTATAATGCAAGTATATTGATTAAAAGGTCAAGGGGGAAAAGGTAAAGATGGAGTATTCCAGACCTTTAATACCTTTTCCCCCTTTTCATTGCATTCATTTGTATTCTTCATTTACCTATTACTGGTATAGCTTTGGGGCATTAGAGGATAAGTAGTGGTAAGTCAGGTTCTGCAGTTGACTGAAGACCTTGTACTATTAGTTTATAGTGTTGCTTATAGGAGAATACCACTATCACCTAATGAAGTGTTTTCTAATTTTTTTTCACTGCTCTCAAACTAAATTGCTACTCAATTTTATTTTTGACTTGAGAACATTTTTATGAACTAGATCCATTGCCAGCATTCTCTTATGCAAAGCTGAGAGGTATGCCTCTTGTCAGACTTAATTACCAAGTTTGGTATTTTGTAACAGCTGTTGAGTGAGTCTGGAATAGTCTGCAGTACCATACAAACACTAGTTGATTAGAAAGATAGAAATGGAACAAGAAGATATTTACCAATATAAAATGAAGGTACAAGCAAATATTATTTTTGGTACTGTAATAAAAAGTAGAACAGTTCTTGAAATTTATTTCAAGGGGGATTGACCAGCAATAGCCACTACCAGTGGTGACTAGAAAATGATACCTGTCAGACTACTTTTAGCTTCATTGTTTTTATTTTTAAAATGAGTTATTTATTTTTTCCTTCCATAAATTTCATAGATACAGAAAGATACCAGTAAGTCAAGTTTTAAGTAAGATAAGGAATTCTACTTTTCAGCTCTTGCTTGTAGCTTGTTTACTTTGATTGCACAACACTGTTAAATTCATGCTTATTCTTAAGAAATGTGCAAAATTATAGTTGAAATTTTATTTGAATTATTGATCTGAACAAAACAGTATTTTTTTGAATTACAGAAACAAGTAGGAGAAATATTTCTTAAATTTCTGTTGTCAAAAGTTACTTGACTTATGTAAACAAAAATAAAAAGATAGTGCTCACTTTTACAAAATGTGTAAGTTTTGGAAACCGGCATTAATACATTATTGTAAATTGATCTGAGAACAGGCTGTTAGATTTTTGTGTTTTGCATTATTTTACTTAGTAAATAAAAATGACAAGAGATAAAATTAGTAAGCAGCAAAAAAGTAATCAGTGTTCCTCTTAACATGCTTGTAACTTACAAAGTAAGTTTATTTTACATTTTTATTTAGTTCTGAAATATCTTCCATTTATGTTTTTGATGCTCTCTGAACTGTAGATTGAGCATTCTAAAATCCAAAACTGAGCACTGATGTGACACTCAAAGGAAATGCTCATTAAAGCATTTTGGATTTTTAGATTTGGGATATTCAACTGGAAATATATAGTGCAGATATATATATTTTTAAATTCGAAATCTGAAACACTTCTGGTCTTAAGCATTTTGGATAAGGCAATGCCCAGCCTATAGTAGTATAAGCTTCATGAGGCCAGAGATCTGTTCACACTTCTGTCAGGTTTATAGCACAGGGTCTGGGCACATGGTAAATGTCAGCAACCATTTGTCAGTTGTACATAGAGTATTAGATCTTCTGGCTGATAACTTCATAGGTAATTTATGCGTGTTTTATGTCTGCTTGTGTTGCAATTTAGCTCTTGTCTTAGGTGCTTTATGTTGTCATCGTAAATTTAAAGTATGATTCTAAGTGTATGTATTTTACTCTGTAAATATAAAATAGTTCTGAGATATAATATGTTGAATTTTACGGGGGAAGGGGAAGTTGAGATCAGAAATATGTGCAAGAATTACACCTTGAAGAAGTAACTTGCATTGACATAACAATTTTAATAACACAAAATCATGGTTTTGAAAATGTGCCTCAAACTACGTAAGAATTCAGGGCATGTAATATGTAACTGTTAGGCAAATTTCATTTTTTTTTATAACTTGAAACATTAAAAAATCTGGTAAAATTCTCTTGCTGTATTATTATTGAATACTTGAAGCTCTGATTTTAATATGGTAAAGTTTTAGGGTGTTTCTTAATACAATTACATAAGGAATTAGTTTACCCAGCATAGTTTATTAATAGCACCTAAGACAAGAGCTAAATTGCAACACAAGCAGACTTTAAAGAGAATGCTTGCTAGAATAAATTTTAAAAACTGGAGAATTTGCTTTTCAAGGTTTTTTTTTTTTCTTAGTATATGTGAGTATTGTAGGGAGGCACTTTGAAAACAGTAATTGAGAATGATAATATGTCTTATACTTAATAATGCTAAGTTTTCTTAAAGTTGAGCTACACAGGCTGATTGAATCCTTTGCTTCAGTGAAGCTGCAGATAAGAGTAAGCAGGGTCACCTAAAGATAGATTTACTTAGAGGTTTGGCTGCCTCTCTGGAACCATTTAGCTTTGAACAGATTTCCATAAATGGAAAGAGCAACTGGAGAGACCCAGTACCTTGTGGATGATGTGCAACAGGTGGTAAAACAGTCATTGGATTTTTAAAATAAATGCTTTCCAAATGACTGTTGTTTAAGACTGAGGCTTTAGCATTTAGGGAACTTTGAGACAAACTGGATTTTTTCCTCTAATTAAAAGTTTCCTGGAAACAATTTTAAAAGATTCATATCGTTAGTGTGTAGTGCTTATGAATTTGTAATATGACTTTATGAAATTTGTATAAACATTTACTTTTAGTTCCTTTAGGGGACATCTTAAAAAAAATCTGTCAAGTTAGACACTCTTAAATATTCATGTTTCAGAACGTCTTACTAAGTTAACTGTTCAATATTTTAAGTCAGGATGTGAAATTAATATATTATTAAGATAATAAAATTTGTTCTTGAATTGCTGATTTTCTTGTAAGATCAGTGGGTTGTCCTTAATTCAGTACATAAAAGAAATATCTGCCTGGTGTGATGGCTCTTGCCTGTAATCCCAGCACTTTGAGAGGCCGAGGCGGGTGTATCACCTGAGGTCAGGAGTTCGAAACCAGCCTGGCCAACATGGTGAAACCCCGTCTCTACTAAAAATACAAAAATTAGCCGGGCGTGGTGGCGTGTGCCTGTAATCCCAGCTACTCAGGAGGCTAAGGCAGGAGAATCACTTGAACCTGAGAGGTGGAGGTTGCAGTGAGCTAGATCATGCCACTGCACTCCAGCCTGGGCAACAGAGCGGACTCTGTCTCAAAAAAAAAAAAAAAAAAAAAAAAAAAAAAAAATCCGCATGTCCGCTCCATGAATGGTCTGTGTTGGGAACCATGGCATATGTAAAGATGGGTTAAGCTAGCCCCCCAGACCTCAAGAAGTTTATAATCTTACAGGAATGATAAGAAATTATCATATTCTTGCTCTATGAAAGGGGAAATTGAAGTTTCTGAGAGAGATTAAGTTGCTTACCTCCGGTAACAGAAATAAGTGGCAGAGACTGGAACCCAAGCTGTTGGACCTGAAAGCCCAAACCACTGACTACTGTACACATTGTTTTACAAGTAACATAATCAGCAAAGCATAAAGGAAGTGCTAGAAGAAGAGAGATACAAAGGGTGGTAGAATTTGAAGGCTTCATGGGAAGAATAAACTCTAAGAAAAAGTCTTAGGTTAAAACCCACTGAGGCTCTGAAGAGAGCAAGGTTAATTATAAAGAAAGTTCCCAAGTACTCTGGCAGTAAATATAATGCATGTTGTTATCCATCTTTAGGCAGCCCTGCCTGGAGAGTATAGTCATCCCTCAGTATACCTGGGGTATTGGTTCCAGGATGCCTCCTCCACCTGGCAGATACTGAAATCCTAGAATGCTCAATCAAGTCCCTTATACAAAATGCTGTAGTATTTACACTGTATTTTTAATTGTTGTATTTTTTTATTGCCTCCCCCTCCCCTGCAATATTTTCTTTCTTTTTTTTTTTTCTTTTTCTTTTTTTTTTTTTTTGAGACAGTCTCACTCTGTCGCCCAGGCTGGAGTGCAATGGTGTGATCTTGGCTCACTGCAACCTCCACCTCCCAAGTTCAAGCAGTTCTCCTGCCTCAGCCTCCCAAGTAGCTGGGACTACAGGTGCCCGCCACCACGCCTGGCTAATTTTTATGTTTTTGATAGACACAGAGTTTCACCATGTTGGCCAGGATGGTCTCAATCTCTTGACCTCATGATCTGCACGCCTCGGCCTCTCAAAGTGCTGAGATTACAGGCGTGAGCCACCACGCCCGGCCCCCCCGCAATATTTTCAATCTGAGGTTGGTTGAATCTGCTGATGTGGAACCCTTGGACATGGAGGGCATACTCTACTCAGTCATTCAAGAGGGTCTGTAAGAATTGAATTAATTGATGAAATTAGCGCAGCATGATTCTGTTAGGTGCCCTGGCTTTAATGGCAATATGTCAAAATATATAATTGCCCTCACAGAGTTGTTAATCTACAACCAGCCTCTCCCTGACCCTTCCTCCCTTCCCACAAGTTAGTATTGGCCTAAAATTGATTCAGGGTTCAAATTTCAAGGATCTTTCTTTGTTTTCCTTTGAGTAAGATTCAAAAACTTCTCAGTAATTTCTTCTGTTGTTGTTGTTTTGAGACAGAGTCTCACTCTGTCTCCCAGGCTGGAGTGCAGTGGTGCAATCTCGGCTCCCTGCAACCTCTACCTCCCGGGTTCAAGCGATTCTCCAGCCTCAGCCTCTCAAGTAGCTGGGATTACAGGCATGTGCCACCATGCTCAGCTAATTTTTGTATTTTTTGGTAGAGACGGGGTTTCACCATGTTGGTCAGGCTGGTCTTCAACTCCTGACCAAGGTCTACCCTCCTTGGCCTCCCAGAGTGCTGGGATTACAGGTGTGACCCACCATGCCTGGCTAACTTCTCAGTAATTTCTAATCAATGTCATTGGTTACTTTATAATCAACATTCATTTTATATCAGTATTCATTTTATAAAATGTAGATCCTAGCTTTTTAAAAATTATTTCTGTAGTTTATATAGACGAATAGATATCAGGGGCTTAGAATTACTCGTGTTATTTTATCTTTATTTATTTTTCATTTCTCTTTCAGGAGTGAATATGTTTATTTCTTAGTAATATGTTTTAGTCATGTGTTCAGTGTATTTTTAATTGAGTAGAACTTATTTTTCCTCCAGTGGAAGCATCAGTTCATAGCAGTAATGCGCACTGTACAGATAAGACAATTGAAGCTGCTGAAGCCCTGCTTCATATGGAATCTCCTACCTGCTTGAGGGATTCAAGAAGTCCTGGTATGTAAACTGTTCATTCTTATGTTAAACGTGTCATACTACTTCATATGCCTAAAATAAAGTTTTGGTTTTTTTTTAATCCAATGGAATTGTTGGGAATTCTCAAAGGTATATTACACATGAATATATGACAGCAGTAATTGAACTTTGTCAAGGCCTCCGAGTCTTAAATACTTAATTTTCATAACAAATGATACAGAAAATACCCACTATAGATAGACAAATACTTATTAAATAGCTATTTATACTGTCATGTCTATTTCCTTAACTCTGGGCAAGTTATAAGCCTTCATAGTCCTTCAGAGTATAATAGATGGGAGCAGTTGCCTGTTAGGACCACGTTCAATCCTTTATTCAATGATAAATAGGCAGTAACTCCAGAGAACCACACATGGTAGAGAGAGGGGGGAGCTTTTGCCATTTTTTTCAACATCCTTCAGAGTGTGAGTTTTTATTTTTTTGTGGTCCCTCTTAGTCTTTAAGAACAACTTTGATAGTCATTTTGTCCAATTCTGATTTGTCCTAATTTTAATTTAATGCCCAAATGTTAATTTGACTTGATACAAAAAGACTGGCTCACCTTCTCATTGGGATTTACAATAAGAGCAACCATACTTCTTAATTTGAATAGAATCCCGTGTATTACTCAGAGATATGAGAATAAATTTGCAGCATTTTTGATCAATCTATTAATCTAAGATAGTATGTATTAACTGTATCTCTTAATTGAAATAGAAATGTCATATCTTGGTTATTTGTGCATATTAGAAGGAAGCCAGAGCAACATTATTTTATGTACTAGAATACCAGATAACAATCTGTACCTACTGTTTCAGTGACTAAAACATCAGGACTCTTACATTAAATAAAACTTTAAATACTGAAAGATATATTTCTTGTCTGTAATGAGCAAGTTTTCCTTTTCATATTCTAAAATGAACTATAGGTGCTTATGTTTTACTGAGTACATATTTATAAATCTTTCAAATTTTGAGCCACATGCATATATTACCTGTTAAAAAAATAATGATGGATATGTGGATGGAAAGTAATTATTAACTAACTCACTATTATACTATTATTTTCAAATGTTTTCACAACTGTTAGAATAATTTAGAATTTTTCCACAGTGAGTTTGAAAGTATAAGTGTGAAAGAGTGGAGTGACTACTCATGGTCCTTGCCTTACCCAGAGGATTAACATTTTTCCTTTAAGTTGATTTTCCGTGTATTTATTTTCCTCGTGTAGTTTAAATCATATTGAATATTCAGCAAATTAACTTCTTCAGTATTAAGCTCTTATCCTGCTTTGATTAATTCTTAATAAACCTCACCTCTTCTAAATATTGAACTGTCCACGTGAGAAACATTGATGGGGGTGGGAAATTTTAATTTTTCAACTTTTTTTTATAGTGGAAGTGTTTGTTCCTCCTTGTGTATCAACTCCAGAATTTATCCATGCTGCTATGAGGCCAGATGTCATTACAGAAACTGTAGTGGAGGTGTCAACTGAAGAGTCTGAACCCATGGATACCTCTCCTATTCCAACATCACCAGATAACCATGAACCAATGAAAAAGAAAAAAGGTAGAGTTATATTTATACATTTCTGAGAAGGCAGGTGAAAATTTTTCTCTTTTTCCTCATCAAGGGACATAGAAAGTGGTATATGCTATAGATATAAGATTGATGTTATCTTAACCACATATTCTCAAGGAATCAACATTAAGATTTTAAATTTAGTGTTTTAACATACTCATACTGTTTAAAGGAGTTAGTATGTAAGGCTTGAGGATAATTGCCTGACAATGATATTTAACAAGTGTTTGACACACAGAAGGCAGATCAGAGATTCCCTGCACCTTGTCTTACTCCATCTTCTCCTTGTTGATCCTTTTATGGGTACTTGGTTACTTAAAAAACAAAAACAAAAACACGCAAAACATTTTATTCTTTATTTTACAAAGACTTGTCTTCCCTTGCTTTCATGGATATTTTTTAAAAAGCCAGGCATGCCTTTAGTCCCAGCTGCTCAGGAGGTGAGAGGATTGTGTGAGCCCAGGAGTTTGAGGCCAACCTGGGCAACATAGCAAGACCGTATCTCAAAAAAGCTAAACAAACAGTGATATATATATATGTCATACTAAATAAACAGTGATATATATATGTCATACTGAATATATATATCATTTATATCATACTATATACAATATTCATATTTATTATATATCATGCTATTTTTACCTTATACCTTCTGCTTTGAAACACTAAGATTGCTGATAGAGACTTCTGATTGACATAAACTCACCAGTGGGTAAAGAGCATTTCCACTTACTATTTGACTCCTGCTGAAATTTCTGCTCCCTTCATCCCAGTAGCACATTTTCAACATCATGAGGAAATGGGCAGTAAGTGGGTCTTTTTCTGTTGAAATCAAAGGTAAAATTGGAAAGAAATGACATTCTAAGTAATTGGGTACTCATCTAATTCTCCTTTCTTTTCTTAACTGTTCACATTTTAGAGTAAAATGCAAAAATAAAGGTGGGTTTGAAATAATGGTATTTTCTTTTCTTCATTAAATACGGTGTTTCAGATTGCCACAGTGTGTACCATTCTGTGGTCATTGTTGTAAGGGAGATGAGAATAAGACAGTGTCTTCCCACTTGCAATACATGTAGATTATATGCATCTCAAGAGAGGTATACATGAGAGAATTTAGGAGGAAGAATTACTTCCTGATGTTAGCATTTAAAAACAAAAGGCATACATATAAATAGCCTTATTTACCCACAGCCTGCTATAGCACTTGGCTGGTTGCATCCAATGAGAGCTGTCACAAAATACTTAAGAAATGTTTGTTTAGATTTAATGCCAGGCATGATGGCTCACGCCTGTAATCCCAGCACTTTGGGGGTCTGAGGTGGGTGGATCACTTGAGGTCAGGAGTTCAAGACCAGCCTGGTCAACATGATGAAACCCTGTCTCTACTAAAAATACAAAACTTAGCCAGCCGTGGTGTTGCATGCCCGTAGTCCCAGCTATTCGGGAGGCTGAGGCAGGAGAATTGCTTGAACCCGAGAGGCGGAGGTTGTAGTGAGCCGAGATTGCACCAGTGCACTCCAGCCTGGGTGACAGAGTAAGACTGTCTCAAAAAAAAAAAAAAAAAGAACCACATTTAAAAGAAGATGGAAAACACCATGAAAAACGGGACATGTAGGGAGCCAGGATGTGATATGATATAAACCAGGAAATACTTTGCCAGTTTAATACAATTTTATTTATTTCTGTGAAAGCTCTTAGTGACCATTTAAAAATTACAAGGCTGGGTGTGGTGGCTCAGGCCTGTAATTCCAGCACTTTGGGAGGCTGAGGCAAGAGGATTGCTTGAGCTCAGGAGTTCAAGACCAGCCTGGACAACATAGTGAGACCTCATCTTGAGGAATAAAAAAAAAGTTAGCCAGGTATGGTGGCACATGCCCGTAGTCCTAGCTACTCGGGAGGCTGAGGCAGGAGGATCGCTTAAGCCTGGGAGGCTACAATGAGCCATAATCGTGCCACTGCATTCCAGCCTGGGCGACAGAGTGAGACCCTGTCTCAAAGAAAAACAAAATACATGTAACCATTCTGTCTATACTTACTACCATAAGGGAGACAATGAAGCATGAGTATCATTATTTATATTTTTGTGGTTAAGTACATTTGGGATATACAAACTTAGGTTCTTTTTTAATAGCAGTCCCTCTTTATTTTGAGAGCCTTTAATATACTAATGTGCATTATGGATCTTGCTATCTTCCAAGAGAAGATAGCATATGGTGTTCTAAAGTTTAATATGACTATAGAACCCATTTTCCTACGGAGGAAATTTATCAAGGAACATGACTTTGGACGTGCCGCTTTATGAGAAAATAAATTAAGCCTTTTTGCACCAACTTTTCTACTAAGTTGGGCTTTTGTGCTAGAATTTAGAAGATGCTGAAGATATTAGTTTTATTACTGTCTGATTCATATGTGTAAATATTATTTAAATTCAGTAATTAAGCTGTGTTCTAACAGAGACCAGTGAACTTTCTGTTTTACTTTTTGTTAAAACAGACTTCTTGATTACAATTACCAAAATTCTAAAGTATATCTGTGCATTTTGAAATACAGATGTTAAGATGCTTTAATTAGCTCTTTATATAGTTAATCTAATGCTTCCTAATGAAGAATAGAGTGACATCAGAAATCTCAGATGTAGAACAGTCACCAAATCAGTAATAATATATTTGATCCTAAAATATGGCCAGGTGCTGTGGCTTGTGTCTGTAATCCCAGCACTTTGGGAGGCTGAGGCGGGCAGATTGCCTGAGCCTCAGGAGTTCAAGACCAGCCTGGGCAACATGGTAAAACCCGTCTCTACAAAAAATACAAAAATTAGCCGGGCGTGGTGGTGCACGCCTGTAGTCCCAGCTACTTAGGGGGCTGAGGTGGGAGGATTGCTTGAGCCCAGGCTGTAGGGAGCTGTGTTTGCGTCACTGCACTCCAGTCTGGGTGACAGAGCGAGACTCCATCTCTTAAAAAAAAAAAAAAGTATGTATTTATGAGTGTGTATATATATGTATTTGATTTTAAAATACAACATACTTAAGTATTCCCAATTTATTTGTTGAGTCTGCCTCTCACCTGCCAGTGTTCATCTATCTGTGCTCGGCATTGAATATAACTAATTTCAGGCTTAATCCTCTTTCGTGTAGAAAAGTATATAGCCCTTACTTTTTCTATTCATTGTGGATGCTAGTCTGTCTGAGAGAGCCTTACGGCAAAAATGAGGAGGAACAAAAGGGAAGGACACAAACCTTTATTAGACATATGAAATCACTTGGAAGTTTTTTTAGCCTTGTAATGTATCTGCATGTGGAAGTGGGGAAATTGAAACACTTATGCTTACATTCTGGTGAATTAACTGATCCAAAGCAGTAGAGAGTGTTTGATATTTTTTACTTTTCCTCATTTGAGTTCAAAGGGCTTTGCAAATTATCAGATCTTCTGCAATAAGTTGCTAAAGCTGTTTCTCACCATCCTGTAGGACAGAAAACAAATTAAGTTTTTACTAGGATTTGTTTCTATTGCTACACTAATATAAAAGATTGGCAAGGCCGGGTACAGTGGCTCACGCCTGTAATCCCAGCACTTTGGGAGGCCGAGGCGGACAGATCACGAGGTCAGGAGATCGAGACCATCTGGCTAATATGGTGAAACCCCATCTCTACTAAAAATACAAAAAATTGGCTGGGTGTGGTAGCAGGCACCTGTAGTCCCAACTACTTGGGAGGCTGAGGCAGGAGAATTGCTTGAACCCAGGAGGCGGAGGTTGCAGTGAGCGGAGATCATGCCACTGCACTCCAGCCTGGGCGACAGAGCAAGACTGTCTCAAAAAAAAAAAAAAAAGATTGGCAAATCAAGGCTCTGACCAATGTATATGGCAATCAAGGCTCTGCCAATGTGTATGACAGAGATTACTACTAACTGCTGTAATCTAAAATACAAAAGTGTAATACTCCTTTTAGAAGCAGCTTTTCATACAGAGTATATTCATCTACAAATTAGTATCCATTTAAATGAATAATGTGTAATCAGAAAATCTGCTAATCGTGCCTCTGATATTTTTCTTGTTTTCAACGTATGGTTTCAATATCTTATTTTTTCAGTTGGCCGTAAACCAAAGACCCAGCAATCACCAATTTCCAATGGGTCTCCTGAGTTAGGTATAAAGAAGAAACCAAGAGAAGGAAAAGGTAATTTGGGGAGGGTTGCTTTGGAAGTGAGATGATTTTTTTTCAGTTAGGTGACATTTTTGTATTTGTAAGAAAATTATTTCTAATACATGCACATATGAGAATACTGTCGTTGGTAATAGTTCTTAATAAGGGATGTATCAGCATCATGTGGGGAGCTTTTTCAAAATATCTGTGCCCAGTTCTACACCACAGAGATTCTGTAGCCATAGTTGTATCATGGAGGATATAGGGACTTTTGGAAAAAGTCCTAAGGATGTCTGATACATCTCCTCCTTAAGAACCATTGACTTACGGGATAATAGCACCCATCCTCATATATAGCTACCCATAATTCAAAGGGGTTTACAACTAAGCCTTGTTTCTAATAATTTCTTTCTTTTCTTATTTTTGTGAGACAGTGTCTTGCTCTGTTGCCCAGGCTGGTGTGTGGTGGTGTGATCATAGCACATTGCAGCCTTGACCTCCTGGTCTTAAGCAGTCTTCCCGCCTCAGCCTTCTGAGTTGCTGGGACCACAGGCACATGCCACCATGCCTGGCTAATTTTTTTTTTTTTTTTTTTAATTTGTTGTATAGATGAGGTCTCACTATGCCACCCAGGCAGGTCTTAAATTCCTAGGCTCAAGTGATCCTTCTGCCTCAGCCTCTGAAAGTGCTGGGACTATAGGCATGAGCCACCACACCTAGCCTGATACATAACTTCTTAACTGTTTAGAAGAATTCAAGGCGAGCTAAATTTAATTTTCCAATCAACAAATGTCAGTCACATCAGTCACAGTTCAGAACAAAACCATGTTTTTGCTTATTTATTGACTTATTTTTACAGACAGGGCTGGAATGCAGTGGCGTGACCATAGCTCACTGCAGCCTTGCGCTGCTGTGCTTATAGCCTCCCAAGTAGCTGGGACTACATGCACACACCACCGCACCCAGCTAATTTTTTTTTTTTTTTTTTAAGAGATGGGGTCTTGTGCTTTGTTGCCCAGGCGGGTCTCGAATTCCTAGCTTCAAGAGATCCTCCAGCCTCACACTCCCAGAGTGCTGGGATTATAAGCATGAGCCACTGCCCCTTGCCTATTTTTGCTTTAGAATTTGTGTATCCTGATTAAAAATGAAAACAGCACCAAACCCTCCCCCATTCTGTGCTTTCCTAAATTGTTGAGTAAGATGATTTCAAGTAACATTTCTTTTTAAAATTATTTTTATTACTTTTTTATTATCCTTTTTTTTTTTTAAATTTTAAAATCTTTTGTAGAAACAGGGTGCCCCTGTTTTGCCCAGGCTTGTCCCAAACCCCTGGCCTCAAGCGATCCTCCCATCTTGGCCTCCCAAAGTGTTGGGATTATAGGCATGAGCCACTGCACCTGGCCTTTAATTTTCTTGTCACTCAGATTCTGACAGATAAAGTCTCATTTCAGTAGTGCTTTTAGATGTGTTCTGTCTGCCAATCTGATAACCAAAAATGTATCACTTTCATGAATAAGTGTTTTCAGACCAATATTCAATAGTTGGATAAATTTTACATTAATATATTTAAATTTATTCTGTCCTTATCAGGTGGTTTGACTTAAATTATGAAGTCTAGTTAAAAAAAAATTGTCACCAGTAAGCCTACCAAGAAATTTGGTATTTCGTTAGGCCAAAAAAAAAAAAAAAAAAAAAGTGACATTGAACACTTAGGAACTGGGGACCCAATTTGGGAGAGGCTTAGGATACTTTTCTTATTTCCTTGTTTGTCTTTGGTTGTTGTACACTTCTAACATCTTAGGTTTCTTCTTTTAATTTATATCGAAAACTTTAAAAGTTACATAGCAGTAAATATTAGAAAACTAAACTGTAAATATACAGTTATTACTGTTGTCTTTTAAATAATTCTTATCCTCAGTGGTATCACTTATACTCGAACATCTTTTGCCTAACACTGGAGAAAAACTGTGACCAGTTTTTACCAGTTAAAATCACATCTCATTACAGTTTCAGTCTTGTATTAAATTCGAGGCGGTGTGTTATAATTAATTAAAGCTATTACATTCAAACCTGTATTCAAAATCCAGCCAGTGTTTTTTCTTCTGTAAAATTGTGATAATTATGTTTGTCATAGGCAAATTCCTTATTACCTGGTAAAGAAAGCTTCTCTTTCTGAATCCTGTTTTCCCTAAAACCAGAAATATAATTTTTAATAATTTTTTTCTTTAGAGACAGGGTCTCACTCTGTCACCCAGGCTGGAATACAGTGACATGATCACAACTCATTGCAGCCTCAGCCTCCCAGGCTAAAGTATTCTTCTGCCTCAGCCTCCCAAGTAGCTGGGACCACAGGCACATACCACCATGTCTGGCTAATTTGAAAATTTTTTGTAGTGACGGGTCCCCCTATGTTGCCAAGGCTGTTCTCATTTCTCATACTCCTAGGCTCAAGTGATCCTTCAGCCTTGGCCTCCTTAGAATTGTTCATTTTAACTTGGGGATGGCAACATGGGTGCAGTGAGTGTTTAAAGATAATCTGAGGGCTTTTGATGAGTTTAATTCAAAACATGGAAACCTTATGTACAGGGCATTGTCTGTGTTATACGAACATTTCTTGTAGAGTAAAATCTTTGCTCACATTTACTACTATGTGAACAAAATAAAAATGCAAAAAAAAAATGTTTATGTAACTGAAGATTATACATGATTTGTTTTAATAGTTTTTAGGTAGTGATGCTGGTGTAATAGGGTCCTAGAGACACAAATGTAACATTGTAAAGTTAAAAGTCATTTTTTTGTTTGTTTGTTTGTTTTTTTGAGATGGAGTTTCGCTCTTGTTGCCCAGGCTGGAGTGCAATGGCGTGATCTCAGTTCACCGCAACCTCTGCCTCCCGGGTTCAAGTGATTCTCCTGCCTCAGCCTCCCTAGTAGCTGGGATTACAGACATGTGGCACCACGCCTGGCTAATTTTTATATTTTTAGTAGAGATGGGGTTTCTCCATGTCGGTCAGGCTGGTCTCAAACTCCCGACCTCAGGTGATCCGCCTGCCACGGCCTCCCAAAGTGCTGGGATTACACACATGAGCCAACACGCCCGGCCAAAGGTCA
Source organism: Nomascus leucogenys (assembly GCF_006542625.1). Lineage (NCBI taxonomy): Eukaryota > Metazoa > Chordata > Mammalia > Primates > Hylobatidae > Nomascus > Nomascus leucogenys. The sequence continues at coordinate 17,447,063 of NC_044387.1, forward strand.
GCTTTTTTAGGTCAGTAGATGCATAATGGGTTGAACTCTGCGTTATTAATAAACTTACTGGATTTTCAAGGAAAGCCACAATGAAAGTGAAATGCCAGAGAAAAAACATCAGTACTTTGATTGAAGGTGTTGGGGTAGTGGTAGCTTGTTTTCGAAGCTTCCCACATAGCCTATATCTTAGATCTGGATTTAAGGATAGTAAACGAATAGTGCATGGAATCCTACAGATGACCTATCTTTTTCGTCTCAGGACTCTTTTCTGTTCTTTTTCTCTTGAGACGGAGTCTCGTTCTGTCGCTCAGGCAGGAGTGCAGTGGCGTGATCTCTGCTCACTGCAACATCCGCCTCCTGGGTTCAAGTGATTCTCCCGCTTCTGCCTCGTGAGTAGCTGGGATTACCGGCACCCGCCATCATGCCTGGCTAATTTTTGTATTTTTGTAGAGATAGGGTTTCACCATGTTGGCCAGGCTGGTCATGAACTCCTGACCTCAGGTGATCCACCCACCTTGGCCTCCCAAAATGCTGGGATGACAGGCGTGAGCCACCTTGCCCAGCCTTCTGTTCTTCTATTAATAAGAACCTTGGCACCTAGAGGTTATGAAGGAATAAAATAAAAACAATCTGAAAAGCCTCTTCTAATGACTGCTGCCCACTACTCTCTCCTCCTTAATAAGGGAAAAAAGAGTGTGATACTTTCTTCTTTTTGGGATCAAGTTTTTTATTTTACTTGCCCAGATTCCTTTTTGTTCTTTTATGCACATCCTAGCCATCTTCCAAGACTTGATGATGGCCTCCCAGTCCACTTTATTTTCACTCCTGGAATCCCACAGACATATTTTCTATGATTATTTGGAATATAATTATGCATTGCTTTGTGATAGACCTTATATTGTTTCAAATTGTTATTTATTTCTTGCATTGTTGTTTAACTTATCATCTACTTTCTTTTCCCTTCTCAACTAAATTATAAATTCCTTGAGGCAGGGACCAGGTTTTAAATTCATCTCCTTAAGCATGGTATGCGATGAATAAGCATTTTATTCTGCAGAAATATTCTAATATTTCCTCATTTTAAAATTTTACTAGTAGTGTGATCCAGAGCTAATGTTACAGTTAACATTTGATGAATACTTGACTAATTTTAAGGAATTACCGTATTTTTCCATTTTGGGACCTCAGATTTTAAGATATAAGTATATATAATGAAATCCTTTAAACATTATCTTCTGTCTACTGGGTGTAATCAGTAGAAAGCGATTAGAAATTTTTTTTTTTAAATCTGTTTTTAGAGGCAGTAATGTTCTTTTTTTTTTTTTCTTTTTTCCGAGACAGGGTTTCACTCTGTCGCCCAGGCTGGAGTGCAGTGGTGCGATCTCGGCTCACTGTAACCTCTGCTTCCTGGGTTCAAGCGATTCTCATGCCTCAGCCTCCCAAGTAACTGGGATTACAGGTGTGTGCCACCATGCCCAGCTAAATTTTACATTTTTAGTAGAGATGGGGTTTCACCGTGTTGGCCAGGCTGGTCTCGAACTCCTGACCTCACATGATACGCCCACCTCCCGGCCTCCCAAAGTGCTGGGATTACAGGTGTGAGCCACCACATCCAGCCAACAGTAATGTTCTTTGCTATCAAGTGTTAATTGACTGGTAGTACTGAGGAAAATGATAAGAAAACGCTTAAAGGGTTGAGGGTAGTTTGCACTTATAATACATACACCTCAGAGTTCATGCCTGTAGGTGAATCAAAGAAAAGTAAGTTTCTTACAAAAAGACCCTATGTCTGATGCCTAAAAGTTTTATACATTTCATTGTATTTTGCTTGCCTATCCAATAAAATTACTAAGTACCTTTTGATGAATTTTGATCATGGAATTTAGGCTTATCATATGATAAAGAAAGGTGTAAATAAATTTATTCAGTTTAAATCTGTATAAACTAATAAATTTGATTCTGTTTAATTCAGGTTAACTTTGCCTAAGCAATTATGCCTTTGCCTTTACTGAACTCCAAATCTAGGATAGGGTGATGTGTAATAGTATAAAAGCCAGAACCTGTATTTTAGCATCATAACTATAAGCATACATAGGGGATACCTTTTTTTAAAAGTAGAAACAGGCCGGACACGGTGGCTCACACCTGTAATCCCAGCATTTTGGGAGGCTGAGGCGGGTGGATCACCTGAGGTCAGGAGTTCAAGACCAGCCTGGCAACATGGTGAAACCCGGGTGTGGTGGATTGTGCCTGTAATCCCAGCTACTCGGGAGGCTGAGGCAGGAGAACTGCTTGAACCTGGGAGGTGGAGGTTGGAGTGAGCCAAGATGGTGCCACTACACTCCAGCCTGGGCGACAGAACAAGACTCTGTCTCCAAAAAAAAAAAAAGTAGAAACAAGTATATTCAGGATTTTTATGTTACAATGAAGGACACTTTATTTGCTTTTAATTATGTATTTAATTATGTTAATGAATTTTTAATCAATGTCTGTCATTGTTTTTAAAGGAAACACAACCTATTTGTGGGAGTTTCTTTTAGATCTACTTCAAGATAAAAATACTTGTCCCAGGTATATTAAATGGACTCAGAGAGAAAAAGGCATATTCAAGCTGGTGGATTCAAAGGCTGTCTCTAAGCTTTGGGGAAAGCATAAGAACAAACCAGACATGAACTATGAAACCATGGGACGAGCTTTGAGGTAAAAACTCAGCTAGTATTCAAACAAAATTTGTGTATTTCTTTATATTGTCTATTAGCTGTTTAAAGAGAAGCTGAAAATCCTTTACAACTTTTAACTTTGGGGGATACTCTAGAGGAGCTTCTTAGATTTGGAAGTAGGTGGGGAGATAGGAGTTTGGTCTATGTGCTTATAATTTTAACATAATTGGAAAATTCATTTTTGCAGAAAATGTGCTTTTGTACTTAGGACTGTTTCTTAATAGAAATTATGAAGTTGTAGGCTTAAAAAAACTAAACCTCAACAAATTATGGTTCTTATAGTTAGTTTTTTAGTTTTTAGGAGTTTGTTATAAATGGATTTATGTTGATAGGAAAATTTATCTTAAGTTTTATCAGTTTGGCCGGGCACGGTGGCTCACACCTATAATGCCAGAACTTTGGGAGGCTGAGGCGGGCGGATCACTTGAGGTCAGGAGTTCAAGACCAGCCTGGCCAACATGGGGAAACCCTGTCTCTTCTAAAAATATAAAAATTAGCCAGGCCTGGTGGTGTTCGCCTGTAATCCCAGCTATTTGGGAGGCTGAGGTAAGAGAATTGCTTGAACCCAGGAAGCGGAGGTTGCAGTGAGCCAAGAATGTGCCATTGCACTCCAGCCTGGGCGACAGAGCAAGACTCTGTCTCCAAAAAAAAAAAAAAAATTATCAGTTTGATAAACCCACACAATTCTTTCGTTGTAAAGTACATGGCTTCTTCTAATTAAGGGTGTTTTTAAGTGAACACATGGTTTATGTGACAGTATTCGCATATCTCTACTAAGTAAGTGTGGCTTAGGTGATTTTTCCAGTAATATCAGTTTGTTTTTATAACCTATGTAAATCAGAAAATAATTTCTACCATTGTCAGTATAGTAAAATATTCAATGGTAAGGTAAATTATTTCTTTTAAGAAAAAGAATGAACTTTCAGCCAGTTTATAGGTCTTAAGTTTGTAGGACCTTGGCCCCAGGTTCCAACTTGATTCCTACTCTAAATTTGTAACCTTTTGAGCAGTCTAGGCAGTAAGAGTTTGTTTTTTTCTCATCTGTTATTAGGGATAAGGGAATTTTTCTGTTACTATCCACTGTACATGGTCTTTTTGGCGGGGGTGGAGTGGGGTGGAGAAATAATATACTTGATTAATTTGGTACATTTTCCTCTTACAGATACTACTACCAAAGGGGAATTCTTGCGAAGGTTGAAGGACAGAGGCTTGTATATCAGTTCAAGGATATGCCCAAAAACATAGTGGTCATAGATGATGACAAAAGTGAAACCTGTAATGAAGATTTAGCAGGAACTACTGATGAAAAATCATTAGAACGAGTGTCACTGTCTGCAGAAAGTCTCCTGAAAGCAGCATCCTCTGTTCGCAGTGGAAAAAATTCATCCCCTGTAAACTGCTCCAGAGCAGAGAAGGGTGTAGCTAGAGTTGTGAATATCACTTCCCCTGGGCACGATGCTTCATCCAGGTCTCCTACTACCACTGCATCTGTGTCAGCAACAGCAGCTCCAAGGTAAGTGAAGTAAACCATTAGTTATAATGTATTTACTTTTTTAAAAAGTCTCTGTGGTGAAAACAAAATGTCCTTTTGCTTAATATTAATGTTCTAAGAACCCAGTGTTGTCAGGACTTTGAAAAGTGCTTGATGTTTTAATTATATTTTTATTGTTGTTAAAGTAGATGTCTTGCTGGGTTCAGTGGCTCACGCCTGTAATCCTAGCACTTTGGGAGTCCAAGACAGGAGGATTGCCTGAGGACAGGAGGTCATCACAAGCTTTGGCAACATAATGAGACCTCCTCTCTATAAAATAAAAATAAAAAATTGCTGAGCATGGTGGCACACACCTGTAGTCCTAACTACTCAGGAAGCTAAGGCAGGAGAGTCACTTGAGCTTAGAAGTTGGAGGTTGTAGTGAGCTAAGATTGCACCACTATACTCCAGCCTAGGCAGCAGACTGAGACCTTATCTCAAAAAAAAAAATAAAAAAAAGTAGATGTCTTAAATAACCTGAATTGGTTTTTATGGTTTTATCGATGGAGCTTAATGTAGGCTTTAGTTTTTAAAATATATTTGTGTCATGGTATGTTTGTGTCAAACATCAGGGATTGCCAGTACCTCTGTAAAATTTGGGAGCACTAATTTTACACATTTTGGATTTGTATTCATCTTTTACCCAGGAGACCTATTTTCTCATTTGGCATTAAATATAATCAGCTTTTTTCTTTCTAATGTACTAGGACAGTTCGTGTGGCAATGCAGGTACCTGTTGTAATGACATCATTGGGTCAGAAAATTTCAACTGTGGCAGTTCAGTCAGTTAATGCAGGTGCACCATTAATAACCAGCACTAGTCCAACAACAGCGACCTCTCCAAAGGTAGTCATTCAGACAATCCCTACTGTGATGCCAGCTTCTACTGAAAATGGAGACAAAATCACCATGCAGCCTGCCAAAATTATTACCATCCCAGCTACACAGCTTGCACAGTGTCAACTGCAGACAAAGTCAAATCTGACTGGATCAGGAAGCATTAACATTGTTGGAACCCCATTGGCTGTGAGAGCACTTACCCCTGTTTCAATAGCACATGGTACACCTGTAATGAGACTATCAATGCCTACTCAGCAGGCATCTGGCCAGACTCCTCCTCGAGTTATCAGTGCAGTCATAAAGGGGCCAGAGGTTAAATCGGAAGCAGTGGCAAAAAAGCAAGAACATGATGTGAAAACTTTGCAGCTAGTAGAAGAAAAACCAGCAGATGGAAATAAGACAGTTACCCACGTAGTGGTTGTCAGTGCGCCTTCAGCTATTGCCCTTCCTGTAACTATGAAAACAGAAGGACTAGTGACATGTGAGAAATAAAATAGCAGCTCCACCATGGACTTCAGGCTGTTAGTGGCAGTACTGACATAAACATTTGCAAGGGAAGTCATCAAGAAAAGTCAAAGAAGACTTTAAAACATTTTTAATGCATATTCGAAAACAATCAGACTTTACTGGAAATAAATTACCTATCCCATGTTTCAGTGGGAAATGAACTACATATTGAGATGCTGACAGAAAACTGCCTCTTACAGTAGGAAACAACTGAACCCATCAATAAGAAAAAGGATTGAAAGGGACCAAGCAGCTCACTACGATATCAAGTTACACTAAGACTTGGAACACTAACATTCTGTAAGAGGTTATATAGTTTTCAGTGGGAGGGGTTGGGATGGGTAATCTCATTGTTACATATAGCAATTTTTGATGCATTTTATATGCATACCAGCAATTATTACTGTGTTCGCACAGTTCTCACTTAACTGGTGCTACGTGAAGACTCTGCTAATATAGGTATTTTAGAATGTGAATTGAAGAATGGATCCCAAAAACTTCAGAAAGAGGATAGCAAAAAAAGATCTAGTGCGATTTTTTATATATATATATATATATATATACACACACATATATATATATCATATAGCTTAAGCTGATTTAAAACAAAGGCCTTAGACTAATTTTCGGTTTTCTTTCTTGAAATAAGCTAATGGCTTGTTTGTGTAAAGCTTTTTTATTAAAAGAAAAATTTTAAAAATCTTGTACCTAGCACAGTATTGTTATAGAATTTACATGTAACATTTTATATGGTAGTTTAAGTCTGTCAGTTTCTTAATTGTGGACAAATTAACAGTTGGCCTTTTGCTGTAACATGCCTGTGTCACTCACTTAGCCCTGGCATTTGTGCAGACACATCATTTTCAGTTCTGCTGTCACTTGGAAGTTCAGGCTCAGCATGAATTTTTGTCAGGTAGCTCTAATACCTGGAGTTTTCTTTCTTTCTTTTTTTGTTTTGTTTTGTTTTGTTTTTTAGTTGAAGTTTATGAGGGAAATACCAGTGTTCAGATTTGAACTATAATAGTTTGTATATTCAACATTTGAAGTATATTCTATTTTGTTGTACTCTTGTTTCAAAGTGTATTCAAGTAGGTTTTCTGAAATATAGAAATGAAATTTATCTTCTGTTTTGGTCTCTGGTGATATTTTAAACAATATTTAAAAGCCACTATAGAAGTGTTTTAGTTAAGAAGTGATAAAACATCTCTATTCTCCTTCCCAACTACTGCATGAAGAAATTCTACTTCTGTTTTGTTCCATTATATTAATATTTGGCAAATATCTGCATGTTGCCAGTTTCTTTCTAATTATAATGATGAACTATAATGTTCTGCTTAACATAATGAATTTAGTATTTTAGTTGGCTGCACTTAAAGAATTTATATTTGTAAAACACTTCAAACCATTTGTTTCACAATCAGACCTTTTGTGGATAAAAGGAACAATTACTCTTCTAACCCTTTTACAGATTAGGAAGTTAAGGTATCTGAAGGATTACATAAACTATGTAATTTCAATACTGTCTGTCACTCCATATCTTAATGCTCTTTCTACTACAAAGAAAAGTTACCTATTTTTACATGTTTTAGAAATGTAGATGAACTCATACATAATATTTTTTGTCTTTTAATTGTGTATTTGATCACATACTAAGGTCAGAGATTGTTTATAACAGTTCCCTTTGTAATCTTTTAAACTTTTCCATAAATATATTGATGATACTTTTATACAAAAGCTCAAAGAAAAACTCATTTGATTCTTTTCCCATTTGGGAGTTACTCTCAAATTCTATCTCCTTTTAAAACATTTCCAAAATATTTCAGCTTTGAAAAGCAATATTAAGTGCTTTGGCACTTAATTGTATTATCTTGTTTATTGCACTGTGACTTCATTTGTTTGTCATGTCTTCCATAATACTCATTTAGAGCAACGATTATATTTTATGCCATACCTACCCCTCTCCCCAAGTGCTGAGCATATTAGACACTCAGGTCAGACATTTATTGATTTTAGGAACATTTGCTGAGAATATAAGTCACATGCTTAAATACTTTGCTTCTATGCTGGATTCTTCATCAGTTCTAACAGGGTTAAACCAGGGCTATCTAGCTACCTCTGCTACTCTACTGGAAATTTTTTTCTCTTTGAGAATAAGCACATCTAAAGTCTAGACTTGGAGCCAGGTGTGGTGGCTCACGCCTGTAATCCCAGAACTTTGGGAGCCAAGGTGGGTGGATTCCTTGAGGCCTAGAGTTTGAGACCAGCCTGGCCAACATGGTGAAACCCCGTCTCTACTAAAAATACAAAAATTAACCGGGAGTGGTGGCGCATGTTGGTAATCCCAGCCCCTCAGGAGTCTGAGGCACAAGAATCTCTTGAATCTGGGAGGTGGAGGTTGCAGTGAGCCAAGATGATGCCACTGCACTCCCTCCAGCCTGGGTGACAACGAGATTCTGTCTGAAAAAAAAAAAAAAAAAAAAAAAAAAAAAAAAAAAAAGTCTAGACTTGGAAACATACATGTTGACAGTATATACTTATCAGAATGTTGCAGATTGAAATTAATGATGTGCCTCACCCCCATCCTTCCGGCCCTTTTAATGCTATGGCTTTTAATCTCAGCCCTTCCAAACTATAAATCAACATAATTTATAGTTGCTTTTTTGTGTTCAGTGTATTAGAGGGAAAGCCATATAACCTTGGCTTGATGCTACTACATTTTACAGCCTCACTTGATCTTTAAATTATGATCAGTAGTCTATCAGTTCTTCTTTAGGCCACTTTCCAGCATCAATTCCAGCCTTCACCACCCTTCTCACCAGATAACCAGTATACCTCTATACAGAGGACATGGTCATGAGCTGTGAATTCCCTCCATTCCTGGACCCCTTGCTACAGATGATTTACTTACTCCAACATCCATCCTTACCACCTGTCTCAGGAAGGAGGGTGCCCTTCCTCCTGTACTCAGCATCTCCCTTTCACACCTACTTGGTCTCCTTGCTCCAACAATTGATAGCCTATCTTTCTGTCCCTTCTTTTTCTTCAAATAGCCTGCAGTCTGAATTCTTGCTTAGAAACAGTTCTCCATGAGATCTCCAGTAACCCAATTGTCAAACGGACACTTTGGTTCACTTAATCTCATGCCTACCTCACAAAACTTACTTGGTTTCCCATGTTTACTTCCTGCCTAACCAACTTGTTTTTTCTTTGTTCTTTCTGCTTATGGGCTTCTTTCTTCTTTTCCTCATACAATTGTTGTCAGGATTAAATGAGTTAATATATTAAGGATTTGTAACTAGTGTCTGGCACATAGAAAACACTTTTATTAGACGTTTACTACTATTATTTCACTAACATAATTGTTAGGTAATCTCATCCATGCCTATGGTTTTTACTACCAAATCTATTGTTAAAGCCTAGACTTTTACGCTGTCATTTTATTTTCTCTTGGAATGCTTCATGAAATTGCATGTCACCCTTGTGCAGGGGCTGTGTTAATCCTTGTATCATTCCAGTATTAGGATATGTGTTGCTGAAGCAGGCACTACTGTATCTTAGGTGGGTTTATCTAATTGCCACTGGCTATTTCTTCCTGAGTATTCAATTGAGCTCTCTTCCCTCCAAAATCTGTTTCTCTTAGCCCAATAAATACCAGCAACCCATTACTCATACAAGAAACAACCTGGGGGCCATCCTAGATACTTTACCTCTTCTAATCATTAACCAAATTTCTACTCATGGTACCTTCTAAATACCTTCTTTTCCATCCTCCCTGTCTTTCTTTGTCTCACCAAGTCTCCCTCTAATCCATTCTCCAGGCTACCAGCTGAGAGCTTTCTAAATTAGCAGCTTTCATCACTCATGAACCTTTGTGATGGCTTCAGATTCTTCAGTGGCATCTCTTGCTAAAAAGATATGCCTAAGCATAGCAATTAAAGTCCTTTGATCTGGGCTCTGCCTATCTCCCCAAGCCTCATTCTCTTGCTACTCCTCTTTTAGACTTACCTGGGCTATAATATTTCATTTTTTCCCAAATATTCTAGGCATTCATGCCTCATGAGCCATCCATTGATGGCTTCTTTCTGGACAACTCGTTCCTCCTTCACCTACATTGGAGTTCAGTTTTATTTACTGAGATATGAGGTGACAGACATCAAAATAAAAGTTTCTGAAATAGGCGTGGAAACCATTCAGGTTGGGGAGTGAGTAAGCGAGCTCAGAACTTAAAGAGTAGAAAGAATAAAGTATATAAAGATAGGTTGGGGAAGAAGAAAAAGAATCAGCAACGGATGTCAAGGACTATTCATAGAGAGTAAACAGGACAGATAAGGTAACATTTCAAGATATGGCGGCAACATCAAGTGCAGAAAGGCAAAGCAAATCAGGCTAAAGAAAAAGCCAAAGGCCAGGTGCAGTGGCTCAAGCTTGTAATCCCAGCACTTTGGGAGGCCGAGGAGGGTGGATCACAAGGTCAGGAGATCAAGACCATCCTGGCTAACACGGTGAAACCCCATCTCTACTAAAAATACAAAAAATTAGCAGGGTGTGGTGGCACACACCTATAATCCCAGCTACTCAGGAGGCTGAGGCAGGAGAATCACTTAAACCTGAGAGGCGGAGGTTGCAATGAGCCGAGATGGCGTCACTGCACTCTAGCCTGGGCAATAGAGCGAGACTCCGTCTCAAAAAAAAAAACAACAAAAAAAACTAATTGCTTAATGCAAAATACTGCATATCAAAGACAAAACAAAGCTGTGAATTATAAATAGGCTGTAAACTAACAGCAGAGTTACTTTCTCCCAAGATAATTGTTCACATCCATTGCACTGTAGAATCTTTATTTTTTGAGAGTCTCGTTCTGTCGCCCAGGCTGGAGTGCACTAGTGCCATCTTGGTTCACTGCAACCTCCGCCTCCTGGCTTCAAACGATTCTCCTGCTTCAGCCTCCTGAGTAGCTGGGATTACAGGCACGCACAACCATGCCTGGCTAATTTTTCATATTTTCAGTAGAGATGGGGTTTCACCATGTTGGCCAGGCTGGTCTCAAACTCCTGATCTCAGGTGATCCACCTGCCTCGGCTTCCCAAAGTGCTGGCATTATAGGCGTGAGCCATCACACCCAGCCTGCACTCTTACCTAACTTTGAGAAACTTGTCTATTTAGGTAAGTGATACTGTCACTGCCCAAAAAGGAAAAATACTAATCTATATAATCTGCAAATTATTTCTGAATTGTAGGACATTAATTCACTTGAATCCAGTGGTTACTTTGTGCCTCACATTAGAAATAGCTGGGAAGCTTTTCATAAGCATGTGTCTTAGCTCCTACTCCATACCAATTAAGTCAGTGTTTGGGAAAGGGAGCCAGGCATCTTTATTTTTAAAATATCTCTAGGTGATTTCATTGTGCAGCAACATTTTAGAACCACTGCCTTATAGTTACAATAAGAAAGCGTTAACATTTAGGGTTCTGTGTTCCAACCCAAGTGTTCCAAAAATGGAAAAAGGTAGTTTGAGATATATTACAAATAGCTTTTTTAAAAACCTACATACTGTGTATTTTATTGATTCTAAAGCCTTTTTCTTATATTTAACATGTCTTTAATTAGGATGACTCTATAAGAGTCTTATGAAACAGTACACCAAGTTAATGTGCCTTGTCTCTTCAAAGAAATTACTCTGGAAAGCTATATGCTAATTCTAATAATGTTACCATTCAAAATACTTTTAAATGGCTTTTTAGAGGAAAATCTAAATTTTACATATATATTTTTTCTTTTTTTTTTTGAGACGGAGTCTCGCTCTGTCGCCCAGGCTGGAGTGCAGTGGCGCGATCTCGGCTCACTGCAAGCTCCACCTCCCGGGTTCACGCCATTCTCCTGCCTCAGCCTCTCCGAGTAGCTGGGACTACAGGCGCCCGCCACTACGCCCGGCTAATTTTTTTTGTATTTTTAGTAGAGACAGGGTTTCACCGTGGTCTCGATCTCCTGACCTCGTGATCCACCCACCTCGTGATCCACCCGCCTCGGCCTCCCAAAGTGCTGGGATTACAAGCGTGAGCCACCGCGCCCGGCCTAATTTTACATATATTTAACAGAGACAAATTTCCTGTTGAAGATTTTAGTTTTAAAAAGAGCTGCGTCATTTGAAGTTAATGTGATGTGAATCAAGCTAGGTAATGTCATATTTGGTTCAAATGGAGATGTGGCTATGAGATTGACACAAGTTTTCTTAAGAGCTTCATCAAACATATGGAAGCAGTTCCAAAAAGTTTCCCAAACATTTTTGGGCAGTGGCAGCAGTAACTCAGAGTTTTAAAATTCAAATCAGAATTTTAAGAAACCTTAGAGATTATTCCTTTATTACAAATGAAGAACCTAAGGTTCAGGAAAACTTTTGACTCATCAGTTGGTTCAGATAGTCACTGGCAGAACTGCAAAGAACTCACCCTCTGACTCCCAGTTGAGTTTTAGCCTGAACTCCCACTCATTCCCATCCAAAAACAAGTGGGGGTGAGGGTTGCAGGGAGGGAAACAAGTTTCCCACAAACTGAATTTTAAAATATAGCAGAATTTTGCTGGGTGTTCTCTGCAGGTTTACCAGTCTGTGGAAACCAGAATCAGATGTCAGACATATACCTTAGGTCCAGTCTTCCACCATCTTTTTTTTTTTCCGGGAGATAGTCTAGCTCTGTCACCCAGGCTGGAATGTAGTGGCACGATCTCAGCTCACTGCAACCTCTGCCTCCCAGGTTCAAGCAATGCTCCCAGCTCATCCCCCGGAATAGCTAGGATTAGGCGCCTGCCAACACGCCCGGCTAATTTTTGTGTTTTTAGTAGAGACAGGGTTTTACCATATTGGCCAGGCTGGTCTCGAACTCCTGACCTCAGGTATCCACCCACCTCGGCCTCCCAAAGTGCTGAGATTACAGGCGTGAGCCACCACGCCCGGCCCATTTCCACTTGTATGGTTTCCATTCCTGTATGCAAGTTGTCTGGATCTTGAAGCCTGAACCTGTTTAATATGGCAAGATATTTAATCAGTATCCTGCTTTATTGCTACAAGAGTTTCAGATAGCTTACATATAAGAATAAATTGCCAGGCGTGGTGGCTCACACCTGTAATCCCAGCACTTTGGGAGGCTGAGGTGGGCAGATCATCTGAGGTCAGGAGTTCAAGACCAGCCTGACCAACATGGAGAAACCCCGTCTCTACTAAAAATAGAAAAAAAATTAGCCAGGCACGGTGGCGCATGCCTGTAATCCCAGCTACTTGGGAGGCTGAGGCGGGAGAATTGCTTGAACCTGGGAGGTGGAGGTTGTGGTGAGCCGGGATCGCACCATTGCCCTCCAGCCTGGGCAACAAAAGCAAAACTCCGTCTCAAAAAAAAAAAAAAAAAAAAAAAAGAATAAAGAATAAATGGAAGTCAACAAAAACAGGTACAAGAAATTTCAGTGAAGAAAAAAGGAATTTCAAATAAATTACAAAAGAAAACCAATACAGCGAATATATGCTGTAAAGTGTTACACAGTCATTAAAATCCAGCTATATACTAGCTTTGAATATATTGGCAGCCAATAAAGATAACCAGTTGAGATTCATACAGTCCAAGTTTACCAGATGCTTAGGAGACGCAAAGCTTTGCCTAGCATTCTGTCAAGAAGGGTTTTGCTGCCTGTGTGACTAATCTTACATGAATGTTTTCCCAGAATTGAGTTTTCCAAAGAAATATGGTAACAAGGGGCTGGAGTTGTGGGTATTCTGTTTTGTCATTCAAAGGCAGATCTTTCTACATTACAAATCAAAGTACAACTGACAACCTCTCGAAATTGAAGAACCTAAGCACTAGCCCACAACCTCACATCTGCCTAGAGGAACAACTGGGTAGAAAAGACCAACCAACCAATCTTTTGCCCTTCAGTCAGCCCTTCTGCCTATTTTGGGCTTAAATTTCTATAAACACTTAGTTCTGCCCTTTCAAATTGAAGGGTTATTCTCTTTGGTGGAAAAATTAGGAGTGGGTTGTTATGACATGAAATACAGAGGGCCCTTCCCTTTTTTGTTTTGAAACTTAGCCATTATTATTCTGTGCCTTACAATATGTATTTTAAAATTTACATTATTTTACAGATCTCACAAATCTATGAGGTTGAGAGGGCAGATATACTCTATGGATGAGAAAACTTAGGCTGTAGAGATGGAGCGACTTGTTCAGGGTCACACTGGTGACAGCTAAGTCTTTTCAGTTACAGCCTGTGCCCTTTGACATGTTGCTTTTTTCCTCTCCCCTTATTTTACATACCCTAGTTCCAGGCCTTTGCCATTCTGGTGTTTGACTATGGCTCACAAATCTCTTGCTAATATCTATCCACTCCAGGTAAAAAGTCTGCCTGTCCTATATTTTTATACATGTCATTTTAAAGAAAGAGTTGATTAGAGCTCTTTATGCATGCACATTCATTTCTTGGATGCCTTTCCTTTAAATCATGTTTTAGTTTTCTCTGTTTTTAGAATTTAATTCTTGGGAATCTTTCAAGTCTAACACACGTGATAAGTAATGCATATATATGTAACTATATGCAACATTCCCTTCATTATTAATCTTGGCTGTTTTAAAAAATGGTTTGAATACAGAATATTTGCATCAACTTTTTCCTTTAATTTGAAATACTAGAGTAGCTGTTCTTATTGCTTCCTTTAAAAACTATGACTGAAGTACGCAAACAGTATCAAATGTTCTACTTTGGGCAAAACTAGACTTCACTGTATCAGAAAACTGGAAATCCAGGCCTGGCGTGGTGGCTCATGCCTGTAATCCCAGCTACTAGGGAGGGTAAGGCAGGAGAATCACTTGAACCTGGGAGGCGGAGGTCGCAGTGAGCCGAGATCGCACCTCTGCACTCCAGCCCAGGCAACAGAGTGAGACTCCATCTTAAAAACCCCCCCCCCCCCCAAAAAAAAAAAAAAAACACTGGAAATCCATTATATTCCAGTATTCAGCCACCATATCTTGCTTCTGGTCTAATACTGTATGTATGATACTGCATGTGTATTTGACTTACATGTTTGACCATTTGACCATGTTTAACAAATCTCTTGCTACACTGCAGTGTCTATTCTCCCCGTTTGTGTTCACTCAAAGCCAAAGAAACGGTGGTAGGGAAGAAGCAAGCACTTTGGAGTCAAGACAGACCTGAGTTTGAATCCTGACTCAGCTACTATTTATTAGCTATCACTTTGCTCAAATTAGTTGACCTTTTGAGCCCCTGTCTATAGTTTTAAGATCATATGTAAAGCTCTTGGAGTCAAAGGAACTCAAATGTTAATTTCATCATATGTATACACCATGCCTTATTTAAATAAACAACCCGGTCAGTCATTACTACCACCACGTACTACGGTATCTACTGAAATGTGGCATGAAGAAAACCAAAACTTATGCCATTCCTACTCCCTCTTCAAATTTGCAATTTACCTTCTGAGACTCAATGACAAAATAGTGTACAGGAAAATAGAAAAATAAAAACCAGAAACAATAGTATATAGGGTATAATAGGAAAAGCAGAATGAAAGGTACATATGGATGGAATAAGGGATCTATGCAAGGAACATGCAACTTAGGGTGGGGCACAGTGGCTCATGCCTGTATTCCCAGCACTTTGGGAGGTGGAGGTAGGAGGATCACTTGAGCCCAGGAGTTCGAGACCAGCCTGGGCAACATGGTGAAACCCCATCTCCACAAAAAATAAATTTTAGCTGGGCATGGTTTCATGTGCCTGTGGTCCCAGCAGCTTGGGAGGCTGAGGTGGGAGGATCACTGGAGCCCATGGGGTAGAGACTACAGTGAGCTATGATCACACCACTGCACTGCAGCCCGGGTGACACAGCAACAACCTGTCTCAAAAGAAAAAAGCAACCTATTAAGATTTATATACTACTAAAAAATTAGAAGGCTCACATATGACTTTAAAAAAATTTTCTTTTTCAGTTCCTGGTAATGCATCAGTGAAGGATTCAATCTCCTGCAGTGATAACTAGAAAGGATAACTCAGAGTTTCACTGGATTTTTTCCAATCCCCTTAACTCATAGTAACATACCAATCATATGTTGGTGTTTCCAGAACTGATTTTGTCTGGTGGCATGCCCATGCACCCATATGCCCGCCCTCAACTCATACCCTGTTAATTTTGTTGGCAGACAACACTTGAAACTCAAACATTATTTTGGCCTTCATTCTCATCCAGATTTATTTAAGGCTGCCATGGTTTCTCTTCCGGTTGAAGTATTTTGGGGTAGGTAAACAATGTACCTGCACTAATGAGTATTCTAATCAGTATGACTAGCAATTAGTCATGCTAAAATCTTAACCAATTCTACATTTGGTAGATGTTCCTGTGCTTGTCCCCAAAATTGTGTGCATACTATGTTACTTCTGAAAACCTCATTTGTTTTAAAAGTGGTTCTATTACAGAATGAGTGATCCATTTCAGTGGACGTTGTTGCAGCTACCACATACATACAGCATAAGTGCCATCAACTTGCAGCTACAGATCTATGTTCGTTCACTTTTACAGTGAAGGCTCCGTGTGTGAATGGATATATGTGGATATGATACAACAGTATTAAAGGAGAAAATCTACTCCCAGATTCTTTTTGGACCACAAAGACATTAAAAGCACTAGCTTTAAAAGACCATTTATTAATCTTATGTATTTACAACTCACAAATTAAAGTATCTATTACCAATAAGTTATTTTGTTTGGAAGAGGCTTTACCTGTAATTTTTACTTTTATTTCTGATGGAAGAGAATTCCAGGTTTTTAAATTTATTTATTTATTTTTTATTTTTTTTTGAGATGGAGTTTCACTCTTGTTGCCCAGGATAGAGTGCAATGGTGCGGTCTCAGCTCACTGCAACCTCCACCTCCCAGGTTCAAGCGATTGCTCCTGCTTTAGCCTCCCAAGTAGCTGGGATTACAGACACCTGCCACCATGCCCAGCTAATTTTTGTATTTTCAGTAGAGACGAGGTTTCACCATGTTGGCCAGGCTGGTTTCGAATTCCTGACCATAGTTGATCCGCCCGCCTTGGCCTCCCAAAGTGCTGGGATTACAAGCATGAGCCACCACACCTGACCCAGGTTATCTAGCTTTTTACATCCTTCTTTCTAGATATTCTGAATCACAGTATCTGGCTATCTTAGGAAATTTCAATGAAAGCCCATTAACAGGCTTTCTAGAAAGTTTCGTATCTCTGAAAAGAAGGTCCTACTGACTCTCTTGGCCACTGCCAGATACAGCTTCTAAATAACCGATTGTGAATAGCACATTCCAATACAAATAATGATGACATCGAGTGACTGATATCAAATGCATACCAGTATTATTCCAATGGTAAAGTTTAAATATATAACAGCAATAATGAAAACTAATTGGTTAAATAATTGAAAACTAATTGGAATCTCTTCAAGAAACACAATAACAGGGAACATAGAGGCAGGACAAGGATTATTTTTGAAGAATGTATCAAAGAAATCTGACATTTAAATAACAAAAGCCCCTCCAGGCTAAATAGTTCCTTTGTACTCATTTTGTTACAGCCCAAATGAAAATATTTTAAAGCTTTATGAAAATTACCATAAATTACTTTCTCTATAACTTCTCTTGCATGGTTCTAAAATGTTCATAATGCTATAACTTATTTACTTAATTTTATATGAAGATATAAAAAATAAATATTGCCATGCATATTGTTGACATTTTAAAAACCCACAAATAACTTAAAATGCTGTTTAAAGAAATTGCTGCTACATACTATTATGGAAGATTCAAGCAAGTCTGAGTTTTTATAGCATCCTCAAACTGAAAAATCTTCAAAATAACCAAATTTATTATTATTTTAGAAATAGAAATGGGGTCTCGTGCCATGTTGCCCAGGCTGGACTCGAAGTCCTAGGTTCAAGTGATTCTCCCACCTTGGCCTCCCAATGTGCTGGTATTACAGGCATGCGTGGCCACCACACCTGACCAAAACAAGCCAATTTAATGCCCTTAAATGATCAAAATGTAATATTAAGGAAAAGAAAACAATACAAGCCAAAATTGGAGTGCAAACACCTTTTTCGCTATAGGTTTTAATTGAAAAGATCTGTGAACTAAAGGGAGTCTTTTCCAAGGGCATGCTGGAAACACAGAAAATGAAATGATAGAAACTTCCCATGTTTCTATCCTTCCTCTGGCATTGTCTTATCCTATTTGTTTCCCGAAACATTCCGTTAAGACTCTTGTGATTCAAGGTCAGGAGATCGAGACCATCCTGGTTAACACGGTGAAACCCCGCCTCTACTAAAAATACAAAAAATTAGCCAGGCGTGGTGGTGGGCGCCTGTAGTTCCAGCTGCTCTGGAGGCTGAGGCAGGAGAATGGCATGAACCCGGGAGGCGGAGCTTGCAGTGAGCCGAGATCAGGCCACTGCTCTGCCTCAAAAAAAACAAAACAAAACAAAAAGACTCTTGTGATTAAAAAGACAAAAGCAAGTATTTATGAAAGTCCATCAGGTTCCTCAGTAAAGCTGAAGTCACACACTAGAGACAGGTGGTCTGAAGGATAATTGAAGGAAGGTAACCTGTTGGGTCCAATCTGTTCTTCAGTGAGCAGATCGAGAGCTGACCTTACATTCAGAGCATGTTTAGAATACCAGATGTAATCCAGGGTGTGCCTGCACTCCCCTGAGGTCCGGATCTTCCAGGTAGTGTATGGGGGTTCTGACTGCCCATCAGCACTCAGCAGCTTGTAGGCGCTGTTCAGGTTGAGGCTGGAGGAAGCAAAGTGTTTGTAGACCTCTTCTGTTGGCTCTGCATTGAAGTCCCCACACACAATAAGGGGAATCTTGGCTCCTTGGGTGATGTTTTGCAGGTTCTGAAGGAGGTCACAGCCTTGAGCTGATCGAAACCGCTCCCAGCCAGTGCGTGCTTTTAGATGGGTGACAGCGATGCAGAACTGTCGGCCTGACTCCTTGCACTCCAGGGTCTGTGCAATGGCCACCTGGTTGGTTTTCAATGTCATGGCTGTCAGTCTAATATTGGCACTGTTGACTAGTTTGAATCGATTTTGAAGAAAAAATAAGGCACAACCATCTGGTCCATTGTTGTGTTCTACATCTAGACAAGGTGACCAGGGTTTGGGGAAAAACGTGCCTTGATAGCCTAGTCTACTGAGGAGTGGCTGGAAGGTGTCAAAATAGTGGTCCACCTCTTGGAGGCACAATATATCAGGCTGGTAGGCCAGGATTTCTTCTAGGATGAGACATTTCCTTTCTTCCCATTTGAGTGCTTCAACAGGGCATTGTACAAAGTTGTCTTTGCCTTCTCCAAGAGCTGAAAAGAAAAAGCTAGTCAGTTGTCAGCTCCTACAGAACCATGACTTCAAAGTACCCAGGAGGTTTGGCATCACTCAAGACCCTCAGAATGTTTCCTCTGCTTCAAATGCTTGGAGTGGTTCTCTGTCCAAACTGTATTACCCCATCCAAACTAAATCACCTCTCACTACATGGATGAAGCAAACAACAGATCTTTTGTTTCGAAATGATTTCATGTAACTATATTCCAGGATATTAAGATCTTACTTAAGGAAACTGCTTTGCAGTGCCAGGGATCTAAGCTATATCAAATGAAATAAATGCCAATTTTCTTTTTAAATTTTTTTGGTTTTTTTAAACACCAAGTATTAGTTTTAACCCTGACTATTATGGACACTACTCAGAATGAATGTAACTTATTTTAAATGGGCAGCTTTTCCTACTTAGGGAAAAAGAATCAAAGATTGGTAAGTCACGGAATCTACCCTTATTTTCCAGGAAAAAAAAATCAGGCCCTTGTTTTTCTTAAAATCGCAACTGCTACATAAAAGGCAATGCTACATAGAGTTGATTGACACATCTGTTTTTTAATTTGGCAGACCCAGGAAAGAAGTCCTTTCTACCATAACAAAGTGTGTATATATATATATATATATATATTTTTTTTTTTTTTTTTTGAGACAGAGTATCTCACTCTTGCCCAGGCTGGAGTGCAGTGGCTCAATCTCAGCTCACTGCAACCTCACTCTTGTTGCCCAGGCTGCAGTGCAATAGTGCAATCTCAGCTCACTGCAACCACTGCTTTCCGGGTTCAAGCGATTCTCCTGCCCCAGCCTCCTGAGTAGCTGGGATTACAGCATGCGCCACCACACTCGGCTAATTTTGTATTTGTAGTAGAAACGGGGTTTCTCCATGTTGGTCAGGCTGGTCTCGAACTCCTGACCACAGGTGATCCACCCACCTTGGCTTCTCAAAGTGCTGTGATTACGGGCGTGAGCACCTGACCTGGTTTTTACAATTAAAGCAAGTAACTCATGGTTTATTCTTTACACCTTCCATGTTTGTAGACTATCCAAGAACAATTAAAGTCTGTCTTTTTTTTTTTTAGAAAAAAAAAAAAGTGAAAACCAGATGATTCCCTGTCTTAACCTCTTCTAGGAGCTCTCCATGCTGCTGTAGTCACCTCCATCCGCCCACACCTCTTCCTTCCACATAAAACATTTTAAAACATCAGTGCACTGAGGATGTGCAGAAGCAGAAAGGCAGTCACAGCAAACTTGACTGCAAAGGCACAAAAGCATCCGGCATACCTTGGGCGAGGATGTTCCACTGCATAACCCTGATAGGTGGGTGGGTACTAGGGCAATCTGTCCTCAGATCCACAAAATCCCTCTGGAACCGGGGAGGTCGGGTATGCAGGACGGCCCTGCATTCCTCAAGAAGCTCTTTAGGATCAATGGGCTCCAGATGTTCTGGGTCAGGTGACACCAAATACTCTGGGTGCTGGGAGGCAGCGCTGCTGTTCAGTGTCTTGGCAAGAGCACTATAGAGTCTGCTTGTACCGGTTCCCATGGAACACGCTACAGAAAAGGAAATCACAATTACACACAGCTCCTCTTCCTGACTTCTCGCCCAGCACAACCGTAAGATTAACATTTATTGTCCACCGAAACCAGGAGCTCAATTGTTGCCATATTCGTCTATGAAGCCATTTCTTTTTTCTTTTTTTTGAGATGGAGTTTCGCTCTTGTTGCCCAGGCTGGAGTGCAATGGCGCAATCTCGGCTCACTGCAACCACCACCTCCCAGGTTCAAGCAATTCTCCTGCCTCAGCCTCCCAAGTAGCTGGGATTACAGGCATGCACCTCTGCCCCCTGCTAATTTTGTATTTTTAGTAGAGATGGGGTTTCCCCATGTTGGTCAGGCTAGTCTGGAATTCCCGACCTCAGGTGATGCGCCTGACTCAGCCTCCCAAAGTGCTGGGATTACAAGCATGAGCCACCACGCCCGGCATATAAAGCTGTTTCTACAGAGGCAGAATAAAGGAGTTATCAGGTTCCAGCTTTCTACCAGGACAGTTAATTTAAGTACTACCGTTAAAACTAGTCTTTGATTAACAGTGAAAACTCATCCTTTTAAGGAAGAAATACTTTGATCTTGATGGCCTCTTCTAACCTAGAATTTGTCTTTGTAATTTATAAAACCAGTCTTAAAAGCAGAGCAAGGCTTAACAAAATCTACATTCCTTTTTCTATATATCTTAAGAACTTAAAGACTAGGCTGGGCATGGTGGCTCACACCTGTAATCCCAGCACTTTGGGAGGCTGAGGCGGGTGGATCACTTGAGGTCAGGAGTTCGAGACCAGCCTGGCCAACATGGAGAAACCCTGTCTCTACCAAAAATATAAAAAATTAGCCGGTGTGGTGGTGTGCGCCTGTAATCCCAGCTACTTGGGAGGCTGAGGCAGGCGAATTGCTGCTTGAACCAGGGAGATGGCTGTTGCAGTGAGCTGAGGTAACTCTACTGGGCTCCAGCCTGGGTGACACAGCGAGACTCAAAAAAAAAAAAAAAAGATCTTGAAGACTAGTTTGTAAAAAGTGAAATGTTAGAAAGCCCATGTTAATGTTAATCCTGGGTGAGAGATTAGGTAATAGCAGACTGCTTGCTACGCTGGTCATCTCATCTATACAGATCCCTCTGTTGGGGAAAGTAATGGCTAGATTCTTTCCCATTTCTCTTAGATGTTAAGTGTAAATCAAGGCTTGGGCTTTCTGTAGTAGAACTCTGAACTTCATTGAGTGGTATAGTCTATAATCTTGTATCAATTGCTGGATTTCTTAAAATCCAGAAAAGGGGCTGAGGCCAGAAGGGGTTAAGAGTAAGGTGATTTTGTTCAGCTAACTTCCATCCAGGGCACTACCTTCTCATGAGTTGCCCACATTTCCTGGGATCCTAGAGAGACAAAGAACAAGGAAAAATGCAGGAAGCACCAGTTACTTTGTCTTCCCGAGTTAATTTTTAGTGTTTTGCTTTTTATAATTCATTAAGGAGAACAGAGCATAATCTTCAACTAATTATCATTATGTGGGCAGTTCACTTGAAAGCAGTTGACTGCTCTTTTAGAGGTCAACTATGTTTTATTTTCATTATAGTATAAATTAGGGGCACATTTTACGGGGAGTAACATCCAAGATTCTGTGTATGATAAATGCTGGTACCAGGCAATCTGGATTTCCCTCTCTTGAGAGATACCAAGTTTTCTTTATAAAACATAAACATTTTATAAATGTAAATATTATATAAAGTTTGCTTTATAAAATTTGGCAGGCTTATCAATCACATCTCAAACTAGCAGTCAATCAAATTCACTATGGCAGGTTACAAAGGAAATTCAATTATTTACCACCAAATGTCCTTAAACATTAAGGTCAATGAGGATGCAAGCATGCTTTTTTTGTTCCTTCCTGTCTACTCAAAGTAGTTTTCCCTCCAGTAAGAAAGCTAGACTACAGCAAATGAACACATACTAATTTTCCCAACAAACACGGCAGATGTGTGTGCATCTGCAAGCAAGCATGCTCTCCCACAAACACACACATACAACTGTTTCCAAACTGTTTGATTTCAATAATTTCATTTTAATTGATCTCCGCCTGAGTACATGGGTCCAAAGGAAGAAATTTTCTTCATGGCTGGCAGTACAAGTTTTGAAAGTCTTTCTTCTTGTACTTTTTTTTTTTTACTTCCTGTAGGTTTTTTGGGGAAAACAAACAAAAAACAGCCAAACATCCAAGTGTGGTCTCCTGATCAGCAATGTCAGCATCACCTGGTATTGTGATCCCCAAACTGTGAGCTAACGTGTCCCAGGGAACCACAGCAAACTCACAGGGACACCATGGTATATTTTACATTTTAAATGTGAAATAAACAGTGACGTTTGACACCTATCAGGCTCTGGGCAGAGTACTAGCTTGATGTAGAGCTCAGTTTCAATAGGACTGCCCTACATTCCTTTTGATGACATTTTATCTTTGCCAAGCTGAATTTTAGGGTGGTTATATGAAAAAACTACCAAGCAAAAATGAATGTGGAGAAAGAAGGATGATAATGTCCAATGGGAGTCAAACGTTTGAGGAGTACGTGAAATCAGAAAAGCAATCCTGAACCACACTTCCTTCTAAAAATTTAGAAAAATCAATTTCACATGAAGAGAATAAAGAATAGAACAATATCAGACAGTGAAAGCATGCCAGAAACGTGCCCAGGAAGCAAATCAAACTGCATCCTATTGCAGAGTGAGCTAAGTCTTTAAAAAAATGATACAAGGCTGGGCGCGGTGTCTCAAACCTGTAATCCCAGCACTTTGGGAGGCCGAGGCGGGCAGATCATGAGGTCAGAAGATCGAGACCATCTTGGCTAACACAGTGAAACCCCGTCTCTACTAAAAAATACAAAAAAAAAAAAAAAAAATTAGCCGGGTGTGGTGGGGGGCACCTGTAGTCCCAGCTACTCCGGAGGCTGAGGCAGGAGAATGGCGTGAACCCAGGAGGCAGAGCTTGCAGTGAGCTGAGATCGCGCCACTGCACTCCAGCCTGGGCGCGAGACTGCGTCTCAAAAAAAAAAAAAAAAAAAAAAAAAAAATTAGAAAATGATACAAGAGGCCAGACGCGATGGCTCATGCCTGTAATCCCAGCGCTTTGGGAGGCTGAGACGGGCGGATAACCTGAGGTCAGGAGTTCGAGATCAGCCTGGCCAATGTAGCAAAACCCCGTCTGTACTAAAAAGGCAAAAATTAGCCAGGCATGGTGTTGGGCGCCTGTAATCCCAGCTACTCGCGAGGCTGAGGCAGGAGAATCGCTTGAACTCGGGAGGAGGAGGTTGCAGGGAGCCAAGATGGCGCCATTCCACTCCAGCCTGGCAATAGAGCGAGGCTCCGTCTCAAAACAAAACAAGATACAAGACATGAAAGAAAAACCTAAATCAGAATTAGAAAACTCAGAAATGAGACACCAAAAAGAATTAGCAATAAAAATTAAAAAGAAATGAGAAAAAGATCAGAGTCAAACCTAAGGATTGCATTTTTTTAAAAATAAAAGGGAGAAAGTGACAAATACTAAAAATGAGCAAAGACCCAAAATATGAGTAATAGCAGTTCTTATAGATGAAGACCAACGAAAGGGAACAAAAGAAATCAAAAAAACTTTAAAAAAATACTTAAAAAGTAGATATTGAAAAAAAACACATTGCAAACTTGAGAGTATCAACCCAGAATGACCAACACCAAGTGGTCTAGTAAAAAAAAATCAGATTATCATCAGACTTCAACTGCAATGTTTTATGTGAGAAGAAAATGAAGTAACATATTTAAAATACATAAAGTGTAAGCCAAGGATTTTATATCCAGCAAAACTGGAATATTGTCTCCATGAGCCCCTTATGAGGAATCTACTAGAGCAAGGATTGGCAGTCCTCAAGCTAAGAATGGCTTTTTTTCTTTTTTTTTTTTTTTGAAATGGAGTCTTCACTGTGTTGCCCAGGCTGGTCTCAAACTCCTGAGCTCAAGCAATCCTCCCATCTCAGCCATCTCAGTGCTAGGATTACAGGCATGAGCCACCACACCCAACAAGCTAAGAATGATTTTTACATTTAAAAAATGTGTTAAGTACATACACACTCACGAATACATTAACAGGACCATTTTTGGCCCACAGAGCCTAAATATTTACTATGTAGCCTTCTTCAAAAAAAAAATTTGCCATAAATAGAACTGGAGAACAAGCTTCAGACCAAAATGACCAGAAACATTGGTATAAGAACTGGTGCAGCGCACTAAACACAGAGCTACTTAGCAAATCAATTCTAAAGAAGACTTGCAGGGAGAATTCAATATGTAATGGCTATATGGCCCAACAATGAACATGAAGATGTAGTACACCAAAAAAGGAGGGGGCAGGATGAGAAAAGCATCCTCAATTTAAAAATTTTAAACTTTTTTCATAAGTTTCATAGTAGCAATCATAATTAGTAATTATGTCTAAGTGATCATAATTAGTAGTGGTGGTACTGGCACTGCAATTCTGAGACTGCTGTGTATATATGAGATGAATCAAGTGGGATAGTCTATCATTCCCTGTTGTCTTTTAGGGGGATCTAGATTTTGAGATGCATTTAATAGGCTATTTGCTACAATTCTCAAGGAAAACATTCTTGTTAAAGCCAGCTCATTTTGGACTAACAGCAGATTATCAAATCTGGTCATCTACCTTATTTGGCCTCAGAGCCTCTTGGTGGTTTTCAGCAAATTCACCCTCTGAAGACAAAGCTTTTGAGGTGCGAGATATACTGCAGCGTGACCAAATTCTAAGGCCTCAAAAGAGCAATTCTAGTCCCAGTTCTATGACTATTTAGCTGTGCCACAACTCTCTAGACCTGCTTACCTAACTTTTTAAAATTTATTTGAGACAAGTCTCACTCTGTCACCAGGCTGGAATGCAGTGGCACGATCTCGGCTCACTGCAACTTCCACCTCCCAGGCTCAAGCAATTCTCCTGCCTCAGCCTCCCGAGTAGTTGGGACTACAGGCGTGTTCCACCACGCCTGGCTAATTTTTGTATTTTTAGTACAGACTTTCACCATGTTGGCCAGGCTGGTCACAAACTCCTGACCTCAAGTGATCCACCCACCTTGGCCTCCCAAAGTGCTGGGAATTATAGGCGTGAGCCACCACATCTAGCCTTTTTCTTTTTTTTTTTTCCCCAAAGGGCCTGTTTTTTGTTAAGGGCCTCACTCTGTTACCCAGGCTGGAGTGCAGTGGTATGATCATAACCCACTGCAGCCTCAAACTCCTGGGCTCAAGCCATCCTCCCACCTCAGCCTCCCGAGTAGCTGAGACTACAGGTGCACACCACCATACCAGCCAAGATCTGCTTACTTCTCTTTAAAATGAGGGCTTACATGGTCTTAATTTCTCCAAGATCAGGTGGAAAAGGCATCTGGGTTAGAATGGGGGAGACTTTTCAAATCTATGTTCCTATGTTCCTCATATAACAGCTCTACTGTTTGCAGTAGAGACACATATCTTCCTATTAATAAAACTTGGGCCAGGCACGGTGGCTCACACCTGTAATCCCAGCACTTTCGGAGGCTGAGGCAGGAGGTTCCCTGGAGTCCAGGAGTTTGAGACCAGCCTGGGCAACATAGTGAGACCCTGTCTCTACAAAAATAAAAAATAATAATTATTGAAAAAGGATGTTTCATTCAGAATTTCTATTCTCATATTTGAAAAACAATGAATCATTCTTGTCAGGTGTGATAACACTACTCATGTATGGAATAATACACCGCAATTTGCCTTTCAAATTTTATTGGCATAGCTCTTTTGCACTTGTTTCACTGTAGATGAGCTCATCTGAGAAAGATATCATTAGGCTACATTTTGAATAGAGACTAGGTAGAGGGGAATCATTAGGAAGTGTTTACTACAGTCTTGTCTCTGCCCCCTTAGACCTTACAGGAAACCCAAAGATGTTCCCCAAGGTGGACTGGTGCACACTGACTGTCAGAGTATTTAACCACAACATGACATAGGACAACCCCTCTAATACTAAAGTACCTGGGAAACATTAGTCTGTTGCATAATGAGCATGAAGTTAGGACAGAGAGATACAGATGGTCCTGAAAGGTATTTCCACTCATCCACCCTCGTTCTAGACAGCTTACTGAGGGACTCCCCTGTGCCAGGCTGTTCTATGCTCCCTGCAATTTACTCCCCTTCTTTGCACTTCACTCTCTTGAACAGTGGGACCATCACTGGCAACACTCTAATCTTCTTAATTTAATCCAATCCCATAATCCTTGGGATAATCTCTCTGCTGTATGTTAATTTTACATTTTTATTTCTCTATTCTCTGAGTTTTGTTAAGTCACTGAGTTAGGCCAATGTAGTTTTATTGAGTTATGCCAATAAAATATGTGCTGATTATTTTCCCTAAAAAAATTGGCAAGTATTTGGGGAAAGATTAATACTCATGAATTCATGAGAGAAAAACCGGGTACTAACTATGCAGAATCACTAGGGTATAATAAGGGTTAAAACAATCAGGATGGGTAAGAGTAACCAGAAAAGGACTTCGAAAAAATAGGATTTAGATATGAAGCTCTAATTTGTGACTGTACCACTTGGTCCATCATGGGTAGCCACTCTCATCTTCTGCCCTACTCAAACCACAGACACATATGGCTGGCTGTTCATTCATTTTTTGTCAAATCTTTGAGTTGGAGCCAGGCACAGTGGCTCACACTTATAATTCCAGCTACTCAGGAGGCTGAAGCAGGAGGCTCACTTGAGGCCAGGAGTTTGAGGCCAGCCTGGGCAACATAGCAAGACTCTGTCTCTCTAGAGAAAAAAAATTAAATATCTCTCCAGGAAAAAAAGAAAAAAGTTTTAGTGCCTACCGTGTACCAGACACTACCCTGGAGATATATCACTGAGCAAAACAGATGAGTATCTCTGCCCTCATGGAGCTTCTGTACTTTCTAGTGGGGAGAGACAAACAAGACCCTATATACCAACATATATACGTGTGTGTGTAGTCTGTCATATATGGAAAAGTGCTTTGGAGAAAAATAAAGGGAAAAGGTGGAATAGGGAATGCTTGTGGGCAGGGAGCTGTTATTGGATATGCGATGCTTAAGGAGGCCTCGCCAAAAGATGGAATTTGAGCAGAGACCGGGAGGTGGTAAGGAAATAGCCTCACTGGAGACCTGATAAAACATTCCAAGCAGAGGGAACAGCAAGTGCAAAATCCCTGAGGAACATGCGTGGCAAGCTTGATAAACAGAGGGGATTATGGTGGTGTGAACAGTCTGAATAAAAGGAGATGAGGTCAGAGAAAAAGCAGTGAGAGGGAGCAGATCGGGTAGGGCCTTGCTGGTCTATCTAAAGACTTTGGCCTTTATCAGAGATGGGAAGCAGCTGGAGAATTCTACTCAAGAGGAGAATCTGATTGACATTTTGAAAATATCACTGGCTGATATATTTAAACTACACTATACTACAGGGACATAAGGGCAGACAGGAGGAAACTCATTTGAGGAAATCTACAATAATCTAGGCAAGAGACAGCCGGGGTGAACTGGGGGGCAGCAGTGAAAGTGGTTGGATTCTCAATAAATCTAAAGTTGGATCCAACAAGTTTTGATAACTTAGATGTGATTTGTGACAAAGAGCAGTCAAAAAGGAGCCTGGAGGCTGGGTGTGGTGGCTCATGCCTGTAATCAAAACACTTTGGGAGGCCAAGGCAGGAGGATCACTTAGGGTCAGGAGTTCGAGACCAGCCTGGGCAACATTGGGAGCCCCTGTCTCTACAAGAAGAAAAAAAACAGAACAAAAACAAATTAATCAGGTGTAGTGGTGTGCACTGGTGGTCCCAGCTATTCGGGAGGCTGAACTGGGTTACTTGAGCCCAAGAGATTGAGGCTGCAGTGAGCTGTGATCATGCCACTGCACTCCAGCCTGGGTGACAGAGCAAGACCCTATCTATCTCTTAAAAAAAAAAATGTCCACAGTTTCCAGCTGAGCGACCAGAAGGATGGAGTTGCGAACTACAGTGGTTAGGAAGACTTGACAGGGTTTACAGAAAATAGGAGTTCAACAATTAGATGACTGACATTCAGGAGAGAGTTACAAACTGGAAACAAACATTGGGAGATGTTAATGCACAGAAAAGACTGAATTGAGTGAGAGAAAGGAGATCAAAGGATTGAGATCTGGGAAATCTGCAAAAGCAACGTGAAATGACATGGCCAGAGAAGTAGGAGAACATGAGCCGGGCACAGTGGCTCAAGCCTGCAATCCCAGCACTCTGGTAGGCTGAGGTGGGCAGCTCACTTGAGCTGAGGATTTTGAGATCAGCCTAGGCAACATGATGAACATGAAAACACAAAAATTAGCTGGGTGTGGTGGCGCGTGCCTGTAGTCCCAGCTTCTTGAGGGGCTGAGGAGGGAGGATCACTTGAGCCGAGGTGTTTGAAGCTGCAGTGAACTGTGAGACACGCCACTGCACTCCAGCCTGGGTGACATAGCAAGACCCTGTCACAACAACAACACAGCAAACAAACCAGGGATAGGGAATTAATAACAAAGTAAATACTAGATAGACTTTACATATTATTTTTATACTTATAGCACAGTGCCAAGGCTTACTAAGAACCACCTAGGGACTATAATGTAGTAAGTCTATTTATTTAAATTTGTAAACTAAAGAAGACTGAAGATTGAGAGGCACCTTTCTCTTCTCCTCACTTTATTATGGTTTGAATGCATGTCCCCCAAAGTTCATGTATTAGAAACTTGATCCCCAAAGCAGCAGTGTTGGAAGTTGGGCAATGGGAGGTGTTTGGGTCATAAGGGCATGGCTCTCATCAATGGATTAATACCAATATGGTGCGGGGGAGACACAGTGCTGTTCCAGGGGTGGGTTCCTTATAAAAGGGTGAGTTCAGACCTCTCTTGACCTTCCACCTTTGGCCATGGCATGACACAGCAACAAGGCCCTTACCAGATGCCAGCCCTTTGACTGGACTTCCCAGCCTCCTGAACTTTAACTATATTTTCAGTTCTCATCACAATCCTAGGAAGCAGATACGCTTATTATGCCAATTTCAAACATGCTGTAATCCTAGCATGCTGGGAGGCTGAGGTGGGTGGATCATTTAAATCCAGGAGTTTGAGAGCAGCCTGGGCAACATAGAGAGATCCGTATCTAGATGTAATTTAAAAAAGAAAAAATTAGCTGGGCATGGTGGCATGTGCCTGTAGCTAGGGCAGGAGGATCACCTAAGCCTGGGAGGTGGAAGTTGCAGTGAACCATGATTGCACCACTGCACTCCAGCTCTCAAAAAAAACAAAATGAGAGAATAACTGAGTAACAAGTCTCATTGTTTCTCACCTACTTTAAAAAACAACATTCCCCTTTATTTTTGGAGACAGGGTCTCACTCCATTGCCCAGGCTGGAGCTGGAGCGCAGTGGTGCCATCATAGCTCACTGCATCCTCTAACTTCTGGGCTCCGGCAATCCTCCTGCCTCAGCCTAAGCAGCTGGGATTATAGGTATATGCCACCACCCCGGCTAATTAAAAAAAAATTTTTTTTTGTAGAGACAGGGGTCTCACTTTTTTTCCAGGCTAGTCTTGGACTCCTGGCTTCAAGCAATCCTCTCAGCTCAGCCTCTCAAAGTGCTGGGATCACATGCATTAGCCACCACATGCGGCTTAACATTCAACTTTTTTTTTTAAGATGGAGTCTCACTCTGTTGCCCAGGCTGGAGTGCAAAGGCGCAGTCTCAGCTCACTGCAACCTCCGCCCCCCTGGGTTCAAGGAATTCTCCTGCCTCAGCCTCCTGAGTAGCTGGGATTATGTCGCACACCACCACACCTGTCTAATTTTTACATGTTTAGTAGAGACAGGGTTTTACCATGTTGGCTAGGCTGGTCTTGAACTCCTGACCTCAAGTGATCCACTCACCTTGGCCTCCCAAAGTGCTGGGATTACAGGTGTGAGCCACCGCCCTTGGCCACACTCAATTTTTTTTTGGAGACGGAGTCTCGCTCTGTTCCCCAGGCTGGAGTGCAGTGGCGCGATGTTGGCTCACTGCAGCCTCCGCCCCCCAGGGTCAAGCAATTCCCCTGCCTCAGCCTCCCAAGTAGCTGGGACTACAGGTGCACGCCGCCATGCTCGGCTAATTCACATTCACTTTTTAATTTTCGAGTATCAACCATTAAAAAAAATTCCTTTCATACATAAATACATGTTGATTTCCGGGATTTCAAACCATCTACCTAAGTTTTATGCCTTAATAGGAGTTGCTATTCAGGACTTTAAAAAGATTTTCAAACATTAACAATAGCTCAATATTCAAAGCTTATTTCCTAAGGCTAGACAGCACAAATAATTCACCCATGTGGCAATCAAGATACTGAAAAGTACCAAATCTTGACAAAACCTCTGCTGAACTCTATTTGGCACTCAAATTGGCTTCAGGTCTAATTTTATGTGCTTGGAAATTTTGGATTTGATTCCACACATATTTGGCTTCTGCTCACAATTCATTTTTCACAAACAACAGTAATTCTCATTTTATGTTTTTATTAAAAATTTTTTTTAAAAAATAGAGACGAGATCTCACTAAGTTGCCCAGGCTGGCTTCAAACTCCTGGCCTTCAGTGATCTTTCCACCTCAGCCTCCCTAGGTGTTGGGATTGGTCATGAGTCACTGCAATGGGCCAGCCATCACTCTCAATGCAACACACAAGTTACAGAATTCATATAGTTAACAGGCACATCAAAATAGCTTTATCTCTTCTGCCTAGTGTCCATTTAGCAACATCACCCCATCCCCTGCCACTGACTAATTCTATAAGCACATTTTTACATACATTTAGAATTGGATGTCTTAATTCCTTGTACCATTATTATTAAAACCTCACTGCTATTTTACTGTATAAGAATATAACTCTTCTTCTAAACAGTCTTTAAAGAACTGCCAGAGAATTCAGATTATTTAGATTTCTGAAATACAGTAGCAGTATGTAAACTCCCATTTGGTAATACCTTTACTTTCCTAAAAAACACAAGTGGGACGCTGGGCGTGGTAGCTCACGCCTGTAATCCTAGCACTTTGGGAGGCCAAGGTGGGTGGATCACCTGAAGTCAGGAGTTCGAGACGAGCCTGACCAACATGGTGAAACCCTATCTCTACTAAAAATACAAAAATTAGCCGGGTGTGGTGGCGGGCACCTGTACTCCCAGCTACTTGGGAGGCTGAGGCAGGAGAATTGCTTGAACCTGGAAGGCAGAGGTTGCAGTGAGCTGAGATCATGCCACTGCACTCAAGCCTGGGCGACAAGAGCGAGACTCCCTCTAAAACAAAACAAAACAAAACAAAACCCACAAGTGGGCTAATCACAAATATATTTGAATATAGGTACACCCTTAATACTACCAATTACTACACACTTCTAAAGCAATCTGGGCAGATCACAATTTAAGTTCCTAAGAATGCTGACCATAAGGAAAACGGTTGGGCTGCAAGGAAACACCCTCACATCAATAATTAGAATGCTGGATGACAACCCTAACAGTCGAGACCCAAACTGACTGGGCCCACCGTTCCAAGCACTCCTAATAGCACTAAGGAATCACTCAGGGCCGGCCGGGCGTGGTGGCTCAAGTCTGTAATCCCAGCACTTTGAGAGGCCAAGACAGGTGGATCACGAGGTCAGGAGATTGAGACCATCCTGGCCAACATGGTGAAACCCCATCTCTATTAAAAATACAAAAATTAGCCGGGCATGGTGGTGGGTGCCTATAGTCCCAGCTACTCAGGAGGCTGAGGCAGGAGAATGGCGTGAACCCCAGAGGCAGAGCTTGCCATAAGCTGAGATCGCGCCACTGCACTCCAGCCTGGGTGACAGAGCGAGATGCCATCTCAAAAAAAAAAAAAAAAAAAGGAATCACTCAGGGCCGACCGCTCTCCACAGCTCCACACAGGGTTCCTTCCTCTAGCTGCCCAGCAGTTGCCTGTTCTAGGCTTTGCCCAAACCATTCAGCGTCTAATTACTTCTCTCACAGTCTGCGTTTAGTATCTTGAAACGAAGGGCTGGCAAAAACGCTGATTAAAAACCAAGCAAAAGCCAGGATTATCTTGAGTACGTACCTGGGAAGCTATGGAAGCTGATCAACCTCCACCCGAGGAAACCTTGAAGCACACACAACACACAAAAACTAAGCCATCAACAGCACAGGAAGGCATCCCTGAAACAACAATCCAATGCTGCCATCTACTGGCCATGCATGTTGAACACCACACAAAAACTAAGCTAATTTAGCATCTGATTTTCATTAGCCTTCTTAGAGTAGGTTCCAGAATACCTGGCCATCTTCAATACAAACAAGAATTCACACAAGATAACCACCAACATAAAGCAGCCTGGATGTTGGATATACAATATATTTATTTAATACATACTGAAGGAATCAATAAAGATTCATAGCAACCAAGCTTAGCTCTATGGCTCAACAAATGGCTCCCCTTTTCTTATACCTGGCCCATTTTTCCTACTTAGGGTACCCTTGGATATTTCAACTACAATCTCTGTCCTTTACTCATGAGACTTTAAGCCTCCCAAGGGCAGGGACCGTTTCCCTTATTTACCGTTTCCCCCGGGATCCAGCCCAGTGCTTTAAACAATGTTAATAGAAGATGGCAAGTGACAGCAAAGTACCAAGAAATTCTGTCAAACATTGATGGAGGACCACCTTTTATTGGTGGAGCATTTTATGGTATACCAAGCATTTTTACTTGCTGTAACCAGTTACCTGCTCAAGAACCCGTTGGCCATTATTTACACCACTTTATAGATAAGAACACTAAGGTTCAGAAGTGTAAATGAGGTCCTAAGTCATCATTAAACGTAACTCTAGGCCAGGCGTGGTGGCTCACGCCTGTAGTCTCAGCACTTTGAGAGGGCAAGGCAGGTGGATCACCTGAGGTCAGTAGACCAGCCTGGCCAACAACCCTGTCTCTACTAAAAATACAAAAAAATTAGCTGGGCGTGGTGGCAGGTGCCTGTAATCCCAGCTACCCAGGAGGCTTAGGCATGAGAATCGCTTGAACCTGGGAGGCAGAGGTTGCAGTGAGCCGAGATTGCACCACTGCACTCCAGCCTAGGTGACAGAGGAAGACTGTCTCAAAAAAAAAAAAAAAAAAAAAAAAAAAAAAAAAGAAAGAAAAGAAAAAGAAAAAAAAGTAACTCTATCTTTCTAAATTTTTGTGAAACTGTGGTGTGCACCCATCAGCTAGAAAATCAAAACTCAAACAATGTGGCACGTCCCTTGAAGGTCCACCTGGCAAATGAATGCAGCCACCTTCAAATTTTGCATGATGTGGGCTTGTATGACATGAATTTCCAGATCCTAGAGACTGGATTCTAAGTGCCAATTTAGGCAGAAGGATCGCTTGAGCCCAGGAACTCAAGACCCGCCTGGGCAATGTAGTGAGACCCCATCTCTTATATTAAATTTAAAATAAAAATAAAAATAAACTAAGTGCCAAGTTAAGAAGATATTACTTTCTGGCAGGAGTCAAATATTTTAGTTAGTGACCGACCAGTCTCCAAGTCTGTTATTGAGTGCCACTGACTGAGTATGACAGGCCTGCCTCGAGTACTGAGCCTTATAGCTAAAGCCTCAGCTCTCTCCAGGAAGTTTGGCCCGTGGTTCCGCAGAGGCAAGGAAGTCTTAAAGCAAGGACTCAAGTTAGGCTGCCTGAATTCAAATCCTGGCTCCACTTTTTACTAATAGGATCCTGAATAACTTATTTACCTCTCTGCTTCTTCATTATCTTCTTCATATAGAAGAGTATAACCTATTTTATTTGGTTACTGTAAGGATTAACTGAGTTAAACTAGAGGTACTTGGCACATCCTAAGTGATTAGCTAAATGTTAGCTATTCTGTTTCATTCTGTAAAACTCACTTTTTTCCCTAGGCATAAAGAGAAGGCTATTATTCAGCTGGGCATGGTGGCTCACGCCTGTAATCCCAGCACTTTGGGAGGCCAAGGTGGGTGGATCACTTGAGGTCAGGAGTTTGAGACCAGCCTGACCAACATGGTGAAACCACGTCTCTATTAAAAATACAAAAATCAGCTGGGCATCGTGGTGGGTGCCTGTAATGTCAGCTACTCGGGAGGCTGAGACAGGAGAACTGCTTGAACCTGGGAGGAGGTTGCAGTGGGCCCAGATCACGCCACTGCACTCCAGCCTGGGCGACAGAGCAAGACTCCGTCTCAAAAAACAAAACAAAACAAAACAAAACAAAAAGAGAAGGCTATTATTAACATTCGAGATGATGTGCCAGACTGCTTCCATGTATTTTCATTATTCTGTCCCAAATCTGGTGAAGTGGGTATCTGCACAGCTTTCTCTAGATTGAACAACTAGTAAGGGGGCTGGCCCTGGAGAAAGTTACCTGCATCTTAGACTGCTGCTCATCAGCATCTCCAGCCGTGCTGATACTGCCTCAGGGCAACTGCGATGCAGCTGTCCTGCCTGGCCCCGGGCGCACACAGCAGCCCATTCTTCAGGCCAGGAAGAGGTCAAGTTCCATCTCCTCCATCTGTCAACGTCACTGTCATCACAGCACACACACACTGGCACAGCACAGAGTGTACAAAGCAGTGTCACGACCCGCTTGGCATTACCAGAGATATCAAGTGAAGGTCAGAACTCTCAACCTAACGTGTCTAAAAATACAAGCACCTAGACTAAGCGTGACAATCCAAACAACCTCTCTTTGCCAGGTGGCAGTCACAGACCAGACAAGAAAGCTGAAGCGTCATCCAGACAAGACTGAGCCATACCTTCAGCCAGGACACTCATATGGAAAAGCTCTCTAAAGAGAAGGAAATCCCTCCATGATAAATGCTTAGTTTAACATGTTCGACTGGTGCTCAATTGTCTATTGGCTGACAAATCATTTCCACAAGCTGGGCTATTCTAGCACAATCCTCTGCAATAAAAACGTGAAAAAGCAAAACCTAAAAATCTGGTGATCCCCCCCATCACTAACATTTCTGGGACACTTGGAAAAATGACGTGTTTTTACAGTTGTGAGTGGAAATATGAAACTATACGGAGCCTTCTGCTGACTGTACAGAGTCCTCTCTGGATCAGGGATCTACCAATTGTGACCCATGAGCTAACTGGCAGCATCCTGTCTTTGTGCTGCCTGCAAGCTAAGAAAGGCTTTTATATTTTTAAATGGTTGGGGGGGAAAAAAAACCTTAAGAACAGTAATATTTAATGACATGTGAAAATGATATGAAATTCAAATTTTAATGTCCATAAATAGGCTGGGCGCGGTGGCTCAAGCCTGTAATCCCAGCACTTTGGGAGGCCGAGGCTGGATCATGAGGTCAGGAGATCGAGACCATCCCGGCTAACACGGTGAAACTCTGTCTCTACTAAAAATACAAAAATTAGCCGGGCTTAGTGGCGGGCACCTGTGGTCCCAGCTACTCGGGAGGCTGAGGCAGGAGAATGGCGTGAACCCGGGAGGCGGAGCTTGCAGTGAGCCGAGATTGTGCCACTGCACTCCAGCCTGGGCAACAGAACCAGACTCTGTCTCAAAAAAAAAAAAGAAAAAAGTCCATAAATAAAGTTTACGTATTGTCTATAGCTGCTTTCACACTACAACAGCAGAATTGAGTAGCTGCGACAGATATATGGCCCAGAAAGCCTAAAATATTTACTAGCTGGCTCTTTATGGAAAAAGTTTGACAACCTCTGCTCTAGATTATATTAAAATGAGCCTTTAGCCAGGCATGGTGGCATGGGCCTGTGGTCCCAGCTACTTGGGAGGCAGAGGCAGGAGGATTGCGTGAGCCCAGGAGGTTGAGCCTGCAGTGAGCTGTCTCTGCGCCACTGCACTCCAGTCTGGGTGACAGAGGAAGACCCTGTCTCAAAAAAAAAAAAAAAAAAAAGGCCAGGCATGGTGGCTCACATCTGTAATTCCAACACTTTGGGAGGCTGAGGCAGGCAGATCACCTGAGGTAAGGAATTCAAGACCAGCCTGGCCAACAAGGCAAAAACCCCATCTCTACTAAAAACACAAAAATTAGTCGGGTGTGGTGGTGGGCACCTGTAATCTCAGACACTTGGGAGGCTGAGGCAGGAGAATAACTTGAACCCAGCAGGTGGAGTTTGCAGTGAGCCGAGATCATGCCACTGCACTCCAACCTGAGTGACAAGAGTGAAACTCTGTCTCAAAAAAAAGTATGAAAAATTTTAAAATAATGAACCAAACATGGTGACACATGCCTATAGTCTCAGCTACTCGGGAGGCTGAGGCAGGAAGATCCCTTAAACCCAGGGGTTTGAGTTCAGCCTGGGCTATATAAAGAGACCCCCATCCCTAAAAGAATTGGCCAGGCGCGGTGGCTCATGCCTGTAATCCCAGCACTTTGGGAGGCTGGGATGGGTGGATCATTGGAGGTCAGGAGTTCGAGACCAGCCTAACATGGTGAAACCCCGTCTCTATTAAAAATACAAAATTAGCTGGGCATGCTAGCGCATGCCTGTAATCCCAGCTACTTGGGAGGCTAAGGCAGGAGAATCACTTGAACCCAGGAGGTGGAGGTTGCAGTTAGCAGAGATTGTGCCACTGCACTCCAGCTTGGGTGACAGAGTAAGACTCCATCTAAAAAAAATAAATAAAAAATAAAATTGTATAGTCCATTTGGAAGGCAGCTATGCTCACCACTAGTCCATTTGTATATATATCATAAAACCAATAAAAGATGTTTAGTCACTTAAAAAGGAGGGGAAACAATTTTCATATACAAATTCCCAGAGCATTGCTTGAATAACTAAGGCACATATTCAAAAAAGAATATGTTGCATATCATTGGGCAGGTTGGTTCTAGGCCAAGATAGCAAAGTAGAAAATACATTTATTTTCTCTCCTTCCTAAGATCTTGAAGAAATAAAGTACCTGTATTTAAATTTTTTTTTTTTTTTTGAGACAGAGTCTCGCTCTGTTGCCTAGGCTGGAGTGCAATGGCACCATCTCGGCTCACTGAAACCTCTGCCTCCCGGGTTCAAGCAATTCTCCTCCCTCAGCTTCCCGAGTCGCTGCTGGGATTACAGGCACCCGCCACCACGCGCGGCTAATTTTTGTATTTTTAGTAGAGACAGGGTCACTATGCGGGGTTTCCAACCTAATCTGGCCTGGCCAGGCTGGGTCTAGGAGAGCTCCCCCAACACTCCTCAGACCAATTCTGCCTCCCGCCTTGGGCCCTCCCCAAGAAGTGGCGGGGATTTACCAGGGCGTGAGCCCACCGCCGCCTGGCCTATTTAAAATTTTTTAAAGAATGCATCAATAACATTGAAAAACAAGAAGGGATGCATGACATCAATGGAGCAAAAATTTTGGAGGAATTCCAAGAAGACAGAAACAAGTTTGAATTAACAGAGAAACCAGAGTGAAGGAAAGGGCAGTACAAGTTACCAAAGGTAAACGTGGTTTTCCCAAGAGCACCTTGAAGAAACTCCAAGCTGAATCAAGAAATAGAAATGGCAGGAGAAGCTGAGGGGGTAACTGTTAGGGCAATTCGTTCAAGAATGAAAGTGAATGGTGGCACTAGTTACACGTGTCCCCTCTCTCACAGACAAAGCCGGGAAGGGTGGCTTTTGCCTGCTCCATAGAACCAAAGAATACCCCAAAGAAAATGGGTGATAGCTTTAGAGTGGCTTGCAAGGGTGAATGGACCTGAAAGATAAACAAACCAGATCAGGAGCTAACTCTGAAACTCAAGGATGGTTTTAAAAAGCGGGGAAGGGGTTGGACTGAAGAACACAGAAGGAAACCCTCCTTTCTTTGGCAAAGGCTGTACCAGCCTGCTCCCTCTCATGCATTCAACAAGGAAGCCTGGCTGCCCACTCTCCAGATTACCTTCCCACTCAGAACATGCAAACTGGCTGGGCGAGGTGGCTCACACCTGTAATCCCAGTATTCTGGGATGCCGGGGTGGGCGGATCACTTGAGCTCAGCAGTTCGAGACCAGCCTGGCCAACATGGGGAAAACCTGTCTCTCCTAAAAATACAGTAACTGTTGTATTATTGGGCCAGGCATGATGGCGCACGCCTGTGGTCCCAGCTACTTGGGGGGCTGAGGTGGGAGGAGTGCTTGAACCAGGTTGGTGGAGGCTGCAGTGAGCTGAGATCACGCCACAGCACTCCAGCCTGAGTGACAGAGCGAGACCCCGTCTCAAAAAACAAACAAACAAATAAAACAGCATGCAAAACTCCCTTCCTCTCCAGGAAAGAGGCCTAAAGGAGAAACAAGCACACACATCTCGATATATTTAAAGTACGAGAGACATTATAGACACAAAACAGGCTTCTATGAAAACAGGAGCAATTAAACAACTAGAAATGTCTAGGAATTTAAAATGACTGCAGAACAAAAATTTTCAGAAAATCTCATGCAACAGAGAAGAGATAAAAACACTAAAATATGAATGGAGGCCTGGCTAGGTGCCTCATGCTTGTAATCCAGTACTTTGGGAGGCAGAGGCAGATGGACTGCTTGAGCCCAGGAGTTTGAGACCAGTCTGAGCTGAGACCCCTGTCTCTACAAAAAAATTAAATTAGGTAGGCATGGTGGAGCACACCTATAGTCCCAGCTACTTCAGAGGCTGAGGTGGGAGGATCACTTGAGCCCAGGAGTTGGAGGTTACAGTGAGCTATGATCACACCAGTGCACTCCAGCCTGGGTGACAAAGTGGAGACTCTGTCTCTAAAATAATTTAAAAAAAAAAAAAAAGGATGAATAGACACAGAGGAAAGATCCATATGGCCAACAATCTAACAGGAGTTCAAGAACATGAGAACAAGAGACAATACAGTAGACAAAATAACCCGAGAAATGATACAAACTTTTAATGTGCTAAGGCATGTCTTTAGATTGGATGGGCGCATCAGATGCTGAGACATTTATCCTGATGGACCTTTTGAATACCAAAGATAAGGAAATCTTGTAAGCCTCAACAGATAATCAATACTCACAATGGTC
Source organism: Nomascus leucogenys (assembly GCF_006542625.1). NCBI lineage: Eukaryota > Metazoa > Chordata > Mammalia > Primates > Hylobatidae > Nomascus > Nomascus leucogenys. Next base: position 17,486,644 of record NC_044387.1, read on the forward strand.
TTTAAAAGTTCAGAGGCAAGGCTGGGCGTGGTACCTGTAATCCCAGCACTTTGAGAGGCCAAGGCGGGTGTATCACCTGAGGTCAGGAGTTCGAGACCAGCCTGATCAACATGGCAAAATCCCATCTCTACTAAAAATACAAAAAATTAGCAGGGCGTGGTGGCAGGGGCCTGTAATCCCCAACTACTGGAGAGGCTGAGGCAGGAGAATCGCTTGAACCCGGGGGACGGAGGTTGCAGTGAGCTGACATCGCACCATTGTACTCCAGCTTGGGCAACAGAGCAAGACTCCAACTCAAAAAAATAAAATATTAAACTAATTCTAGAAATAAGTCTCAGTGAGTCTATCTGACCTACAAGATTTGAAAGATAAACATTTTCCTTCAGCAGACCTTCAATGATAGTTAGCATCCATAAAAGCAAAACACACAAGAGGAAATAGAAAAGTATTATATCCCGGGTATTATTAGAATCTGCAGTGTAACTTACTTTGCACCCTGTACTAGACAAGATATTTGTAGTCACAAGCATATTTGCAGACCGGCAAACAGAGCTGTTTAAATACCGGAACCACAGAGTTGGAAGAAAGATAGAAAAGGGAAAGGAAGACAGCTGGAGAGGATGTACCAAGACCAAGGAATTTCCCAGATATCCTTCCAGAACAATTCTTATTGTCACTTTGGATGCATCATAACTTTTTTTTTTGAGATGGAGTCTTGCTGTGTTGCCCAGGCTGCAGTACAGTGGTATGATCTCAGCTAGCTGCAACCTCCACCTCCCTGGTTCAAGCAATTCTCCTGCCTCAGCCTCCCGAGTAGCTGGGATTACAGGCACACCCCACCAACACCCGGCTAATTTTTACATTTTTAGTAAAGATGGGGTTTTTGCCATGTTGCCCAGGCTGGTCTCGAACTCCTAACCTCAAGTGATCCCCCTCTCCTTGGCCTCCCAAAGTGCTGGGATTACAGGAGTGAGCCACCGTACCCGGGCAGCATCGTAACTTCTAAACACTTATTTTCATGGACTTGCCAAGAGCTCAAGAGCAGCCTGGGCAATACAGTGAGACCCTGTCTCTACAATAAATAAAATAAATATTTTCCTTTCTGCACAACTCTCCACAATCCAACAGTGGTCTCTAACTTTTGGACAGGAGAATCACATCATTGAGAGACTCGGAATAGGCTTCTAAGCATTTAGTAAAACAAGCCACCTCACAGGTGTCCGCCTGTGTTGTCAGTATGTGGCTGTTGTCTACCCGAGGCGTATGTCAGAATCAGTAGATGCTCAGGCCCCACTTGGAGATACTAAAATCCAGAAGATCTGAATGGGACCCATGTATTTTTTTATATACTGGAAGAAGAAAAAATTGTTATAGGGACATTCAAATTGGATAGTACCAATTTTGTTTAGCCTTCTTTCCCCTGGGCACTGTTGCCCACATCCCTGACACTGAATTCTTGCTAAGTATTAATATGATTCAAATGTTGCTTTGAGGCCACATAGAGACAGAGGACAGCTAAGGTTTTCACTTGAGGTCTCACTCCCTCCGTGGGAAGGCTGATTTTCTCCCATTCTAAGAATAACAATAAATAAAAAGTATCTTAGCTGCTTTCCATGGAAGTCCAAACAGGTTTACTATGAGGCTAAATGCCCATGCACACTGTCCTTCAAATTTCTAATTATTTACTGAAGTATATAACCACCACTTAAGTGGCTATCAAAGCCCTATAAACTCTAATTAGTGGCCGGGCGTGGTGGCTCACGCCTGTAATCCCAGCACTTTGGGAGGCTGAGGCAGGAGAATTGCTTGAACCCGGGAGGCACAGGTGGCAGTGGATCACCTGAGGTCAGGAGTTCGAGACCAACATGGTGAAACCCTGTCTCTACTAAATACAAAAAAATTAGCCGGGCATGGTGGTGCATGTCTGTAGTCCCAGCTACTTGGGAGGCTGAGGCAGGAGAATTGCTTGAACCCGGGAGGCACACGTGGCAGTGAGCCAAGATTGCGCCATTGCACTCCAGCCTGGGCAACAAGAGCAAAACTCTGTCTAAAAAAAAACAAAACAAAAAAACTCTAATTAGTCACCAGTGACTCCTGACAGCAAATACAGATGCTGTATCTCCCTTCCTAACTCCAAGAAGCCAGAACACAATTGCCTCACTTTTCTTTTAGTAAACATCATAGAAACCTCCTTATTTTACTCACTGTAAGTTGTGCGACTACGTGGATACACTCCCATTACAATGTCAGTCTCAAGTTTCCTCTCACTGAACTTTAATATGCAAATTTCTTCCCTTTTTTTTTTTTTCTTTGAGAGTAGCTGGGATTACAGGCGCGTGCTGCCACGCCCAGCTCATTTTGTATTTTTAGTAGAGATGGGGTTTCTCCATGTTGGTCAGGCTGGTCTCGAACTCCTGACCTCAAGGTGATCCGCCTGCCTTGGCCTCCCAAAGTGCTGGGATTACAGGCGTGAGCCACTGTGCCCGGCCCTGGAATTTCTTCCCTTTCTTAAAAGCTGCTTTTGGCGGGGTGTGATGGCTCATGCCTGTAATCCCAGCACTTCTGGATGGCTGAGGCGGGAGGATTGCTTGAGCCCAGGATTTCGAGATCAGCCTGGGCAACATGGCAAAACCCATCTCGACAAAATATACAATTTTTTAAAGCTGCTTTTGTTGGGGGTCAATATTCTTTCTCAGGGGTCTCTTGAATTGCCTTAGGCCCCAAGCTCAAAGATCCTTTTTTTTTTTTTTTTTTTTTTGAGACAGAGTACTGCTCCTACTCTGTCGCCCAGGCTGGAGTGCAATGGCGCAATCTTGGCTCACTGATACCTCTGCCTCCCAGGTTCAAGTGATTCTTCTGCCTCAGTTTCCCAAGCAGCTGGGATGTACAGGTGTGCACCACCACACTTGGCTATTTTTTTTTAATGTTAGTAGAGGCAGAGTTTCACCATGTTGCCCAGGCTGGTCTTGAATGCCTGAGTTCAAGTGATTCGCGCCTCGGCCTCCCAAAGTGCTGGGATTACAGGCATGAACCACTGTGCCCGGCCAGGCCAAAGGTCTTAAGGCTCTTCCAGAATCCTCTCCAGAGCTTCTCAAGCTTTCCAGGAATAAGTACCTTTGGGGAAAGGAGGGGCAGAGCTCTTAAACACTCCCTAATCTTTTCAGAATCCCCTGGGGCACTTGTTAAATATGCACTCCACCAGCCTTCTCCACAGGAAACTGATCAAGCAGATGGGTGAAAGGCCAGAAATCTGCATTTTAACAAGTGTCCCAAATGATTCTGCCTCTACCCCCTTTCCTAAGATGCTTGCCACAGCTCCTGCATGCGCCACCTTCTTCCAGGCATTGTGTGTGTGGTCTTCTCTGCCTGCCCCCACCACCCCGCAACCTGTCCCCTTCCAAAGCACCCTCCTTTTTCACCTATTCGAAGCAAAGCATTTCTTGACAAATTCAGCCACACTGATTTCTCTTTCTTCTCAACTCCTGCTGCAATTAGTCATGTCACCTTTTACATGTACTATTCAATAAAGCTTGTGGATAAATTGCTATCAACTCGTCTTATTCATTTGTTCTAGGTAAAGTCTAGTGTTGAGACAGTAAGCAAGGTTAAATGATTTACAAATGTTAAAAGTGTGTGGAATGTGAATCTGGAGCTATGGTTATTAATCCCAAAGAACCCCAGTTCACCATGTTTAAACTGTTGCCATTGAATGCTAACAGAAAAATCATACATTAGTTTTCCCACAAGGAAAGCAATTTATTCCATAGCAGCTTGATAATTACAAACTTTCCCGTTTCTTCTCTCTCATAAGCAGTTTACTCACATAAAGGACATATTAAATAAAGCTGCCTTCTCAAATGAGCTGGTGGCATTTGCCTTTAAAATTGTACCATGAAAAAAAGCAAATGTTCTAATGGTAGAGAACAGTAGTTCAGCCAAGTCTTCATTCTCTGAGGAGGAGGGATGTGGAGGATAGCATTTATAAACCCACGGATGACTTCCAACTGCGTTTCATCTAGTACAGTAACTGTGGCAACTGCTACTTCTTATGGGGGCTGCTATCCTTGAGAAAAGAAAGCCAACACCAAGATCATCCCCAAGGTCACCTTTTAATTCTAACAACCTGGAATCTGATAACTCCAAAGGGACTGTACTTATCTTCCCAATAACTACCAATTGCCAAGGGGCATAAGTTATGCAGGAACTGATTAGCAAATGTGGACAGCTGTCCGGACTCAACTACTCCCCACCACAAGGCTCAGAAGTGGAGAGGAGCTTTCGGCCCCTTCAATGTCTCTCTCACATATGGGTGCCAGATGTCTAAATTTGGGGGCACAGAAGAACAATCTAGAGTTATTCTTTTTGTCATTTCATTTGGTTATGTGGAATCCAGCGCCCATCATGAATGACTCAAACTTAATAGGCCTACAGTAGGATCCAAGAATCTGCATTTTAAAAAAGCACTTAATAGGCTGGGCGCAGTGGCTCACGCCAGTAATTCCAGCACTTTGGGAGGCCAAGGCAGGTGGATCACCAGAGCTGGGGAGTTTGAGACGAGCCTGGGCAACATGTTGAAATCCCGTCTCTACTAAATACAAAAATTAGCCCGGCACAGTGGCGTGTGCCTGTAGTCACAGCTACTTGGGAGGCTAAGACAGGAGAATTGCTTGAGCCTGGGAGGTGGAGGCTGCAGTGAGCAGAGGTGGCGCCACTACACTCCAGCCTGGGCAACAGTGCGAGAGACCTTGTCCCACAAAAAATAAAAATAAAAATAAAAATTAAAATTAAAAAGCACTTAGTGCTGGTTCTGAGGCTCTTTGGAAAACAATGTCCATTTTTGCAAAGTGCCTCTTCTCTCACCCTTCCTCATCTGTGTCTCATGACTTTCTGCATTTACTCCTGCTTTTTCCAAACAAAATGCTTTATAGTAATCTCTTCCAATCCTAACCATGTTTCAAGAGCCAGCTGAAATGCCACCCACTTCTAGAAGCCTAAAAGGGACTTCCTGCTTTCCTGCACCCTTGTGCCATTTCCAAGTCGAGAGAATAAAAGGTGTTTCATTTCATTAAACAGCCATTTCTTTGTGCAAATCTCATCTCTTACTGGGCAGTAAACTCCTTAGGGACTGACTAAAGCTCATGTTGTTTTTACCTCCCATAATAAAGCACCTACATTGTGTGAGACATTCTGTAAAGATCTGGAATGAGAGAACAAGCAATGAATGAATCAATGCATGCATGTTTCTTCCAACAAGCTGCTGAAGCTAAAAATGCATGAACAGGAAAATTGTCTAGACTTTACAGTAACTGCCTACAAAAGTTTAAGTACCATAAAGTCCTTCAATTTCCTTATCTGTAAAACTAGGGGGTTTCAGGGAATTTCTTCAAAGAAGTTCATTAAACACTTTCTTGGGTCAAACGCCCAACATTCCAATCTGACCTGATATTATTACTCAGATAACAGTAATTACTCAGATAACACAGCGATCTCTGTTTTACACAAGCTAACTGTATTCCCATGAGGAGGTACCTACTAACCCTGCCTCTGAGGCTTTGAGGGAATTTAAGATATAAGCTGGTACAGAAGACATCACCTGGTTTTCTTTTACTTTTCCTACCTCAAACCTCTAACAATGCTGTTCTTAAGATTTCCAGCAAGAAAAAAGTTATCAGGCAGTATACCCATTCTGGCAGTTATTTCACAATGTGCCACATTCCTACGAAATTGGGGGTGAGGGTGGGGAATCTAACGGTCAAGTTCACTCTAAGGAACAATATAGTTCAGAGTCTCCAGCAACCAATTCAACATCCTAATTTTAAAATGACTAAGTTGGGCATGGTGGCTTCCACCTGCAAATCTCAATTACTCCAGAGTCTGAGGATAACTTGAGGCCAGGAGTTTGATACTAGATTGGGAAATACCTAAACATCCGCCAACAATGCGAAAAGAGTTTAAAGTCTTGGCTTCGATCACATTCCAGATGATCATTTTTAAAAAAATATATATATGTATTTTTAAATTTTTATTAATTTTGTTTTGAGACGGAGTTTCACTCTTGTCGCCCAGGCTGGAGTGCAATGGTGCGATCTCGGCTCACTGCAACCTCCGCCTCCCGGGTTCAAGTGATTCTCCTGCCTCAGCCTCCGGAGTAGCTGGGATTACAGGCGAGTGCCACCACGCCCAAGCCCGTTGGCCAAGATGGTCACGAATTCCTGACCTCAGGTGATCTACCCGCCTCCGCCTCCCACAGAGCTGGATTACAGGCGTGAGCCACCGCGCCCGGCCTATTTTTAAAAATTTTATAGGCCGGGCGCGGTGGCTCACGCCTGTAATCCCAGCACTTTGGGAGGCTGAGGCGGGTGGATCACGAGGTCAGGAGTTCAAGACCAGCCTGGCCAAAATGGTGAAACCCCGTCTCTACTAAATATACAAAAGTTAGCTAGGCGTGGTGACGGGCGCCTGTAATCCCAGCTACTCGGGAGGCTGAGACAGGAGAATCGCTTGAACCCGGGAGGCGGAGGTTGCGGTGAGCCAACATCGTGCCACTGGACTCCAGCCTGGGTGACAGAGTAAGACTCCGTCTTAAAAAAAAAAAAAAAAAAAAAGTAAAATGAATCAATGTGTTATTATCACGACTTAAAAAAAACTTAATATCTAGACCATGAAAGCCATATGAGCAAATAAGCATGATTTAGATTTTTTTTCCATAAAAATTTCCGTTAAGTCGTGCAATAAAACGTGTAACCAACATAGTAACTTGAGGCCTCTGAAGGGGGAACTTTAACGGTCAAGAGCAAGAAATTCTGAAAGACGGCCTCTAAGCGTCAAGCAGGAACCTGAATACAGTCTCCCAGTTCTTACGAGCTTTGATGCAAGCCCCAGGCAAGTCGGGGAACAGGGAAAGAGGAAAAAGGGAACAGAGAAGGTTGCTCCGGGAAAGGACCCACTTTCAGGCCAGACACCACGACCGGCAGCCCCGGGCTTCCCATTCATTCCGCGCTGTCTCCAGGTGGCGGCCGCGCGTCAGCGGCCGTGGCGTTCTCGGCCCGGAACTGGGGTGCACTCACCTGTTCGGGAACACGACCTCGCGGCGCCCGAGGCCGCCGAGGCCGCCGCCAGCAGCCGGGGGGTTGCGAGCCTGGGAGCAGCCGCCGGCGGGGACAACGGGCGGCGCAGCCCTGGGGCAGGCAGGCGGCGCAGGCCGGGCGCGTCCCTTTGCAGCAGGGCCGAGCAGAGCCGCCGCGGACTATGAAACATGCCGGGCGCCGCCGCCACCACCACCGCGGCCCCTCGCGCGCCCGAGGAGCGGAGCCCGGCTGGGGCCGAGGGCAGCGAGTCGAACCGACTGTCCGGGCAGTCTGGGTGGATGCTCCCAGGCTCCTTCTCGCGCGGCGCAGGTCCTGGGGAAATCCCGGGCAGCGGAGCCCGAGAGCGAGGCACAAGAGCGCTGCGTCGGCACCGTCTGCTGTGAGACCTGGCGAGACCTGCAGGGCGTCCGGCAAGCGCTGCGCGCTGACAAAGCGGGCGCTACCAAGCGGGAGCTGGAGGGGGATCCGCGGGACCCGGCCACTGCGCGACCACGCCAGGCTCCCTCGACCCGGCGTAATCCTGTTTTAAAAGGAAGCAGGGCTTAGGCTGATTTATAGGGTAGAATCCGTAGGCGGTCTAAAATAAGAGGTATCCGTTGAAGCGGTTCTGAAGAAAAATGTCCCCTTCCGGTGGCCAGCATGGAAGCGCCCACAGGCTGGGAATCCCGAGACAGTTCCAGGGCTGTGGCCCAGGGGACACGTGTCTGTCAGAGTGGCAGACGGCGTCCGTGTGTGCCTGCGCGGGTCTGTGTGGATACAGCAAAAGGCGTCCGCCTCCGACCCCCTCGGCAGGGTGTGTTGCGTTAAACGATATTAAGCACAATAAAGCACCGCCTGTGTGCGAGGCGACGATGATTAAAACAGCGTCCCTTTCCTCAAAGGTGTTATACTTAGGCAAAGGGAGCAGAAGGTGGCAAGGGAAGTCAGACCGGAAAGCTCTACAAGGTAGAATGAGATTATTGCCACAAGATGCCAAAGATTGGCGATAGAGATGACAACAGGCCCGGGATCTCCAGAAAGTTCATTAGAAGGATTGGCATTTGAGTTGGCCTATGACGTGGAGGTCTAGAATTTACCCACGTGAAACTTTGGAGGCGGTGGTGGTGAGTTATAAATGAAAAAAGTAAATAAGGGTGTATTTGGGGAAACAACTCTTAGTCATGTAAGACGGAAGCTAAGGAGTAAGAGGACAGATGCGTGGATAGGTTGTAGTGTAGAAGGAAGGGGATTATAGTAGGCTTAATTCGGTAGATAGCTGCGAGCCGTTGACGTTTTGTAAGCTGGGCAAAGATATGGTCAGGGCTGTGCTTTAATTGGAAATCACATGTCTCTGGTTCATGAAAAGGCAGAAGGGAAATCAGCTGAGATAACAGATACTGTAGACCTGCACCAGGTTACTGTTACTGGAAAAGAAAGGATGGAAGAAACATCTCAGACAGGCTGGGCAGGAAATGATGACTAATCAGGAATAGAAATGGGATGAGGGGGAGGGAAAACCCAAGACTGGATTCTTCCCTGAATGATTCATGAGTTAGAAATGTATTCTATTGGTTTTCCCATGATTTTGCTGATTCCCCTGTATTGTGGAATTGCAAGCTTTTCATCACAAGAATATTCTAAATATTTTTCAGACCTAGGTTATATATCTAACACCTGTGGATAGAGGGTGTGGACAGATCAGCTGGCACAAGTTGATTACAACTTCTGGCAGACAAGCTCCTTGGAAGTCATTAAAGCCTCAGTTTCAGTTTCCTTATCTATAAAACATAGAATCATACCTTAGTCATTAGGTGAAATAAAAAGTGATAATAAGTTACTCTGGGCACACTGCCTATGGGGTAGCCCTGCTCCATAAGGAGCAGTACTTGTAAAAAGAATTTTTTTAAAAAGGTGATAATAAAATTAGCCTATGAAAAGTGTTTTGCAAATATAGCAAAATGTTGATTTTGAATCTAGGTAGTGGGTATGTATGGGTATAGGGACCATGGGAAAAATGTTCCCTTTGTCCTCTGAAGTTTGCTGAAAAATCAACTCACAAAAGGCAGATTAATGGGAGAAAAGGCATATGCATTTATTAACGTGTGCACGGGGAGAATCACAGAGTGATTACACACCCCCAACGGGGTTCAGAAGCTTGTATACCATCCTGGTAAACAGACTTGGGGAGAGGGGAGCAGAGGCATTCTGTTGAGGAGATGACTAGGGAAAGTGAATGGATCAGGGCGCAGGGATGAACTTGCACATTATCTTGTGAAAGGGTCTGTTCAGGTGGTTACATTTTTAGTCTTACAAGGAGGGGAAGAAAAAACAATTGTTCCTTTTGGTGGGTTTGGATCATAGCCAGATAAAGGAACTTCAACTTCACCCTGTGCTTTGGGAGAGATGGTGCAGGGCAGTGAGGTCAGAGAGACCTTGAGGCTTCCATTCAACAGGTCAAAGCCCCATATTTTGGGGTATCAGTTTCTGAGTCCCAACACGAGTGTTCACTTACAATTATTTTTCCCCCATATATTTGGAGATTTTCATAATAAAATGTTGGGGAAAAGTGCTTTGAAAAATGAAAAAATAACTGTTCAAATATAAACTGTCACTATTTAAAGAGATTCAAAGAGCATGCTATCCTGAAAGTGCATCATATTATTTATTTTTATTTATTTATTTATTTGAGATGGAGTCTCTCACTCTGTTGCCCAGGCTGGAGTGCAGTGGCATGATCTTGGCTCACTGCAACCTCCACCTCCCGGGTTCCAGCCATTCTCCTGCCTCAGCCTCCAGAGTAGCTCTGACTACAGGCGCACACCACCACGTGCGGCTAATTTTTGTATTTTTTAGTAGAGACAAGGTTTCATCATATTGGCCAGGCTGGTCTCAAACTCCTGACCTCAGGTGATCCCCTCCCCTCAGTCTCCCAAAGTGCTGGGATTACAGGCATGAGCCACCACGCTCCACCTGAATCATATTTTTAATAATATATTAACACTAAGCAATCAGAAAGATAGAAATTAAAACTTATTCCCTTGAAAATGTATTCAGTAAACATTTGTTGAATATACATTATGTGCCAGGCTCTATATTAGAGCATACAAAAATAAATTGAACAAAATCTATTGACAGTTTAGGGGGTAAGACATTGTATAAACAAAAATACTTGTAATTATCTGCTAATAAATACAGAATCACTATATGGACAAAGTATTGTGGGAACAGAGAAGAGGAAATGTTACTGGAAAGGGGTCCCAATCCAGACCTCAAAAGAGGGGTTCTTGGATATTGCACAAGAAAGAATTCATGACGAGCTCATAAAGTGAAACCAAGTTTATTAGAGAAGTAAATAAATAAAAGGATGGTTACTCCATAGGCAGAGCAGCACTGAGGGCTGCTGATGGCTTTTTCTTTCTCTTTTTTTTTTTTAATTGAGATGAAGTCTCTCTCTGTCACCCAGGCTGGAGTGCAATGGCACGATCTCGGCTCACTGCAACCTCCACCTCCCATGTTCAAGTGCTTCTCCTGCTGAGCCCACAGAGTAGCTGGGATTACAGACGCGTGCCACCTCACCCAACTAATTTTTTTATTTTTATTTTTAGTAGAGATGGGGTTTCGCCATGTAGGCCAGGCTGGTCTCAAACTCATGATCTCAAGTGATCCACCTGCCTCCCAAAGTGCTGAGATTACAGGCGTGAGCCACTGCACCTGGCCTTGTTGGCTATTTTTATGGCTATTTCTTGATTACATGCTAACTACGGAGAGGGTTATTCGTGAATTTTCCAGGAAAGGGGCAAGGATTTCCCAGGACTGAGGATTTCTCCACCTTTTAGACCATATAGGGTAACTTCTTGATGTTGCTGTGACATTTGTAAAGTGTCATGGCACTGGTGGGAGTGTCTTTTATCACGCTAATGCATTATAATTAGCGTACAATAAACAGCGAGAAAAACTAGAGGTCACCTTCATCACCATCTTGGTTGTTGTGGGTTTTGGCTGGTTTCCTTTTTTTTTTTTTTTTTTTTGAGACGGAGTCTCACTCTGTCACCCAGGCTGGAGTGCAATGGCACGGTCTCGGCTCACTGCAGCCTCCGCCTCCCGGGTTCCAGCAATTCTCCTGCCTCAGCCTCCCGAGTAGTTAGGACTACAGGCGAGTGCCAACACACCTGGCTAAATTTGTAATTTTTTTAGTAGAGACTGGGTTTCTCCATGTTGGCCAGGCTGGTCTTGAACTCCTGACCTCGTGATCCGTCTGCTGAGCCAATGCGCCTGGCTGGCTGGTTTCTTTATCACATCCTGTTTCATCAGCTGAGTCTTTATGATCTATATCTTGTGCTGACCTCCTATCTCAGCCTGTGACTAGGAATCCCTAACCTCCTGGCAATGCAGCCCAGTAGGTCTCAGCCTCTATTCAAAATAGAGTGGCTCTGGCTCCAACACCTCTGACAGAAATAACTAATTGCCTAGAGAAATCAGGAGAGGCGTTTTGAACAAAGTGACTACCAAGTGGAAAGGTATCACAGAGGATATCCACAGAGAACACTAAGGCGAGGAAAGAAGGCGTGTTCCAGGAACAGCAAGTACTATAATCTGATAAGGGTTGAGTGCAGGATGTCCATAGGGAGTGGCTGCAGATGAGGTGGAAGCTGTGGGCAATAACCCAAGGTAACGGGTTCGAGAGGAGTTTGGACTTTCATCCTAGAGACCCACTGAAAGGCTAAACAGACAGGTTGCATTTTTGAAGGATCATTGGATCATTCTGCCAGCAGTGTTGAAAATGGGTAAGGACAGTGAAGATGAGGAAGAGTATATACAGGTTCGGAATCTCTGGAGATGGGGTGGGGTACGTAATGGTTGTGTGTTTATTATTTAATTTTTTGAGAGGTCTCACTTTGTAATCTAGGCTGGAGTGCAGTGGTGCGATGATTGCTCACTGTAATCTGAAACCCCTGGGCTCAAACGATTCTCCTGCCTCCGCCTCCCAAGCAGCTGGGACTACAGGCATGCACCGTCATGCCCAAGTGATTTTTAAAATTTTGTGTAGAGATGGGGTCTTGCTGTGTTGCCCAGGCTGGTCTCAAACTCCTGGCCTCCAGCAATCATCCCGCCTTCACCTCCCAAAGCACTAGGATTACAGGTGTGAGCCACCACGCTGGGCTTGTATGTTTCCTTAAGAACATTACACAGGTGGTTCTGATGCACATCCCTCTTCCTCCCTCAATGCCACCTCCCAGATAAATAAACTGGGGTCAGGATGGTGGAAAGGAGATGGATTTAAGAACTGCGAAGGAGACAGAAACCATAGGGTTGAGTGACATTGAATCTCGGGGCTGAGGCAGGAGATAATGGAATCTAGTGATGACTTTGGTAACTGATGGATAATGGAACCAAATGGGGATAACAGGTGGAGATGCTACTCTCAGGGGAAGATAGTGAGTTGATATGTGAACATATAATTGTGATGTGTCCATGGAACATACAGGTGGAGTCACTTTGTAAACAATTGAAACTATGGGCCCGGTATGGTAGCTTATGCCTGTAATCCCAGCACTTTGGGAGATGAGGCTCAAGGATTACTTGAGGCCTGGAGTTTGAGACTAGCATGGGCAACATAGTGAGACGCTGTCTCAACAAAAAATTAGCCCAGTGTGGTGATGTGTGCCTGTAACCCCAGCTACTCAGGAGGCTGAGGCAGGAAGATCCTTTGAGCCCAGGAGTTCCAGGCTGCAGTGAGCTACAATCATGTCATTGCACTCCAGCCTGGGTGACAGTGCCAGAACTGGTCTAAATAAATAAATAAATAAATAGACAAATACATAAATAAATAAGAATAAACCATTGCCCTAAAGTTCATAGCAGGGTCAGAGCCAAATTCGATTGGGAGTTCAGTAATTGAAGCCATGACTAATGAGTTGACCCAGAAAAAGTTCTCTTAAGTGAAATAGAAAAAACCTTAGGGATAAAAATCCTATGAAAGTTGTACCTTTGAGGAGCTGGTAGAAGGGAAAGAGACTTGAAACTTGGCCAGAGGAGAACAAGGAGAGATTGGTGTCTTGAGAGTATGAAAGGAAAATAAACTTGGGACCCCAGTTCACTCTGCCAAAAGAAAAAATTAAGCTGAAAGCTAAGTCATGCAAGAAACTGGCTTGCTTTTGTTCCTAAGCAGATAGCTACTGATAAAAGGTTAAATATCTCCACAGGTAGCTACTGTATATTCACCTTATTATTTATTTATTTATTTATTTATTTATTTTTGAGACAGAGTCTTGCTCTGTCACCCAGGCTGGAAGGCAGTGGCGCGATCTCGGCTCACCGCAACCTCCACCTCCCAGGTTCAAGTGATTCTCCTGCCTCAGCCTCCCGAGTAGCTGGGATTACAGGAACCTGCCACCACGCCTGGCTGATTTTGTATTTTTGGTAGAGATGGGGTTTCTCCATGTTGGTCAGGCTGGTCTCGAACTCCTGACCTCAGGTAATCCACCTGCCTTGGCCTCCCAAAGTGCTGGGATTACAGGCATGAGCCACCACCCCCGGCCTCATCTTATGTAAAGTGCCCATTTATTGAGTGTGAGATGAATACATAATTGACCCTTCCCCTCCCTGCTCCTTTTCTTTTGCAACGTGTAGATTACCGTACCCTCCCTCTGTCCCCTGCAGCCCACATTTCCCGTTTAAATATTGAAGCCTTCAAAATCATCTTTGGAGAAAGGCACAGGCCACCGACTGTTTCTTTGATTCCGTTTTTATTTGTTTTGGATGTCCTTAACCTTGGCAAAATAAACTAAATTGATTGATACCTGTCTCAGATACTTTTTGGTTTATAGGAGTAAGGAAACAGCTTCTAGAAGGGTGTAACAGTGATGAATTATCCCAAGAGGTCAAGATGGGGACTGAATCCCTTGGATTTTGTCATTTAATTTATTGAGACAGAATCCACTCTGTTGCCCAGGCTGGAGTGCAGAGGCCTGATCTTGGCTCACTGCAGCCTCTGCCTCCCAGGCTCAAGCAATTCTCATGCCTCAGTCTCCCGAGTAGCTGAGAGTACAGGCGTGTGCCACCACGCCCAGCTAAATTTTTTTTGTATTTTTAGTAGAGACAGGGTTTTGCCATTTTGTCCAGGCTGGTCTCAAACTCCCAGCTTCAGGTGATCCATCCACCTTGGTATCCCAAAGTGCTGTGATTACAGGTATGAGCCACCATGCCTGGCTAGAAGGCCTTTTTTTTTTTTTTTTTGAGACAGAGTTTTGCTCTTGTCGCCCAGGCTGGAGTGCAATGGCGCAATCTCGGCTCACCACAACCTCCGCCTCCCAGGTTCAAACAATTCTCCTGCTTCAGCCTCTGAGTAACTGGGATTACAGGGATGTGCCACCACGCCCAGCTAGTTTTGTATTTTTAGTAGAGACAGGGTTTCTCCACGTTGGTCAGGCTGGTCTCGAGCTCCTGACTTCAGGTGATTGGCCTGCCTCAGCCTCCCAAAGTGCTGGGATTGCAGGCGTGAGCCACCACGCCCAGCCCGGAAGGCCATTTCAACCTCAGTATGAATAGTTGCAGGTAGGGGCCCTGGTGGTGGAAATCAGACTGCATTGGTTAATGAGGTGGGAAGGAAGGACACCAATCAAAGAACAACGAGAGAAAGAACTAGGTAATTTTTTTTTCTCTTAAGATTGAAGCAACCTTATAATCGTCAGAAGGGTTTGTCCTGCCTGCTGCACAGACAAAACCAATTTACTGGATGGCATTGTAGTAGAGCTTTTACTTGACACAAAGCCAGCCCGTGAGGCTCAACTAAAGCTAATACTCAAATCAGTTTCCCTGAAGGCTCAGAGGTTGGGGTTTTTATGGACAATTTGTTGGGCGGGGCTAGGGAATGAGTGCTACTGACTGGTTGAGATCATAGGGATGTGGAAAACAAGCCTCCTGCACTGAGTGCTGCTCTCATGGGGCCAAAGGATCAGTTGAGTCATGAGTCCAGGTGGGGTCAGTCTGAAAAAAATCTTTAAAAACCAATCTTAGGTTCCACAATAGTGATGTTATCTATGGAAGTCACAAATCTTGTGATCTCTGGCCGCATGATTCCTGGGCAGTAAGAGATTGTAGAAACTACTCCTACATTTTAGCAGAACTCAGGCCCCTCCAATAATCCTATTTTTGTGGCCTTCACAACAGTAATCCTGGCATTTTGTGAGTCTGAGGTGGGTGGATCACCTGAGGTCAGGAGTTCAAGACCACCCTGGCCAATATGGTGAAACCCTATCTCTGCTAAAAATACAAAAATTAGCTGGGAGTGGTGGCACTCACCTGTAATCCTAGCTACTCGGGAGGCTGAGGCAGGAGAATCGTGTGAACTCAGGAGGTGGAGGCTGCAGTGAGCCGAGATTGTGCCACTGCATTCCAGCCTGGGCAACGGAGCCAGACTCTATCTCAAAAAACAAAAAACAAAAAACAAAAAACAAAGTCTTGCAAAGGCTGCTTTTGGTCCCTAAGCAAGGAGGGTATTAGTTTTAGGGAGGGACTGTTATCATCCTTGCTTTCAAGTTAAATTATAAACTAAATTCTTCCCAAGGTTAGCTAGGCCTATGCACAGAAATGACCAAGGACAGCTTGGAGGTCTGAAGCAAGATGGAGTCAACTATGTCAGATTTCTCTTGTTGTCATAATTTTGCAAAGGCAATTTCAACCTCAAAATATTTATAAGTTGAGGAGAAGGAGCTAATAAACAGAAAAGGTATAGTTATGCTACTAATATTACAATTTTCAGCTTATTGCAGTGAGCTATTATCAGCTGCTGCACTCCAGCCTGGGCGACTGAGCGATATCTGGTCTCAAACAAAAGGAGGAGGATGGGGGGGTGGGGGTATAGGAAAAAATGAAAATTATAAACAGACACTATATGGATTGTTTTTTCTTCTCTTTTCATCTCAGCCCCTGGATTGTGATTTAATAGCTTTATCGACCATACAACTCACCCATTTAGAGTTTGCTATTTAATAGTGCTTAATATATTGGAAGAGTTCACAAGGACAGTTTTAAAACATTTTCATCACCCTAAAAGGAAACCCTATAGACATTAGGAGCCACTCTTTATTTCTCCCCAAACCCCCATGCCTGGGCAACCATAAATCTACTTTTTGACTCTATAGGCTTTTTTTTTTTGAGGTGTGGTCTTCCTGTAGACCAGGCTGTAGTGCAGTGGTGCGGTCTTGGCTCACTGCCACCTCCACCTCCCTGGTTCAGGTGATTCACCCACTTCATATATTGTATGAATATACTATGTGGTTTTTTTTTTTTTCAGACAGAGTCTTGCTCTGTCGCCCAGGCTGGAGTGCAGTGATGCTATCTCAGCTCACTGCAAGCTCCGCCTCCCAGGTTCACACCATTCTCCTGCCTCAGCCTCCCGAGTAGCTGGGACTACAGGCGCCCGCCACCACGCCTGGCTAATTTTTTGTATTTTTAGTAGAGACAGGGTTTCACCATGTTAGCCAGGGTGGTCTTGATTTCCTGACCTCGTGATCCACCTGCCTCGGCCTCCCAAAGTGCTGGGATTACAGGCATGATCTACCCTGCCTGGCCACCATGTGGTCTTTATCCATTAATCAGTTGATGAACATCTGAATTATTTCTATTTTTTGGCTATTACGAATAAAGCTGCCATAAACATTTGCATACAATTTTTTTTTTTTTTTTTTTGAGACGGAGCCTCACTGTGTCACCCAGGCTGGAGTGCAGTGGTGCGGTCTTGGCTCACTGCCACCTCTGCCTCCCTGGTTCAGGTGATTCACCCACTTCAGCCTCCTGAGCAGCTGGGACTACAGGTGCCCGCCACCATGCCTGACTAATTTTTGCATTTTTCATAGACATGGGGTTTTACCATGTTGGCCAGACTGGTCTCAAACTCCTGACCTCAGATGATCCACCTGCCTCAACCTCCCAAAGTGCTGGGATTAAAAGCATGAGCCACCGTGCCTGTCCACATACAAATTCTTGTGTAGAAATATGTTTTCACTTCCCTTGGGTGTATATAGGAGTGGAATTGCTGGGTCATATAGGAACTTTTTGTTTGGCTTTCTGAGAAACTGTTTTCCAACACAGCTATACCATTTTACATTCCTATCAACAGTGTAGGAGGGTTCCCATTTCTCCCCTGCTCACCAGCACTTGTTATTATCAGTCTATTTGTTTATGGTCAACTTAGTTAGTGGATGTGAAATGGTATCTCATGGTGCTTTTGATTTGCATTTCTCTAATGACTAGAGATGTCATCTTAAAAAAATGTTTTTCTTGGCCTGGCACAGTGGCTCATGCCTGTAATCCCAGCACTTTGGGAGGCTGAGGTAGGCAGATTACGAGGTCAGCAGTTCAAGACCAGCATGGCCAACATGGTGAAACCCCATCTCTACTAAAAATACAAAAATTAGCTGGGCATAGTGGCGGGCCCCTGTAATCCCAGCTGCTCTGAAGGCTGAGGCAGGAGAATTGCTTGAACCTGGGAGGTGTAGGTTGCAGTGAGCTGAGACCATGCCATTGCACTCCAGCCTGGGCGACAGAGCAAGACTCCGTCTCAAAAAAAAAGAAAAGTTTTTCTTTTGTATAGGTGAGGTCTTCCTACATTGACAAAACTGGCCTTGAACTCCTGGCCTGAAGCAATCCTCCTGCCTCGGCCTCCCAAAGTGCTGGGATTACAGGCATGAGCCACCACGCCCGGCGTTTTTTTTTTTTTTTTTTTTTTTAAACACAGCTCTTGTGATCATGTTTTTTGTTTGTTTGTTTGTTTTTTTCTTTGAGACGGAGTTTTGCTCTGTCACCCAGGCTGGAGTGCAGTGGCATGATCTTGGCTCACTGCAACCTTCACCTCCCAGATTCAAGCAATTCTCCTGCCTCAGCCTCTCAAGTAGCTGGGATTACAGGCGTGCACCACCATGCCCAGCTAATTTGTGTATTTTTAGTACAGACGGGGTTTCACCATGTTTGCCAGGCTGGTCCCAAACTCCTGACCCCAGGTGATCCACCCGCCTTGGCCTCCCAGAGTGCTGGGATTACAGGCGTGAGCCACCGTGCCGGCAGCCGGTCATTATGATTTTACATGCATTTGTCTTTTCTTTCCAGATTAAAGAAATGTGTTCCTCATTCCAGCCCTTATCTACCAAGCTGCCTGTCATTAATTCTAAGACTCATGTTTGTTTGTTTTCACATTTTAACATCTTGTAAATTAAAATGGTCTCTTAAATTCAACAACATTTTAGAATTACATTCATCAAAGGTAAAAAATATAGCTAGTCATTTTCTAATTCTTTTTCAAGATCTACTTTTCTTGACCTAATAATGACTAGGAAGTTTATGATTTCCCTGCCCTATGCTGACCAGCCTAGGCTGGGTTAGTAACAGGCTCATCATAGAACCTGTTCTATGACAGTTCTTTAACTTTCAGGACGTTCTCACAGGCTTTTAACCTAGTGTCTAAATATTCTGTCCTCCAGTGTAGCAAGCGTGGTGGCCCCAGTCTTACTTTTTTGTTTGGTTTAAACATCATCAGGGCTGGCGCAGTGGCTCACGCCTGTAATCTCAGCGCTTTGGGAGGCTGAGGTGGGTGCATCACCTGAGGTCAGGAATTTGAGACCAGCCTGACTAACATGTTGAAACTCCATCTCTATGAAAAATGAAAAAATTAGCCAGGAGTGGTGGCAGGCACCTGTAATCCCAGCTACTGGGAGGCTGAGGCAGGAGAATCGCTTGATCCTGGGAGGCAGAGGTTGCAGTGAGCCGGGATCACACCACTGCACTCCAGCCTGGGTGACAGACAGAGACCCTGTCTCAAAAATAAATAAATAAATAAATAAATAATGAAAAAAATCATCATTTTGTAAGAGACCACACTGTTAGAAAATGAAGTTCCCTGTGTCTAAGATTTCAGATCCCTGTTCCCCTCCTTTTTGCTGTTCAGTCACCTAGCAAACTGTGTTAGTGCTAGGGCAAACTAACCACCCTGATTTTTGTTGATATTAGAGAGTCAGGCTCTGACCTACTTGTCCATGTAAATAATAGTCAATGTTTCATGTATCTCATTATAATCAAATGTTGATACACCTTGATGATACTATATATATATATATGTATATCTGTAAAAAAGGAAATATGGGCTGGGCGTGGTGGCTCACGCCTGTAATCCCAGCACTTTGGGAGGCTGAGGCGGGCGGATCACCTGAGGTCGGGAGTTCAAGGCCAGCCTGACCAACATGGAGAAACCCCATCTCTACTAAAAATACAAAAATTAGCCAGGCATGGTGGTGCATGACTGTAATCACGACTACTTCGGAGGCTGAGGCAGGAGAATGGCTTGAACTCAGGAGGCGGAGGTTGCAGTGAGCCGAGATCATGCCACTGCACTCCAACCTGGGCAACAAGAGCAAAACTTGATCAAGAGATCGAGATCATCCTGGCCAACATGGCGAAATCCCGTCTCTACTAAAAATACAAAACTTACCTGGGCATGCTCGCGTGCGCCTGTAGTCCCAGCTACTCGGGAGGCTGAGGCAGGAGAATCGCTTGAACCAGGAATTCGGAGGTTGCAGTGAGCCGAGATTGCGCCACTGCACTCCAGCCTGGTGACAGAGCGAGACTCTGTCTCAAAAAAAAAGAAAAAGGAAATATGTTTTTCATGTGTGTCTCTAAATCTACTCATTTGCATACCCATCTATCAGATGTCTAGAACCAATTTGATAGTCCTCCAAATTGTGTTCTTAAGCTTTTCATTAGCTGGTAAAATAATTGTAGGGAGCAAACACTAAAATTGCTAGTAATTCTACTAAGGTTTTATTTAAAATTGAACCACAACCTTCAAGCAGACGCCATAATAGGATCACATCAGTGACATGAAGCTGCACAATTAAGAGCTTCACCCTTGAATGATCTAGCTCAGAGAACTTTGTCTGGAAGGTTAGCACCAAAGGAACTGCTAGGCTGTACATGTAGCCATGAGTTAAAACTGTGTGGCTTCAGGGTGACATAGAATTATTTACATTGGAATTGAGACCCTTTCTTGCAAATCAGCAAATATTCTTAAACCTGTATGAACGGACTGGAAAACCAAATTTTCTAGCAGTAATAATATTATTACATAGCGGCTGCATCCCAATGGGATCATTGGCCTTTTTCAAACTTCAAAAGCATCAGGGCCGGGCGCGGTGGTTCACGCCTGTAATCCCACCACTTTGGGAGGCTGAGGCAGGTGGATCACCTGAGGTCAGGAGTTCGAAACCAGCCTGACCAATTTGGTGAAATCCCGTCCCTACTGAAATTGACAAAAATTAGCTGGGTGTGGTGCCGTGTGCCTGTAGTCCCAACTACTCAGGATGCTGAGGCAGGAGAATCACTTGAACCCGGGAGGCAGAGGTTGTAGTGAGCTGAGATCATGTCACTGGACTCCAGCCTGGTGACAGTGCAAGACTCTGTCTAAAAAAAAAACAAAAAACAGGCCGGGCGTGGTGGCTCACGCCTGTAATCCCAGCACTTTGGGAGGCCGAGACGGATGGATCACGAGGTGAGGAGATCAAGACGATCCTGGCTAACACGGTGAAACCCCGTCTCCAATAAAAATACAAAAAAATTAGCCGGGCGTGGTGGCGGGTGCCTGTAGTCCCAGCTACTCGGGAGGCTGAGGCAGGAGAATGGCGTGAACCCGGGAGGCAGAGCTTGCAGTGAGCCAAGATCGCGCCACTGCACTCCAGCCTGGGGGGCAGAGCGAGACTCTGTCTCAAAAAACAAACAAACAAAAAAACCCCAAAATACAGATCTAGTAAATTGGCAACAAAAGGCTGCCAATTTGTTACGCTGTAAGCCAGTTTATTTGAACCACACATCTACTCCAGTATCCTCTATTTCAATTTCAGGTATGCTTTCCCCATTTACGAACATTAATTTAAAAAACCTTAAGGCTGGGTGCAGTGACTCATGCCTATAATCCTAGCACTTTGGGAGGCCAAGGCGGATATATCGCTTGAGCCCAGGTGTTTGAGACCAGTCTGGACAACGTGGTGAAACCCCATTTCTTTTTTTTTTTGAGGTGGAATCTCGCTCTGTTGCCCGGGCTGGAGTGCAGTGGCACAGTCTCCGCTCACTGCAAGCTCCGCCTCCCGGGTTCACGCCATTCTCCTGCCTCAGCCTCCCGAGTAGCTAGGACTACAGGTGCCCGCCACCACGCCCAGCTAATTTTTTGTATTTTTAGTAGAGACGGGGTTTCACCATGTTAGCCAGGATGGTCTCAGCTCCTGACCTCATGATCCGCCTGCTTCGGCCTCCCAAAGTGCTGGGATTACAGGCGTGAACCACCACACCCGGCAGTGAAACCCCATTTCTACCAAAAAAAAAAAAAAAAAAACAATAATTAGCCGGGCATAGTGGCATGCACGTGTAGTCCCAGGTACTCAGGTGGCTGAGGTGGGAGGATCACCTGAGTCTCGGAGGTCGAGGCTAAAGTGAGCCATAAGTGGTACCACTGTACTCCAGCCTGGGCAACAGAATGAGTGTCTCAAAAACAAACAAAACAAAACAACGACAATCCCAAAAAACCTTAAGGCAAGAATTTCTGTTTGAAGCGACAACCCCGAGTCACCACAATGCTGCCTTTCCAAGATTAAGGCTCAGATTCTAGTTAAAGTCTTCGTTTAGGGGATCCTCAACATCAGTAAGGCAGTATCTTAACTAGAGAGGTGATCATGGACTGCCCAATCAGATCAATTAAATAGAAGCCCTAACAGGGAGCAAGGGGAGGGCTGGAGAGCGGAAAGTTTTATTTCTATATACTTTGAAAATGACAACCAGTCATGAGGGGAAAGCCTAATTACCAAAACCAAATTTTCAAGAGTATGTGTCTGCAATCCAGGAAGACTCTTGATTCCTGATCATTTCTTTCTTTCTTTTTTTTTTTTTTTTTTGAGATGGAGTCTCATTCTGTCACCCAGGATGGAGTGCAGTGGCGCGATCTCGGCTCACTGCAACCTCTGCCTCCCAGATTCAAACGATTGTCCTACCTCTGCCTCCCAAGTAGCTGGGATTACAGGCGCCCCCCACCACACATGGCTAATTTTTTGCGTTTTTAGTAGAGAAGGGATTTCACTGTGTTAGCCAGGATGGTCTCGATCTCCTGACCTTGTGATCCGCCCACCTCGGTCTCCCAAAGTGCTGGGATTACAGGCGTGAGCCACTGTGCCCAGCCAGATTCCTGATCATTTCAAGTTGCCAAATGAGCAGCCTTAAACTGACATACCTCGCAATTCAGTGATCTCAAAATTTGCCTCCATTTGTAAGTGCACAGTTCTCTGAGTTTTCACAAACATATATACTTATGCAATCACCACAACATACAGATGAGAACATTTCCATCACCATAAAAAGTTCCCTCCTGGCCAGGAGTGGTGGCTCACGCCTGTAATCCCAGCACGTTCGCAGGCTGAGGTGGGAGGATCTCTTGAGGTCAGGAGTTTGAGACAAGGCTGACCAACATGGTGAAACCCCACCTCTACTAAAAATACAAAAATTAGCTGGGGATGATGGTGCATGCCTTGTAATCCCAGCTACTTGGGAGGCTGAGGCAGGAGAATCACTTGAACCCAGGAGGCGGAGGTTGCAGTGAGCCAAGATCGTGCCATTGTACTCCATTCTGGGCGACAGAGCAAGACCCTGTCCAAAAAATATGTATATATATAAAGAAAAAAAAAACCTACAAAATGTTTTTCAAGTGGTTGTCCATCAGGAAGACAGAGAGTCTCATTCTGAGAAGGCAAGCTAGAGGTTTGTTTTTTAAGTAAAATTATGTTCTCTTATTTAAAAAAATTGATCTAAATAATAGATGAGTACAGTCTCACTTTAAGACATTCAATCATTCAAACAAGAGAGAAAAAAGCATCCTCACTTCCAGCACCCCACCTCCTGGGTAACTTACAGCTTCCTTGGAAGGAGCTTGCCTAGAGCAACTGGGGAGAAGCTACCGCTGGCTGTAGTGCCTCGGTCAACAAGATAGGAGAGCAGGAGGGGATTGCACGGGAGCCAGCTGGGCGTGTCACAGTTCCTGTTGGTGTGCTCGCTATGAAAGGATTTCTTTTCAGCATTTGGGAATAATCATGTTTAAAGAAGGTTATTTTAAAAACAGATATTCCTTCCCCTAGAGTGTACAGTGTTTGATACACACAGGTGGATTCTTGCTTCTCGTGTGCATTTTTCTAGACTCCATTCAAACCACGTCTCTGAGTGCAACTCAAAAGAGGTTTATGCTTTACATCTCTACATTCCAGTTATATCTTCCTGAGGATACAGCCTACATAGAAGTTCAGCAAATATATGGTCTTTTCCACACCTGGGAAGATGTGGGTATAGGCCACTATGTGTTTTCCTTTCAAAATGGTAAATTCATCTCGATTTTATCTGTTTGGGGGGTAGGACAGAGACACTCTTCTAGCACATTGACTATTTGTCTTTTTCTTTAAGAATGAACCTTAGATTATAAATTCTAGGATTGCAAGGTACTGGTTTTTCCACAAGGTGGTATGTACTGGGGAACTCAGTTTTATGGACAATTATGCTGATTTGGGGTGGAGGGTATAGGGATCATTCCACAAACACTCATGTTGCTCACTCAGCATATTCCAGGCACAGTGCTAGATGCTGGGGATGCAATACACAAGACAGACAAAGGTGTCTGTATGGAACTTACATTCTAATTGAGGGAGGAGAGACAGACAATAATCCAATAAAACAAAAATAAACGTGATAGATATAGAGTGTGGTCAGTGCTGTGAAGGAAGTAAATAAGACAATGTGATAGAGAGTGAGTGATATTTGAATTGGAACTGGAGGGTGAGAATGAGCCTACCTTTAGGAAGAGCTGGAGCTGGGAAAGCATCTGGTGACATTGAAGGACAGAAAGGGGAGTCAGTGTGGCAGGAGCCAGGTCACAGCTGTCATAGGAGTTTGGATTTCATTCTAAAAGCAATGGAAAGCCATTGGAGGGTAAGGAACACAGGAATGACTACACCTGATTTATGTTTTTAAATATAAAGCAAATCAAGAAACATAAAATATGAAACATAAAACATTTGGCATGTGGGTGGAGAATGGGTTGTAAGGGGAGGTGGTCAGAATGGAATTGGACTCTGCTATCTCCTCAGCGACCTCTTACCTGAAGACCGTGGGTACCAGGCAAATAGCAGGAGCAGAAGACTCCACCTCCAACCCCCTTTCCATACCCCTAAGAATCCTTTCTTCCTGGGTCCCAGCACTGTAAGGAAGGTTCTGTGTATATGTGAAGAGAGCAGAGGTTCCACAAGAGAACTTGGGCATCAGAGCCCCCAAAGCAAGGGCAAGGTCTTCTCTTAGTCCTTTTCCAGACTTTCCCACAATTCACCTGTGGTTTCCTAGACTATTGGAAGGTCCTAGTTGCATGTGATGACTCAATGATCTGGCCACAGGACCTGTGTCACCAAGCCAGGTAGTCAGTCTCTAACAGGAGCTGGGGAAATATTAGTAGATGTTAATGAAAATGACAGTCAATAATGAAATGTGAGCAAATTACTGAATAACGTTACCAAAAAACATCAGCAAGTGGCAGGAAGAGGAACTCTAAGCCTTTTGAACTAGAACCAAAGCATAAAAGGAACTTTAAAAGCCATCAATCCCAGCACTTTGGGAGGCCGAGGCGGGCAGATCACCTGAGGCCGGGAGTTCAATACCAGCCAGACCAACGTGGAGAAACCCTGTCTCTATTAAAAATACAAAATTAGCCAGGCGTGGTGGTCTATGCCTGTAATCCCAGATACTCGGGAGCTGAGGCAGGAGAATCGCTTGAACCCGGGAGATGGGGGCTGCAGTAAGCTAAAATCACACCATTGCACTCCAGCCTGGGCAACAAAGAGTGAAACTCTGTCTTAAAAAAAAAAAAAAAAAAAAAAGCCATCATCCCAGTAGATTTGATAAATTATTTTGTCTCAAACATAGTTTGATATATAAATGAACTTACATATAGTATCATTATTTTTGGAAGTAAATTTGTGGCATATAAACAAAGTAAGATGAGAGTATCATTTATTTATGTTTCCCTAATGTACACTTTACTTATTAAGTTTATTGATGATATTATTTACTGTTTTATACATCTCAAAATAAAACAAGGATAGATTTAAATTTTTAAGAAACTCATATTTCTTAGCATATGGAACATGAAAGTGGAATATTAGCCGTGCTTTCTTTAATCTCATTGTTTTTCTTATAAGGAGAGCAGACTGAGAGTCAATTCTTCTGTCATAAACTAATGAAGTCAAAGTTCTTGTCTGTATGCAAAAATATCTATATCTGTATCTATCTTCCCCAACTGGGTTAAAAAAAACTATGGTAAAATATATAAAACATAAAATTTACCTTTTTAACAACTTTTAAGTGTACAGTTCAGTGGCATTAAATATATTCACATTGTCATGCAATCATCATCACCCATCCATCCCCAACTAGGTTTTTATTTTATTCTTTTATATCAAGGATATAAGACTACTTTTCAGTAAAATTAGAAAACATGAGGGCTGGGCTTGGTGGCTCATGTCTGTAATCCTAGCACTTTGGGGGGCCAAGGCAGGAGGATCACTTCAGCCCAGGAGTTCAAGACCAGCCTGGGCAACATAGTGAGACCTTGTCTCTACAAAAACAACAACAAAAAATTAGAAAAACAGGAAACTACTTAAGCTGCCATGGTTTTTAGGAAAGGTATTAAAGCTGGATCTTATTTTCCAATAAGAGGGTTTCTTTAAAAGGGTTTCTTTTTTTTTTTTTTTTGAGACGAAGTCTCACTCTGTTGCCCAGGCTAGAGTGCAGTGGCGTCATCTCAGCTCAATGCAACCTCCACCTCCCAGGTTAAGCGATTCTGCTGCCTCAGCCTGCCGAGTAGCTGGGACTACAGATGCGCACCACCATGCTCGGCTAATTTTTGTGTTTTTAGTAGAGATAGAGTTTCACTATATTGGCCAGGCTGGCCTTGAACTCCTGACCTCATGATCCTCCTGCCTCAGCCTCCCAAAGTGTTGGAATTACAGGCATGAGCCACTGTGCCTGGTCAAGAGGGCTTCTTAAATCAACCCTCTATAGCAGCGATCTCCAACCTGTTTGGCACCAGGGACTGGTTTAATGGAAGACAATTTTTCCATGGATGGGGTTGGGGAATGGTTTGGGGATAAGACTGTTCCAACTCAGATCATCAGGCATTAGATTCTCATAAGGAGTATGCAACCTAGATCCCTTGCACATGCAGGTCACAATAGGATTTGTGCTCCTATGAGAATCTAATGCTGCCACTGATCTGACAGGAGGCAGAGATCAGGCGGTAATGCTTAGTCGCCCATGCTCACCTCCTGCTGTGCTGCCTGGTTCCTAACAGGCCACAGACTATATGGGTCTGCAGCCTGGGGGTTGGGGACATCTGCTCCAGACTGCCTAATGAAACCTTCTGCTCCTAGGTAGTGCTTGAAGAGGAAACACAAATGACAAGACAAAAGAAAACAAAAAAACCCCATAAACACATCAATCTCATAAGTAATCAAAGAAAAGCAAAACAACAACTACAGTACTACCAAAAAAACCTGATTATTTTTCACATATTATTTTGGCAAGGAGGGGAAAAAAAAGTACAGTATTTGCAAGGTGATGATAGGGTAATATATTTTTGTGGAAGGTAGTTTGATCATATGTATCAGAATTTTTCCTTCTCCTCCTCCTCCTCCTCCACCTCCTCCTCCTCCTTCTTCTTCCTCCTCCTCTTCTTCCTCTTCTTCTTCTCCTTCATCTCCTCCTCCTCCCCTCCTTCCCCTTCTTTTCTTCTTCATCTTTTTTCTTCTTTTTCCTACATGATATATCTATGTAACATCAATCAGAATTTTCAATGAATGTACCAGTAATCTTTCTCTTAGGAAATAATTCTAAAGAGTTAGCTACACATCTGTAGCTAAATGAACAAGGATATTCACCCACAGTGTTGTTTATATAAAAGACTAGAAACAACTTAGCCTTTTGACAATCAATATCAGATAGGGTTAAGTAAATTATAATATATTCACCCAATGGAATACCTTGTGCTCATCATAAATGATGGTGTAGATCTACACTGACATAGATTTGTTGAATGAAAGGGATGGTTACAGATGAGCATGTATAATATGATCCTATTTATATAAAATACATATCTATATATACATTCATGTATTTGTGTGGATGGATAGATGGATGTCTGAAAGGTTCTTTACTAGAAATTTAACATCTTTGATTGGTTAGATTTACTTCCTTTTCTGGGAAATATTCTATATTATATGATTTTTTTTTTACTGTGGGTATGTTCAATTTTTTACTGTAATGAAAACAATAAAGCTCTTTTCCATCTGGGAACAAAAATTAAATAGATCAGCATATTTAAAAATGAGTAGGATAAATAGAGAATACAAGGCAGAACTCCACAGACATAAATTTTACAACTTAGATGAAATGACCATTTCTCAAAAACACAACTATCACATTTCAGATAATTTGAATCCTCCTATGATTATTATTTTGTTTTTATTTATTTATTTTTAAATTATATTTATTTATTTATTTATTTTGTGAGATGGAGTCTCGCTCTGTCGCCCAAGCTGGAGTGCAGTGGTGCGATCTCGGCTCAATGCAACCTCCACCTCCTGGGTTCAAGCAGTTCTCTGCCTCAGCCTCCCGAGTAGCTGGGATTACAGGCACTTGCCACCACATCCAGCTAATTTTTGTATTTTTAGTAGAGATGGGGTTTCACCATCTTGGCCAGGTTGGTCTTGAACTCCTGACCTCGTGATCCTCGTGCCGCGGCCTCCCAAAGTGCTGGGATTACAGGCATGAGCCACCGCTCCCAGCCTAGAATCACAATTTGAGATGGAGTTTCGCTCTTTCGCCTAGGCTGGAGTGAATTGGCGTGATCTCGGCTCATTGCAACCTCTACTCCCTGGGCTCAAGCGATTCTCCTACCTCAGCCTCTTGAGTAGCTGAGATTATAGGTGCCTGCGACCATGTCCGGCTAATTTTTTGTATTTTTAGTAGAGATGGGGTTTCGCCATGTTGGCCAGGCTGGTCTTAATCTCCTGACCTCAGGTAATCCACCCACTTTGGCCTCCCAAAGTGGTAGGATTACAGGCATGAGCCACTGCGCCTGGCCCTTTAATTATTAAATCAACTGAGTCATAAATTTAAAACTAAATTAAATAAAAAATTTCTTATAAAGAAATTTCTAAGTCTGGATAACTTCACTGGGAAATTCTACCAAACATTTAAAGAAGTGACACCAATTTTATGCAATTTCTGCCAGAAAACAGAAGAGGAAACACTTCTCACACCTCACACCAAAATCAAAGACAATACCCAAAAGAAAACCATAGACCAACATCCCCCATGAATACAGATGCAAAACTTCTTAACAAAATATTAGCAAACAGAATTAGACAATTTACGAAAATAATTACATGCCATGACCAAATGAGATTTATTCCAGAGATGCAAGGCTAGTTCAATATTTCAAATTAATCAAATATAATTTATTATATTGACATCCTAAAGAAGAAAAATCACATAATTTTTTTTTTTTTGAGATGGAGTCTCACTCTGTTGCCCAGCCTGGAGTGCAGTGGTGCAATCTAGGCTCACTGCAACCTCCACCTCCTGGGTTCAAGTGATTCTCCTGCCTCAGCCTCCTGAGTAGCTGCGATTACAGGCATGCACCACCATGCCTGGCTAATTTTTGTATTTTTAGTAGAGACAGAGTTTCACCATGTTGGTAAGGCTGGTCTTGAACTCCTGACCTCAAGTAATCAGCGCACCTTGGCCTCCCAAAGTGCAGGGATTACAGGCGTGAGCCACTGCATCTGGCCACATAAGTATATTGATGGAGAAAGAACATTTGACAAAATCTAGCACCCATTTGTGATAAAAATGCTCAGAAAAATAGGAATAGAGAAGGACTCCTTCAATTTGATAAAGAATATTTACAAAAAGACTACAGCCAGCTGGGCATGGTGGCTCAAGCCTATAACCTCAGCACTTTGGGAGGCCAAGATGGGCAGATCATTTGAGCTCAGGAGTTCAAGAGCAGCCTGGCCAACTTTGTGAATCCGCACCTTTACTAAAAATACAAGAATTAGCCAAGCGTGATGGTGCATGCCTGTAGTCCCAGCTACTTGGGAGGCTGAGGCAGGACAATTGCTTGAACCCTGGAGGCAGAGGTTGCAGTGAGCTGAGATTGTGCTATTGCACTCCAGCCTGGGTGACAGGGTGAGACTCTCTCTCAAAAAAAACAAAAAACAAAAAAACTACAGCCAACATTTTTAATGGTGAAAACTGCATGCTTTACACCTTTAGTTTGCTGGGGTTGCTATAATGAAGTACCACAGACTGGTTGGCTTAAGCAACAGAAATTTATTTTCTCACAGTACTGGAGGCTGGAAGGCCAAGATCAAGGTGTCAGCAGGGTTGGTGTCCTCTGAGGCCTCTCTCCTTGATTTGTAGATAGCTGCCTTCTCCCTGTGTCTTCACGTGGTCTTCCCTTTATGAGTCTGTGTTCTAATCTCTTCTTTTATTTATTTTTATTTATTTTTTTGAGACGGAGTCTCGCTCTGTCCCCAGGCTGGAGTGCAGTGGTGTGATCTCGGCTCACTGCAAGCTCCACCTCCTGGGTTCACACCATGCTCCTGCCTCAGCCTCCTGAGTAGCTGGGACTACAGGCAGCCGCCACCATGCCTGGCTAATTTTTTGTATTTTAGTAGAGACAGGATTTCACCGTGTTAGCCAGGATGGTCTAATCACTTCTTATAAGGACCCCAGCCATATTAAATTAGGGCCCGCCTTAGTGACCTTTTCTTAATTTGATTACCTTTTAAAGACCTCATGTATTAGTCTGTTTTCGCACTGTTATAAAGAAATACCTGAGACTGGGTAATTTTTAAAGAAAATAGTTTTGTTGTTGTTGTTGTTTTTTCTCTTTTTTAAAAAAGCCAGTCAAATTTAGTAGTGGAGGGGATTGTATACCCACTTTAGTGACACTAATGTAGAAAACAGGTTTAATTGGCTCACGGTTCTGCAGGCTGTACAGGAAGCATGGCAGCTTCTGCTTCTGGGGAGGCCTCAGTAGGCTTCCAATCATGGTGGAAGGCAAAGCAGGAGCAGGCATCTTACATGGCCTGAGCAGGAGGGAGACAGACAGGAGTGAGGTGCCACACACTTTTAAACAACTAGATCTCACAACAATTCACTCACTCACTCACTATCATGAGAATGACAGCACGGAGGGGATGGTGCTAACCCATTCATGAGAACTCCACCCACATGATCCAATCATTTCCCACCAGGCCCCACTGCCAACAATGGGGATTACAATTCGACATGAGATTTGGTGGGGACAGAGATTCAAATCATATCACCCTACCTCCAGATACAGTCATATTTTGAGGTAAAGGGGATTATAGCTTCAACATATGAATTTGGGCAGAGGGGTAGGAGGGAAACATTTTAGCCCATAATACCCTCTAAGATCAGCAATGAAGCGAAGATACCCACTCTCACTCGCTCTTGATTCAGTTATAATTTTGGAAGTACTAGCCAAGGCAATAAGGCAAGTAAAGGAAATAAAAGGCACGCAGATGCAAAGGAGGAAATAAAACTGTTCCTATTTGCAGATAATATGATATTCTTGGTAGAAAATCCCAAGGAATCTACAAAAAGAAATCCTAGAGCTAATAAGTGAACTCAGCAAGGTCACAAGATACAAAATAAACATACAAAATCAATTGGATTTCTGTATACCAACAATGAACATGTAGATGCTGGAATTAAAAATATAACACCAGGCTGGGCATGGAAATCCCAGCACTTTGGGAGGCAGAGGTAGGCAGCCATGAGCTCAGGAATTTAATACCAAAATTAGCTGGGTGTGGTGGCACACTCCTGTAGAAGTGGGGGAGGAGGCTGAGATGGGAGGATTGTTTGAGCCCAGATGGCTGAGGCTGCAGTGAGCTGTGATCATGCCATTGCACTCCAGCCTGGGCGACAATACCAATTTAAACAAATTTTTTTTGTTGTTTTTTGACAGAGTCTCGCTCTGTCGCCCAGGCTGGAGTGCAGTGGCATGATCTCGGCTCACTGCAACCTCTGCCTCCCGGGTTTAAGTGATTCTCCTGCCTTAGCCTCCCGAGTAGCTGGGACCACAGGCACACGCCACCATGCCCAGCTAATTTTTGTATTTTTAGTAAAGATGGGGTTTCACCATGTTGGCCAGGTTGGTCTCGATCTCCTGACCTTGTGATCTGCCCGCCTCGGACTCCCAAAGTGCTGGGATTACAGGCGTGAACCACTGCGCCTGGCCAACAATACCATTTATAGTCACTAAAAACAGAAAAGGCTGGGTGCAGTGTTTCACGCCTGTAATCCCAGCACTTTGGGAGGCCAAGGCGGGAGGATCACTTGAGGTCAGGAATTCAAGACCACCCTGGCCAACAAGGCAAACCCTGTCTCTACTAAAAAAACAAAAATTAGCCAGGCGTGGTGGTTCACGCCTGTAATTCCAGCTACTCAGGAGGCTGAGGCAGGAGAATCACTTGAACCCAGGAGGCAGGGGTTGCAGTGAGCTGAGACTGTGCCACTGCACTCCAGCACGGGTGATGGAGTGAGACTTGTCTCAAACAAACAAACAATCCAGAAAAAAATAAAAATTAAAAAAAAAGCTGTAAATCTAACAAAACACGTGCAAGACTGGTATGCTGAAAACCACACGATGCTAAAGAAAGAAATCAAAGCAGATCTAAATAAATGGAAAGGCATACAGCATTCATGGATTGAAAGACTCAGCATAACAAAAATGATAATTCTTCCCAAATTGATATGTAGGCTTAATGCAATTCCTATAAAAATTCCAACAATTCCTTGTAGATACAGACAAGTGTATTTAAAAATTTATCAGGAAAGGCAAAAGAACTAGAATAGCTAAAACATTTTTGCAAAAGAAGAATAAAGTAGGATAAATCAGTCTACCCTATTTCAAGGCCTAAATAGCTATAGTAATCACAACTGTGTGGTATTAGCAGAGGGATAGAAAATAGATTAACGGAACAAAATAAAAAACTCAAAAATAGACCAATGTTAATATGCCCAACTGATTAAAAAAATTTTTTTAAATAGAGATAGGGTCTCATGGCCGGGTGCGGTGGCTCACACCTGTAATCCCAGTACTTTGGGAGGCTGAGGTGGTTGGATGACCTGAGGTCAGGAGTTCGAGACCAGCCTGGCCAACCATGGTGAAACCCCATCTCCACTAAAAATACAAAAATTAGCTGGGCATGGTGGCAGGTGCCTGTAATTCCAGCTACTTGGGAGGTTGAGGCAGGGGAATCGCTTGAACCCTGGAGGCAGAGATTGCAGTGAGCTGAGATTACACCATTGCACTCCAGCCTGGGCGACAAGAGCAAAATTCTGTCTCAAAAAAAAAGCTGGGCATGGTGGCTCACGCCTGTAATCCCAGCACTTTGGGAGGCCGAGGCGGGTGGATCACGAGGTCAGGAGATCGAGACCATCCTGGCTAACACGGTAAAACCCCGTCTCTACTAAAAAAACACAAAAAATTAGCTGGGCATGGTCGCGGGCGCCTGTAGTCCCAGCTACTCGGGAGGCTGAGGCAGGAGAATGGCGTGAACCCGGGAGGTGGAGTTTGCAGTGAGCCAAGATCACGCCACTGCACTCCAGCCTGGGCAACAGAGCAAAACTCTGTCTCAAAAAAAAAAAAAAAAAAAAAAAAAAAGGAGATAGGGTCTCGCTATGTTGCCCAGGCTGGTCTTGAACTACTGGGCTCAAGAGATCCTTCTGCTTTGGCCTCCTAAAGTTCTGAGATCACAGGCATAAACCAACTGATTTTTGACAAAGATACAAAAGCAACTCAGTGGAGGATAGGTAGGTAGCCTTTTCAACAAAGGGTGCTAGAGCAAGTGGACATGCATTGGCTGAAAAAAGTACCGTGACATAACGACTTAATTCTTTTTTTTTTTTTGAGACAGGGTCTTGGTCTGCTACCCAGGCCAGAGTGCAATAGCACCATCATAGCTCACTGCAGCCTCATACTCCTGGGCTCAAGAGATCCTCCCACCTCAGCCTCCCAAGTAACTGGAACTACAGGTGCATGCCACAATGCCTGGCTAATCCTGGCTAATTAAAAAAAAATTTTTTTTGTAATGACAAGGTCTCACTATGTTGCCCAGGCTCTAATTCTTTTTTTTTTTTTTTTTTTTTTTTTTGAGATGGAGTTTTGCTCTTGTTGCCCAGGCTGGAGTTCAATGGCACAATTTTGGCTCACTGCAACCTCTGCCTCCTGGGTTCAAGTGATTCTCCTGCCTCAGCCTCCTGAGTAGCTGGGATTACAGGCATGTGCCACCATGCCTGGCTAGTTTTGTATTTTCAGTAGAGGCGAGGTTTTTCCATGTTGATCAGGCTGGTCTTGAACTCCCAATCTCAAGCGATCCACCCACCTGGGCCTCCCAAAGTGCTGGGATTACAGGCGTGGGCCACCCCTCCTGGCCCAGGCTATAATTCTTATAATTTATATAAAAATAAACTCAAAATGGATCACAGACTTAAATATAAAATGTAAAACTGTAATACTTTTAGAAAAAATAAGAGAAAATCTTCAGGATCTAGGATTAGGCAAGGAATTCTTAGATTTGACACTAAAAGCACATTTTTGGGAGGAAAGTTGATAAATTGGACTTGGTCTAAATTAAAACTATTGTTCTGCAAATGACATAA
This sequence comes from Nomascus leucogenys, assembly GCF_006542625.1. Classification (NCBI taxonomy): domain Eukaryota; kingdom Metazoa; phylum Chordata; class Mammalia; order Primates; family Hylobatidae; genus Nomascus; species Nomascus leucogenys. The sequence goes on from NC_044387.1 coordinate 17,520,534, forward strand.
GAGGATAAAAAGAGAAGCTCAGAGTGGGAGAAAATAATTGCAAACCATATATTCTACAAAGGACTAGCATCTAGACTATAAAAAGAATACTAAATAACTCAATACTAAAAAGAACAATTCACTTAAAACACGAAGCTGGACACAGTGGCTCATGCCTATAATCCTAGCAGTTGGGAGGCTGAGGCAGGAGGATTGCTTGAGGCCAGGAGTTCTAGAGCAGCCTGGGCAACAAAGCAAGACTCTGTCTCTACGAACATAAAAAAATTGGCCAGGCGTGGTGGTGCTCACCTGTAGTCCTAGCTACTTGGGGAAGATATGCTTCTTGAGCCCAGGAGGTCAAGGCTGCAGTGAGCCATGATCACACCACAGCACTCCAGCCTGAGCAACAGAGCAAGACTCTGTCTCAAAAAAAAAAAAAGAACATGGGCAAAAGACATGAAGAGACATTTTACCAAAAGAGATGTACAGGTGGAAAATAAGCACATGAAAAGATGCTCAACAGCATTAACTATTAGTGAAATGCAAATTGAAATCACACAGAATGGCTAAAATTAATATTGGCAACAACAAATGTTGACAAGGATGGGGACAAACTGGATCCACTCATTCATTGTTGGTGAAATTTAAAATGTTACAGCCACTTTAGAAAACAGTTTGTCAGTTTTCTAAAAAATGAAGTATGCAACTACCTTACAACTCAGTAATTGTACTGCTGGGTATTGATCCTAGAAATGAAGACTTATGTACAAAAATCTGTACATAAATATTTATAGCAGTTTTATTAGTAAATAGCTAAAAACTTGAAACAACCCAGATGAACTCTAATGGTCATCATTTACCCTTTGGAGGTCATCTGGGTTGTTTCAAGTTGATACATTCATACTATGGGATTCTACTTAGCCATAGAAAGAGAACTACTATACTCAAAGCCACCAAGATTTATCACCAGAAAATTAAATTCTAAAAGGTTATATATTGTATGATTCCATTTATATAACATCCTGTGCTGATAAAATTATAGAAATGGACAGATGAATGATTGTGAAGGAAACCAAAATATTTCTCCCTCAAATATTGAGGATTGTTACGTTAAAGGCATTGAAAGTGCCAGGGAACACTCTGCCTCAGCCTCTTTTGCCTGATGGTGAGACATATATCCTTCCTTACTGGAGACAGCACTTGTGTATTGGCACAGAGAAGGGGCCAGCAGACACCAGAGGAATCTGGAAAAGACTTTACTATCTTCCCACATTTTCCCCCCTTTTAAACCCCTAGAACTCCAGCTTGGGCAACAGAGCAGGACCTTGTCTCTACAAAAAAATTAAAAAAAAAAGAGAAGGGTGTGGTGGCACATGCCTCTAGTCCTAGCTACTCCGGAGGCTGAGGTGGGAGGATTGCTTGAGGCCAGGAGGTTGAGGCTGCAGTGAGCTATGATGGCACCAATGCCTCCAAACTGGGCAACAGAGAGAAACCCTGTCATAAATAGATAAAATAAATAACTGACTAGAACTGCTCTCTCCCTTGTCTTGTCACTATGTAAGATTTATGGTTCTTTGTTAAAATGCTACTTAAGCAAGGTCCCTAAGCCACTGCCTTGAGAAAGAAATGCTTTATTATTATTTTTTTCGGGACAGAGTTTCACTCTTGTCCCCCAGGCTGGAGTACAGGTGTGTGATCTTGGCTCACTGCAACCTCCGCCTTCTGGGTTCAAGCGATTCTCCTGCCTCAGCCTCCCCAGTAGCTGGGACTACAGGTGCCCACCACCACACCTGGCTAATTTTTGTATTTTTAGTAGAGACGGGGTTTTACCATGTTGGCCAGGCTGGTCTTGAACTCCTGACCTCATGTGATCCACCCACCTCAGCCTCCCAAAGTGCTGGGATTACAGGTGTGAGTCACTGCACTCGGCCCAGAGAGAGAAATACTTTTGAACAGAGGACTTTCCCTCATGATGGGTAGATACAGCACACATTGAACTTCTGCTTTTCTGTTCTTTTATTTTTTGTTTTCTTTTCTTTTGAGATGGAGTTTCACTCTTGTTACCCAGGCTGGAGTGCAAATGGCGTGATTTCGGCTCACTGCAACCTCTGCCTCCCAGGTTCAAGTGATTCTCTCACCTCAGCTTCCTGAGTAGCTGGGATTACAGGCATGTGCCACCATGCCCAGCTAATTTTTGTATTTTCAGTAGAGATGGGGTTTCACCATGTTGGCCAGGCTGGTCTGGAACTCCTGACCTCAGGTGATCCTCTCGCCTCAGCTTCCCAAAGTGCTGGGATTACAGGCGTGAGCCACCGCGCCCCGCCTTCTGTTCTTTTTTTTTTTTGAGACAAGGTCTCATTCTGATGATTGATCAGGCTGGAGTGCAGTGGCACGATTTCGACTCACTACAGTCTTGACCTCCCTAGGCTGAGGTGATTCTCAGCCCCCCAGGTAGCTGGGACTACAGGTGCACACCACCCTGCCCAACTAAGTTTTGTATTTTTAGTAGAGATGGGGCTTTGCCATGTTGGCCAGCCTGGTCTGGAACTCCTAGGCTCAAGCAATCTGCCTGTCTCTGGCCTCCCAACATGCTGGGATTACAGGTGCGAGCCACTGTGCCTGGCCTATTTTTCTTCTGTTAATCTGATTTTTATTTTTAGGAGAGTGTCTCAACTATGAACCTATAAAGGGAAAGAAAAGAAATTATATTTTCTTATCTACAATTGCTAGGGGTTAAGGAGGGGGAGAAGGTGGGAGGGAAGTATACGATGCTATAAAGGACCACCATTAGGGATCCTTGTGGTGATGGAGCTGTTCTGTGTCTTGACTGTTCATTGTCAATATTCTGGTTGTGATATTGTAGTATCATTCTGCAAGATGTTACCATTGGGGAAAGTGTGCAAAGGGTATAGGAAATCTCTTTGTAGTATTTCTTGCAACTCCATATAAATCTATAATAATGTCAAAGGAAAAAGTTCAATTAAAAAAGACAAAATCTGCTTGCTTTGTTCTCTGGCTCCCTTTCTTGGTGTCTGTCTTGGCCTGTTAGAGGGACCTGTTTCTTTTTCTGAGCCCCAGGAACTGTGTCAGTTTACCACAAAATGTCTCTGGCAACTTTTCTCAATATGTCAAAGGGGCCTGCCCTTTGCCAGGCTGGATGGGAAATAGCACAAACATTTCCTTAGCAGATTTCCGTGATATTAAATGGCTAAAGTTAGCAACAGGGACATTCGTCAATTACATCATGATTTCCCATGGGAGTGTCTATGAGAAGAAAATCAGAATTTAGAACTCTCAGTTATGTTCTCCAAAGACTGGGAGGAAGCAAGTGGGGAAGAGGTCAGTAAACAACTCTAAGTGGATTGGCAGCATTTTGCAACCCTACTGTGACTTCATCCTCTCCTGCTCCTGCCCCTACTGGCAGATACATTTGAATTCAGATGGTGGCCTCTAAGAAACCCTTCTTTTAAATTCACTTTTGGTTGGTTCTCTGTAATCCTTGTCATTTTTTTCTATCAGTCCTTGAGTTTTTGAAGTTAACAAATATGTGTATATTTGTTAACTAAAACATATATATATATTTATTATATATGCTGAACTGTCGCTTTCACTTGGATGGCATGTAAATTCTCAATTAACATATTTATGTATTACCCGAGCCTGAGGAGGTCAAATACTTTTATATAATTACATATATATAATGTAATTGTTAACTTTAAAAATCCAAAAGTGAGACAACAAAAAAATCTACATTTTTTTTTTTTTTTGAGACGGAATCTCACACTGTCCCCTGGGCTGGAATGCAGTGGCATGATCTCAGCTCACTGCAACCTCTGCCTCCCAGGTTCAAGTGATTCTCTTGCCTCAGCCTCCCAAGTAGCTGGGATTACAGGCGCCTGCCACCATGGCTGGCTAATTTTTTATTTTTTATTTTTAGTAGAGACAGGGTTTCACTATGTTGGCCAGGCTGATCTCGAACGCCTGACCTCATGATCCACCTGCCTCGGCCTCCCAAAGTGTTGGGATTACAGGCGTGAGCCACTGCACCTGACAAAATCTACATGTTATATATGCTAAACTATCACTTTCACTTGGATGGCACGTAAATTCTCAATTAACATATTTACGTATTAAAGGCCAGGTATAGTGGCTCATGCCTGTAATCCTAGCACTTCGGGAGGCCAAGGAAGGAAGATCACTCGAGCCCAGGAATTCAAGGGTGCAGTGAACCATGATCATTCCACTGCACTCCAGCCTGGGCGACAGAGCAAGACTCTGTTTTGAAAATTTCTATCTCTATCTGTATCTCTCTATCTATCTGTCTATCTGTCTGTCTATCTATCTATCTATCTATCTATCTATCTATCTATCTATCTATCATCTATCTATCTGGCTATCATCTATCTATGTGTAAAATAAATAAAAATTTTAAATGGAAAAGTTAATATATTAATTGCATTCTCTAGGATGGTAAAACATGAGTTTTAAAGTAAATTTTGGCCAGGCTTGGTGGCTCACACCTGTAATCCCAGCACTTTGGGAGGCCGAGGCGGGTGGATCATGAGGTCAGGAGTTCGAGACCACCCTGGCCATCATGGTGAAACCCCATCTCTACTAAAAATGCAAAAGTTAGCCAGCTGTGGTGGTGCCCACCTGTAATCCCAGCTACCTAGGAGGCTGAGGCAGGAGAATCACTTGAACCCGGAAGGCGGAGGTTGCAGTGAGCCTAGATCATGTCACTGCACTCCAACCTGGGTGACAGAGCAAGACTCCATCTCAAAAAACAAACAAACAAAAAAAATTAAGTTTCTAGCTTAGGGAAATGTTAACAAACTGCCTTAGAGTTTTAAATGGTCTCTTTGATGAGAAAGAGTGTCTATGGCCAAATTTTCTCTACTGATTTGCTTATGTTACTTATTCTGATATCATGTACATCATAGAATTTTAGCACCAAAATCAACCTATGTTAGTTGGTGTTAGTTTACAAATAAGGAAAGTGAGTTCTAGAGTGATGAATTTAGTTTACAAATAAGGAAGGTGAGTCCTAGAGTGATTAATTTGCTCAAAAATGCACAGAGAAAACATCAGGATCAGAACCCGGATCAATTGAACCTAGTCCAGTGCTCTTTCTACCTTGGCATGTTGCTGTGGGAAGAACACATGGACAGTAGTCCAGGTTCATACCTCTGTAAATGGAGAGACAGCCTAACCCAGCGTTTAAGATCACACACTCTGAAATCACCTGGCTCCACCTCCAGGATATATGACTTGCAACAAATTATTAAGTCCTGGATGCCTGTTTCCTCTTTGTAAACTGGGGATAATAATAATAATTTCCTCATCTAAAGAATTGGGGGCCAGGCATGGTGGCTCATACCTGTAATCCCAGATACTTGAGAGGCTGGGGCAGGAGGATCGCTTGAACCCAGGAGGTCAAGGCTGCAGGGAGCTATGAACATGCCTGGGCATATTCCTGATGACTCTGCCAAGATTTGCAAGTCATGAAGTGACCTTGGCTGGGATTTTCAGTGCCTGTGCATAGGCCGTTTCCAGAAAACCTTGCTCTTAAGTATAGCTGTTGAATGAATGGGTGCAAGAGGAGGTTCTCTTCTCCTCCGAGCCAGGATAAGGGCTTGACCTTGCTATTCCTCTATTACTATAGGCACTGACATTCTGCTGTTTTCTCTGAATTTAACAATGGTCCAAACTTCAGACTGAGTTCCGTTCCCCTTCATATTTTATTTTTGTTATTTGTATTTTTAATCTTTTCAGAGACAGGGTCTTGCTGTCACCCAGGCTGGAGTGCGGTGGCACCATTGTTACCAGAAAGGGGTCCCGATCCAGACCCCAAGAGAGGGTTCGTGGATCTCGTGCAAGAAATAACTCAAGGCAAGTCTGCAGTGCAAAGAAAAAGTAAGTTTACTAAGAAAGTAAAGTGGTGAGAGAACAGCTACTCCATTGGCAGAGTAGGGTGTTCCCTAAAGTAAGGGGAGGAACACGTCCACCTTAGGTAAAATTATCATATATATATATATATATATACACACACATATATATATATATATATATATACACATATATATATATATATCATGGGGAGACGTGCTCTGATATGAGGGTTTGTGATTAAGGATTAATTTTCTTAATTACTATATTTTGCAATAATCAATATTATTATCTTTAAAGCAAAATTCAGGCCAGGCATGGTGGCTCACGCCTGTAATCCCAGCGCTTTGAGAGGCCGAGGCAGGTGGATCACGAGGTCAAGAGATCGAGATCAGCCTGACTAACATGATGAAACCGGTCTCTACTAAAAATACAAAAAATTAGCCGGGTGTGGTGGTGCCTGCCTGTAATCCCAGCTACTCGGGAAGCTGAGGCAGGAAAATCGCTTGAACCCAGGAGCGGAGCTTGCAGTGAGCTGAGATCACACCACTGCACTCCAGCCTGGGTGACAGAACGAGACTCCGTCTCAAAAAAAAAAAAAAAATTAAAATAAAATAAAATAAATAAATAAAGCCAAATTCGGAATGCCTTTGTTCTGAAGATATAAAGATATCAGGACACTCTCAAGTCTGGGTCTGTTTAGTAAACATTATCAATCTATTCCCTTAACTGTAAACACCTAGAGGTTAGGAATGCCTAACTTTCTGGGAATGCAGCCCAGCAAGTCCCAGCCTCATTTTCCAAGTCCTCACTCAAGATGGAGTTGCTCTGGTTTGAACACCTCTGACACCATCATAGCGAACCTGAACTCCTGGGCTCAAGCAATCCTTCTGCCTCAGCCTCCTGAGTAGCTGGGAATACAGGCTCATGCGACCACACCCAGCTAACTTGTTAAAATTTTCTTTCATAGAGATGGAGTCTCACTATGATGCCCTGGCTTCTGTTTCACGTTAATGCACACAGACCTGGGGTCACTGGAAGACTCATTCGGTAGGCTGTACTGGGGATTATTTAGATGAGCCACCAAGAAAGCTTCTGGAAAAGAATTTGTCTCAAGGTTAAAGGGCGTCAAGGCACCCAAGCATCATCCAAGCCTTTGCTTCAGGATCGGATGGGGAGTTCTTTTTTTTCTTGTTGCCAACCCCAGTCTTGAGCTCTAGGAAGCAGGGACTGGGAGTAAAAACAAGAAAGAACTATTTGATTAAAATCTCTGTGATTGGAACCCAGATATCATATCTGACAACACGAAGGTGGCTTTTAAGCGCACAGAGGCCTCAGCAGCTCATTGCTGCAGGGAGCCACACGCCAGAGGGAGGAAATGTGAGATGCCTTAGAGAGCTGAGAGGGCTCAGGTTTGCCCATGGGAGGCATACGCTGGGACTCCTAGAACCCTGGATGGGTGGGGGTCTGGAATTGCCTTTGAAGGACCCACAGCAGCAGGTGGGGTAGATTCAAAGGGATAGTTTTGATATTAATACACCAATCCCATTTCTACCTCCAGGTTGGTATGATGTGCTTTTAGAATAACCCTTATCTCTAGAGACATAATTTATGACCTCTTAATCTGATGGGGGATACATTAGACAGATGTTAATTAAACAATCTCACAAATATGTTACTTCAAGCTGTGACAAATCCCATGAAGAAGAAATACAGGGTGTCCTGCTGGTGTATAGAGGGGAATCTGATCTGGCCCGGGGTGTGTGTGAGAGAATAATAAAGAAAGGGCTTCCTGGGGATGTGATGTTTGCACTGGGGAGGGGAGGATGCAAAGGTCCTGAAGCGGACGTGACCAGGTCAAATAAATGACAAATTGATGCGTGGGGGGGGAGGAAGCAGAACTCATGAGATGTTTCTTCTCTGATTTGCATTTTTTTTTTTTTTTTTTTTTTTTGAGACGGAGTCTCGCTGTGGCCCAGGCTGGAGTGCAGTGGCGCGATCTCAGCTCACTGCAGGCTCCGCCCCCCGGGGTTCATGCCATTCTCCTGCCTCAGGCTCCCGAGTAGCTGGTACTACAGGCACCCGCCACCTCGCCTGGCTAATTTTTTGTATTTTTCGTAGAGACGGGGTTTCACCGTATTAGCCAGGATGGTCTCAATTTCCTGACCTCGTGATTCGCCCGCCTCGGCTTCCCAAAGTGCTGGGATTACAGGCGTGAGCCACCGCGCCCAGCCTCTGATTTGCATTTTTAAATGGAGAGTTGCATTTGTGAAAGCAGAAGTTACTGCTCGAAGGGTCTGTCTTGCACAGTTGGTCAGCTCTGTTTTTCAACACTTGTGGAGTGGGAGGGGCGCAGTATCCAATAACTAGGACTCTAATTATGCCTCAGTCACCAACCACGTGTAGGATTTTAAGCAGATTTCTTTTTCTTTTTCTCTTTGAGACGGAGTCTTGCTCTGTCGCTCCGGCTGGAGTGCAGTGGCACGATCTTGGCTCACTGCAACCTCCGCCTCCCAGGTTCAAGTGATTCTCTGGCCTCAGGCTCCCAAGTAGCTGGGATTATAGGTGCCCACCACCACGCCGCGCTAATTGTTTGTATTTTTAGTACAGACAGGTTTCACCATGTTGGCCAGGCTGGTTTTGAACTCCTGACCTCAAGTGATCTGCCTGCCTCGGCCTCCCAATGTGCTGGGATTACAGGTGTGAGCCACTGTGCCCAGCTGAGATTTTATTTTTATTTTATTTATTTTTTTGAGACAGAGTTTTGCTTTTGTTGCCCAGGCTGGAGTGCAATGACGTGATCTCGGCTCACTGCAACCTCTGCCTCTTGGGTTCAAGCGATTCTCCTGCCTCAGCCTCCCGAGTAGCTGGGATTACAGGCATGCACCACCATACCCAGCTAATTTTGTATTTTTAGTAGAGACAGGGTTTCACCAGGTTGGTCAGGCTGGTCTTGAACTCCTGACCTCAAGTGATCTGCCTGCCTCGGCCTCCCAAAGTGCTGGGATTACAGGCATGAGCCACCCTGCCCTGCCCAGCTGAGATCTTATAACCTCCATTTTTCTACCTGTAGAAAAGGGCAGAGTATTGGGTGGAGTCCACTAGATGATCTCTACCATTCCTTCCAATGCTTAAAAAAAAATCTAAGAGTAGCTTTTAAAGAGCCCTCTGTTATTTCATTGTTAGAGAATGTGTTTGTTAACTTTTTAACTCCTCACAGGTGCTCAATCTTTCCTGTTCACTCTCAGAGCAGGCCTTAGTAGAATAGAGTTTATTTTGCTATTATGTGAGGTCTTATTATTTTATTTGACACATACTGTCTTTTATTTACTCAACACCTGGGCCAGGTGCTGAATAGTCAAAGGAGAAAAGGATCTGTTGGTGCTTCCCTCCCTCCTAGTCCACTGTCAACTTAGAAGACACACATGGAATTGGATTATTGCAATAGAAAGTAATAAATGCTTTGCTAAAGATATATAGACAGTGTTAAGAGAGAATATAGGAAGGCCACATAATCCATATATGAGTAGTATAATGGGTTACACTTGGAGATATAAAAAAGCAGGCAGGAGGCCTCAATCCCAGCACTTTGGGAGACCGAGGTGGGCAGATCACCTGAGGTCAGGAGTTCAAGACCAGCCTGGCCAACATGGTGAAACTCCATCTCTACTAAAAATACAAAAATCAGCTGGGGGTGGTGGCGGGCACCTGTAATCCCAGCTACTCAGGAGGCTGAGGCAGGAGAATGGCTTGAATCTGGGAGGCAGAGGTTGCAGTGAGCCAAGATGGTGCCTCTGCACTCCAGCCTGGGTGACAGAGTGAGATATCATCTCAAAAAAAAAAGTAAGCAGGTAAAACATGGTAGAAACATGGTAGATACTTAATAAGTGGATGTGACTGAGTGAATAAATTGTTGGCCAAAAAAAAAAAGGCAAATTCTGTAAAATATTTGAAGAGATTTATTGTGAGCTAAAGGTGAGGACCATGACCTGTGACACAGTCCCAGGAGGTCATGAGAACATGTGCCCAGAGTGGTTGGGTTACAGTGTAAATCTATACATTTTAGGGAGACAGATGTTACAGCCAAAGACATAAATCAATACATGTCAGGTTTACGTTGGTTCAGCCCAGAAAGGTGAGACATCTTGGGGTGGGCAGGGGTGAGGCAGGGGTGGGGGGTGCCGGGCGTGGCTTCCAGGTCATAGGTGGATTCAAAGATTTCCTGATTGACAATTGGTTGAAAGAGTTAAGTTTTGCCTAAAGATTTGAAATCAACAGAGATAAATGTTTGGAGTTAAGAGAAGTTGTGGAAACCAAGGTTTTTTTTTTTTTTTGATAGAGACAGTCTCATTATGTTGCCTAAGCTGGTTTCGAACCCCTGGGCTCAAGTGATCCTCCCACCTCAGCCTCCCAAAATGCTGGGATTACAGATGTGAGCCACCAGGCGGCCAACATTCTTGTTATGTAGATGAAGCCTCCAGGTAGCAGGTTGCAGAGAGAATAGATGGTAAATGTCTCTCATCATACCTTAAAAAGTGCCAGACTTTTAGTTGAATCTCTCTTGGATCAGGAGAAGACCTGGAAAGGGAAGGGAATTCTCTACCGAATATACATTTTCCCCACAAGAGAGGACTGTGCAGGGCTATTTCAAAATATGTCAAAGAAATATATTTTGGGGCAAAATACTTTGATTTCTCTCAGGGCCTAGTATCTGTCATACAATGCTATACGAGAGTACGAGAGGCATGTTGGAATTTGGTTATCTTATTGCTACAGAGTCTGTTTTTTAATGGCAGAGTTTTAACATTTTTTATTTATTTCCAACTTTTATTTTAGGTTCAGGGGGTACATATGCAGGTTATATGAGTGAATTGCGTCAGTCTTAAGATCTCTTCTGTTTTTTTTTTTGAGACACAGTCTTACTCTGTCACCAGGCTGGAGTGCAGTGGCACAGTCTTGGCTCACTGCAACCTCCACCTCCCGGGTTCAAGCGATTCTCCTGCCTCAGCCTCCTGAGTAGCTGGGACTACGGGCATGTGCCACCACACCCAGCTAATTTTTGTATTTTTAATAGAGACGGGGTTTCATCATGTTGGCCAGGATGGTCTGGATCTCTTGACCTCGTGATCCGCCTGCCTCAGCCTCCCAAAGTGCTGGGATTACAGGCGTGAGTCACCACACCCAGCCTAAAATCTCTGTTCTAAAGTTAATGCTGGTCAGTTGTGCCTGAATTCCAAAGGTAGGAGAGTATAATGAGGTATGTCCGCCTCCTGCTTCCCACCATAGCCTGAATTAGTTTTTCAGCTTTCTGTAGATCCCTTTGGCTGAGAGGAAGGGTCCATTCAGCCAGCTGGGGGGCTTAGAATTTTATTTTTGATTTACAAAATGAATCATATTGCTGTTATTCTAACTTTGAATTGCTAGATGGCTGATGCCAAGACCCTTATTATTGTTCTTTCACGTCATAGAAGAAGAAAATTAATAATGGTTGCAATTGTTTTGATTCTAAGGAACAACGAGACACTGTATACATTCACATGGGTAATGTTTACTTGCACTACATTTTTTTCCCTTAACTTTTCATTAGGTGTTTGTGTCTACCATTAATCTTTCCTCCCAGAGACTAGAAAGACTGCCCTTAGCCATTTTCATCTTGCTGTATTACATCTTAGAAAGGAATGAGTTCCTTGTATATAACACAAGAGACAGATAGGAGACTAAAACCTGGGGTAGAGAAATTCAATAAAAGTTTCCTCCTGGAGGATGGGAACCCTAAAGGGAGGTGATGTGAATCTGTGAAATGATGCAGTCATTACCGAGCTACGGAGATAGCAAGGCTTGGAGTTTTTCTCTCTCTCTTTAATTTGCACTGAACACTTGCTATAGTAACAAATGGGATTGGAAGCCCTAAGTGCAAATCATCAATCTCAGAAGAAAAATGTTACTTTTATGCTGTCCATTAAAACATTTACCTGCTCCATATGCTCCAGCACTTACCTGAGAAAGAGGAATTTGCCCAATGAAAATTGAGAGCACATTTCTGAAAAATTGTTTTCCATAAATCTTGCAAATTACTGTGCTCAAATATGCTAGGTTGTAGCCAGACTGGCCTCTGGGGAGCGATTATCAGGCAAATAACCATGAACAGCAATAAGATCGTGCACCGATCTGACTAGCAACACCAGGATGTGACCTTTTTGTGCAGGACGCATTCATGTGGGCCCGCCTGAATTGCCAGGAGCACTGTAATTAATGGGGCACCAGAGAACAGCTTCTTCTCTACGAGCTGCTAATTAGTCCTCCTGGAGACACATATCCCGAATCACATCCAGGGTGTCATGTTCCAACTACTGCTTGCTGAGCTGAATTAGATAAGTTTGTGGGGAGCCGTGAGGACTAAAATCTCAATATCACATGGCTGCAGTCCTTCCATTTTCTCCCAAAGTGGCCCCACCTAAGGGAAACTATGGTGATTGGGAAATACCTACAATTTCTACTTCCTTTTCGGAAGGATTCATGATTTCATTTGCAATCTCATGAGTATCAAATACACTGAATGTTTTAAACTCACAGATTGCTTTGCTTCCTTTTTACCTGTATGATGTTTTGATCATTTGGCATGGCATGGAGAACAGTAACTACCACCCACAGTCAGGAGAGGCGGAAACCTACCTGTGGGGCTGCCATGCAGGGCTGTGCAAGTTGTGCCCTGCTCAAGGATGCAAGCTGATGGGAAAATGAGGCCTGAAATCCAGCTCACTGTTGCCCAGCATGTGTCTTTGTGCACATCAGAACCCAGCCAGTCTGACTGTAGAATTCTTAACTACACACCATATGGACTTTAAAACTAATAGTTGACTGAGCTTTCATATCCTGGAAACCAGCTTTATCATCTACCAGCTCGCAGTCACTGAAGCCTTAGGAAGTGAAGGTTGAAGCAAACTTTTTAAAACCAAAAATTGATGTACATATTAGGATATTGACTGTGATTGGTTTTTGCTGAAGAAAGAATCATTCACCCCAGTACACCATTCAATATGAAGGTCGATCAATAATAGATGTGGTTATTTATTCACAATCTCAGCATTACAGTTAACTTTTGGTTAAAGGCATAGAGTTTGACTGCTAGGTGTAAAATTATAAAAGTCAGTACTATAAGCAAACATATTTGGTAGACCAGAAATGGAGGCCAGGTGTGGTGGCTCACGCCTGTAATCCCAGTACTTTGGCAGGCTGAGGTGGGAGGATCGTTTGAGGCCAAGAGTTTGAGATCAGCCTGGGCAACATAGCAAGACCCTGTCTCTACAAAAATTCAAAAAAATATATAGACATGGTAGCACATAACTGTAGTCTCTGCTACTTGAGAAGTTGAGGCAGGATAATCTCTTGAGACCAGGAGCTTGGGGCTGCAATGAGCTATGATCATGCCACTGCACCTCAGCCTGGGTGACAAAGCAAGACCCTGTCTCTAAAAGAAAAAAAAAAAAAAAGAGAAACGTTGATGTATCTTTCAGGGAAACCGTGAAGGTCTGGTTCACCTGGTTAAAGGTTGTGTGGTAACTGATGCTTAACATCATTATACAGAATTCTGCTGAATCAGTCCTCTCAAACTAACGCTGTGCCCTTGGAAACATTGTTGGCTTTAGAAGCAAAGCCATGGCCTCAGCTTTTTCCAGCTGAGGAAACATCAGTGTATCAACTTTATTATTTTTTTTTGAGACAAGGTCTTGCTTGCTCTGCGGTCTTGCTCTGTGGCACCATCATAGCTTACTGCAGCTTCCAACTCTTGGGCTCAAGCGATCCTCATGTCTCAGGTTCCCAAGTGTCTGGGATTACAGGCACACACTACCACGCCAGGACAATTTTTAATTTTTTTGTAGATACAGGGTCTTGCTATATTGCCCAGGCTCATCTTGAAGTCCTAGCCTCAAGCGATTCTCCTGCCTTGGCCTCCCCAACAACATATCAACTTCCAACCTTCAATTTTCTCATCTGTAAAATGCTTTCTTCTCATGATTTTTAGAATTAAATAAAATAGGTAAATAATCTAGCAAATAGCCTGGAACATCATAGGTTCCCAGCAAATGTTAGTCCCCTCACCCCCAATCTTAAAAATCTTCAATTATTTCTATATTAGTTTCCTAGGGCTGCCATGACAAAATCCCCACACATTGGGTGGCTTCAAACAACAGAGTTATTCTCTTACAGTTCTAGAGGCTGGAAGCCCAAAATCAAGGTGTTGGCAAAGCCATGCTTCCTCCGAAGCTGCTCGGGGAGAATCTTTCCCTGCCTCTTTCACCTCTTCCAGCCTCAGGTGATGCTTGGCTTGTGGCAGCAAACCACCTTCACACCTCAGCTTTCCCTTTGTGTGTGTGTATTCACCTGGTGTTCTTCTCCCTGAGTGTCTCTCTGTCCAAGTTACTCTCTTCTTATAATGACACCAGTTAGGTCAGGCGCAGTGGCTCACACCTGTAATCCCAGCACTTTGGGAGGCTGAGGTGGGTGGATCACAAGGTCAGGGTTCAAGACCAGCCTGGCCAAGATAGTGAAACCCCGTCTCTACTAAAACTACAAAAATTAGCCAGGAGAAGTGGAAGGTGCTTGTAGTCCCAGCTACTCAGGAGGCTGAGGCAGGAGAATCGCTTGAACCCGGGTGGCGGCAGAAGTTGTAGTGAGCTGAGATCGCGCCACTGCACTCCAGCCTGGGCAACAGAGTGAGACTCCATCTCAAAAAAAAAAAAAAAAAAACCAGTTATATTGGATTAAAGCCCATCTTACTGGTCTCATGTTAACTTGATTACATCTGCAAAGATCTAATTTCCAAATAAGATCACATTCACAGGGTGTCAATATATTTTTTGGGGTGTCAAACTTTTTTTTTGAGGACGCTAGTCAAACCCTTAATGTTTCCCATTGTCTGCAGGAAAACAATAATTAATGGTTGTATAGTGACTTTAGAGTTTACAGAGTGCTTTTATTATCTCTGCCCAGGGAGACGGGACTTAATATTTTTTTGTAAAGGGAGGGAATTACCATTTAAACTAGTTGGTGGTTTTTTTTTTTTTTTTTAATAGGAACTGAAGATATCAGTTTAGGTTTGGTGCAAATTCTCTTGTTTGGGAAAAAAATCACCAGAAGATACCATTTTTTTTTTCCACTTAAGATTTTACCACAATTACTTTTTCATGTTGCAACATAGTTTTCATAATTTTCAGTCAGTAGATGATCTAGTCAATGTGCCACTATTTATTTCCTGGTTGTTGAATAGTCAGAAATCCCTGATGAGGAATGTCTTGATTGAATGAAGAATTCAACTGACATATAACTATACAATACCCAACTGGTCTTCCCAAATTGACGTGGCATTTTTGTGTACTGGAAACAAAGTAGGTTCTAGAGTCAGATAGACTGGGAGTCACGTCTCAGCACCAGGTCTTTCCAGCTGTGTCAATTTGGCATATTAAAAAGAGTTGTAGGCTGGGCATGGTGGCTCATGCCTGTAATCCCAGCACGTTGGGAGGCCGAGGTGGGCAGATCACAAGGTCAGGAGTTCGAGACCAGCCTGGCCAATATGGTGAAACCCCATCTCTACTAAAAATACAAAAATTAGCTGGGCATGGTGGTGGGCGCCTGTAGTCCCAGCTACTCAGGAGGCCAAGGCAGGAGAATTGCTTGAACCTGGGAGGCAGATGTTGCAGTCAGCCAAGATCGTGCCATTGCACTCCAGCCTGGGTGACAGAGCGAGACTCCATCTCAAAAAAAAAAAGAGTTGTAGAACAATATATAAAATAAGTATATGTTTATAGTCACATGAAAAACTGTATTTATATCTGCTCAGGAAAGGATCTGGAAGGATCCTTAACACAAAAACTGTTAAGCTGAGTAAGAATTCATCTGGAAACTGATGCAGGGGAGAGAAGGACATTCATATTTTATTACAGGTACATTTGTATTAAAATTTTCTTTCAACAAGTGTGTACTTTTTCTAGTTTTTAAAGAACCAATTTAGGTCAGGCACGGTGGCTCACGCCTGTAATCCCAGCACTTTGGGAGGTTGAGGCAGGTGGATCATTTGAGATCAGGAGTTTGAGACGAGCCTGGCCAACATGGTGAAACCCTGTCACTACTAAAAATACAAAACTTAGCCGGGCATGGTGGCACACGCCTGTAGTCCCAGCTACTCGGGAGGCTGAGGCAGGAGAATTGTTTGAACCCAGGAGGTGGAGGTTGCAGTGAGCCAAGACTGTGCCACTGCGTTATGGCCTGGGCAACAGAGCAAGACTCTGTCTCAAAAAAAAAAAAAAAAAAAAAAAAGAACCAATTTGAAACAAATCAAAAGCTTCTGCAATTATATAGGCAGTAGGGGGAAGAAAGACACCTATTTTATTTTATTTTGTATATTTTATTTTACTTTGAGATGGAGTCTCGCTCTGTTGCCCAGGCTGGAGTGCAGTGGCGAGATCTCAGCTCACTGCAACCTCTGCCTCCTGGGTTCGAGTGATTCTCTTGCCTCAGCCTCCCAAGTAGCTGGGAATACAGGTGCCTGCCACCATGCCTGGCTAATTTTTATACTTTTAGTAGAGATGGGTTTTCACCATGTTGGCCAGGATGGTCTTGAACTCCTGACGTCAAATGATCCTCCCGACTCGGCCTCCCAGTGTGTTGGGACTACAGGCGTGAGCCACCACTCTTGGCCAGCACCCATTTTAAAGGCAGATACTTTGAAAGTTGGGAATTTAAACAATTTACCTATACCATTTTCTCTCTATCATTTGCTAATTGGAAAAGATAATTATAGAGAAAAGATTATTTGAAAAGAGAAGTAAAAATGAGGAACTTTTGTTCTTATTGTCTCTGGTTATAATTTTTTTGGAAACCCATTAATATCTTATTCAGATAGCGGAGACTCAATCTTCGTCTTCCTTTTTAGGGAAATAAAACAGCAGAAGAAACTTTGAAAAGATGCATACTTTAATTAGAATTGCTGAAAAAAATTTGAGATTTTTGCTGTTGTAGTTAATGTTTTTAACAGGCTTTACTTTTCAGCTGAAACCTGATTTTGCATTGCAAGCAAATGTTCTCTTTTTTTAAGATGAAAGTTGCCTTTAGTAATGATTCCTCAATTATTTTCTTTCTTTTTTTTCTCAATGATTTTTTTCTACAGTTTGGTTTTGAACTTATTTCAAAATCTCTCAACAACTGCTTTCACAGGCTCTGTAAAAAAAATTACAAAAAGTAAAAAAACTCTCAACACATTCTGTTTTTTCAGAGAATGCATAGCTCAGGATCACATACCATGTCTTAACTTTAATGTCTGCTTTTGAAAAAAGAGTGTATGCTGGCTTTCAAAGATGCAGATTCTTCCATTTTACTCATCACCATTGTAACAAATACTTATTAAAGAACTAGCTTCCTACCAGCAAAAGTGTTAAAGGAGACAAATAAAATAAAAAACAGAAAAACAAAAGATAAACTAGGAAGTTAGCGATAAACCTGGGAAATGAAATAACTTAAAACAAATGTAATTCCCTATTTCATTTAGTTCAACACCTTTTTATTTTATTAAAAAAACTCTTAAAAACAACTTTATTTTTTATATTTAAATAATTTCAACTTTTATTTTAGATTCGGGGGTACATGTGCAGATTTGTTACCTGGGTATGTTGTGTGATGCTGAGGTTTGGGGTAGGACTGATCCTGTCACTTAGGTACTGAGCATAGTACCCAATAGTTATTCAACCTTTGCCCCCACCTCCCTCCTCCCTCCAGTAGTCCCCAGTGTCTATGGTTGCCATCTTTATGTCCATTGGTAACCATTGTTTAGCTCCCACTTGTGAGAACATGTGGTTTAATATCATTTTAATATTATCGTTCATTTAATTTCTAATTGGCTTATAGAGGGTCTGGGTGTGGTGGCTCATGCCTATAATCTCAGCACTTCAGGAGGCTGAGGCAGGAGGATCACTGAGGCTAGGAGTTCAAGACCAATTGGCTTATAGAAAAGGTCTTTATGAGAGACTATTCTTTTTTGATTTATATTTCTTGAAAGGTTACAAAAAGTTTTCACAAATAACTAGGCCTGAAAAAATGGTTTGTTTAATAAATTATGTATTAATACAAATTATTAGGATATATTTTCAGCAAATATAGGAAGTTTCATAATCAGTTACTGACAGAATGAAACATATCAATCAGTTCATGTTATCTGAATACTTGACAGAAAAAAACCTGATGTGATCCTGATGAGTTAAAACAAAACTAAGTTCAGGTTGAAAGGTCATTGGGACTATTTCGAAACAATTCCTACGTCACTAGTGAGAATACAAAGATGGTTTAGATGACCTTATGTACATATACAGTCATACATTAATTTGTGTAATGGTTCTTGTGGTTGCCAGTTCTCGTTATTCTTTAACACCTTCTTCACCATCAGCATTATTTGAAAATAACTTATTAATCACACAACTCTACATGGTAGTACACATGGAAGATACAAAGATGACTCCATACTCATGAACACAAATTGTGGCTGCTGTTGAAACATTGGATGTTGTGCCTTCTGTGAATGAGGTTAGCATAAACATGGCATCTTTTTGCTTATAGATAGAAATATGAGACCCTGATGATTCTCTATTGCTTCAGTGGACTGAGGACTGATTGGCTGTAACAAATTTTGTGACTCTTGGTAAGCAAGCCCAGAACCTGGCACATTGAGAGCCACTTAAGAAATGCGTTCTGCATTAACAGATAACCTACAACTGAATGCAAATGAAAAGCATCACGGAAACAAGAATCTCAAAAAAAGTAAATTTAATGCCGGGGCCATATGCTACAATACCAATTTCAGTACTTATTTTCTTTTTTTTTTTTTTTTTTTTTTTTTTATTATACTTTAGGGTTTTAGGGTACATGTGCACAATGTGCAGGTTTGTTACATATGTATCCATGTGCCACGTTGATTTCCTGCACCCATTAACTCGTCATTTAGCATTAGGTATATCTCCTAATGCTGTCCCTCCCCCCTCCCCCCACCCCACAACAGTCCCCGGAGTGTGATGTTCCCCTTCCTGTATCCATGAGTTCTCATTGTTCAATTCCCACCTATGAGAGAGAACATGCGGTGTTTGGTTTTTTGTCCTTGCGACAGTTTACTGAGAATGATGTTTTCCAGTTTCATCCATGTCCCTACAAAGGACACGAACTCATCATTTTTTATGGCTGCATAGTATTCCATGGTGTATATGTACCACATTTTCTTAATCCAGTCTATCGTTGTTGGACATTTGGGTTGGTTCCAACTCTTTGCTATTGTGAATAGTGCCGCAATAAACATACGTGTGCATGTGTCTTTATAGCAGCATGATTTATAGTCCTTTGGGTATATACCCAGTAATGGGATGGCTGGGTCAAATGGTATTTCTAGTTTGAGATCCCTGAGGAATCGCCACACTGACTTCCACAATGGTTGAACTAGTTTACAGTCCCACCAACAGTGTCAAAGTGTTCCTATTTCTCCACATCCTCTCCAGCACCTGTTGTTTCCTGATTTTTTAATGATGGCCATTCTAACTGGTGTGAGATGGTATCTCACTGTGGTTTTGATTTGCATTTCTCTGATGGCCAGTGATGATGAGCATTTCTTCATGTGTTTTCTGGCTGCATAAATGTCTTCTTTTGAGAAGTGTCTGTTCATGTCCTCTGCCCACTTTTTGATGGGGTTGTTTGTTTTTTTCTTGTAAATTTGTTTGAGTTCATTATAGATTCTGGATATTAGCCCTTTGTCAGATGAGTAGGTTGCAAAAATTTTCTCCCATTCTGTAGGTTGCCTGTTCATTCTGATGATAGTTTCTTTTGCTGTGCAGAAGCTCTTTAGTTTAATGAGATCCCATTTGTCGATTTTGGCTTTTGTTGCCATTGCTTTTGGTGTTTTAGACATGAAGTCCTTGCCCACGCCTATGTCCTGAATGGTATTGCCTAGGTTTTCTTGTAGGATTTTAATGGTTTTAGGTCTAACATATAAGTCTTTAATCCATCTTGAATTAATTTTTGTATAAGGTGTAAGGAAGGGATCCAGTTGCAGCTTTCTACATATGGCTAGCCAGTTTTCCCAGCACCATTTATTAAATAGGGAATCCTTTCCCCATTTCTTGTTTTTGTCAGGTTTGTCAAAGATCAGATAGTTGTAGCTATGCGGCATCATTTCTGAGGGCTCTGTTCTGTTCCATTGATCTATGTCTCTGTTGTGGTACCAGTACCATGCTGTTTTGGTTACTGTAGCCTTGTAGTATAGTTTAAAGTCAGGTAGCGTGATGCCTCCAGCTTTGTTCTTTTGGCTTAGGATTGACTTGGCGATGCGGGCTCTTTTTTGGTTCCATATGAACTTTAAAGTAGTTTTTTCCAATTCTGTGAAGAAAGTCATTGGTAGCTTGATGGGGATGGCATTGAATCTATAAATTACCTTGGGCAGTATGGCCATTTTCACGATATTGATTCTTCCAACCCATGAGCATGGAATGTTCTTCCATTTGTTTGTATCCTCTTTTATTTCATTGAGCAGTGGTTTGTAGTTCTCCTTGAAGAGGTCCTTCACATCCCTTGTAAGTTGGATTCCTAGGTATTTTATTCTCTTTGAAGCAATTGTGAATGGGAGTTCACTCATGATTTGGCTCTCTGTTTGTCTGTTATTAGTGTACAAGAATGCTTGTGATTTTTGTACATTAATTTTGTATCCTGAGACTTCGCTGAAGTTGCTAATCAGCTTAAGGAGATTTTGGGCTGAGACAATGGGGTTTTCTAGATATACGATCATGTCATCTGCAAACAGGGACAATTTGACTTCCTCTTTCCCTAATTGAATACCTTTTATTTCCTTCTCCTGCCTGATTGCTCTGGCCAGAACTTCCAGCACTATGTTGAACAGGAGCGGTGAGAGAGGGCATCCCTGTCTTGTGCCAGTTTTCAGAGGGAATGCTTCCAGTTTTTGCCCATTCAGTATGATATTGGCTGTGGGTTTGTCGTAGATAGCTCTTATTATTTTGAGATACGTCCCATCAATACCTAATTTATTGAGAGTTTTTAGCATGAAGGGTTGTTGAATTTTGTCAAAGGCCTTTTCTGCATCTATTGAGATAATCATGTGGTTTTTGTCTTTGGTTCTGTTTATATGTTGGATTACATTTATTGATTTGCGTATGTTGAACCAGCCTTGCATCCCAGGGATGAAGCCCACTTGATCATGGTGGATAAGCTTTTTGATGTGCTGCTGGATTCGGTTTGCCAGTATTTTATTGAGGATTTTTGCATCAATGTTCATCAAGGATATTGGTCTGAAATTCTCTTTTTTGGTTATGTCTCTGCCAGGTTTTGGTATCAGGACGATGCTGGCTTCATAAAATGTGTTAGGGAGGATTCCCTCTTTTTCTATGATTGGAATAGTTTCAGAAGGAATGGTACCAGTTCCTCCTTGTACCTCTGGTAGAATTCGGCTGTGAATCCATCAGGTCCTGGACTCTTTTTGGTTGGTAAGCTATTGATTATTGCCACAATTTCAGAACCTGTTATTGGTCTATTCAGAGATTCAACTTCTTCCTGGTTTAGTCTTGGGAGGGCGTATTTGTCGAGGAATTTATCCATTTCTTCTAGATTTTCTAGTTTATTTGCATAGAGGTGTTTGTAGTATTCTCTGATGGTAGATTGTATTTCTGTGGGATCGGTGGTGATATCCCCTTTTTCGTTTTTTATTGCATCTATTTGATTCTTCTCTCTTTTCTTCTTTATTAGTCTTGCTAGCGGTCCATCAATTTTGTTGATCTTTTCAAAAAACCAGCTCCTGGATTCATTAATTTTTTGAAGGGTTTTTTGTGTCTCTATTTCCTTCAGTTCTGCTCGATTTTAGTTATTTCTAGCCTTCTGCTAGCTTTTGAATGTGTTTGCTCTTGCTTTTCTAGTTCTTTTAATTGTGATGTTAGGGAGTCAATTTTGGATCTGTCCTGCTTTCTCTTGTGGGCATTTAGTGCTATAAATTTCCCTCTACACACTGCTTTGAATGTGTCCCAGAGATTCTGGTATGTTGTGTCTTTGTTCTCGTTGGTTTCAAAGAACATCTTTATTTCTGCCTTCATTTCATTATGTACCCAATAGTCATTCAGGAGCAGGTTGTTCAGTTTCCATGTAGTAGAGCGGTTTTGAGTGAGTTTCTTAATCCTGAGTTCTAGTTTGATTGCACTGTGGTCTGAGAGACAGTTTGTTATAATTTCTGTTCTTTTACATTTGCTGAGGAGAGCTTTACTTCCAACTATGTGGTTAATTTTGGAATAGGTGTGGTGTGGTGCTGAAAAAAATGTATATTCTGTTGACTTGGGGCGGAGAGTTCTGTAGATGTCTATTAGGTCCACTTTATGTAGAGCTGAGTTCAATTCCTGGATATCCTTGTTAACTTTCTGTCTCGTTGATCTGTCTAATGCTGACAGTGGGGTGTTAAAATCTCCCATTATTATTGTGTGGGAGTTTAAGTCCCTTTGTAGGTCACTCAGGACTTGCTTTATGAATCTGGGTGCTCCTGTGTTGGGTGCATATATATTTAGGATAGTTAGCTCTTCTTGATGAATTGATCCCTTTACCATTATGTAATGGCCTTCTTTGTCTCTTTTGATCTTTGTTGGTTTAAAGTCTATTTTATCAGAGACTAGGATTCAACCCCTGCCTTTTTTTGTTTTCCAGTTGCTTGATAGATCTTCCTCCATCCCTTTATTTTGAGTCTATGTGTGTCTCTGCACGTGAGATGGGTTTCCTGAATACAGCACACTGATGGGTCCTGACTCCTTATCCAGTTTGCCAGTCTGTGTCTTTTGATTGGAGCATTTAGCCCATTTACATTTAACGTTAATATTGTTATGTGTGAATCTGATCCTGTCATTATGATGTTAGTTGGTTATTTTGCTCGTTAGTTGCTATAGTTTCTTCCTAGTCTCGATGGTCTTTACAATTTGGCATGTTTTTGCAGTGGCTGGTACCGGTTGTTCCTTTCCATGTTTAGTGCTTCCTTCAGGAGCTCTTTTAGGGCAGGCCTGGTGGTGACAAAATCACTCAGCGTTTGCTTGTCTGTAAAGTGTTTTATTTCTCCTTCACTTATGAAGCTTAGTTTGGTGGGATAGGAGATTCTGGGTTGAAAATTCTTTTCTTTAAGAATGTTGAATATCGGCCCCCACTCTCTTCTGGCTTGTAGAGTTTCTGCTGAGAGATCAGCTGTTAGTCTGATGGGCTTCCCTTTGTGGGTAACCCGACCTTTCTCTCTGGCTGCCCTTAACATTTTTTCTTTCATTTCAACTTTGGTGAATCTGACAATAATGTGTCTTGGAGTTGCCCTTCTCGAGGAGTATCTTTGTGGCGTTCTCTGTATTTCCTGAATCTGAATGCTGGCCTGCCTTGCTAGATTGGGGAAGTTCTCCTGGATAATATCTTGCAGAGTGTTTTCCAACTTGGTTCCATTCTCCCCATCATTTTCAGGTACACCAATCAGACGTAGGTTTGGTCTTTTCACATAGTCCCAAATTTCTTGGAGGCTTTGTTCATTTCTTTTTATCCTTTTTTCTCTAAACTTCCCTTCTCTCTTCATTTCATTCATTTCATCTTCCATCAACGATACCCTTTCTTCCAGTTGATCGCATCTGCTACTGAGGCTTCTGCAATCTTCGCGTAGTTCTCGAAACTTGGCTTTCAGCTCCATCGGCTCCTTGAAGCCCTTCTCTCCATTGGTTATTCTAGTTATCCATTCTTCTAATTTTTTTTCAAAGTTTTTAACTTCTTTGCTGTTGTTTTGAATTTCCTCTCGTAGCTCAGAGTAGTTTGATCGTCTGAAGCCTTCTTCTCTCAACTCATCAAAGTCATCCTCCATCCAGCTTTGTTCCGTTGCTGGTGAGGAACTGCGTTCCTTTGGAGGAGGAGAGGTGCTCTGTTTTTTAGAGTTTCCAGTTTTTTTGGTCTGTTTTTTCCCCATCTTTGTGGTTTTATCTACTTTTTGTCTTTGATGATGGTGATGTACAGATGGGTTTTTGGTGTGGATGTCCTTTCTGTTTGTTAGTTTTCCTTCTACCAGACAGGACCCTCAGCTGCAGGTCTGTTGGAGTTTACTAGAGGTGCACTCCAGACCCTGTTTGGCTGGGTGTCAGCAGCGGTGGCTGCAGAACAGCGGATTTTCGTGAGACCACAAATTCAGCTGTCTGATAGTTCCTCTGAAAGTTTTGTCTCAGAGAAGTACCGGGTTGAATGAGGTGTCAGTCTGTCCCTACTGGGGGGGTGCCCCCAGTTAGGCTGCTCAGGGGTGAGGGACCCACTTTAGGAGGCAGTCTGACCGTTCTCAGATCTCCAGCTGCGTGCTGGGAGAACCACTACTCTCTTCAAAGCTGTCAGTCAGACAGGGACATTTAAGTCTGTGGAAGTTCTTGCAGAGTTTTTGTTTGTCTGTGCCCTGCCCCCAGAGGTGGAGCCTACAGAGGCAGGCAGGCCTCCTTGAGCTGTGGTGGGCTCCACCCAGTTCGAGCTTCCTGGCTGCTTTGTTTACCTAAGCAAGCCTGGGCAAATGGTGGGCGCCCCTCCCCCAGCCTCGCTGCCGCCTCGCAGCTTGATCTCAGACTGCTGTGCTAGCAATTAGCGAGACTCCGTGGGCATAGGACCCTCCGAGCCAGGTGCGGGACACAATCTCCTAGTGTGCCGTTTTCCAGGCCCGTTGGAAAAGCGCAGTATTAGGATGGGACTGACCCGATATTCCAGGTGCCGTCTGCTTCCCCTTTCTTTGACTAGGAAAGGGAACTCCCTGACCCCTTGCGCTTCCCGAGTGAGGCAATGCCTCGCCCTGCTTCGGCTCGCGCACAGTGCGCTTCACCGACTGTCCTGCACCCACTGTTAGGCACTCCCTAGTGAGATGAAACCGGTACCTCAGCAGAAATGCAGAAATCACCCGTCTTCTGTGTCGCTGGGGCTGGGAGCTGGAGACCGGAGCTGTTCCTATTCGGCCATCTTGGCTCCCCTCAGTACTTATTTTCTAGAAAGAAACAAAACAAAAACATATTCTTCTGTGTTACTTACATGGCTTTGGCTTTGGATATTGAAAAAGCAGAATAATTAGGTTTTCATTTTTAAATCTTCTTAAATAATGCAGAATAAAAATGTCATTTCGTTTTTGCTTTTTAGAAGATGGTTCATACTGAAAAATATCATTTTCATATCAGAAATTTGAGACACATTGAAAAATTGAGAAATATAACTTTTAGAGAAACAATAAAATGTGAACATTAGGAAATCCAATAATGCAATTCACATGTTAATAAATTGAAAGAGCTCAAATGATGATCTCATTAGATGTTGAAAAAGCACTCAATAGAATTCAATGTACATTCTTTATTTGAAAAGAAACTATTAACAAGCTTTGATAAGGGCAGAAGCCACTGTAGATATAATGATGAAACATCAGAAGATTTCTATTGAAGATGGGAGCAGGACAGGAATTCCACCGTCATCATGTTAGGGATTTTTGTTTCATATTGTTTTCAGAAGCATATTCCAAATGAATTAGAAATTCAAATATTCTGTAATCCCAGTACTTTGGGAGGCTGAGACGGGTGGATCACCTGAGGTCAGGGGTTCAAGACCAGACTGGCCAATGTGGTGAAACCCCATCTCTACTAAAAATACAAAAAAATTAGCCAGGTGTGGCAACGGACACCTGTAATCCCAGCTACTTGGGAGGCTGAGGCTGGAGAATCCCTTGAACCTGGGAGGCAGAGGTTGCTGTGAGCTGAGGTCACGCCACCACACTCTAGCCTGGGTGACAGAACGAGACTTTGTCTCCAAAAAAAAAAAAATTCAAATGTTAAAAACTTTCCATGAAGGCACTAGAAGGTAGTATAGGAGAAGCGTTTCTGTTTGTTTGTTTTTTTGTTGTTTTGTTTTGTTTTGTTTGTTTGTTTATTTTTTGAGACAGAGTTTTGCTCTTGTTGCCCAGGCTGGAGTGCAATGGCGCGATCTTGGCTCACCGCAACCTCCGCCTCCCAGGTTCAAGCGATTCTCCTTCCTCAGCCTCCTGAGTAGCTGAGCTGGGATTACAGGCATGCGCCACCACGCCTGGCTAATTTTGTATTTTTGGTAGAGCTGGGTTTCTACATGTTGGTCAGGCTGGTCTCGAACTCCCGACCTCAGGTGATCCGCCCACCTCCACCTCCCAAAGTGCTGGGATTACAGGTGTGAGCCACCGTACCCAGCCTGTTTTTTTTTTTTCTTTTTTAAACGAACTTAGGGGTAAAGATGGCCTTTCAAAAAAGTCTGAAACCACAAAAACCATAAAGAAAAGATGGGCAGATCTGTCCTGATAACTATTTTAAAAACGTCCATTTAATGAATGATGCATAATTAAAGCTACGTGTCAAATAGCAGAGAGAGGAAGTGTTTTCACAGAACCATATGAGAACCATAATATTTAAAGGGCTTCTTCAAATTACAAGAAAAAGTAAGTCAAAAGAAGAGGGCAAACTTAAGGTAATTTACAGAAAAAGAAATATAAATGGCTGAGAAACATCTGAAAATTATTTAATCTCACAACTAGGGAAATACGAATAAATACAACAATAATACGCTATCTTCATTCTCCAAAATAAAGTAAAAATATAATCTCACATTCAGCTGATGGAAGTGTTAGTTGTTGTAACCCTTTGTGGAGAGCACTTTGGGAATATCTCTCAAAACAGTAATGCTCAGGCTGGATGTGGTTGCTCACTCCTGTAATCCCAGTGCTTTGGGAGGGCATGGTGGGAGGATTGCTTGAGGCCAGGAGTTCAAGGCCAGCCTGGGCAACATAGCAAGACCTCATCTCTATAAAAAATAGAAAAAATTAGCCTGGCATCGTAGTGTATGCCTATTCAGGTCCCAGTTATTCGGGAGGCTGAGGTGGGAGGATCATTTGAGCTTAGGAGGTCAAGGCTGCAGTAAGCTGTGTTTGTGCCATTGCACTGCAGCCCGGGTGACAGAGTAAGAGGCTGTTTAAATAAAATAAAAGTAAAAATAAAAATAAAATACAACAGTAATGCTCACACGCATTGATTCAGCAACATATGTATAATGTACATGGATATTTATTACAGCATAGTTGGCATTAAAGAAAATCTGAAAATAGCTGAACTGGGAAAAGTAAAAACAGCTACCAAACACTTATGGTACAGTGATAACTCTACATCTGCAAAGGAGAGTCAGGCAGTGCTGGATGTATATGACACAGGAGATGTTTCTGACTTAATATTAAGCAAGTTTCAGAACAATATGTTTAATACAATCCAACATATGTAATAAAAACATAAAAGATTCATAGCACCTATATGTGTAAATAGATAGAGATATATAGAAAAAGTCTGGAAGGGTCCAGTGTGAACAGCTAATCATTGCTTCCCATAAAAAGTATGATGTGCTTATGAACGTGACATGTTTTCAGGAAAAAAAAAAAGTATGTTGAGTCTCAACCCTATTGGGCCTGAGGAGAGATGAATGGAGATTTTGACTTTTGTACTCTGTATACCTCTGTACTGTTAGAATTTTTAGACAATAAATGCACATTTGTTGTATAACAAATTAGTTATAAAAAGAGAGAAATGTAATTCATATAATGTATACAGCATTTTTTTTTTCATAAGCAGACATTAGAACGCAGCCAATGTATATGAAATGATTTAGAATTTTTATCCATCAGGCTGAAAAAAATAGTTTTCATCATACGTGGGAGAATTATTTTTTCATTGATAAAATATTTACTTTCATTAATGTCCGTCAACTTCATTTGCTATTTCTCTCCTTGGAAAAGTTGCCTGCTGGGCCTTCAACCCTGGCTTCTGAGAAAGGAATCTGAGTATAGGCAGAACTCAACTAAATGCAAGATTCTCTTATCGGAAACTTAGTGTTAAAAGAAAAACTTGTAGAGATATTACTAGCTGGTTGAACTCTGTTGTAGAGTATGATGTGTTATGATGAAATTTCAAACACCAGAGGTAGATTTCTCCCTCCCATCCCATCATTTCCTCCCTCCTGATGTGATTCTGATGAGTAAAAACAAGAACTAAGTTCAGGTTGAAAGGTCATTAGGAATAGTTAGACAATTCCTACGTCACTAGTGAGGATCCTTTCCCTTCCCTTCCCTCCCCTCCCCTCCCCTCCCCTCCCCTCCCCTCCCCTCCTCTCCGCGTCGCTTCCTTCTTGTGACGGTTAATTTTATGTGTCAACTTGACTGGACTAGGGCATGCTCATATAGCTGGTTAATGTTATTTCTGGGTATTTCTGTGATGGTGCTTCTGGAAGAGAGTGGAATTTGAATCAGGAAACACAGTAAAAAAGATCACCGTCATCAGTGTGGGTGGGCATCATCCAATCTGTTGAGAACCCAAATAGAACAAAAAGGTGGAGGAAGGGCTAATTTGCAATCTGCTTGAGCTGGGACACCTGTCTTCTCCTGCCCTCAGACATCAGTGCTCCTGGTTGTTGGGCCTTTGTGTCTGGACTGGAACTACACCACTGGCTTTCCTGGGCCTCTAGCTTGTAGATTGTAGATCACAGGACTTTTCAGCCTCCATAATCATGTAAGCCTATCCCTCATAATAAATCTCTTTCTATATATCTGTGTACAGTTGATCTTTGAACAACAAAGATTTGAACTGATGGATCCACTTATAAGTGGATTTTCTTCTGCCTCTGCACCCCTCAAACAGCAAGACCAATCCCTCTTCTTCCTCCTCAGCCTACTCAACATGAAGATGAGGATGAAGACTTTTTAAAAAATTTTCTTTCTTTCTTTTTGTTTTTTTTGAGACAGAGTCTCACTCTGTCGCCCAGGCTGGAGTGCAGTGGCGCAATCTCGGCTCATTGCAACCTCCACCTCCTGGGTTCAAGCGATTCTCCTGCCTCAGCCTCCTGAGTAGCTGGGATTACAGGCACCCACCAAGACACATGACTAATTTTTTGTATTTTAAGTAGATACGGGGTCTCACCATCTTGGCCAGGCTGGTCTTGAACTCCTGACCTCGTGATCCATCTGCCTCGGCCTCCCAAAGTGCTGGGATTACAGGTGTGAGCCACCGTGCTTGGCCGAGGATGAAGACCTTTATGATGATCCAGTTCCACTTAATGAATAATAAATATATTTTATCTTCCTCATGTTTTTGTTTGTTTGTTTGTTTGTTTTTGAGACAGAGTCTTGCTCTGTCGCCCAGGCTGGAGTGCAGTGGTGCAATCTCAGCTTGCTGCAAGCTCCACCTCCCAGGTTAGGCCATTCTCCTGCCTCAGCCTCCCAAGTAGCTGGGACTACAGGTGCCCGACACCATGTCCGGCTAATTTTTTTTTTTTTTGAGACGGAGTCTTGCTCTTTCACCCAGGCTGGAGTGCAGTGGCGCAATCTTGGCTCACTGCAGGCTCCACCCCCCGGGGTTCACACCATTCTCCTGCCTCAGCCTCCCGCGTAGCTGGGACTACAGGTGCCCACCTCCTCGCCTGGCTAATTTTTTTGTATTTTTAGTAGAGACGGGGTTTCACCATGTTAGCCAGGATGGTCTCGATCTCCTGACCTCATGATCCGCCCGCCTCGGCGTCCCAAGGTGCTGGGATTACAGGCGTGAGCCACGGCCCCCGGCCTCCTCATGATTTTTAAAATAACATTTTTTTTTTCTCTAGCTATCTTTATTGTAAGAATTCGGTAAATAATACATGTAACATACAAAATATGTGTTAATTGATTGTTTATGTTATCAGTTACGCTTCTGGTCAACAGTAGACTATTCGTAGTTAAATTTTTGGAGAGTCGAAAGTTATATGTGGATTTTTGACTGTGGAGGAGTCGATAACTCTAGCCCCCGCATTTTTCAAGGGTCAATTGTATATCCTATTGGTCTGTTTCTTTGGAGAATCCTGACTAATATACTTCCTTTCTCTCTTTTTAATAGTTTTGGTCTTGGGCTCCTTGAAGAAAAAAAGGCAGGGAAATTAAAGTGATGCAACTGGGATCCACATGTGCAAGGTCAGAGGTCAGTCTCACAGTGTACTTGCATTTTCTTGAATTTCTATTACACTTAGGTGCACTGTGATAACCTCACCCAGTCTCGAGGCAGCCAGCCAGGAGGTAAAGGGAAGAAGCTGGGACAAGGTATTGGGAAAGCACCTGGCTAAAGGAAGAGCCCAGTGGGGGTGTCCAGATGATCAAAGTATAAGATTCAGAATGGGGAGGGACAGTGGAGCTGGCACATTGCAACAGAAGACCAAGAGAACTGATATCTGGCAACAGAGGAGTTGCGGAATTGTGATCCTAAGTGGTCCAGACAGCTTTGATAACAGCCTCACTGAAAAGCTAACAGTTTAGGGGTGCCGTGGAGGATAGGGCCATCTGATGTTGGCAGATAGCAAAACCTCAACTGACCAGATTTGGTTTTAGGACAGAATAATGAGAGTCTCTATGGGGAAATGGAGGAAGGGCCTCATCTCCATGCCTACACCTTCCAGGCAGAGCAGGCACCGGGGGAAACTGAAACAGATGCAGGGATGTCCAGAACTTTTACTGAGCATACCAGAACTGGGAAGCAAAAATTAATCCCCACCCACCAGCTGTAACCTGAGCTTATCCATGTGTAGCCTGCTTTGGACAAGAGTGGTAAAGCTTACTCTTGCGACGGACTGAGGTCATGGTCGAGAAAGGTTGTGAGGGGCATACCTGTTGTCTGGGGTCTCCTCCAAAGCAGAGACCAAGCATATTTTGTTGCCAGATGTCCCACGCCTATGTCCATTCCCCGGAAAGATTCTTTTCTGAGAACATTTAAAAATAGCCATGTTGAATGATTTTTCCAGAAGATGTGCTGGTTCATCAGCATGAAAGAGTTCAGAAACAAGAGGAGGAGGGGATCTGCCTCTTCTGATTGAACAGAACACTTTCCAGTTTATACCATACTTTGTACCATAAGAGTTAAATCCTTACTTTCTTAAGGCAGATAGTTCACTGCTTCTAATGTCAAGTTACTTGTTACCTCTTATGTTTCTTTGTAGGTTACAAGTTCCCAATAACAGAAAGACAGGCCATCATCTTGTGTTCCTCAGAATGTTTTGTTCTATAACCCTGGAACATTAATCTCTTTCCTAACTCAAACTTTATAACACCTCTCTCTCAGTATGGCTGTTCCCCTGGCACCCTATTTCCCATACATATAGGATTCTGGGAGTAAGGTTATTACTCTTAGCAGAATCCATTTATAATCACACAGTGCTGGCAGGGATGCTGAAATATTGTTAGAACAATATTGAGGTATAAATCTCGCTCCCTCCATTGTCAAGTCTTCAGAACAGGTCAATCATTTGCTATTGCTTAACTACCCATTGATGGCTTTCGGTATCGATCATAGGTCAGTTAGTTGGTTTTGGCTAACTCAGCATTTTTAGTACTGTACGTGACTTTGGTTGCCATCACATTGGCTCCTAGGGGAGGAGATGTTCTGGAATCTGAAGATACAAGAAGTTTATTATAACTGTCTCTTATCTTTCCTTTGGCTGTATTTAAAAAAACTTGTTTGTTTTGTTTCACATGACATCACCTTAACCTAGGGCTTGCAAAATGTTGCTTTTTTTCTTTCCTTCTGGTTGTCGTTTATTTCTCAGGTGTTCCTGCATAAAACCCTAAGCAACAAGAACAACAAACCCTCTTGATAGTTCTAACTTTACACACATTTCTAAAGCATTGAGCTTCAGCCTTTGCTCTGACAGTTACTGGTTTTGAGATCCTGGGATCCTTCCTTAAGGAATCCTTGTCTCAATCAACGGGGGAAAAGAGTTCTAGCAGAAGATCCTTGATTGGGCAAAATTTTCCTGCTTCCATATAGGATGCTTCTGATTTACCCAGGTTTCTTTCTTTTTTTTTTTTTTTTTTTGAGACAGAGTCTTGTTCTGTCACCCAGGCTGGAGTTCAGTGGCATGGTCATGGCTCATTGCAGCCTCAGCCTCCCAGGTTCAAGCGATTCTCCCACCTCAGCCCCTCAGAGTAGTTGAGAATAGAGGCGTATGCCACCACACCCAGCTCATTTTTTAAATTTTTTGTAGAGATGGGTTCTCACTATGTTGCCCAGGCTAGTCTTAAACTCCTGGCCTCAAGTGATCCTCTTGTTTTGGCCTCCCAAAGTGCTGAGGTACAGGTGTGATCCACCGTGCCTGGCCGAATTTACCTAGACTAAAGAGAGAGAGACATGTTTGGTTTTCTTTACCATGAAAGTGTAGGAGGCACAGGGCAGCCCGAATGTGGGCTGAGTCGACTTGCTCCATGGCCAAATCTGCTTTCTTGAGAAGAGCAGATGGCTCTGGCACACACCTACTTCCTTTTCAGCTTTGAAAATCACAAGAAAGGCTGAGTTAAGTTAGGGTGAAGGCTGCACTGGCTGAATGAAATTCAAAGTTACACTGGGTGAGAAGCCAGCTTCAAAAACGAATGAACAAATAAACAGTAAGATTCATCAAAGAGCCTGTAAAAGAATAGGTCAGAAACAGAAACATTCAGATTAACTGAATCTAGTTAACATACATCTTGCAATTCCACTCCTCGCTATACACCCATGAGAAATGAAAACCTATATCCACACAAAACTATGGATGCCTATAGCAGCATTATTTATAATAGCTCAAAAGTGGAAATAACTAGAATGACTAATGAATGGATAAGCGAAATGTGGTATGTCCATACCCTGGAATATTATTATACAGCCATTAAAGGAATGAAGTACTGATATATAACACGGACAAACCTTGAAAACCTCATGCTAAGTGTAAGAAGCCAGGCACAAAAGACTGCATACTATATATTCCATTTATATGAAATGCCCAGGAAAGGCCGTAGGGACAGAAAATAGATTAGTGGCTGCTTAGGACTGGAGGGTTAGGGGAGAATGGGAGAAGACTGCTAATGGGTATGAGGTTTCTTTTATGAAAATGTTCTAAAATTAAATTATGGTGACATTTGTACAACTACATGAATATACTAAAAAGCAATGAATTCTATGCTCTAAATGTGTAATTGTATGGCATAGGAATTACATCTCAATACATTTGTTTTTATTTTTAAAGAAAGAAACAGCACATTTGAAAGGGACCGGTGAAGACACAGCATTGGCGATGTACATTTTGCTCTACACACTCTCTTCCTGGTGTGGCAATGAGGAAGCCGCACCTCCAACCCCATTTCCTTTCTGGCAGTGTTTCCTGCCCACCACCCTCAAACTGATCTTCCTAAAGTCCTGTGTTTCTTGCATCAGAACTGTTACTCACAACTATTGATTCCCACTGCCTCAAGGATTCTTGGTCTCGAACCCACCTTTCCAGCCTGTTTTCCTCCCTGAATCCTCTGTTCCAAATGGCCTGTCCCCTTACCTTCTGCCAAGCACTCCATGCATTCCTATTTGCTCACACCATTCACCCAGCTTGGAATATCGCCCTCTTATCCTTCACTTTTTCTTTTCTTTTTTTTTTTTTTTGGGACAGAGTCTCGCTCTGTCACCCAGGCTGGAGTGCAGTGGCACTATCTCTGCTCACGGCAAGCTCTGCCTCCCAGGTTCACACCATTCTCCTGCCTCAGCCTCCCGAGTAGCTGGGAATACAGGCCCGCCACCATGCCCGGCTAATTTTTTTTTGTATTTTTAGTAGAGACGGGGTTTCACCGTGTTAGCCAGGATGTTCTCGATCTCCTGACCTCGTGATCTGCCCGCCTCAGCTTCCAAAGTGCTGGGATTACAGGCGTGAGCCACCGCACCCGGCCTCCTTCACTTTTTCTATCCTTCAAAAGTAAACTAGTACAAAGCCCACCATTTTCCACTTTTATGTGTATATATATATATATGTGTGTGTGTGTGTGTATGTATATGTGTATATATATATATACATAATACACACACACACACACACACATATATATATATATTCCCCATGTGGATGTAAGGGTCACACATTTTCTTTTGTGTATATTCCTTTCCCCCTCCCATTACTCACGTGCATTTATTTTGGGGGTACAGTAAGATCTGGTAATACCTATTGTTCTGGGACCCTATTCTGGGGCTTGGTTAGGGATGAGTGGAGCTCCCCAACTCACCACACAATCAAATGATAACTTCCACAACATGAAAGAGCTAGGGATGATTAGAAATTACAGTTTTAAAAAATATTATTTTCCTATTGTTAAAAGAAATATATTTGAGTACAGAACATTGAGAAACAGAGGAGAGCATAAAGAAGAAAATTAAAGCTGTCCTTAAATTTCCTGCCCAATGATAGCCAACATTACCATTTTCTTTTTTTTCTTTTGAGATGGAGTGCCCAGACTGGAGTGACCTTGGCTCACCACAACGTCCATCTCCTGGGTTCAAGCGATTCTCCTGCCTCAGCCTCCCGAGTAACTGGGATCACAGGTGTGCGCCACCATGCCCGGCTAATTTTTACATTTTTTGTAGAGACGGGGTTTCACTATGTTGGCCAGGCTGGTCTCAAACTCCTGACCTTGTGATCTGCCAGCCTCGGCCTCCCAAAGTGCTGGGATTATAGGCGTGAGCCACTGCACCTGGCCAACATTACCATTCTCTTGTATAACATTGTACACACACACACACACACACACACACACAGTAGCAGTTTTAAAATGCAGAAGCACAGAAATATAATATTTTTCAAAATTGAATTCCACTTGCTCATCAGCTCTCATTTCTGCTGATGGAGGAAAAAACATTGTCTTTGGTCAAATATTCACTCAAACTTAGGGATCTCCTGGTCCTTTTTTCTCTTGCCTTCACTCTCTTTCTTCATTTCTTCTTACGCTAACCTATCCTGATTGGTGGAATGATGGTCTTTACAAAGCACACATTTCATCAGGATGCACCCTTCTTCCGCCCA
Source organism: Nomascus leucogenys (assembly GCF_006542625.1). Classification (NCBI taxonomy): domain Eukaryota; kingdom Metazoa; phylum Chordata; class Mammalia; order Primates; family Hylobatidae; genus Nomascus; species Nomascus leucogenys. Next base: position 17,555,325 of record NC_044387.1, read on the forward strand.
CCGCTCCCCTCCGTGCCCACTCTCCCTGCCAGGTTAAAGACCTTTGCTCACCAGAAAAAGTACTAATTCCTTAGCAAGCCTCATGCACAGCCTAGCCCTGTGATCTCCCTTGCACCCCATCCATTGCTACTCTTACTAATGCATTCTGCCCTCTAGCCACCAGAATACTTGCTTTCTTCTGGAGGTAGCAAAGCTTTCAAGCCTTTTGCTCACACTGTTTCTTCTGCATAGAACACCTTTGGCAACTTTCTTCACCAAGCAAATATCTTTTTTAATGCCCAGTTTGAATGTAACCTTCTCTGGGTAGTCTTGACTCACTTATACTGAAATAATCCTTCCCTTAATGTGCTCCCTCAGCACTTTGTGCATAAATACCTCTATTACTGAACTGATTACACTGTATTAGGATTTGTGGGTGTGTCTTCTCCTCTGGAAAGTGAATTTATCCAGGCTTACTCTTACTCATTTTTTTTTCTTTTCACTCTCCAAAGTGGAATATTACACTCAGAACACTGAAGGTGCTGAAAGTAGTTGAAAATAAAAGGCTATGATATCTCTCAATACATGCCGGGTGAGGTGGCTCACGGCTGTAATCCCAGCACTTTGGGAGGCCAAGGCGGGTGGATCACTTGAGGTCAGGAGTTCGAGACCAGCCTGACCAACATGATGAAACCCCGTCTCTATTAAAAAAATTAGCTGTGCGTAGAGGTGCATGCCTGTAATCCCAGCTATTTGGGAGGCTGAGGCAGGAGAATTGCTTGAACCCGGGAGGCTGAGGTTGCAGTGAGCTGAGATTGTGCCATTGCCCTCCAGCCTGGGCAACAAGAGCAAAACTGTCTCAAAACAAACAAAAAAACAAACAAACAAACAAAACCAGCCTGGTCAATGGTCAACATGGTGAAACCCCGTCTCTACTAAAAAAATACAAAAATTAGCTGGGCATAGTGGCACGTGCCTGTAATCCCAGCTATGCGGGAGGCTGAGGCAGGGAGAATTGCTTGAATCCAGGAGGCGGAAGTTACAGTGAGCTGAGATTGCGCTACTGCACTCCAGCCTGGGCGACAGGGTGAGACTGTCTCAAAAAAAAAAAAAAAAAATATATATATATATACACACACACACACACACACACTCACACACATCTCAATACATATGTATTGGTTGATTAAAGAATATGCAGAAAGAAATGTGGGATGCCCAGGTGAGAAAATGTAGACTGTGTTATTTGTTAGCGGAAGCTATTCATAAGCTGGCAATGAAAAGGTAACTGTCCCTTTGTGATTCCTCATTGAACTCTGAATCCTCATGTAGATGAGACTGACATGGGACCTCTATGCACCTTCTAGAGAATGTGCTTTTCAAATGACTTTTTACATGACTTTTCAAATGGTTACAAGCATTTATGTATAAATAAAAAAAGTTTGAATCAAATTGATGGAAGAATGGAAAAACAAAATGTAGCATATACAAAGGAATATCGTCCAGCCTTAAAAAGGAAGAAAATTCTGATGGATGCTACAACTACGGATGAATCTTGAGACACCATAAACTCGTTACAAAAAGACAGCTAGTACAGCATGTGATTCCACTCACAGCAGAGACCTAGAGTAGTCAAATCTGTAAGTCAGAAAGTATAACGGAGTAGTGGCTTCCAGGGGCTGAGAAAGGGAAAATGGAGAGTGACTTTTTAAATGGGTACAGAGTTTCAGTTTTACACAGTGAAAATATTCTGGAGATGGATAGTAAAGATTATTGTACAACAATGTGAATGTACTTAATACCACTGTACACTTAAAAATGGTCAAGTTGGTAAATTTTATTTGCTTTTTGGCACAATTTACAACAAAAAATAAAAAAGTAAGAACACACAACCCATTGTTTTACTTATTATTATTATTATTTTTTGAGACAGGGCCTCGCTCTTGTCACCCAGGCTGGAGAGCAGTGGTGTGATCATAGCTCACTGCAGCCTGGATCTCTCTGGCTCAAGCCATGCTCCTGCCTCAGCCTCCCAAATAACTGAGACTGTAGGCACATGCCACCATGCTTGGCTAATTTTTGTGATGTTTAGTAGAGACGAGGTCTCGCTATGTTGCCAGGGCTGGTCTCAAACTCTTAAGCTCCAGTGATTCTCCCACCTTGGCCTCCCACAGTGTTGGGATTACAGGCCTGAACCACTGCACCCAGCCCCATTGTTTTGTTTGCTACAGGGGAGAGTCCAGGTTTTGTGGGGCCTGAAGCTTATGGAATTTGGAGTTCCTTTTATAGAAAAAATACAAATAGGAAATTAGGTAAGGAAGCACATATTTATTTGGAATGAGAATAGGAAGAAATTGTGTAAGTAAGAGGTCCTGAGCATGAGCTTCCTTAGCTTTGAGGATAATCTGCTTCTGCTGATCATGAAAATTTTGTATTTTATCCTGGTGCTACTGTATGCCTTGCAAATATGACAGCCGGGCTGCACTGCGAAAGGTTGTTACTGTGTGCCCTACAAGGAAGGTTGTAGGATCCACCACCTGTCTTGTACTCATCAGTAGCTAGATGTGGAGTAGATTCAAGTGAATGGAATAATTAGCTTTCTCTTTATTTCCCTGAGACAAGTAATTGAGCCTTCTGTCCAGTCTAGACCCGTTTTATCTGTTGCCTCACACTGTGTAAATCTTCAGTAAATATAACTGGGCTATTCTTTGTATGTGAAGTTAATGTATTTATACATGTGCCTTTGGGTGTTTTTTCTAGCGGGATTGGTGTGTTTAAATTGGTTGTCAGTCTTTTGGCTCTAGGGTAGGAACAACAAGCACAAACATAAAAATCAAAAAGAATTGCCTTTCAGTAAATGTCCCTTCTGGAGAAAAAGCAGTGCGGGATGGGTAGGATAATTAACAAGCTCCCTCTGGAAGCCAGAGACTTATGCTGTTTGCCTTTGGGACTGATAATGTCTCAAGGTTTATCCATGTTTTAGCTTGTGTCAGAATTTTCCTCCTTGACCAGCGCTGGCCACCATCCCCTTCCTGAGTTCCTGTGGTCCTGTCAAGGGCTGGATGGTGATGGGGATTGAAGAGCAGAACAACACCCTGGGAGTCAGCTATTTCCAGATCTGCTGGATTCACTTTCAGTTGTAAAAAATTCCCTGGCAAATAGACAAAGTCAAAAGTGCAGAAGGGGAATTCTTCCTGGGGAGTTTCTGGGAAGAAAAACATTCATTTTTCCTTACAAAGTCTTAATTGTAGAACTTTCCCCTTCTTCTGACTCATATATAATTGCAATAGCAGATCAGAACTTCAGAATGTTTGTGGGTTACATTTATTCTCAGGCTCTCTTTAAACCACAAGACATAATTTTGAAATATTAAGAACAGTCATGATGTAATTTTTATATTTAACCCCAGAAATATTATTTGAGAAGAAATAGAGTGGTCGAGGGGTAAAGAACTATTTCAAGCACCAGATTTCTTAAATTATCTCTGGTCTCAGCTACTGTGGGTTGTAAATAAATAAATCCCTCAACTAATGAATGATAGGGCTGTAAGACTGGGCTCTTGAAAAGAAATTATGGACTGGGCACGGTGGCTCACGCCTGTAATCCCAGCACTTTGGGAGGCCAAGGCAGGTGGATCATCTGAGGTCAGGAGATCAAGACCAGCTTTGCCAACTTGCTGAAACTCCATCTCTACTAAAAAACACAAAAATTAGCTGGGCATGGTGGTGGGCACCTGTAATCCCAGCTACTCTGGAGGCTGAAACAGGAGAATCGCTTGAACCCAGGAGGCAGAGGTTGCAGTGAGCCAAGATTGCACCACTGCACTCCAGCGTGGGCAACAGAGCGAAACTCCATCTCAAAAAAACAAAGACAAACAAACAAAAAAAAAACAAAACTGAAAAGAAATTACGGCTTCACCCAATTATAGAAGCAATGTGTATACACTGGAGGAAGTTTTTTTTTTTTTTTTTGAGACAGAGTCTCGCTCTGTCACCCTGGCTGGAGTGCAGTGGCATGATCTTGGCTCACTGCAACCTCCGCCTCCCGGGTTTAAGCAATTCTCCTGCCTCAAGCCTCCCTAGTAGCTGGAATTACAGGTGCCCACCACCACGCCCAGCTAATTTTTTTGCATTTTTAGTAGAGACAGGGTTTCACTATGTTGGCCAGGCTGGTCTCGAACTCCTGACCTTGTGATCTGCCTGCCTTGGCCTCCCAAAGTGCTGGGATTACAGGTGTGAGCCATCACACCCAGCTGAGATGAAGTTTTGCCATGTTAGCCCAGCTGGTCTTGAACCCCTGGCCTCAAGTGATCTGCCCGCCTTAGCCTCCCAAAGTGCTAGGATTACAGGTGTGAGCCACCTTGCCCGGTCACAGAAACATTTTTATCTACAGAAAAGAATGAAAACAACAACAACAACAACAAAGAAAAATGTTCTGCGATTCTACTACCCAGAAATAATCCCTGTAAACTTTTAGGTTAATGTTTAAGTGTATTTACCTTCAGTGTCTGACATAGATAATAATTTTTATATAAAAACATATAATTTGAAAGTTTAGAGAACATGCTAAATAGTAGACCCTTTGCATTAAAAAATGTAACATTCAGAGGTGTGAATATTTTTAGCAATGTGGAAGGTCTGTGACATGTAGAAACACAGTTTCGCTGACAGGCTGGTGGGCAGGAGTGAGTCACCTGGCTGGTGAGTCAGGTAGCGGCTGCCATCTCAGTTTGGCTTTGCTAAGTTCTAGAGGGGAAGAACTCTAACTGATGATTTGTGACCAAGTGTGCTTAATGCCTCCCAACATTCCTTCTTCCCTTCTTCATTGGTATGACATGTTGTTGTCCAACTGAAAAAATACATTCCTGGATTCTTTTGTAGGTAAATATGTGACTTCATTTTGGCCAATGAGACCTAAACAGAAGTATCACAGCTCCTGGGGAAATATTCTTTTTCCATTTCTTCTGGGTGGAATATAGTTGCAATAGCTGGAGCTCAGCACCCACCTTGGATCTTGAGGATGAGCATATAACATAGGGAGGGCCGACTGTGAGCTGAAAGGATACTGGTCCCTGACAATTTTGTGGAGCCACCATACCAGTCCTGGAATGCCTATTCCTAGATTTCTTTTACATGAATGAGAAATACATTTCTATCTTATTTAAGCTACTGTAAAAAAATTTTGTTTTGGTCCTTATATTTAGCTAAACTTAATCCTAACTAATATAGGCTTGCTTGCTACTGTCATCTACCTAATGTGGGAAGTTGTTGACTCACCTGTGGGAAAACTAGGGCAAAGTGATCTCACTGTGGAAGATGGAGCCAGGAGGCATCCTGGCCTTGGTTTAATGTGTATTCATGTCTATTCTTGCCATGTGCTGTCTTCTGAGACTGAGGTCCTGTGGACACCTGTAAGCACAGCTCTAAAGCTGGGCCTTACTCTGTGTCATTAGTGGGGGGTTGAGATTGGGGTGAAATCCTCCCACCTCATGGGGAAGGCCTGTATTGGCCAGGAGGAGTAGCAGTGAAGAACAACTAGAAGAGGAAGGCATCCACACAGGTATTTCCTCTAAGGTAGCTGTTTTTAAAGTATGTCTGGGGACACTTGGGATTCCCCAAGACTCCTTCACAGAGACCATTAGGTCAAAATTATTTTCTTTCTTTTTTTTTTTTGAGATAGAGTCTCATTCTATCACCCAGGCTGGAGTGCACTGGTGCAATCTCAGCTCATTGCAACCTCCACCACCCAGGTTCAAGTGATTAGCCTGCCTCAGCCTCCTGAGTAGCTGGGACTACAGACACGTGCCACCACGCCCAGCTAATTCTTGTATTTTTAGTAGAGACAGGGTTTTGCCATGTTGGCCAGGCTGGTCTCAAACTCCCGACCTTAAGTGATCTACCTGCCTCAGCCTCCCAAGGTACTGAAATTACAGGTGTGAGCCACCGTGCCGGGCCAAAATTATTTTTGTAATAATACTAACACATTACTTACCTTCCCCCAAAAGTTTGAGAACTGCTATTCTACGTCTACCTTAAAAAGAGGTCATTTCAAACACACTGACACACACCACCTGCTAAGAACATCAGCTGAAGATAGTTGTTACATCAGCAGGTTGGGAATGATTCTATCTAATGACTCTCTTACTAGGCTCTGTAATCCCTGGGGAAGGAGGAACCAAGAACCTGAAGGGAAGGGGAAAGAGTTCCAAGCCTGGGGAGGTAAATGTTATGGGCTGAATTTTGCCCCCACCAAATTCATATATTGAATTCCTAATCTCTAGTACATTAGAATGTGACTTTATTTAATAGAGATAGGGCCTTTAAAAAGGTAATTAAGTTAAAATGAGATTATTAGGGTGGGCCCCAGTTCAGTATGACCAGTGTCCTTATAAGAAGAGATTAGAGGGCCGGGCGCAGTGGCTCACGGGCTGGGCACAGTGGCTCACACCTGTAATCCCAGCACTTTGGGAGGCCAAAGTGGGCAGATCACGAGGTCAGGAGTTTGAGACCAGCCTGGCCAGCGTGGTGAAACCCTGACTCTACTAAAAATACAAAAAAAAATTAGCTGGGCATGGTAGCCCACGCCTGTAGTCCCAGTTAGTCGGAAGGCTGAGGCAGGAGAATTGCTTGAACCTGGCAGGCGGAGGTTGCAGTGAGCCGAGATTGCGCCACTGCACTTCAGCCTGGGCGACAGAGCGAGACTCCATTTCAAAAAAAAAAAAAAAAAAAAAAGAGATTAGGGCACAGACATATACAGACAGAGGACGATGTGAAGACACGTGGAGAGGGCGGCTGTCTGGAAGCCAAGGAGAGAGGCTCAGAAGAAACCAGCCCTGCTGACGCGTTGATCTTGGACTTCTAGCATGCAGCCTGCGGTATTTTGTTATGGCAGCACTAGAAAGTATAGTGGTTTTTTTCCCTAACACCCTGCAGAGAGCTGGAGGGGAGAGGAAGAAGGTAGGTCTGCTCGTTAGAGAATTTTTCCACTTTCTATGGCTTTCCACCCACTCTGGCTATTTTACTTGAATAACTCTGATGGCTGCGACTCCTTATTTGGAATATTTACATTATCAGTTCTCTAGGGTTTGAAAAAAGTTCTGGAAAGTTAAATGGAGAAATTTTAAAGCAGTCATTTAATGTGAGTGAATAGGGCCCTAAGAGGGAATCTTCTCCAACTCCTTCATTTTACAGATGCCAGGTGTGGTTGCTCCAGGCTGCAGCCAGGGTAGCTGGCTAGAGTATTGCTTCCCAGTGAGGAAGTGCGCAGAGCCCCTGCCCTCGGGTGCTTCCCACCTATCTGGATGTTTGTAAGGCTTTGTAGGCCAAAGGATGGCTATGTCTGGGGTAGGAGAGGAAGCAAGAACACTAGGTGTACTTTTTTCTGTCTGTCCCCTCTTTGCTTCTCACATTCCCTCCAGATTAGAAGAAGTGAGCTCCTTTATGTCTTATCCTTTCCTACAAGAAGCATCACAGCTGAGTTAGGGTGATCAACTATTCCAGTTTGGCCAGGACTGAGCTCAGTGCTAAAACTGAATAGTCCTGGCTGGGCACGGTGGCTCACGCCTGTAATCCCAGCACTTTGGGAGGCCAAGGTGGGCGGATCATGAGGTCAGGGGTTTGAGACCAGCCTGGCCAACATGGTGAAACCCTGTCTCTACTAAAAATACAAAAATTAGCTGGGTGTGGTGGCACGTGCCTATAGTCCCAGCTACTCGGGAGGCTGAGGCAGGAGAATCGCTTGAACCCAGGAGGCGGAGGTTGCAGTGAGCCGAGACTGTGGCATTGCACTCCAGCCTGGCCAACAAAGCAAGACTCCATCTCAAACAAAACGAAACAAGCAAGAAAACCGAACAGTCCTGGGCAAACTGGGACAAAGTTGTCACCCTAGGCCTAGCTATCCTAACCCAGTGGGTTTTATTCTTCATACATTGAGAGGAACTCTGTGAAATGAGTCTGGTCCTCTGGACTTGGTTTTATGTGATGCTATAGACATTTAGGAAATCTCTTCAGCTCAGCAGATCTCAGATAGGGGAATTACTATTTCTCTAAGGGGCATTTGGGAAGATTGTGTGTTGTTTATTGCAACCATAACTGGAGTGTGCTATTGGCATTAAGTGAGGTGAAGCACTGCCCATGGCAGTCCTTATAAGGAATAATTGTCCCACTTAAAATGCCAGTGGTGACCCATTGAGAAGCTATGCGGGACTGCCTAACCCGGTTTTTCAAGCTCCATGTCTTGCTAAAGAAGTCAAATCTCCATTCTGTTCTTCTCTGGGGCCCCTAGCCTCAGTGATGTCTCCTGGGAGGTAAGAAGCTTCTAGAGAGTGCTATTTAAAGGAGAAAATTACATGCAGAGGTTTAATATTTGTGAAATGTTATCACTTACAAAACAAAGGCCTCAGACTCTCTGTGATCAGTGAAAAAGGGCTCTGCAGCAAGAACCAGACTTCTTAGAGAGGAGAAGAGTATGGGACAAGAGCGATGTAGAATAGAGTGTCCTGAAAAGTAAGATGGAGCATAAAGCAGAATGAGTCCCCTCGCCATAGAGGCCAATGCATCTATGAGAAAAAACTAGAGATCGAGTCCAGAAACTTCTGTACATCCTTTACAGGTCACTGCATAACTATACATATAGTTCTCGTAACAGAGCAGACCCATTTGTTATCGTTATAAAATTCCAACTGAAAGAAAACATTCAGGCATTGTAATATAAATTTATCTTGGATGGAACAAATTTAGCATCAACATTCTGAAGCTCAGAGTGAGCAAAATGGCTAAGAATCACTCCTGATAACATGCTGTCTTCATGAGGCTTTTCTGGCCCTGCTGCTGGAGGTAAGAGCCCTTGCAACAAAGCCAGCTCAAAACAATTTCTGGTTTACACAGAGGCTCTTTCTTTGTTATATGTAATAGTCAATTTTCTTTTTCTTTCTTTCTTTCTTTCTTTCTTTCTTTCTTTCTTTCTTTCTTTCTTTCTTTCTCTTTTTTTTTTTTTGAGACAGGGTCTCCCTCTGTCACCCAGGCTGGACTGCAGTGGTGCGATCTTGGCTCACTGCAACATCCACCTCTTGGGTTCAAGTGATTCTCCTGCCTCAGCCTCCTGAGTAGCTGGGATTACAGATGCCCACCACCATAGCCCAGCTAATTTTTGTATTTTTTAGTAGAAATGGGGGTTTCACCATGTTGGTCAGGCTGGTCTCGAACTCCTGACCTCATGTGATCCACCTGCCTTGGCCTCCCAAAGTGCTGGGATGACAGGTGTGAGCCACCGTGCCAGGCCTATATTAGTCCATTTTTATACTGCTATGTAGAAATACCCAAGACTGGGTATTTTATAAAGAAAAAGAGGTTTAATGGACTCACAATTCCACATGGCTGGGGAGGCCTCACAATCATGGCAGAAGGCAAGGGAGGATCAAAGACATGTCTTATATGGCAGCTGGCAAGAGAGTTGTGCAAGGGAACTGCTGTTTATAAAACCATCAGATCTCGTGAGATTTATTCAGTATCATGTAGGGATTATGGGAGCTACAATTCAAGATGAAATTTGGGTGGGGACACAGCCAAACCATATCACTATAACAAAATTGTTATAATATTCAGTTTTTTTGGAATATATTCATCCATAAGCTCTCCAATATTTATTTATTTATTTTTTAGAGTCAGGGTCTGGTTCTGTCACATAGGCTGGAGTGCAGTGGTGCAATCATAGCTCACTGCAGCTTTGAACTTCTGGGCTCAAGTCATTCTCCTGCCTTAGCTTCCTAAGTAGCTAGGGCTACAGGCATGTGCCACCATGCCCAGCTAATTTTTGTATTTTGTTTTGTAGTCTCAGGGTTTTGCTATGTTGCCCAGGCTTGTCTTGAACTTCTGGCTTTAAGTGTTCCTCCCACCTCAGCTTCCCAAAGTGCTGGATTACAGGAACGGGCCACTGTGCCTGCCCCCATATTTAACAAATGTGTAGCAGGTCATGTACATAGGCTCACTTAACATCTAGTGCAACCCCCTTCTAGCCTGTCTTCCTTTATAATAGAAGCAGAAAAGCTAAAAATATTTCCCAGACTCTTTTGTAACTAGGGTTCTAGTTTCCACCAAGCATAACCAAATGTCTGGTTTCCCTTGAGCGGTCTGGTTTATGCCTGTTGTCCTGGCATAATTATTGAAAGGGTCTCTCCATGCTCGTAGTCACCAAAGGGACTTAGAGTGGTGCTGATGATTGGCTGTTTTGGCAAGTCCCCAGGCATTAGTTCTTCCAAGGCAGGTGGCAGAGTTTCTGATGTGTTACAGGTGATGATTGGCATGGCAATGGTGGCAATGCTGTTTCTGCTGGATTAGTCACATGGAATGGTTGGGCATTTTTCTGGGATGCTTTGTTTCTGGCTGTGAAGCATCTAAACCTATTCCCCAGGTCTTCCTGAAAAGTCTGTAAGTTTCCTAGTATATTTACCTTATTTCATCGATTCTAAGATGTACATTTCCCCCACTTTTACATTCCTGAAATTGGGATGCTTCTTACAATTCATGACATATTGTAATTTAATTAGCAATAATATATCTTTCTTAATGGATTATAAAACAATGATGTGCCTTAACAAATAATGACATCTTAGCTTCAATGATAAACAGTAATAAATGCCTTATTGCTTGTCTTTATCTGCTTGGGCTGCTGTAACAAAATGCTATAGACTGGGTGGCCTAAACAATATATATTAATTTTTTCATAGTTCTGGAGGCTGGAAGTCCCAGACCAAGGTTCCAGCTGATTCTGTTTTGGCTGAGGACTCTCTTCCTGGCTTGTAGACAGCTGCCTTGTCACTGTGTCCTCATGCGGCCTTTCCTCAGTGTGTGTGTGTGTGGAGAGAGAGAGAGAATCGAGGAGTGTTGTCTCTTCTTATAAGGGTGCTCATCCTAGAGGAACAGGGCCCCACCCTTATAACCTCATGTAACCTAATTACTTCCTTGGGGCACCATCTCCAAATACAGACACACTGAGGATTAAAGCTTCAACATATAAATTTTGGGGGATGCAAACATTTCATGCATAACACTGATTAAATCATAATCAAGTATATTATATTGTTTGCAGGTGAATATCCTGAACCATATAGAATGTTAAAAAAAAAAAAGGGAACTTAAGATGGCTGGGATAAAGAAACTTACAAAAGTTTCCTAGATCACTTATCCTTTTTAAAATTCTACCTGGTTTTCAAAAAGATATTGTACAAATGGAGACTTTCTGATAGAGAATATGAAATATTTCACAATGCCTAACAGTCCCATAAAAACCTGTATTACTTGTTCATTTGTAGGGTGGCCTTAGTTTTTCTCTGTCATTCACCTTTCACTCTCTTGCTATATCTGAATTCCTCCCCTCTTTTCCCTTCTTAAGTCATAAAAGAAACTTTTACAAGATACAATTGTTATGCAGCACTGTATGCTTTTTTTTTTTAAATACTGTTTACCACAAGGTGGTCCAGGACTGAGCAGATTTATGTAAATCAAGTAGTTCCCCTGAGATATTTCTATAACACAATGATTATCATTATCAAAATTACTGAAGTGTGTATGTGATAACTATGATAAATGTCTGTCAGCACGTCTTACTGTTCTTCTGACACGTTTCTTACATTTGATTCTTTCCATTTCCCCAGTACTGTCCTATCTGGCATTTCACTGTCTCTCATCTGGATAATTGCAACATTCTCTGAGTCTAGCCTTGCCCTCACCTTCTCCGCCTATTCTCTTTACAGAGACCACAGGTATCTCAGGCATCTTAGGAGCTATGAGGCTTGGGAGTTGTGGATGAGCAGAAGCAGGGCCATAGGTGCTTCTGGTAAGAGGTATTAGACATTTTCCCTACCTGGGTATTCATTCATATTCATTGCTTTGCACAGGAGCTGGGAAAATTCCCACAAGAAAAAACAAAACAAAACATTGAACTCTGTTCAGCTGTGAGATCCACAAACATATTGGATGGATTTGTGAAGAAGTTCTGACATAAACCAGATTGTAGGAGGGACAATGGTTATTTCTTTCTCTCCTTCCTTCTTTCTCTCTCTATGAATTAGAATTCATCATAGGCAATTTGGCACAATGGACAAACCTGATATCCAGGTCTAAGTATTTGATAGGGGTGATGGTTCTACTTACAAGCTTTACCTGGTTACATGTATAAGACTTGTGGGGAAAAAGCTGAGTGTATCGGGGTAAAACTAGGCCATTGTAATAAAGAGATGCATAATAATCAAGCGGCTTAAAGCAATAGAAGTTTCTTTCTTTGTCAACCACAGTCTAAGGCGAGCTTTGCTCTGAGAAGTCATTCAAATGCTCGGGGCCTATTATTCTCTACCATCCCCTAAATCCTGGGTTCTAATGACATGTTTGAAACTGAGTCACAATCAATTGGTATTCTAGTTTGAGGGAAGATGAAAGTGCATGGGGAAATACTTGTGCAATATTCTAAGGTCCAGGGCTGGAAGTGGCATATATCACTATGCCCATGTGCCATTGGTGAGAAGTCATATGGCTTAATCTATTTGCAGAAAGTGTTGGGAAACGTATTCCCTAGCCAGGTGCCTGCATGCCCAGCTATAACTCTTTTATGATAGCACTTAGACAGAATGGATTTTGGGAGACAATTAGCCCTCTCTGATATGTTGAGTATTTGTGAATATATAGGATTATAATATATTGGAACCCAGATGATTTTGACAGGTTCCTCTTCAGAAGGCATCGTCTGGTTCCAGCATGGAGGATTGGGGTGGTGGATCTCTCAATATGGAGTCTTCTCTTGAGGGTTATGCATGGGGTTCTGGACCACCAGTCATGGTGACAGTAAGCTACCATCACGATTCATTTAAAAACTCACAGGAACACCTCTGGGGGATTCCAGAAAATATACAGGAGGAGGAAGCCAGGGAAAGGACTGGACTTCCTGTTACTCAAGCAGTGAGTACTGAGAGCATCAAGACTCAGGCTCATTATTCAAATGTGGTGCACTTATACTAGACCCGGCCATTCCAAGTATTCGTAGATTGGATTGCTTTGTTTTAATTAAAAAAACTCTTTCTGTCTCTTTTTGCTGCCTAAATAAAGTGCAAGCTTTTTTTACATTCAAGGCTTCTCACTGGCTGAGTCCAGCCAAACCTTCAGATCTAAGCTTTCCTCACCACCTTCCATGCTCTGGCTCCACGGTGTTAATTACCCTTCCCCAGGCGTGACTGTGCCTTTGCTCTTATTGTTTCTCCTGCCTGGGATACCTTTCCTGTCCTGGGTTAATCTTACTCATCCTTCAAGGCTTATATTGATAATCGTCATCATCATAATGATGACAGCTAATAGTTAAGCACTTGTTACATGCCTGGCGTTGTTTTAAGCACTTTACATGGCTTATCTCTTTTAACTTCTGCAATAGATATGAGATAGGTACTGTTATCCTCACTTCCTATTGATGAAATAAGCATATGAGGGAGTCACTTAGGAAGTGAGTGTCAGAGCCAGAATTTGAACCCAGGATGCTGACTCCTGAGTTGAGGTCTTGACCAACTCAGGAAGCTTCTCCAACCGTGACTCCACCCCTACAGCAAATTAATCTTTTCTGTGCTTCCATGAACCCAAACTGAGTGAAAGAGAGTAGTATTTCACCTTTGTTGTCTGCTTGTTAGCATACTCTAATAGTAGATGTTAACGTGTGGTGGTTAGTTTGATGTGTCAGTGTGGCTAGCCTATAGTACTTGGTTATTCAATCCAGCACTAATGTTGGTGTTGCTATGAAGGTATTTTGTAGATGTGATTAGCATCTATAATCAGTGGACTTTAAGTAAAGGATATTATCCTTGATAATCTGGATGGTGATTTAATCAGTTGAAGAGCAAAACTGAAATTCCCCTGAGGACAGCAGAGTTTCCAGCCTGCTGGCCTGCCCCATGGCTTTTGGACTTGCCTGGTTAGTCCCCACATTTTAATAAAAAGAGTCCTTGTAATTTCTCTCTCCCTCTTTACTGGTTTCATTTCTCTGGTAGAACCCTGGCGGATGCAGTTGTACTCAATGACATAAGCTGGTGTATAATGTGTTAATATCCTTGTTTATTGTTTTTGTTTTTTGAGACAAAGTCTTGCTCTGTCACCTGGGCTGGAGTGCAGTGGCGAGATCTTGGCTCACTGTAACCTCCACCTCCCAGGTTCAAGCAATTGTTGTGCATCAGCCTCCCAAGTAGCTGGGGTTACAGGTGTGTGCCACCACACCTGGCTAATTTTTGTATTGTTAATAGAGATGGGGTTTCGCCACGTTGACCAGGCTGATCTCAAACTCCTGACCTCAAGTGATCCTCCCGCCTCAGCCTCCCAAAGTGCTGGGATTACAGGTGTGAGCCACCGCGCCCAGCCCCTAGTTTATTTATTAAGTTCTAAGTCTACTCTTGACCTCCTCTGCATACATTTAAGGAATTTTCAGAATTCCCAAAGTGTTGAATATGATTACATTTGAACAAGCTCCAGGTTTTCTCCTGGATCACATACCCTACAAGAATCAGAGGGTTATCTTGCATTATCCTTAAAATCCCAAACAGTCATGTCAACAGAATTGGATTTATTAGGTTGATTTATTAGGCAGAATTAAACTGAAAGCAATGGCAAAACTGCAAATACTTTTGTACCGACATAATATGAAACTAATGAAGCTTATGCTTTAGAGCCCCTCTCTTACATGCTTACCAATGCGTTCACATCGCCATTTGTTTTCATGAAGTTTTCTTTTTTTTTTTTTTTTTTTTTGAGACGGAGTCTCGCTCTGTCACCAGGCTGGAGTGCAGTGGCGCGATCTCGGCTCACTGCAGGCTCCGCCCCCCGGGGTTCACGCCATTCTCCTGCCTCAGCCTCCCGCGTAGCTGGGACTACAGGCGCCTGCCACCTCGCCCGGCTAATTTTTTGTATTTTTAGTAGAGACGGGGTCTCACCGTGTTAGCCAGGATGGTCTCGATCTCCTGACCTTGTGATCCGCCCGCCTCGGCCTCCCAAAGTGCTGGGATTACAGGCGTGAGCCACCGCGCCCGGCCATGAAGTTTTCAATAGTAAAATATTGTGAAGAAGTAAGAAGTGAATTTGGAAAGAATACTTTTGAGTGATAATTTATTGAATATTACTACTTTTGAAAAATTATTTACTCGATTTGGACATACATGAAGGGTATCTTCTTTAGTTACCTTTATAATTTTTATTAAAGAAAGGAGAAAACTGGCCAGGCACAGTGGCTCATGCCTGTAATCCCAGCTCTTTGGGAGGCTGAGGTGGGTGGATCACCTGAGATCCGGAGTTTGAGGGCAGCCTGGCCAACATTGTGAAACCCCATCTCTACTAAAAATACAAAAATTATCTGGGCATGGTTGCACAGACCTGTAGTCCCAGCTACTTGGGAGGCTGAGGCTGGAGAATTGTTTGAACTTAGGAGACAGAGGTTGCAGTGATCTGAGATGGCACCACTCTGCTCCAGCCTGGGTGACAGACTCTGTCTCCAAAAAAAAAAAAAAAAAGAAAGAAGAAAATTATGAGAAAAAAATGAATGAAATGTGAGGCAAAAGTGATTAAGAGAAAAATCAATGGAAATTTTCTGATATTGAGAAGTTAATTGTAATAAAATGTTTTAGATAATGCCTAAAGTGGCCATCCATGGAGAGGAAGAAGTAATTTTGAGTAGAAATAATGAATAAGGTCTACTATTATTTGATAAAATGTCTGATGAAGAGGACATCACACTAGGAAAAGATTTACATTTCTTGCTTATTTGATAAAACACTGATATTGATGAAGATACTATAAAATTCATAATGTCATTACTGTGAAGATATTGATGACAATATTGATGAGCAATTATTATTATTATATAATTATTATTATTTTTGGAGACAAGATCTCCCTCTGTCACTCAGGCTGGAGTGCAGTGGCACGAACTCGGCTCACTGCAACCTCCGCCTTCTGGGTCCAAGCGATTCTTCTGCCTCAGCCTCCTAGCTGGGACTGCAGGTGCCTGCCACCACGTCTGGCTAATTTTTTGTATTTTAGTAGCGACGAGGTTTCACCATGTTGCCCAGGGTGATCTCGAACTCCTGAGCTCAGGCAGTCCTCCCATTTCGGTCTCCCAGAGTGCTGGGATTTACAGGCATGTGCCACTGCGCCCAGCTGATGAGCAAATTATTTAATGAAATACCAATTAGTATTTAAGATTAGCCATTGCCCAAGAACACTTGAAATATCCTGAAATTTTATATCTCATTTTTAAAAGAAACTTGAGATTTTAAAAAATTTGATAACAATCCTAAATTTTATATGGTATCAATAATGTGTTGTGAAGCTAAAATAAACCTTTCTAAACTACCAATAAAAACATTTTGATGAGTCATGATAGAGGAAAGACTGAATTATCTTTCTATTCTTTCTATAGAAAGTGATTTTTCGAAATCTCATTAAGAGGCAAAGGATATGTACCCCCAAAGTGCAGTAAAGAACATAACATAGAAGTGTGTCAGGCAACTAATTAGTAAAAATACAAGTTTTTATTCTAATTTTTGTGATGTTTATGGTATTCATAGCTTTAAGAAATTTTATAATTTGTGAGGATTTCGTATTTGGTTCTAAAGAGATATTTACCATTGTAAAATTCTTTTTTTTCTCTTTCTTTTTGAGGTGGAGTTTCGCTCTTGTTGCCCAGGCTGGAGTGCAATGGCGCGATCTTGGCTCACTGCAACCTCCGTCTGGGTTCAAGTGATTCTCCTGCCTCAGGCTCCTGAGTAGCTGGGATTACATGCATGTGCCACCACACCCAGCTAATTTTGTATTTTTTTTAGTAGAGATGGGGTTTCTCCATGTTGGTCTCAAACTCCCGACCTCAGGTGATCCGCCTGCCTTGGCCTCCCAAAGTGCTGGGATTACAGGCGTGAGCCACTGCACCTGGCCCAAAATTCTTTTTCTTATAGAGGACCCAATGTCGTATGAGCACCAGGATCCTCAAAACCTAGATTTCAACTTTCACTAATAATTTTCCTCTTATTTGTAGTCTTTTTCTCTCTAAGAACCATGGACTTGATTTCTGGGATTTCAGAGCATATGATGACATGCAGAGAGCCACAAGGTCAAACCTCACAGCAGGCTTAATTTAAATTTGTCTCAGTAAACTGAGAAATTATTACATATCCTAAATCATAGGAGCTGCTTGAGTGTAACTGATACCTCAAATGTTAAATTAGCAAATTCCAGGAATTTAGCATAAAGTTTTATCCTTAGGGAGAGTTACCTGATATCCACTGGAAAAGTAGCTCAGTGCTAACTTCAGACTTTAGGATCTTCCAAGTGCCCTTATGTTGTGATTGGATGCTGGCTTTCAAATGTCCCATTCCATTGCGTCATAGGATAAAGGGCCTTCTGTCCTTTGGAACCGGGAAATACAAGTCAAATAGATTTGACGGGGCCCTGTCATTTTTCAGTTGGTCAATCATTCTTGGCTCCCCTACCATACCCAGCGATGGCTTACTGAGAACAGGGAACGATTTTTAATGATGTAATCCTGACTTAAGCAAGCAGATATGGCCTGGTGATTGATGTGTATCTATTTAGATAGATTTTTGCCTCATAGCTAGAACAGGTAAGGTCAAAGTTGGTAATCTCCCCTATGAGGAAAGGCTCAAGTTCCTTCTGCAGTCTAATAGCTTTTTATTTAAATCTGGAAGAGGAATTGGGAGTGGGGAAAACTTCTCTGCATAATGCTCACTCAGAGATGGATGTTAACAAGGGATGCCTGGGCTCTACCATGACCTTGACAGTATTCTGGCTGGCCTTATTTTGGTTCTCATAGGTGACTGTACACCAGCATTTCCGCTTGGCTTCATGCTCCCTTGGTGGGTTCTGTGGATGAGAGAATACAGGCATGAATTCTTGATAACAGCTGTGACACAGCACCAAGGACTCTGCAAAAATTCCTGTGTTGGCATTTGAGGGTCCACCAATCAACATCATATTTTACTTCTCTCCTATATTTATCCTGCATTTGAGTCAGAATGTACTACTTCTGACTCAATAAAAGGAGAGTAGCACCCAGATGATCTTTTCCTAATTTGTGATTTTACTCATGCTGTTTCCTTTACCTGGAGTGCCCTTTCTTCCTATTGCACGTGTCAAAAATTTTATCCATATTCGATTCATCTACACCAAGTAGTTCCTGATCCTTCTATATGATTGCCTCCTCTTTGGGAGTCCTCTTAACACTTTATTTCTGTTTTGATGAAGGGACTTGCCTTGTTCCATCTGTTGTCACCATAGCACAGACATTGCTCACGTTAGGCACCTGCATCTGTTAAATCGGCAGTGACTATTTCCTTCTGAATCAGGTTTGAACTGTCTACCTGCAAAGCCTGAAAAAATTCCCATGATGACAAGCTACTAGAGTTCGGGGACAGCTGATCATCCCTGATCCCTTCCACTTTAACTTTAAAGTGAAAATTAGTTTTCTGACCTCAGGGAGAAACCATATTTCATCTCTTAGGTGTTATGACCCCATCTTGTCCTCATACAAATTACTTTTAGGACTATAGGCTTCTTTAGACAAAGTATACCTTAAAACATCCACAGTTTTCTAAATATCTAAAGAGAAAACAATCTTTCTCATAATTTCAAACACTCATGAAACTTCCATGATAGCAACCTTGCATTTCCATCTGGCAATTATTATATTAGAAGGGAAGCATTTAGGAGTCATAGTTATAAACGTAGATCTTCGGCCCTCACCCAACTTTCGTGTTTCAAGTTCTTTTTCAACACACTAGATGTCACTCTCTACCCACTGAATTTCAGAGATAAGCACTGTGGTGAGTTAATTAGAAAAGAAAGCTATTTGGAAAAGGGTTCCTAAGTAGCTGCAAAATATATTTTCAATTACTTCCCAATAGAACATTTTCCCCCACATTTTGCAAGAGGCATTCATTATTTCTTTGGTAAAAAGAAACCCTTCAAATAGAAAAAAGAAACCCCTTCAATACTCGTTAAAGGAAAGAGGAGTAAAGTCAGTAGTAGTCTTTTCTCTTTCCTGCCTTGTGGCATGGTGATTTAGACAGGTGTGGAGCTGTGCTGAAATATAGTCTGCCTCTGAAATTATTTCCTCAGCAAAGGACAGAGCCTCAGGAGGGGGCTGGCATTTAAAGCTGTTCCCGGAGATGCAGGGAAATCCCACATCCAGCCCTCTCAGCAATACCTCAGAAAGGACCCTTTGGGTATAAAGGAAGCATGGATGACTTAAATTTCATTTTCTTGATTTAACAGGCATTTTCAATCATGAAACGTACATGCGAACCTCTAATTGGATTGCCAAGGTGAAAGAAAACTAAATAAATACCAGTGCAGAAAGGAAGTTCTTTATTTTCAGGTTGCTCAAGCTGAAACAATAAGCAGCATTTCATGGACAACTGGCATGTCGCCTTTCACTCCACAAGGCAGACTCAAAGAGTTTTCCCAGAACTGGAGGACGAGGCAAGTTAGTGTGGTATTATTTTATTTAAATTCTGTCTTGATTTTTATACCACAGATGCCCCCTAAGTGACAAAACTTCTTTACAATTTAAAAACTTTAAAGGGAAGTAGGGATCATTTTGGTGGTTCACTGTGATATTGCTCTGTGTGGCTTTGGTAAACCCTGGGGCATATGAATTGGCCAGGAATTCCAGAACTGCTTTTCATTTTAAGTAATTTAAACGTTTTTTTTTTTTTTTTTTTTTGAGACAGCATTTTGCTCTTGTTGCCCAGACTGGAGTGCGTGATCTTGGCTCACCACAATCTCTGCCTCCCAGGTTCAAGCGATTCTCCTGCCTCAGTCTTCCGAGTAGCTGGGATTACAGGCATGCGCCACCATGCCTGGTTAATTTTGTATTTTTAGTAGAGACGGGGTTTCTCCACGTTGGTCAGGCTGATCTCAAACTCCAGACCTCAGGTGATCCGCCCGCCTTGGCCTCCTAAAGTGCTGGGATGACAGGCGTGAGCCACTGCGCCCGGCCTGTAATTTAAACTTTTAAGATATGAATTGAAGGCAAATCTCATCCCTAACCTTACTAAAACAATAATATCCTCAAAATGACAATAGATAAACATGAAGGTTTAAAGTATGGGCCTGACATTTCAGGTGTGAATGGAATTGTTTTCTACTTCCTAAAAATCTGCGGGTGCTGTGGCTTGGATCTTTGTTCCCTCCAAACCTCGTGTTGAATGTGACCCCCACCATGGAGGTGGGGCCTAATGGGAGGTGTTTGGGTCATGGGGTGGATCTCTCATGAATAGAGTAATGCCCTCCCGCCGGAGGGAGTTCTCCTTCTATTAGTTCTTGAGACAGCTGGTTGTTAAAAAGAGCCTGGCACGCCCTACCCCATTTTCATCCTTTCTCTCTATGTGATCTCTGCACATGGCCAGCTCCGCTTTGTCCTCCGCTACGAGTGGAAGCAGCCTGAGGCCCTCACCAGATGCAAATGCCCAATCTTGAGCTTTCTAGCCATCAGAATTGTGAACCAAATAAACTTCCTTTTCTTTATAACTTACCCAGCCTCAGAGATTCCCTTAAAGCAACACAAAATGAACTAAGACAGTGGGTCAGTTATGCTTGTAACAAGAACTCATGTAGCAAAGATAAATTCAAATAACCTTGGGGTCTGCTTTGCACCTACGTGTGTGTACATACACATAAAAATTGTGAGGTTTTACAAGAAATTATGCCTACTGCATTTTAGATCATTATATGTGCTTTGAATTTAGGAGAATACTCAAATATGTTTTAGTCTTTGGTGAAGCTGAATCACTTTTGGCTATCCCTTAATCATTATTTTAAAATTATAATTTGACATTATTTAGCTGATATTAGAATGTGATATGCTCAATTTTTATGTGTGTGTATGTATGTGATGACGTTTTGAAACAAGTTTTGGTCTACTTATACAGTTCTCAGTGAGACTAAGTTTGAATTACAGCTAAAGCGTTTTCTTCTCAAATGACAACTTTACATATATGGAGAGTCCTCAAAGCAGGAGAGAGATATAAAAAAGAAATTGAATTCATTCATTCAACAAGCTTCTAGAGGGCACTTACTATCTCTTAATAAGAACTTTTCCCATTACAAAAGTAGCACACATACATTGTAAGAATTTGGAAAATACAGATGGGCACACAGAAGAGTATACACCCCACCCATAATTCCATCCTCCAGAGATTTCAACATTTATGTTTTGGTGACTTATTAATGCTTGATTGATATATTTCTAGTTCTGATCTCTATCTGTCTATTTATCTAAGCTGTAACTTGCAATCATGTTGTGCATATGCATACTATTTTATAAACTCCCTGTCTCCTATTTTTCTTTGTAATTAAATATTCTTCTGCAACATTATTTTTAATGACTGCAAGGTGTTTTGTTATTCGGAAAATTTAAAAAACTAAGTTCCAATGGTTAAACAATCTTGTAGCTATCACTTCGTGTATATTTATGATTAGTTTTTAGCATAAAAATTATAAGTGGAATTTTTAGGTTAAAGGATGAGAATGTGGTTCCTCTATGTTGCAAATTACCTTCTTGTCTTTTAAAAGTCAATTTACCTTTATTTCTACTAGCAGTGCACAAACATTCCTGGATCTTCTCACCGTTGCCTTAGAAATCTTTTTATAGTGACTTCTGATGCTTTCCTTGTCTGCTTAGTAAAATGCAAACAGGTTTGTTTAACATCAGCCTTAAGATAAATGCCTTAGCACATTAGTAAAGGAGTTTTTATGTTAGGTTAAAGGAAGAGCAAATAAACAATAAAAAGTAATAGTATTGCATCTCTGACTCTGCATTTATTACAACAAGAACAGCTTATTTTTAATTACTGGTGATAAATACTTCATAGTCTACTAATAAACTTGCTGCAGTATATTTTGTAAAAGGCAATAAACGCTTTGTCAGGTGAGAATTCACTATAGTTCTTGGCCTCTAAATCTCTGTTGAAAAGAAGGGTAAAACTGCCAGTTTTGCTGGTGAGAATTGTTGGGAAGACTGATAAGCAAGTAAGACTTAGCAAGGTTCTGAAATAATTACTGCCATCAGGACAAAATTGGGAAAATAAGCCTGCACATTTATGTAGTACTAATATTAGGTCAAGTCAGTGCTTTTTCTTTTTAAACATCAAACATAGTGCTTGGGAGATAAATGAAAAAGTTAAGAATAAATTAGTTTAGGAAGAAATCCCTGGTGGGGGTTGAATTTGCTGAATAGATTAGGGATGAACTTGTATTTTCTTTGTGGTGGTGGGAATTTGAAATACTGTTTTTAGTGTAGTTAGCAAAATTGGGGCAAAAAGATTCAACTCAGAAAATATGCAGTTCTAAGTTATGATCCTTATTTGTGCTGACTTTAGGGATACTACTGGGAATCAGGAAGAAATTACTTTTTATTCATTTTGTGGAACTTTCTTACTCTTCTTATTTTCCTAGCACATATTAAAAGTTTCAAAATAGAAATAGATTTTTTTTTTCTGATTTAGAAAAAGGTTATACACTCATTGTAAAAAAAAAAATTACATAGCACAGAAAAGTATAAAGAAAGTAAAAATCATTAAAAGTACCACTACCCAGCAATAACTACTATCAATATTTGAGGAACATCTTTCCAGACAGCTGACGCTCTTCTCTCAACAGATGCAGAATTTTATGCAAACGTGTTTGTTTTACACACATTATTCAGTAACCTGCTTTTCTTTTTTCAGAAATATATGTTGTGGCCATATTTTGAGGTCAATATGTATAGATTACAACATTAACTTTTTTGTTTTTGAGATGGAGTCTCACTTTATCACCCAGGCTGGAGTGCAGTGGTGCAAACATGGCTCACTGCAGCCTGGACCTCCCGGGGTCAAGCTGTCTTCCCATCTCAGCCCCTCAAGTAGCTGGGACCACAGGCATGTGCCACCATGCCTGGCTGTTTTCTGTTTTTTTGTAGAGATAGTTTTACCATGTTGCCCAGGCGGGTGTTGAATTCCTGAGCTCAAGCGATCTGCCTGCTTCGACCTCCCAAAGTGCTGAGATTACGAGCGTGGGGCCTGCCCCTGGCCAACATCATCATTTTTAATGGTCACTTAATATTCATTGTACAGATGTGCAGTAAATAATTTTTTTTTTTTTTTTTTTGAGACGGAGTCTCACTCTGTTGCCCAGGCTGGAGTGCAGTGGCATGATCTCGGCTCACTGCATGCTCCGCCTCCCGGGTTCCAGCGATTCTCCTGCCTCAGCCTCCCAAGTAGCTGGGACTACAGGCGCCCGCCACCATGCCCGTCTAATTTTTTGTATTTTTAGTAGAGACGGGGTTTCACCATGTTAGCCAGGATGGTCTTGGTCTCCTGACCTCGTGATCTGCCCGTCTCAGCCTCCCAAAGTGCTGGGATTACAGGCGTGAGCCACTGCGCCCGGTTGATGTGCAGTAAATGATTTTATCTTAACATGTGATTTTTAAAAAAAAGTATCAGAAAGACATGCTCTGAAATGTTTTTTCCTAAACATTGCAGAAGGCATGAAGTAAAAAGTGATCTCATTTATTCATTCTTGTCCCCAATTAATTCTACCTCCCAAAGGTAACTTTAAAATATGATCTCCCTAGGATGAGACAGGACTAGTAAAAGAAAATGTACACACATATTTTCCCAGATGGGATCATTTTATCTTCTATAATTTGCTTTAAAAAGTTTTACACTGTATTGTGTACATTTTCCAGGTCAGTACATATAAAGTGATCTAATTCTTTTTTAACAACTGCAAACATATGGATGTACCATGATTGATTTAACCTATACCCTATTGTCTTAGTCTGTTTGGGCTGCTATAATAAAATATTATAAACTGGATAGTCTACAAACAATATAAATATATTTCTTTTTTTCCCACAGTTCTGGAGGCTGGGAAGTCCAAGATCAAGACACTCACAAATTTGGTATCTTGTTAGGGTCCACTTTCTGGTTCGTGAATGACATCTTCTCATTGTGTCCTCACATGGTAGAAGAAGTGAGGGATCTCTCTCAGGCCTTTTTTATAAGGGTGCTAAGCCCATTCACAAGGGCTCTATCCTCATGGTCTAATCACCTCCCAAAGGCTCCACCTCCTATTATCATCACCTTGGGGGTCAGAATTTCAACATGAATGCTGAGAGGAAACAAACATTCAGACCACAGCACCTATGGATCAACATTGAGGTTATTTCAATTTTTAGATATGCTAAACAATGCTATAGTGAACAACCTTGCATATTTATCTTTATAAATGTCCCTATTGTCTCTTTAGCAGATTCCTGGCAATGTTATTGCTGAGTCGTTTCATATTTTGATCAGTGTAGTCAAGCTGTTTTCCAGTTGCTTTCCACTTTAGGTTTGTACTGGGTGCTGATATTTTCATTTTCATCTTTTCTAACCTTCTGAGTAGAAAATTTTTGATCACTGTTGTTTTTATTTGTATTTCTTTATTAGCAAAGCTAAAAACATTTTATAATGTTTAATGTTGGTCATTTGAAGTTCTCTTGTAATGTGCCTATTAGTGCCCTAAACCTGTTTTTTATTGGAACGTTTATCTTTTTCTTATTGTTTTATAAGAGTTTTAAAAATGACCAATAAACACTGTGCTTTTTCCAGTCTATGTAAAAATCTGACTTAATATGACACACTCTACCAACACTCACTACCTTTGGCTTAACTGATGAGAAATGAAAATGAACTATGGGTTGCCCCATCTTTCCCTTTCCTTCTATGTCTTTTTCAGTGCGGTTGGCTAATAGAGCAATGTAACATGAGTGAGAAAGAATATGGTAGGGCTCCTCGGTTGTTCTTTTTGCTTAAACAGTATTGATTCTTTCAAGCTAAACTGGTTCAAAGGGAAAGCACGGCTTCTTGGCTGGGTTGTGGGGTAGGGAGTCACGTATCACTGAGTTACACTGAACTTTCATGCATCATGGGTCCACCAGAATTCTCTGCATGGGACATCACAGGTGGTATATGTGAATGGGAGGCAAGGAATGGTGTTACTGCACATGCACACATATTGTGTCTCCTCCGCTCACGCTCATTCTCCATTGTCCCATGAGACTTCACTTATAAAACACAAGTTCAAAGATAAAATTATTAGGAATTTTAAGATGACAACAATGGAGTATGAAATCAAGCACAGGGCCTTCTGAGTGAGGGCCTGTGGGACTGCGTAGGTTGTAGCCTGTGAAGCTGGGTCTGCGGAGACACCATACGAATTCTTGCTGGTAGCTGGGCCTGGGTCATAGTTTAGGGATCAGACCGCTGGGGAGAAAAGAAAGGGACTCTGACTCTGCCAGCTGGTGTGAAAAAGGATCTGAGATCTTTGTAGTTAACCCGCAATAGTCTTCTATCTCCCTAATACCATGGCCCCCTCTGCAAGCCAGCTCCTTTCTCTATACGTGTGCACACATTTCCAGCTGGCTAGGACATTTAATTTAACCCATTTTTGCTCATAGCTTCAATGAAGGGTGCGGGTGTGGGCTGTGTGTAAAATGCCCTAGCTTGCTCCCCATAAGGATAGTCCTGAGCTCCATACCCATAGCCCATCTCTACTCTCACACATAAACGCCCTGATAAAGGGGAAAACTTGGAGCATTTCATAAGTACACTTACAAAATAACTTTTCTTCCTGAAAGCATGTTTGCTTTCTGGCTAAGCAGTTGCCTTTATTCTACCCTGGATACAAGTGCATTCCAATGACTGGTGAGGGACCCTTTAGATAAGTTCGTAAAATGCTTGAAGAGGCTCCCAGGAAAAAAGACACCATCCAAGCATAAGGCTCTGTGATCACTTCTTTGGAAGTCTGCATTTTCCAAACATTTACCAAACATTCTTCCCTGGTGACTTGCAGATCAGCATGGTTTATTATAAGCAAGGCCATACATGGCTTCTCATATTCTCCTCACTGGTCTGTTGAGGATCTTAGTCTTACTGACTTTCCAATCAGAACAAAACCATCCATAAATAAAGAAACAAAGCTAAGAAAGCTAAGAAACAAAGCTAAGAAACAAAGACTGAGGTGAGGGGGATTTGAGTATTCTTTTTCCTCTACCAACAAGTGAAGAATTGAACACCTTAATCCATCTGATCTCCCAGGTGGAAGCCACAAATCTTTTTTTTGTTTTGCTGAGCATATTGGCACAGTGAGAAGTTCATTTTATACTCTCTGGCATCTCTCTTGTAACCTCACCAAGTCTCAATAAGTTCACAAACAAGGCCGAGGCAAATAACCCTAGAATGCAGGTGATTGTTTATTTATGTGTTTTCCTTGTTACATACCCACCTATACCCAAGGCCTTTGCAGAAGAGCTTAGTAAATGTAATAGTAACTGACATTCATCACACACTGAGCTTCTCTTTCCATTTCCTGTGTCCTTAATAGATCCCTACAGAGGGTAGGGAAGAAAGCTTAGGCTGTTGTCAGACAATTGTGTTACTTCACTCTCTCCAAACTCATCAAAAATTCTTTTGTTGCTGTCTGAGTGAAATGTATTTTTGAAGAGATGACATGGGTATCGTTTGTAGATATCTTTACCAACATTTGGCCACCATTTTCCTTGACCTCACATCATTCTAACATATTCCCAACATTTGCCATTCTCCCAAGAGCGCCTTAAACGTCAGAGGAAGGAGGCACAGGACATAATAACATCTTCTTGCACTTAGGATCGTTGCTCAGGAAATTTTAAAGCACTTACCGGTGTAAGCGCCCTCCATTTCTCTGATAAAAATAATGAAAAGTGCTTGGGTTTATGATGATGGGCCTCTGTAAATTCTGATGAGGGTGGACACATACATTTATAGAAAGAAAGTTTCTCTGTATAAGGTAACATTTCCAGGTCCTTCCTGCTGGGAGACTTGCTTTTTCTCCCCCTTCTACTTCCTCATCTACTCCTCTTCCTCCCCCACCTCCTTCTATTTTCTTTCTTTCTTTTTTTTTTGAGACAGGGTCTCACTCTGTCGCCCAGGCTGGAGTGGAGTGGTGCGATCGTGGCTCAATGCAACCTCGACCTCTCTGGGCTCAGGTGATCCTCCCATCTCAACCCACCTGCATAGCTGGGACTACTGGCACATGCCACCACACCCTGCCAATTTTTGTATTTTTTGTAGAGACAGGGTTTTGCTGTGTTGTCCAGGCTGGTCTTGAACTCCTGGGCTCAAGTGACCTGTCTACCTTGGCCTCCAAAAGTGCTAGAACCCCCTTTTTTTCTTTTTCTTTTCTTTCTTTTTCCTTTTAATTTTGAGAGAGAGTCTCACTCTGTCGCCCAGGCTGGAGTGCAGTGGTGTAATCTCGGCTCACTGCAACCTCCATCTCCCTGGTTCTTGTGCTCCAGCCTCTCAAGCAGCTGGGACTACAGGCTCACACCACCATGCCTCGCTAATTTTTGTATTTTTAGTAGAGACAGGGTTTTGCCATATTGGCCAGTCTAGTCTTGAACTCCTGGCCTCAAGTGATGCTCCTGCCTCCAAAAGTGCTGAGATTACAGGCATTAGCCACCATGCCCAGCCTCCTTTTTTCTTACATTGCTTTGAAGAAATAAAACTCTTTTGCAAATTGATTACTTTGATTATTCAATTTGCTTCGATGTGACCTCTAATCATAGGTTGTATGACAACGGTGTAGTCTTTGCAGTGTTTGGAAGGTCTCAGTGACAACCCCCGTTCCTTGGGTTTAGACATAGTCAGCATTCAGATTTATTCACTCTTTTTTTTTTTTTTTTTTTGAGACAAAGTCCTGCTCTGTCACCCAGACTGGAGCGCAGTGATGCAATCTTGGCTCACTGCAACCTACGACTCCTGGGTTCAAACGATTCTCTTGCCTCAGCCTCCCGAGTAGCTGGGATTACAGGCACCCACCACCACTCCCAGCTAATTTTTTTGTATTTTTAGTAGAGACGGCGTTCCACTATATTGGCCAGGTTGGTCTCGAACTCCTGACCTTGTGATTTGTCCACCTCGGCCTCCCAAAGTGCTGGAATTACAGGTGTGAGTCACCGTGCCCGACCTTATTCACTCCTTTCAAAATGGTCAATTTGTTTCCGGATACAAATGAAAACAAGAGCTGTTCTGACATGGGGTGAGAGGAAGCTTTTAGGCTCAACTGGGTCTTCCAGGAAATCTCCTCTCCTCATTTCTTTCCTCCTCACCCCTTAAACTGGGTAGAAACTCCTCTTAGCTGCTTCCATAATACCCTACACATACCTCAGTCATTGCACTCACACTTTTTTTTTTTTCCTTTTGGCTGTATTACCTGGTGTTACAAGGGCACTTATTATTTATCTTTGTTAACCAAAGTTTAATGGCCAGACTAAAATATTTCAATTGCGGTGATTTTGTAAGATTATAATTCAGAGTCGTAAGAATTTCCAAATTAGTAATAAAGCTTCTTTATATACTATTAGTACATTTCTTATTCTATTAGCAGAAACATAGAAAGCAATATCAGTGAGGACACCCACTGTGGGAAGCAATTCGATCAAAAAATCAGGGAGTGCAAACCCGAGTGTTTGCTTTGGTCACTTAGAGAGCGTACACTTGCTCATTGCAGATATTGGAAAGTAAATGGGGGACAATTTGAGGGAATCACTGGGTCCAGAGAATAATTTCTGATTTCTCTTGTCCGTCCCGTTTTATATTAGGCTCTGTTATTTTTTAAATGTCGGGATTCTGGATGATAAGGTTAGAATTGGTGCTGATTTTATCACCGGGATGACGTATCCTTTAGATTTTCCTTTCTATTTTAGGGTTTTATGATTAAGATGAATTTCAAAACTTAAGCAAATATTAAATTCAGAATAATCAGTTTGGGCTCCTATGAAGTCCTGTGTGTGTTCTCTCCCTGTGGCACGGATGGCCTGTCTCTCCAGGCACCTTCCTGGCCTCTGCCTGGCATTCTTCCCACATGTCCATGGGCATTTCCATGGGCATGTCCTTGCACTGCACATTTCAGTTTCTGGGAGGATGCCCATCTCTGGGTGCTCTGATGTGCACCTGGTTTTCATGCCTTTCCTAAATGCTCCCCCAGCTCCATCAGTCTCATGGCGGATACTGCCTGAAAGGGCCTGTCTGGCTCAACCCTCATGTTATTACTTTCTGTCCAAAAAGACCTACTGAGCATCTACTATATGCCAGATTTTGGACCAGGAAATGGGGACACAACAGAGGAAAACATAGACTCAAGCTTCTGGACTTTCAAGATTCTCAAATTTTTATAGCTTTTGCTGAAGAGAAACTAAGATCTATTCAGCTTTTTAAAAAAGTTTTTTATATTTTTTTATTTTTTGAGATGGGGTCTCGCTCTGTCACCCAGGCTGGAGTGCAGTGGCACGATCTTGGCTCACTGCAACCTCCGCCTCCCAGGTTCAAGCAAGTCTCCTGCCTCAGCCTCCCTAGTAGCTGGGATTACAGGGGCACACCACCATGCCCGGCTAATTTTTGCATTTCTAGTAGAGACAAGGTTTCACCATGTTGGCAGGCTTCTACTCAGCTTTAAGATGACATATTTTTTTCTAACATGATTTCCTTTGTGAATCCACAGAGGAAAAATAGGAAATTAAAACGCACAACTGTAAAAAAAAAAATCATAAACTTTTCTTTCTTTTTTTTTTTTTTTGAGACAGTCTTGCTCTGTTGCCCAGGCTGGAGTGCAATGGCACAATCTCAGCTCACTGCAACCTCTGCCTCTCAGATTCAAGCAATCCTCCTGCCTCAGCTCCTCTAGTAGCTGGGATTACAGGCATGCGCCACCATGCCCAGCCAATTTTTGTATTTTTACTATAGACAGGGTTTTGCCATGTTGGCCAGGCTGGTCTCAAACTCCTGACCTCAGGTGATTCACCCACCTCGGCCTCCCAAAGCGCTGAGATTACAGGTGTGAGCCACCACACCCGACCAAATCATGAACATTTTGAGCCTATTTTACCACCTGTAAAATTATGGCAACATTCAAAATACCTAGACTTATAAATTTAAACTTTTAATGTACTGTTATTCTAAATGAAATGATTCATTATATGACTTCATATGGAAAGAAAAATAATTGTGGTTCTTTCCTACCCTGAACACCCTCCACTAAAGTAAACTTCCTGTGTGCCACACAGCCACATATGACACCAGCTATTTTAGTGCCAATAACAAAGAAATAATTAGTTTGATTATATAGATTGTTAATGTATTATATATGTGTCCTCTTCCTAGAGGGTGAGGACTCTGTTTTTCATATTTGAGTACCTAGAACAAATATTTGTTGAATAAAGGCAGATGGAATTTAGGAAGCATAAAAATGGGATGACCCTTTTTTTTTTTTTTTTTTTTTTTTTTTTTGCGACAAGGTCTCACTCTGTTACCCAGGCTGGAGTGTAGTGGCGCAATCTTGGCTCACTGCAGCCTCAACTTCCCTGGGTTCAACCCATCCTCCTGCCTCAGTTCCCCAAGTAGCTGGGACTATAGGTGTGAGCCACCACACCTGGCTAATTTTTGTATTTTTTTTTTTTTTTTTTTTTTATAGAGATGGGGTTTCACCATGTTTCCCAGGCTGTTCTTGAACTCCTGGGCTCAAGCAATCTGCTCACCTCGGCCTCCCAAAGTGCTGGGATTACCAGCATGAACCACCACACCTGGCCTGACCCTGTTTTGAAGTATGGTGCTTAGGATGGAAAGAAGGGAATGAAAATAGAAAGCTAAGGGTCCCATATATGTATTGCATGTTTACTGTACCTCTAACTGTGCTAAGTACTTTGTGTACATGACACAGAAGAACTCATATTTGATTTCATGAAGGAAGAAGCATCAGTTTAATTTTACAAACATGGAAACCAAAGCTTAGTGAGGATGTGCCATGTTCAGTCACATGCCTGGCAAAACCATAACTGTCACTCAGGTCAGAAAATCAGATTCACTTCAAATTTAGTGCCAGTTGTCATTAATATGTACTGTATCTTACAGACATGCTTTTTCAATGCTTGAGTTTAGGCAAACCTTGCTGGCAGGGTCCCTCCCCACCCCCTAGCCTGTGTCTCGCCTGTGTCTTCTGGATGCTGAGCCTGTGAATATTAACATTGTGACAGAAAATATCAAAGTGTGAGTTTTCCTTGAAAGTCATATTTAGTTTGGGGAAAGGAATAATTTGATGACATTTCTGATTTTATTTACTGTTAGGGTTTTTCTTTTTTATTTTGGCAACAACTGGCAATAGGTCTCTGCATTTAAACACAAATCCCTAGTGAGTTATTTGGAAATGAAATGATTGTCTTATTTTAGGAGATAGAGAGAGAGAGAGGGAATGGTGAAAGCTTTCTTGTGCTTGTGTCTAGTATCAGTATCAATCAAATATTTTTAAAAATTTTGGGTTTTAGAATAAAATCTCACTTTCAATTTTGGGAATCTCTGTTTCTTCCTTTGCCTTGGGCCTTATTGATTAATTTTTGGGTTGCTGCACATTTTCTTGCAATTCTGGATGGTGGGAATGTTTGCCCTTTAAAAGCAGGGGGCACTCTGGGTACAGACTGTTGCTTCCTTCAAATCTGGAGTGAGAGAATTTTCTTCCTGGCAAGAGCCCCCTCCCACCTGCTCTGCTGTGGACATTGAATCCTCTCAGGGTGAAGGGTGGAGAATTAGCACATGTGCTTAAAGCGGGTCTTGCTTACTCCAAAAGGAGTGAAGGACGTTTCTTCCCGTGCCTCTTTCAGTTTGGAAGGACATCCTAGGATGGATGTCATCTGTTCCTTGATGTAAGGAAGAGAGACTAATAAAAGGCATAAAAACATCTTTTTCCTTATTTCACTTGACTCTGCGTCTATCACAGATCCTGCTGGACTGACAGAACATTACACAAATAACCCTCCTTCTTAAGTAGCAACGGGGCGGCGGTAGGCATTTTTTCATTTAGAGTCTATCAACTGAGAATTGATAAAGTCATCTTAGAACAACTGTAGTTTGACCCTGACCTGACAAAAGAGATCGAAAATGTCTCGTGTGGAGAGAAGCGAGGGGGCTGGGAACATCATTGCCTCAGAAAGAAGATTCAAGTCGGCTAAGGGCTGACACCCAAGCACCCCGCGAATGTGTTTAATAACTGGAAAGCAAATAGTGAAAGGGCAGTCAATAAACAATTGTGGTTTAATACATTATTCATTTTAACAATACTTCCAGTGTTTGCCCAGAGATGGGAGAACAGCTGTAGGTTTTTTCCCCATCTGCTCGTCTGGTCTGAACCTGCTTGGATGCTGAGTTGTTCACCATTCTGGACGGCAGAGGGCACTCGTGTCACACCTGAAAAAGGGATGGTCTGCGCCTTACCTGCGCCTATCCGTGTTTATGGAGGAAAGATAGCAGAGATAGGAAGACGTCGAGAAGACGGAGAGAGGAAGATAGAAAACGAGTGGATAGCCCCAGAAATGAAAAATATATATTTCTCACAGGCAGATCAAATTCAACCCTGCACTGAAGCAAGGCATAAAGAAATAAATAGAAAACAGTCGCTCTATATTTCTTGGTTAAAATAATTTATTTGAAGATCGTAGGATGATAGATTTGGAACAGTCAGGGCAAAGGCAAGGAGATATTCAAAAAAAATTAACAGATTCATTTTCATCTTGAAAACCAAACTCTGATTTTCAGGAAATACTCTTAGGTATCAAGCGGTTCTCTTGGGCTTCACTGCCAGGGAGAAATAAAAAATGCCTTACAGCTACTGAGGGCCCCTGGGCCGCTTGGAACAAAATCCCACCACAGTTTAAAGCATGCCCTTCATGGAGATGAATCCTTAATATCAGTCAAACTCTGTGTTCATTTCTGTTCTCATGGCTCTGTGCTACAGCCTGATTTTATTTATGAAACTGTGTCACATGAGGCGAGGCTCCTATTGTGGGTTGAGAAGGGCCATTGTACTCCCTGGGATATTTACTGTATACGTAGGGCGCTGAGGTATAATCTGTCCTCTGCAGTAATGCAGATTCTAAAACGAATGGTATTTATTTATAATAACGCGCGAGGCAGCCCACAGGGAAGTGTCATCTTGTTTGTAATCAATCCCAGTGTGAGGCTGTTGTTGCCGCACAATCAGCCTTTGCATTAAGTGACAAATTGGCTTCGTCTTCTTATTCTGACTGTCATTTTTCTTCAGTGGGGATACATCATCTCTGTTACAAGGCCTTGGAGCTGAGTACCACACACAGACACACACAAATGCATGCCCCACGATCGCACTCAGGAAAAAACCCACGGTCTCCCATATGGCTGTAAACAAACTAGTTTCTACCAGTCCTGATGGCGAGCACGAATATGTTGAAATAAGCAGGCACAGCAGAAGAGTTCGTTGTGCTTGTGGTCATGTAAATGTTGTATCTGGTGAAGGTGGGTCATTGTTACAGACTGAATTGCACCCCTTCAAAATTCATAGGCTGAAGCCCTAATAACTGTCTTTGTAGACAGGATCTTTTAGGAGGTAATTAAGTCTAAATGAAGTCATAAGTGGGGGGCCCTATTTTAATACTACTAGTATTCTGATAAGAAGAAGAATAAATACTAGGGAGGTGGTTGCAGAGTTTTCTGAGTGAGCACACAGCAAGATGGTGACCATCTGCAAGCCAAGAAGAGAGGCCTCAGGAGAAACCCAACCTCTGGCACTTTGATCATGGACTTCCAGCCTCCAGATCTGTGAGAAAATAGATTTCTGTTGTGAAAGCCACCCAGTCTGTGGAATTTTGTTATGGCAGCCTGAGCAGACTAATGAAGAAATTGGTACCGGGAAATGGGGATGCTGCTGTAACAAATATGTAAAAATGTGGAAGTGGCTCTGAAACTGGGTAATATGTAGACCAAGCTTGTCCAACCCACAGCCCATGGGCCACATGAGGCCCAGGATGGCTTTGAAGGTGGCCCAACCCAAATTTGTAAACTTTCTTAAAGCAATATGAGATGTTTTTGCCTTTTAAAATTTTTTATTTATTTTTATTTTTTTTTAGCTCATTAACTATGGTTAGTGTTAGTGTATTTTATGTGTGGCCTAAGACAATTCTTCTTCCAATGTGGCCCAGGAAAGCCAAAAGATTGGATACCCCTGATGAGGTCTATGCTAGAAAAAGCTGCCATTGCTGTGAATCTCAGTTGTTAAAGGTGATTCTGGTGAGAGCTTAGAAAGAAAAGAGGAGAGCTGTTAGAGAAAGCTTCCATCTTCTTAGAGAATACATGAATAATCATGAACAGGATGTTGGTAGAACTATGGACAGTTAAGGCCATTCTGGTGAGGTCTCAGATAGAAATGAGGAATATGTTAGTGGAAACTGGAAGAAAGGAAGTCCTGGCTATAAAGTGACAAAGAAATTGGATGGACTGTGTTTGTGTTATGGTGTTTTGTGGAAGGTAGAACTTGTAAGCAATGAAATTAGATATTTAATTGACTTCTAAGCAAAGCATTAAAAAGTGGCTTGATTCCTCTAAAGTGCTTATAGTAAAATATGAGAAGAGAGAAATGAGTTGAAGAAATAATTGTTAAGCAAAAAGGAACCAAAACCTAAAAATCTGGGAAATCCTTAGCCTGTCCATATTGCAAAAAATGAGGAAGTGTGCTCAGGAGAGAACACTAAGGGTATGGTTGAATAGCCATTTGATATGGATGCTAGTGTGGGGGTGAACCACAGACCTATTTAGGCAGCCTAGCAGAAACACTGCCAGTTTGAAGGGATGGAGACAGGATGAAAAGAAAAAAGGCTGTTGGACTTCTTAGATCCTACAGGAGTGAACCATACAGCAATTTGGCTGCAAAAGCATGCTCTTCTTCAAGATGAGGGAATAATAACACTAAAGGTAATTTGGAGATCATCAAGGCTGCCTCTTTGGTTTCAAAATATGGGTGGGAAACCCATTACCTTGGTTTCAACAGGCTGGATGGTGGCTGCCTGGAGCTGTAGAGATGGGGCCACCCAGAGCGCCCATCTTGTGGCAGCCTCTTTTTCTCCCTTGCTAGCTTTGAAGAAGCAAGAGGCCATGTTGGGGAACCCCCTGCAGCAAGGAACTGCAGATGGCCAGTGGCAGCCGAGGGCTACTTCTGGCCAAAATTCAGCAAGATACTAAACCCCCCACAGTCCTACAACCACAAGGAGCTGCATTTGCCAACAATCAGAGTTGAGAGCAGATCCTTCCTCGGTTGAGTCTCAGATGAGAGTGAAGCCTTAGCCAGCACCTTGATTGTATCCTTGTAAGACCCTAAACAGAAGACCAGCTAAGCCATGCCCAGACTCCTGACCCACAAAACTATGGGATAGTAAATGTTTTCTTTTTACAGCTACTAAGTTTGTAGTAATATAGTTACATGGCAATAGATAACACTAAAAACCATATCCCCCTTTTTTTCCCATCTCTGTCCTATCATCCTGTCAAAAACCAAACTACTTCCAAAATGAGCTGAATGAACTTTCCTACTTAATATCAGCTTAGGTCTTAAAGGCAAATTTGTCTGACTATCTGGAATAGGACATGCCTTCTATTTAGGATAAACTCGAAAGTTAGATAAAAAGAGAAAATAAATTGCAATGAAATTGAACTTACATAGTTAATGGTAACAAGCTTTAGGATTGGGCCTGGTTGTAAATCAGACAATGATTATTTGGTGGATAAAGAATGAGGCTGCTGCAGGGCAGGCAGAAGGCAGATCCCACAAAATGCAGGGAAAGCACTCCAGGGTGTTCCTGCCTTTGCTGAGATCACATCTTTCCTGGAATATTCTCACCAGCTCACTGTATCATTCAATTCTTGTATGTCTGCAGGTCCAGTTCAAACACTGACAACCTCATGAAAACTTCCATATCAACAGATCAATTCTTTTTTATTTTTATTTTTGAGACAGGGTCTTGCTCTGTCACCCAGGCTGGAGTGCAGTAGTGCGATCTTGGCTTACTGCAACCTCCACCTCCAGGGCTCAAGCAATCCTCCAATTTCAGCCTACTGAGTAATTGGGACTACAGGAGTGCACCACCACATCTGGCTAATTCCTTTTTTTTTTTTTTTTTTGTATTTTTTTTGGTAGAGATAGAATTTCCCTCTGTTGCCCAGGCTGGTCTTGAACTTCTAAGTTCAAGCGATCCACCTTCCTCTGCCTCCCAAAGTGCTGGAATTGGCTGGGCGATGTGGCTCACTGTAATCCTAGCACTTTGGGAGGCCGAGGTGGGTGGATTGCCTGAGCTCAGGAATTTGAAACCAGCCTGGGCAACATGGTGAAACCCCATCTCTACTAAAAATACCAACACACCAAAAAAAAAAAAGCCTAAAAAAAATCCAAAGTGCTGGGATTACAGGCATGAACCATCGTGCCTGGCCCAAATCGAGTCACAGAAATTCTCGAGCGTTAAACGAGTATTACTGGC
This sequence comes from Nomascus leucogenys, assembly GCF_006542625.1. NCBI lineage: Eukaryota > Metazoa > Chordata > Mammalia > Primates > Hylobatidae > Nomascus > Nomascus leucogenys. Next base: position 17,591,721 of record NC_044387.1, read on the forward strand.
TCATGCCACTGCATTGTTTATCGGTAAACTGGGCTTCATGTGAGGTTGATCCAAAGGTACACAAAATCATCGGGATGCTAGCTAGGGGTTTCTTTAATTTAAAAAGTTTTATTTTTCTCTCACTCTCCTCATGGTAGCAAAAATGATTTTATTTCATAATATTTCTCTTTCCAAAGGAAGAGAAAATACTTTAATCCTAAAGTTCCAAGCAAAACCCTGAGAATCACAATGATGGGCCTGCTTAGCCTACAGTGCTCACCTCTGAGCCCAGTGTTTTGATCAGGGGGATGGAAAGTCCTGATTGGTGTAGAAAATCTCTGGGGCTCTATCCCTGGGATAGAATCAGCTCCCCTAGAGCCACATAGATCCCCAAACAGAAATCAATGTCCACTCAACCTTTATCGCCTCTAGCCCATCCTTGTTTTTCTACCTCTGAAATAAAAATTTAATAAGAATGTTGATGGATGAACAAATAATGAATGGTTTTGATGAGTATTGTTCCTATTTTTAGCCAATCACTTAGCAAAGTTAGGATGTTTGCCTCCAATTTTGATCCTTCCACATTTCATGCGTGGATTGCAGGCCTTTCCTAATTAGGTGATGTGCCTTTTGAAAGCAAGGACTACACATAACTTCTCAAATACTCTCCCTAAAACATCAAAACCAAAAAAACCCAAAAAACAAAAAACCATGTGTTTGCAATTTAAATAGGTATTGCCGATAGCCTAAGCTGAAGCCTTGATTGTACCCTCGTGAGACCCTAAACAGAAAGGTATTCGCAATACCTATTTAAATTGCAAACACATTTATTTATTTATTTATTTATTTATTTATTTATTTATTTATTTTGAGATGGGGTCTTGCTTTGTCACCCAGCCTGGAGTGCAGTGGCAGGATCATGGCTTACTGCAGCTTCAACCTCCCGGGCTCAAGCAATCCTTCTGCCTCAGCCTCCCAAGTACCTGGGACTAAAGGTGCATGCCACCACTCCTGGCTAGTTTTTTGTTTTTGTAGAGACAGGGTCTCACCATGTTGCCCAGGCTGGTCTCAAATCCTCGGGCTCACGCAGTTTGCCTGCCTTGGCCCCTGAAAGTGCTGGGATTACAGGTGTGAACCACCCCACCTGGCCACAAACACATATATCTTTTGATTTAGCAATTTACTTTTAGGATTTTACCATACAGATATATACTGGCACAGATGTAAAATGGTATATGTTCAAAGTTATTCATCGTACCATTATTTTTAGCGGAACAGATCAGAAGCAATCCAATTGTCCATTAATATGGAACTGCTTAAATAAATTACAGTGGAATGCTAAGCTATACTCTATTGCAATACAAAAAATTAGCCCGGCGTGGTGGTGGGTGCCTGTAGTCCCAGCTACTTGGGAAGCTGAGGCAAGATAATCGCTTGAACCTGGGAGGTGGAGGTTTCAGTGAGCCGAGATCGCACCACTGCACTCCAGCCTGGGTGACAGAGCGAGACTTCGTCTCGAAAAAAAAAAAAAGGAAGGTCTCTATGCATTGGTATGGAAAGACTGACAAGTCTTTGGTTAAATGAAATGGCAAGTGGAAAAAGAAAAGCCCAAGGTGTAGAACAGTATGTAGAGTGCATTACCTTTTGTGAAAAACAAGAAGGAAAAATATATATGTTCACATGTGCATGTATTTTCATAAAGGAACTCTGAAGGATACCTTACAAATCCAATAAAGAGTATAGAGAGCTGGTGGAGGACAGGATGGGAATAAGATGTTTCACTCTGAAGCTCTGCAGACTGTTTGATTTTTTTGAAACCTGTAAATGTTTTACCTATTCAAAAAATTAAAAAAAAATTCTGAGCCTTTCATATGCGTTTCCCTCTTGCCTGTCTGGGAAGTGGTGGATGAAACACTGTAGGCTCCTTTATCATTTATGTAGCGCTTCTGCTGTCTCTTGCCTTAGGCTGGAGGGGACAGCTCGCTGTAATGGTAAAGAGCATGCCTGGAATTTGGAGTCAGTCAAACCTGGATTCCAATTTCAGCTCCGTCACTTGCTAGCTGTGTGACCCAGGGCAAGCTACGGCAGCTCTCTGAACTCTGTCCATTTACAGGAGTGAAGAATAAATCAGATGTTAGTAACGTGCTTAGCACAGTGCATGGCAGTTACTAAGTACTCTTTAAATGATGGTTAATATCAAAGTATAAGGACCTAGATATCAGGGGCTTTTTGCTTTGTTTTGATGTGCTTTTTTTTTTTCTCCCACCAGCTCAGTCTTGGGAGTGTTTTGTGTAAAGTCAAACAGAGGGCTGCCATGAACATGAGATGACGTGGATGGTGACATATTTATTTCCTGAGAGATTGCAGGGAGATACAGAGTTCTTGCTTTTAACCCATAACTAGGAAGAATAAGTTCTTACCTAGTCCTGGAAAACAAGGGCAGAAACTGTTGCCTGGTTTCCACCTCAAGGCCTGACCTACCTTGGTTTCCAGCATCGGTCAGGTAGCAGCAGGACAGTGACCATGAAACCAAGGGCCCCTGGAGGCTGGGCTCCCCGCCAGGACTCAGGAGGAGCGGGCCAGAGGCTGAGCAGCCTGAGTCTCAGGTGCTTTCCACCACACTGCAGATGCTTCTTTCCATTCTGCTGCTGGAGCCCTGAGAGGATCATTAATTCAACAAATAATTATGAGTACTTACAATGTACCCGGCAACTGGCTATGATTCTAGAGAAACAAAGACCAGTAAAATCTGGTTTTTTAATCATAGCTAAGACTGGTTCTTAGTACACTTACCCTTTGTTTACTGTGCAGGTTTAAATATGTGAGTTTCCTTAACTCCTTCCATTCTAGATTTATTCTCCTACCCTTTTCAATTTTGTCATTTAGGTCTAGCTGAGACCATAATATTTTTTGGCTTATCTAAAAGAAAGACATTTAGTCACATTAACCTGAAAGTCCAAAGGCACTGATATTCAGCCAGGGAAGGCTTTAGGTTACACAGGGTGCATTTAGCTTAATCCATAAAAAAGAAGTAATATTATAACAGCCACATCCCAGAACAGGGAGGATGGAAGTGGCCAATGTATTTGCATTAAACCCTCTGTGTTTACACAGGGTTGGGAACAAGAAATATCATCTAGACTAGTGGATGAGTTTGTGACCTCTCACCCTTAATTTGACATTTATGACCTTTGGCAAACATAAAACTTAATGTTACCTCCCATTTTTCCCATGTGTCAGCTTGAGACGATGATGATAGTGAGAGGATGGCATAAAAATAATTAAGCATCTTGAAATTAGAGGATTTATTTCTTTAACACCGAAAACACCATTGAGGTGCTTTGATATTGTAATATCAAGAAATCGCTAGGCTTCCTTAGTGGCCGAAAACTCTGCTTCCTATTCTGAGACAACTAGTTCAGTTTTCTATCCAATAGATGAAAACTGAAATTAAAGCAAATTAGACCTATTACATACTACGTGATTAATACATAAGACTGGGACCAGGTCTTCTTTTGTCTTACTTAGTAGGGAGTAGTAGCTGTATGCCCAGCAAATAATGGATTTGAACAATGTATCACCCCCCATTTCAAACCCTCTCTAGCGGTCCCCAGTGCAAGGGGTGGAGGTGTTAGCCCCCTGCAGGTATAAACCCACAGGCATGGAGCGTAACGTTCCAAATCAGTGACCAGCATGTCAGAGACCCCTCTGTATCGGTGCAGCACTGAGGTGGAAGAGGAGCCAGGGCTTCAATGAGTTCTGGGCAGCCGAGAATAACAGCACCTCACTCCCACCCCTCACTTGGCCTGTGCAGGGGCTCTCTCCATATTTTATCGGCATTCCAAACGCACTGCATGTGTTTCCAACGCTCTGGGAAATGGAGTAGAGACCCAGAGCTCTAGCCTTGGAGGGATGGCTGAGTTTAGCCAGGTGCTGTGCTTGAAGGCGCTGTTAGTTTCCAGCCACCTCCTGAAATGTGTCTGTCCTCACCTCCGCCGCTGACTCACAAAGGGCAGAGCCTGCCATGAGATCCCAGGCTCAGTACTTGGGTTGTTCGTGTCATTTCCTGCAATGTTTATCCGTCCTCTCCGTGTACTTTGCCAGCTAGAACAAAACAGTGCTGCTATGGAAACTGCAAACACCAGGCAATCCTGGCCCCGGCACTTGGCAGCCCAGCCGGGGGAGAGATAATGGCTTTTGTTGTTATCTATCGGATGCTGATGCTCAGTCGGTTGTACCCTCAGGCCCTAACTAGGGACACGCTGACACTGCACCTTAAGCTCTCTCTTGTAAACTTCCTCTGCCTGTGATGCAGGCCTGAGATAACCAGTCCAGCTAGGGCGCCGGCTCATTATCCTGATGACAACCTGGGGCTTTATACTTTCCTGACAACTTCTGTAGGCTCTTCACTCCTAGGTGACCCAGAACACTCAAAAAAGCCTGCTGAACTCTCCAACTTGCAGAGCCCAACTGATTGGCAAATCTCACAACCTGTTTTCCTTTCTTTTTTCCCCCCAGTGCTAATAAATACATTATCCCAGAGACAGCTGTGACTCGTGCAGTAAACCGAGACTGGAGCAGAGTGGTGGTGGTAAGACTCACCCCGGCAGGCACAGCCCACAGCACCCAGAATAGTGGCCATTGTTTTTTTTTTTTTTTTCTGGGATGAATACAAATTACAGCCCTCTAAAAACACATTTAATACAAAACTCCAAAAGGTTATTAAAACCTCTCTGTTGGCTGCAACATTTAATAATAGGTCAATTTACTCTATCAAACATCAACAATAATAATGCTGGGAGAAGAGGAGCCTCAGAGACTGAATAATTGGATGCGGCAGCCTTTCACCCCTGGGTTGCCAGGTTAAATCAAACACAGCCTGGCAGGAGTAGGTGTGGACAAACACAGCTGTGTTTAGAATGCGCTGATGTCTTGGTCTATTTTTCCAACATTTGTGCTTTGAAAAGAGCTTTCTGCTTGAAATGCAGCCTCTCTTATGCTTTGGAGCTCACATGTGTGGTAGAAGAAAGTTATTCCATCTCAATTTCTGAGATATCTCAGGGACTGACTTTCTTGTTCTCTTAAAGTAGTTTTTTCTTTTTTTTTTTTTTTCTTAGTAACACCCATTTTCTCTGGTTTCAAACTGCTCTTTTCTGGAGGAGATAATCGCGGAAAAATCTTTTGACCCATTTGCTTGCAAATGGTAAGAAATGTTTGATATTCTTAAAGCTCTTGGTACATAAAGTAGGGTGATTTTCAAATTCTGTTTGATCCTTCTGAAAGCTAGCTAGCCTTGTTCTCAGAAAAATTGTAGTGCAGGCACAAAAATACAGTTCTAATTTCTGACTATTATTTCACACTTGTAGGCTGTTGCTCACAGGAGTATTTGGATGACAGAGAGAGGTGTGAGGCCATCATCATTAATGGTCCTCCCTTGCCTCAGAGAGGCAGCAGCAAGGGCAGTGCTGGTTAAGAATTTAATGGAGTCCTTGCATATGGTAATCAGAAGCTGGAGGTTGCCTGGATGTAGCTAAGGGAGCCACAGTCAAAATGTAAGATGCATATGACTTATCAATGGGTTGGATTCTTATTTCCAGTGGCCATGGGGGCGCAATTTGAATTTGCAGATGGGGAGGATCGGTGATGAAGAAAAAGGATTGCCCTGCATAATTAGGTATTCACTTTCCTGTGAGAGAGGCAGCCTTGCAAACTACAGGGCAGGAGTTAAATAAATCATATACAGTTGGGGAAGATGATGCAAAATGGTAGGCCCACATAACATGGGCAGGCCTACCAAGCAGCTCAGTTGTGTTTGGCATGCAAAGATTTAAAAAACTTTTTATTTGAAGTACATAGTTGCCACGTTGTAAAACTTTGGAGAGTTTTTATAAATACTTAGATATTAATTTTTTTTAAAGGATTGCAAGATCTGGCCACACTGAGCCGCAGCTTGCACGGTAACAGCTGGGGACACGGGGAAAGAGCTGCTTCCTTCAGACAAGGCACGGCTCAGCCAGTTTCCCACAGCTTTGTGCACAGTCTGTTTCAATACTGGCATTTTCTGTATGGCTGCTTCAGACGTTTGTGTTTGTGATTCCTGGTCTGAGACTATTAGCTCTTCAGGGTGTGTGTGTGTGTGTGTGTGTGTGTGTGTGTGTGTGTGTGATTTACCTGTGGGCAGCATTATGTGTGGGAGCATGATGTGTGAACATATCCATACAAATGAGAAAAAAATAGAGTTTGGATATAGAATGACAATGTTTTTCTCTATCTTGCTGGAGCTTAAAGTGCCGAAGTCACCACTCATTATTCTGCCAAAGTCTCACTTTTCTCTTTGGGGCATTATTTAAGATGAATAATTCAGATTTAGTAAGATGTACAGCTAGAAGGAAGAATATAGATTTTGGAGTAAGCCTAACACCTGAGGGCAGGGTTTCTTGAAGGGTTGACGAAGAGCCTTAGTCTGAGGTGATATTTGTCTGGGTAATTAAGGTTATGGTATGATCACAGATAGCCCTGGGACCTCAGGGGTGAAGCACTGTGAGGGTTCCCTCCTTGCTCACAATACAAACTCTGATGTAGAGTGGGCAGCACCTCTCCATCTTGTAGCAGTGCCTCCTAGAACATGTCACCTTCAAGGAACTGCGGTCAGAGAAGAGAGGGAGTGGACGCTCTCCTGCAGGGGATTTATGACCAGGCCTGGAAGTGGCAAACATCACTTCCAGTCATATCCCATTGCCCAGAACCCCATTGCATGGCCCTCACAATGCCTGCATGGAAGGCCAAGGATGGAGTCTTCTCATGTGCTTGGGAAGAGGAAAATGAAACAAGATTTGATAGCATTGTCTGTGCTGCAGAAGTTAAAGGAAAGGTGTGTTTTCCTTCCTTCCTTTCTTTCCTTTCTTTTCTTTTCTTTTTTTTCTTTTCTTTTCTCTTTCTTTCTTCCTTTCTTCCTTCCTTTCTTCCCTCCTTCCTTCCTTCCTTCCTTCCTTTCTTCTTTCTCTTTCTTTCTCTTTCTTTCTTTCTTTCTTTCTTTCTTTCTTTCTTTCTTTCTTTCTTTTCTTTCTTTCTTTGTGATAGCAGCTGGAACGGAAGGAAAGGCGTGGTTTTTTTTTTTTTTTTTTTTAGACATATTCTCATGCTGTTGCCCAGGCTGGAGTGCATTGGAGCAATCTGGGCTCGCTGCAACTTCCGCCTCTGTGGTTCAAGCAATTTTTGTGCTTCAGCCTCCTGAGTAGCTGGGATTACAGGCGTGTGCCACCATGCCCGGCTAATTTTGTGTTTTTTAGTAGAGATGGGTTTTGGCCATGTTGGCCAGGCTAGTCTCGAACTCCTGACCTCAACTGATCCTCCCGCCTCGGCCTCCCAAAGTGCTGAGATTACAGGCGTGAGCCACCACACCCAGCCAAAAGGTGTGTTTTTGAGAGAAGGGCAGACCTCAGGACAGGAGAACAGAGTTAGGAAGTGGGATATGCCCCTCGTTGAGGTGAGTTGCCTATCTGGGTCCTTTTCCCCCAGGCTATGGGAAACATCTTCAGTACGTGGCTGTGAGTCTGTTACAGTGTAGTAACTCCCTTTAACTACCCCAGACTTTTAGGGAAATGTGACACACATCCCCCTGTAGCCTTATACCAAGTGAAGCAGAGAATGAAGAGGCAGCACAGCAAAGGGATATGCTCCCTTCCTACTTCCCTTTCTGCCTTTTTCCCTGGAGAAGGAGTGGCATCCTATCTGAAGAGTCTGTGCCCAGGAGCACCAGGCAGTGACCGGCCACAGAGTGAGTGGTGACCTGGCCCAGAGCAGGGAGCATTTCCCAGTAGAGAGCTCAGGAGGAAGGTAGGCGACATCTCCCCTTTAATCCCTACCAAAGAAAGCTGACCTTCGCAAGAGGATGATCAGTGCTCAGGCTGTGCTTCACTGTAAAACAGCTCAAAGACCAGATTATATCAGTAGCCTTCAGTATTGATCAGTACTATTGATCCAGCGGCTGCATAGCCAGGCACCACGCTGAACACTTTGCAACCTCATCTCATTCATCTTCATGACAACCTGATGAAGTAGATGGACTTCTCCCCATTTTATGGGTTAGGAAATGGAGGCCAAGAGTGATTAATTTACCCAATGTCACACGGCTGGTGAGTGGCAGAGCCCAGTCTAACCTGAGTCTGTTTGATTCTAAAGCCAGTCCTACACTTTCCTCACTAGCAATGGGCAATGGGTCAACTCCATTATATTCATTTAGGAAGGACACCAGTTTTCCCTCTCAGGAAAATCCTTAGTAAATGGGTTTCTGTCTATGACTTATTTGGATCTGCAGACTATATTCCAGGGTTTTAGGCAGGCTTGGGATTATTCTTGGGGTTGCGGTTGGAATCAAAAGACCTGCTTTGTGAAGTGTCTTAGAGCCTCAATGTCCTAGAGTTCTAGGAGACCCTGGGCAGGAACATATAGATTCCATGTCTGTTCAGGAGTTTGCGTCACTTTGATAGCCCAGGCAGTGTCCTGGAGATGACAGCCTGAAATAGACTCTGAAAAAAAACACAGAAATAAATAATAAATATACACAAATTACCTAACCTACATGATTCAGTTAATATTTAGGCTCATGCCTACATATCTGGCTGGCGGTATATATATATATACACACATATATATTTATATATATATATACACATATAATATATATATGTGTATATATATATATAAATATATATGTATATATATACTGGCTATGTATATATATACTAGCTGTGTGTGTATGTGTATGTATATATATACTATATAGTATATACATATACTATATATATACAGTATATACTATACAGTATACATATACTGTATATATATGCATACATACACACACACACACACATACACAACCCAGTTTCAGGGTTGTATACATACAACCCTGCAACCCCAAGGATACTCCCAAGCCTGCTTCAAACCCTGGAATGTGGTGTGCAGATCCAGATAAGTCATAGAAGCCCATTTACTGAGGATTTTCCTGAGAGGGAAATATATATATATATACACACACACATAGATATGAATGATATATATATATATATACACACACACAATAAATATACTTGTGTGTATATATATATATATATACACACACATATTTATAATTATATTTTTTACAAAAATGATATTCAACTCTAGCATTATTTTTGCACCAGGCTTTTGGGTGCTTTTCCTTGAATATGTTAGTGCTGGTGGGGGTTTTGAACACCAGGACCCAGGTGTGAGTTGAGAGCGAGGTCAACAGTCAGGAAGAAATAGCATAAGTTGAGAGGCAAACTCAGAGGTGAGGCCAGGGGCTCAGCTCAGAGTCCAGGAACAACTAGCAGCAGTTCCTAACTTTCTTGGCACCAGGGACAGGTTTCATGGAAGACAATTTTTCTACAGATCATGGAGAGAATGGTTTTGGGACGAAACTGTTCCACCTCAGATCATCAGGCATTAGATTCTCATGAGGAGCCGCAGCCTAGATCCCTTGAGTGCACAGTTCCCAACAGGATTTGCAGTCCTGTGAGAATCTAATGCCATCCCTGATATGACAGGAGGTGGAGCTCAGGCAGGAATGCTTGCTGGCCTGCTGCTCACCTCCTGCTGTGCGGCCCAGTTCCTAACTGGCCACGGACCAGTGCCAGTCTGCATCCCGAGGGTTGGGGACCTGTGAACTAGAGGATATCACAGGGCCTGTTTTTATGTGGTTTGGTAGCAGACCTGACCCTTAAATATACCAGACTGAGCAGAGTGGTGAAACAATGAACTTTTTTCATTTGGATGTATAGATTAAATAGTTCAATATGATGATGCCGTGGAATTACCTGGAATAATAATGGTGATTTTTCCTCCCATGAAAGTTGTTATTCTATCAGGGTCTGTTTCATTTGAAAACAAAAAAACCTTTGCTTGGGCAAGAGTCCCAAAGAGTGGTTCAGAGCTGGCAGTATTCTTTTCAGGTAGATAGAGAGATGATGACAGGACACAGAGCTGATGTCCCACCCCCTGCCATTCCCTCCCCTCTCTCCCTACCCTTTCTTTAATTTTGGATCCTGTGTCTTTTCAGCAACCAAGTTTCTAAATTCAGAAACTTAGTAGTAAAATTCAGCTTCTCTGGCCTTGTTTCTGAGGAGTGCCTATCAGAGTAACACACAGGGCCTTAATGGTTTGTAAATGAATAAAAATCGATGAATGGATTAAACTGACACCAGAGGTTGAAGCTCAGCGAAAGAATCAAGTTTTTCATAGTTTCCTCCACGTACAACATTGAGATGACCTCATTTCAGGGTGTTAGTTTAGTGCTTTTGCTTTCTAAATGAAGGCGTCAAGCCATTCCATTAGGTAAGTCAGGCCGCATTACCTACATGCTGCTTTCTGGCTGCTGGGGAAGGGAACGGAGGGCGTGTTGGAAGTCAGAGAACATCCTTGACAGTTAAAGTGGAATCAATACCCATTTCTTTTTGGGACCCAAGTGTATGGTTTAATTTCTAGGCATGGGGAGATCCCAAGCATTCCAATTAACCACTCATCTATTTTTTTTTTTCATACCTAGTGTAATAAACCAAACACTGCAAACTTGAAAGAGATTGAGAGAAAAAAGTAAAACCATGAGAGAAAATGTAAAAAGGCAGAAATCCTGTTGCCCTAAGGCCAGTTAGGTGCTTTTATTCAACACCAGGTGAATAAAGTAACTATGATATCCAAAGACTTTTAGGGAGCCACCAGGAGTGTGAGGGGGTGATGGGTCACAGGAAGGGAGGCTGGGAGCAGGAGGCTGGTGTCACACGTTTCGGGAGCACCATCCAGGTGGGGCAGGATCCTTCACTGAGGAAGTTGAGAGGAGAGACTCGTTGGCTCACTGGAGCCTGTTATTTGAATATCAGTCATTCTTGTTTTTTTTTTTTTAAACTTAAAAAAAATTTTTTTTTGAGATAGATCCTGCTCTGTCACCCAGGCTGGAGTGTAGTGGCGTGATCTGGGCTTACTGCAACCTCTGCCTCCCAGGTTCAAGCGATTCTTGTGCCTCAGCCTCCCGAGTAGGGAGGCTGGGATTACAGACGCACACCACCATGCCCAGCTAATTTTTGTATTTTTAGTAAAGACAGGGTTTCACCATGTTGGCCACGCTGGCCTCAAACTCCCGATCTCAAACGATCCACCCACTTTGGCCTCCCAAAATGCTGGGATTACAGGTGTAAGCCACTGTGCCTGGCCATTCTCGTTTATTGATACTCACTAAATCCCAGTGATTCGACCTCTAATCTTTGCATTTCTGTAAGATGGGTATCATTTTCCTCATTTTGTAAGGGTAGAAATGGAGGCTCAGAGAGGTTAAGACAGGTCACTTGCCCACTTAATTGTTAACATTAATTGAGCCCCTACTCTACCAGGCCATGTTCTAAGCAATTAATGTGTTCACTTATTTAACCCTCGTAATGTCCCTATGATGCAGGCTACTCTTATTCTCTCCATTTTACAGATGAGGGAGCCAAGGTACCAAGAGGTATAGGGGCTTCTCCAAAGTCACACAATTAGTAAATGGAAGGACCAGGATTCAAACCAAATCTATCCGACTCCCCAGCTTCTTTTGTTTCTCCTACCTTACCAGGTGGCAACTCAAAAAGCTGAGAAATATCACAGACGTCAGAAGCTCAGAATGCTCAGAAATATCACAGAAGTTGTAAAATTCAGAAAGCAATGTAATATTTTTATTAATGTATTTTCCGGGATATGTTTATATATTTTTTCTACTCTTCTTAGGGGCATTCTATGCTTTGACTGCCTCTTTACATGACAATGAATTTGTAATATCAATTTCTACAGTGAGAATAGAAAGATAATTTAGTTCTTCCTCTGGCATGACTGATCAAAGTTTTTTTTCCTTATTAGAGCTTGGAGTGCATAAATCATGTGATGTCACACACAGACAAACTCATTTAGTACAACTATAGAAGTTTGGCCTATGATAAAGGAGTTATGATAAATTCTATTTTGTGCAATTCTTATCAAAAAAGAAAAAAATGTCGAGTGCATTTATAATTACATGTCATGCATTATTGAGTATATTTCTGCCAGAAAAAGAACTTTTGTTTTGACTAGGCTTCAACGGGAATCCTCTAGTTACAATTTTATGTGTCTGAAGATTAAAATAATTTTCCAGTTACAATTGTAATCCTCCAGTTACAATTTTAGATGTCTGAAGATGAAAATAATTTTTCACAGACTACCTTCTGATTCCCTACGTTTCAAGCCTTATTTCTCCTCTGCTACCCACAAACTTCCAGTGCTAGGCGCTACAGATAGGGTGACTGCCAGGGTCTGAATGTTTGTGTCCCCTCCCATGTTCATATGTTGAAACCTTATGTCCGGTGTGATGGTATTAGGATGTGGTGCCTTTGGGAAGTGATTAGTTCATGAGGGTAGAGTCCTCATGAATGGGATTAGGGCTCTTTTAAAGGAGATCCCAGAGAGCTGCCTTTATTCTTCCATCGTGTGAGGACCCAGAGGAAGGTGCTGGTCTTTGAACCAGGAAGTGGGCCCTCACCAGACACCAAATCTACTGGGGACTTGATCTCGGACCTCCCAGCCTTCAGAACTGTGAGAAACAAATTTCTGTTGTTTGTAAGCCACTCAGTCTATGGTACTCTGTTATAGCAGCCCTAATGAACTAAGACAATGGCAATACATCCAGGTTTATCTGGGCTAGTCCCAATTTTCAACTGCTGCCTTGGAATAATTTTTTGTTTGTTTTTGAGACAGGGTCTCACTGTATCACCTGGGCTGCAGTGCAGTGGTGTGATCACGGCTCACCACAGCCTTGATCTCCTGGGCTCAGGTGATTCTCCCACTTCAGCCTCCCAAGTAGCTGGGACTACAGGAGTATGCCACCAAACCTGGCTAATTTTTTTGCGTTTTTCTTAGTGATGGGGTTTTGCCATGTTGCCCAGGTTGGTCTCGAACTCCTGAACTCAAGTGATTTGACCACCTCGGGCTTCTAAAGTGCTGGGATTACAGGTGTGAGCCACCATGCCTGGCTGGCATAATTGTTAATAATATCTTTCTTTTCCGTCTTAGAAGTGTCTTGGTGGGGAGGAAAGAGATAAGGCAGCCAGCCTGTGGCCCACGTCTTTCCTGATTCCTGGAGGAATTCTTCCAGAAAAGAAATCAGGTGACCTGGTTTAATCTCCCTGTACACGTGCTGATGCTAACTGGACCTTCTGGTAGACTAATGATATTTGGGATAGGAGTGTCTTTTTTTTTTTTTTTGAGATGGAGTTTTGCTCTTGTTGCCCAGGCTGGAGTGCAATGGTGTGATCTTGGCTCACCGCAACCTCCGCCTCTTGAGTTCAAGCGATTCTTCTGCCTCAGCCTCCCAAGTAGCTAGGATTACAGGCATGCACCACCATGCCCAGCTAATTTTGTATTTTTAGTAGAGACGGGGTTTCTCCATGTTGGTCAGGCTGGTCTTGAACTCCCGACATCAGGTGATCTGCCCACCTCAGCCTCCCAAAGTGCTGGGATTACAGGCATGAGCCATCACGCCTGGCCTAGGAGAGTCTTTAAAGAAGGCATGTTCTCAGTTGGATAGCCCTAGTTCAGGATTACTTAATATCAATAAACCTAGACTGTATACATTTATGAGGCATGATTCCCAAAGGGGATTATGTTAACTCTACAACTTTCATAACCTGAACACTCCCCCAAGTATGACGTGATACAAAAACCTCATATCTAGAGACACCATATATTAATCCTCTGGCCCAGAGTATGTGTTTAATGTGGGGAGAAAGGGCCTGAACAGATACACAGAGCATCCCACCTTTACCTGCTTTGCTGTGCATCTTGATTGCTTATATCTTTAAGGTTATTACTAAAGCTTAAGTTTGAGTAAGGTCTCTGATTTGTGTGGGCGTGATTTGACAGCCTGACCCTTGAGGCTAACTCAAGTAGTTTGAACAGTAGATTATAGACTTAGGACACGTTCACATTGCAATGTGACCTCTAGCCCTGCACTTTTGGATCGCAATGCTGAGAGAGTTTTTCTGACATCCTGCCAATGACTAGACTAGACACAGAAATGAGTAACGTGACTACCTAGGTGGTGCTGATGTTGTTGCTCTGCATTCTATATTTTTAAGAACCTTTAGTTTAAAACCATTGATTGGACTCTCTAGGTCCCAATCCCATTCTTGGGTCTTACTCTGACAACAGGAGTCAGTGAATCTTTGAAACCTGGCTTTCCAAATGCTGTATATGATTGCTTCCGGGCTACGCTTTTTTTTTTTTTTTTTTTAAGACAGCGTCTTCCTCTGTCACCAGGCTGGAGTGCAGTGGTGCAGTCTCGGCTCACTGCAGCCTCCACCTCCCAGATTCAAGGGGTTCTCCTGCCTCAGCCTCCTGAGTAGCTGGGACTACAGGTGCATGCCATCATACCCAGATAATTTTTGTATTTTTAGAAGACATGAGGTTTCACCATGTTGGCCAGGATGGTCTCAATCTCCTGACCTCATGATCCACCCACCTCCGCCTCCCAGTGTGCTGGGATTACAGGTGTGAGCCACTGCACCTGGCCTGGGCTAAGCCTTTTAAGACTCAGATATAAATCTATTTGGTTTTGCAAAACCACTACATTATTAAATTTTCTAGTCCCAGTCCCCTGCCAATGCCATTTAGGCCAGAGTCAGGGGACCCAGTCAGAACAAGCACTTGATGAACCATTAGTAAGTTTCTGCTGTCATACCACAAAGCTGTTGAGGACACAGAGGACCCAAGAAATTGCACCCCTTTCCCTTCTAGCCCTGTTGTTCAACATAACGTATTGGACAATCTGCAAGGAGATGCCAAGATCTAATAACAAAATGCCAACAACATAGAGATATGCCAAAGTTTGATGTAGAATCTCTCCCATTATAAAATTCCCAGGGAGAGATTAAAATTCAATAATTAAATCTTAACATTTCAAGCCCAGATATGTTAAAGTCCTAAAGATGTAAAATTAGAGCTAAATATCTTTTGCCCTTGAGTTGAATATTCTTAAATTAAAGCTCCCAAATTACTGCCTCCAGTTTCATATTCTGCTGAGTCACGGGAACTTCCAACCCAAACACACACATTAAGTACAATTGCAGCAAATTGTGCCACTTCTGATGACAGCTCCCTCATGTCCACCAGCCATAGCTGAAGGCCAAGTGGTCTACACCTTTCCCTAGTGGTTCGTTTGCTTTTGCCAAAACTGCATGTCTTTGTGCAAGGCCAAAGTGGTGGGTGCCTTTGCTTGAAACCACCATGCATGTAGCTTTCCCTCCATGGAAGTAGTCTCTTGGCTGAGGAAAAGCCATCTTAATTTGGAGGAATGGGGATAAACTTTCCCCATTAACACAGATCAGTGGGCTTCAGTACCTGTGGTGGCCTCTGAGGCCCACAGATTCTAAGGTTCCATCCACAGAGATTCTGATTAAGAAGGTTTGGCATGGGGCCTGGATATTGGTTTTTTAACAAGTGCCTCAGGTGATTCTCATGAAAGTCTGGTCGACTGCATTTGATTGCAGACTTCTTGAATGTATCCCCAGTTAACAGCACAGCATTTATCTAGCACTTGTGAGAGGCTGAATATTTGCGTACTGGATAAATCACTGTGAATTCACAAGGCGAGAAGGGATGGCAGAGAACCTGAGGCAGGATTTCATACTGTTCTTAACTGTACTGATAGCTCTTCTGTAGCTTTGTCAAGGATAAGAGATTCTTCCCCTTCTGAAAATGTATTTGTTCTTGGGTTTTATATTTTAATTGATGTGGAACTGGGAAAGGGAGGAGAATATTATAAAATCAGTTCTTCCTAAAATTACTGGGACCCTAGGATCCAAAGTTATGTCAAGATACTTGTCAATGAATGTCACTCTCTATAGTGTCTGGTACCAGCTAGAATCTACATTGGATGCTGAACGTAATATATTTAATAGTTTTCTGATAGTCATAGAGTTTTCTCTATAATGCTTTATAATTCATAATTTTATATAGCTACTTTTTCATCTTTATTTTAGAGACAGGGTCTCACTCTGTTTCCCAGGCTGGAGTGCAGTGGTGCGATCATAGCTCACTATAACCTTGAACTGCTGAGCTCAAGTGATCTTCCTGCCTCAGCCTCCTGAGTAGCTGGAACTACAGGGCTATGCCACAATGCCTGGCTAATTAAATTTATTTATTTACTTTTTTGTAGAGACATGGTTTTTCTATTTTGCCCAGGCTGGTCTTGAACTCTTAGTCTCAAGTGATCTTCCCACCTTGCTCTCCCAAAGTGTTAGGATTATAAGCATGAGCCACTGCACCTGGCCTATATAGCTACTTGTGATTTGAGCTCCACTTTGACTCCCAACTGTCGACCTGACCGTGCTCACTTACATCTTGATTTTTGAAAACGTAGGTGCAAAATTCTTGTCTCCCTGCAAGTTTCTTGCATCTTCTTATGCTTACTCTTTCTTGCCGAATGTCTCCTACACACCTCTAAAATAGACAGCTAAATCTCCGCAGCCAATTTGATTCTCCAAGAAATCACGAAAAATCCTTTGATTAAGGAACTTAGCCAATAGCACTCTGTATAGAATGAATTTTTAAACTTTTACCTGTCCCTACTGTATTTCTTGGAAAGCCACAGATTTTGCTTAACTTGGCTTAGTAATGAGTCGTCAAGCATGGGCTAAGGTATGATTTCCTACAGTTAGGAAAGCTGTCACTAGACTTAATGAAGATAAGAAGTAGTTATGCGGCAAAAAAGTGGCTCTGGGGTGCCTTGGCCCTTTGGTGTTGTAGAGGTTAATTAAGTAATCCTATTGCACATGAGAGTGTGTATGCCACCAGCAGCCATCTCAGATCAGGTGAGGCTCCTGAGCCACCTAGGCACCGATTAACATGCTTGAATACTTGCAGGTGAGGCTGGCTGTCTCCACTGTCATGTGAGCCACTGTGCAATCAATCACTCGGCTTTTTTATTTCTGAATTTACCATTGTGAAGGGAAAACCCACAGTTGGAAGGCATTTATATACTGTATTCTTCTGAGTGTATTCTAAATCCTTCTACTACTTGTGAAGCAAAAACCCAGCTCTAAAAATAACTCTGTGTGCTGACAGTGTCACATTATGACACATTCCCTATCCTCTTAGTTCCAGAGTAAACAGATGCGTATCTTGTACCTTGGCCAATCATAGAATTGGGTCTCAGCCACTACATTCATCTGCTATCTCGGCTGGTCTCCTGCTAATCTGTGCAAACCATAACCCAGGGATAGTTCATTTTCATCAAAAAATTTCTTATCTCCCATCTGTGTTACCAGTTTATTTGTCCAGAAACAATTTCACTCAATCCCTTCACCAGTGGTTCTCAAACAAGCATGTGTCTGACTCACCTGCAGGGTTTGTGAAAATGAAAGCTGGCCAGGCATTCCCTGAGTTTCTGATTCAGTAGGTTTGGGTTTGATTCTGAGAATTTGTATTTCTCCCAAGTATCCTGATGCTGTTGCTGGTCCAGGGAAAAAACTTTGAGAAGCACTGCCCTAAACCAATTTTATTGATTCTGATTAACTTCTAGACTGTGATAAATTTAAAATACCATTAGGTGAAGTTAAATAACATCAGGTGGAGATGATGTTTAATTAAATTAGATTAAGTAAATTAAATAAATTAGATCAATTTAAAATGCTATCAGATAAATTTAAATACCACTGGGTAAATTTAAAATACTACCAGTCAGAGATGATATACCCACAGGTCCTGTGAAAAGGGACAAAAAATCAGGAGTGAATGAGACCTTTGAGAACCTCTTGCTCTCACGAATTCTTCAACAATACATGGAAAGAGGTTGAGGCAGTGAATTGTACATGTTTGTGTGTTGATACAAGTATACAGAACATAGTAATATTATGGGGCATTATTACATCAGGTTGGGGGCTAAATTTTGGGTCAAAATACAGCCCTTACAGCCTGATATGGTTTGGGTTCAATATGCTGATAATGCAGGGGTTAGTTCTGTCTCTTAACTCCAAAAATGTTTATTGAGGGTCTATTATGTACACGGAACTGAATCAAACATAGCTGGGTAAATTGGATGAAAAGACATGGTTCTAAAAACTTGCATTCTTGTGTGTTAGATTAGTCAGAACTGTGATACGGAGCATAGTGTAAGTGCAATAAGAGAAGCATTATTTTGATGTTCAAAGGAAGAAAGGATTGTCTGAGGCCGGAGTTACAGAATGGAGAATGAGAAAATATGTAATAGAATTGTTTTTTTTTGAGGTGACAGAAGTCCCTAAGACAGGGACTGTGAATTGGTTGTGTATCTAAGGGCACTAGTTATTATGGTTTGAATGTTTGTCTCCTCTTAAGACCGTATGTTTGAAACTCAATCCCAAATGCAGCAGTGTTGAGAGGTGGGGCCTGATGGGGTGTTTAGGCCATAAGGACACTGCCTTCTTGAATGGAGTAACGCTGAATTAAAAAGAGCTTTTGGGGCTGGGTGTGGTGGCTCACTTCTGTAATCCCAGCACTTTGGGAGGCCAAGGCGGGCGAATCACGAGGTCAGGAGATTGAGACCATCCTGGCTAACACGGTGAAACCCCGTCTCTACTAAAAACACAAAAAAATTAGCTGGGTGTGGTAGTGGGCACTTATGGTCCCAGCTACTTGGGAGGCTGAGGTAGGAGAATGGCGTGAACCCAGGAGGCAGAGCTTGCAGTGAGCTGAGATGGCACCACTGCACTGCAGCCTGGGCGACAGAGCAAGACTCCGTCTCAAAAAAAATAAAAAAAAAGAAAAGAGCTTTTGGGAATGGGTTCCCTGCTTCAACCTTCTGCCGTGTGAGGACAGAGCATTCCTCCCTCCTGCAGGATGCAGTGTTCAAGGCACCATCTTGGATGCAGGCACTGGGCCCTCACCAGACACCAAACCTGCTGCTACCTTGATCTTGGATTTCCCAGCCTTCAGAACTGCGAGGAATAAACTCCTGTTTATTATCAATTACCCAGTCTGTGGTATTCTGTTTAGTAGCACAAAATGGGCTAAGACAGTCTGAGTGGGCAGTCGGTGATTGAGTGTGGGTGCATGTTTTGAAGGTTGAGTGTGAATTAGGGGGAAAGTGTGGGGGTCTTCATCAAAAGAATAGGGCATTTTGAAGAGAAAAGCAAGAATGGAAAGGTACGATAGGGTCAGATATGAAAGGCCTTAAATATCAGCTTGAGGAATTTATTTTCAAGGGCTTTGGGGGACTCATTGATGTTTTTTGAATAGGAGAAACGATCAGGTAAACAGGAAAGATGAATTATGGCAGGGTGACTCTAACAGGTTATGGTCAATAAGCATTTGCTAGTGTGCTAGGCTCTGTGCTACGTACTTCATACAGAATATCTCATTTAATCTTCACTACAACTCTAACGGATAAGTACATTATTGTTCCCATTTTACAGATTAGGAAAGAGGGAGCATAGAAACCTAAAGGAAGTACTAATGACCCGTAACTAGTAAATGGTGGGTGGAGAAATAGTGAGAGCCTAAGTAAGGATGCTGATGGTATGAATACACAGCAGGGGACATGCTCTGGGGACATAACAGTATTGCAAAGATAGCATCCATGGGCTAGGCAATGACCAATTTGTTTTTTTTTTTTGAAATGGAGTCTTGCTCTGTCACCCAGGCTGGAGTGCAGTGGCACGATCTCAGCTCACTGCAACCTCCCCCTCCTGGGTTCAAGCGATTCTCCTGCCTCAGCCTCCCGAGTAGCTGGGATTTCAGGTGTGCGCCACCATGCCCTTCTAATTTTTGTATTTTTAGTAGAGATGAGGTTTCACCATGTTGGTCAGGCTGATCTCGAACTCCTGACCTTGTGATCTGCCTGCCTTGGCCTCCCAAAGTGTTGGGATTACAGGCGTGAGCCACCGCACCCAGCCTTGGCAATGACCAATTGTGAGGGGAAAGGGAGAGAGACAAGTTACAGTGGACTCAGAAGTTTTGAGGGTGGATGACTTTGGGAAATGTGTCACCATTAACATGTTTTCCAGTCTTGATAATATTAACAATATTAATTGTTTTTGAAAAGAAAAGGAGAATACAAGAAAAGGAGAGAGATATGCGACTGAAAATGATGTGAGGAGAATAAGAGGTATTAGGTAAAGGGAGGCCATGCTGCCAGCACATTGCTAAGTGTGGGTGTAGGGGGCACAAATGTAGCATCCACTTTGATTTTATTTTCAGAACCATCGTACTTCAAGATTTCCTCATATCTCTGCCTGTGCACTCTATGAAGTATAATTTCAAGGGTCTACAAGTTCTTTGCTTCTCCTTTCACTAGGAAACACAGCCTACTTCCCCATTCTTTGGATTTGTGCTGTCCTTGACCAATATATAATGTGGTGGAAGCAATGTTGTACAAGTTCTAAGCCTGCTCCTTGAAAGGTGTGGCATGTTCCCACTTGCTGCCTTGAAGTGTGGACCTCATGTAAGAAAGCTCAGGCTAGGCTACTGAAGGAGACCCTGAGGAGCAGAGACAAGCCAGGCTCAGCTGAGTCTCCTGACATGTGAGTGAGGCCATGCCAGACCACTAATCTTCATCTGAGCCAGGCCAAAACCAAAAAAACCACTCAAATTGCTCAGAATCGTGAACAAATAAATGATTAGTATTTCAGGCCACCACATTTTGGGGTGGTTTGCTATGTAGCAAAAGCCAACTGATTCACCATGTCACTTGATGGACCTCTGGTCAATATCAGCAACTGTGGCTTTCCCAGTCTTGTAACAGATCCAAAGAAGTTATTCTGCCATTCCACTGCAAACAGTTTGCTTTCCAGTCCTGAAGGGCTTAAATTCATTTCTTCTTATTTTAACGACAGAACAAAATAGCAAGTCTAACTTAGTTTGTCAACTCAATGATCGATCCAGGAAAATTTTTTTTTCCTGAGTTCAATGTTCAGATAACTCTATCACTAACTTATTTTGATAAGAAAGTTACCCGTAAGTGATCATTATTATTGCCCAACTCAGTGATTTCCACCTCTAATGAGCATAAGTATACTCTGAGTAACTTGTAAAATGTATATTCTTGGGCCTCATTCTCAGTGATGTGATTTAGTAAGTCAAGGGTGGGGCTCAGGAATCTACACTAATAATAAGAACCCAAGGTAGTTATGATACTGGTACTTCACTGATCATACTTTGAAAACATTGGCTTAAATCTTAAAGATTGATTCTGAAATAATCTGTTTATTTCTCTTCTCTGACCTTGCTCTTGGGTTTGCCCTTAATTACAGGTAATCAGAAACATTTCCTAAAACAGGCCAACTGGTGAATAATTATTGATGTACTAATGCCAACCTCCCACACTTGTGCCATATAAACGCTAGATTTACTCATGTAATTTCCTCTGTTTTCCTTGATATTTGCTATGGTTTGAATATATCCCCCAAGTTTTATGTGTTGGAAATTCAACCCCCAAATTCATATGTCGATTGGAGTGGGATCTTTGGGAGGTAATTAGGATTAGAT
Source organism: Nomascus leucogenys (assembly GCF_006542625.1). NCBI lineage: Eukaryota > Metazoa > Chordata > Mammalia > Primates > Hylobatidae > Nomascus > Nomascus leucogenys. The sequence goes on from NC_044387.1 coordinate 17,613,234, forward strand.
AAGGTAATCAGGGTAGGGGCCTCATGATGAGGCTGGCGGCTTTATAAGAAGAGGAAGAGAGACCTGAGCTGACACGCATGTGCTTGTCCTCTTGCTATATAATGCCCTTCATGATGTTATGATGTAGCGAGAAGGCACCAGATGCAGATGCTATGCTCTCCCTTTTCTTAGTGTGATTCCTAAAAAGTGTGGTTTGGGTGAGAAGGCTTCAAAATGTTTTTACAAGACAGAGAGAGGAAAGAGAGAGAGATAAAAGTTGAGGTAGATAAGAAAAATATAGGAGAGGATTTATAAAATTATTAAAGGGCAATGTCTACAACTATTATTTCATTTTCTTTCAAGTTTTTAAGTTTTGGTAAAATTTCAAGTTTTCAAGTTTCAGGAAAATCTGTGCAGGAAGAGGCAGTTATCTGTTTCAGACTTATTTACTACTTCTAGGGCTCCACATGACTTTGAAAGTGAATTAGAACCTGAAGAAATGACTTCTCCTTTGTCTGAATTTGCATGGTGCCAGTTTCCATAGTTTATTTCTGAACAACTCAGGAGTGCTGAAGGAAATAGGGTTGATGTGAAAACAGACAGTGTTGGGAAGAGTGACTAATTTTCCCTATGCCACCACCAGGATTTTTTTTTTTTTTTTTTTTTTTTTTTTCAGACGGTGTTTCGCTCTAGTTGCCCAGGCTGGAGTGCAATGGCCTGATCTTGGCTCACCGCACCCTTGGCCTCCCGGGTTCAAGCGATTCTCCTGCCTCAGCCTCCTCAGTAGCTGAGATTATAGGCATGTGCCACCACGCCCGGCTAATTTTGTATTATTAGTAGAGATGGGGTTTCTCCACGTTGGTCAGGCTGGTCTCGGGCTCCTGATCTCAGGTGATCCTCTCACCTTGGCCTCCCAAAGTGCTAGGATTACAGGTGTGAGCCACAGTGCCCAGCCCAGGACCCTTTAAATTCATCTTTTCACTCATTTCACCACCTGGTCAACATATAGAACTTTTCTTTCATTGACAATTCTTGAGGTTTTAATGGGTTCTGTTGGCAGTGTTAGGCAAGGTTTGAATGAAAGCAACAAAAGTAAGAAATGCATTATATGGGGGAGATGCCCTGATTTTTCTCTGATTCTGGTAGAAGGATCAGAAAGTGTGGGCGAAAATGGGGAGGAATGAAAGAGGAGCTGATCTGAGTCACAGTTTCTCCTGCCATGTCAAATCATATCCGAACTATTTTTAGATGATTTCAAAATAACTGGTGATCTTAGTTAATTCAAACATCCATTCAATTTTGTGAAATGAAAATCAATCAGCTTGATTGTTTGACAGAGGTGGCCTGTCAATTTGACTAAAGTCAAGGTTTTTCAACCTGAAGTGGTGGGTTTGGGGGATAGGAAGGAACTCCAATTCAGAAACTACGAGGACATTTTTTTTTCCTTCGAAATGCATATACCAGGGCCCCTTTCCTCGGTTTGATTTTATGCTTGGGGTTCTGAAAAACCATCTAGGTCATTCTGAGAAGCCCCTCAACCCTAGCTGAGAAACTTCTGGTTAAAATAGTCACATTCAGGCAATTTGAAAGACCTGAAATATCTCCCTGGCCTCAGCAGTTTTAATAACAAAGGAGTGAATTGATGGTTGATTTTCTAAAAGAAAAAATCTAAACAGTCCTATGCTTATTCTAAATGATTGGAAGGATGATTTCTTTCTGGGGGGCATGGGAGATGGTGCTTCTGTTTACGTTTTAGGAACTCAATGACGATGACACCACAAACATGAACCTTTGGTTGACTGGAATCGTTCGTTCTCTTCTGCTCTGCACTACACTACACTGTAGCTGCTCTCAGGCTGGCTCGGACAGTGAGGGGCTTTCTCTTTTGAATGTTTGTTTTATGATCTAAAACCCACAGAATAGCTAAGTCCCTCGCATGACAAGGCTGTGTGCCATCCGGGGTTTACTAATGGCTAAGCTGCATTATGAACATAGATTTATGATCACCTTCCCAGTCAATTAAAATTCCAGATATTACTAAGGCAGAATTCAATTAAGGTTAATTGGGGCTTCTGAAAACTGCTTTTCCAAAGGGAAACCATGATGGGATTGTGACTCCTCGTGGGTTTTATCAGTTTTAAATAACTTTCTGTGCCTTTTTTTCTTGGCACAAGACACTTCGTCTCCTGACTGCCAGCTCCTGCTATTATCATTCGATTCAGTTGTTGATTTTTCTGTCATAAGTTATCATTGTGACTTACTTGGTTTTGCTTTGTCTTTTTCTTAAAAAAAGAGAAAAAAACCTAAAACAAAAAACAAGACAAAACTCCCAAGGCTCGCAGCAGACCAGATCCTAACAAAACCGCAACCCGTGCTGCCCGGAACTCACAGTCGTCTGACATGAAAGAAATATAGTCATTTGGAACATTGTGACAACGTTTCAGAAGCAATTATCCAAACTGGAAAAATAACCCATTCCTTTTCTTTTGTCATTAAGGTGGATGAAAAGGTTCGCAAACATTGTCAACCAGGGGAAAAAAAACAGGTGCAGACCAGAATTACGATGCAAGTCAGGCTTTCCATTCTACCCTAAATTTTATTTTCTTGTCGTCAAGGGCTATTGTGACAGTTCTTAGCACAGTTGATTGAACTGGGAAAACACATGGGACGAGGCCTTAGTCACCGAATGCAGAACGTGCAGTCCGTAGCTCGCAGAGCAATCTGGAGCAAGGAGTGAATAATAATTTCAGCAGTTTATTTTCTCAGAATTTCCCACCTATTGTTCATCACTGGAGACTAATAACAAAAAGCTAAGGAGAAATTTTCTTTTTGAAAAGAAGAAATGATAAGTGTGTGTGCATAGGAGAGAGACTGCAACTGCTCAGATGTTCTGTTGTTCTTCCAAGGAGCAGAGCTAGGCATTTGCTGCGGGCAGATAGGGGCCCTCGTCAGAGCCTGCTTTTTCCTGAATTAGCACTCATTCCCTGTTTCACACACCTGGGCCTATCACTATACAATGGTTTGGCACCCCGTGAGGCACAATGGTTTGCCACTGCATGAGGCCATCATCCATCTGGTAGCAGAGTCCACGACTGAACACCCATATTGGGCGCACTTTCCCACAGAGAGTGGCCTTGGAAATGGCCTTGCTTCCATGAGAACAGAGGAAGGATTTCCATAAGGCCAACCATAAGGCTGCTGATTCACATCATATCCTTTCTTTTTACATTTTCAGCAGGTGGTAAAACAATGCTGAGGGCAGGTTGTGAATGTAAAGTTTTTTTTTTTTTTTTTTTTTTTTTTTTTTTTTTGATGGAGTCTCACTCTGTTGCCCAGGTTGGAGTACAATGGTGTGATCTCGGCTCACTGCAACCTCTCCCTTCCCGGGTTCAAGTGATTCTCCTGCCTCAGCCTCCCAAGTAACTGGGATTACAGGTGTGCGCCACCACACCCAGTAATTTTTGTATTTTTAGTAGAGACAGGGTTTCTCCATGTTGGTCAGGCTGGTCTCGAACTCCTGATCTCAGGTGATCTAAACTGCCTCAGCCTCCCAAAGTGCTGGGATTACAGGCATGAGCCACTGCACCGGGCCCATGTGAAGTTATTTACATGGCTGGTATTATGTTGCAATTAACAGGTCTATGTAGCATCTCATGTTTTAAATGAGCTTCCTTCCAGTGTGTCTTTTATTTGTATGTAAGGGTCGCATTTAGATGGCTTCTGCCCCACTGCAAGAAGTAGGCACATTAGAGCTGTTTTCTGGGGACACTTTTTATCTCATTAGCACAGTGCTCCTTCCCTTCGCTTTCATCTATAGATACAGCGACTCCAGGAATGAAGGCATAACTGCACTGGTAACTACTCACATACTATCTTTGCCAATTTCCTGTTTCCTCTCTTTTTAAAGACCTACTGGAAAAGAAGGGAATAGAAAAAGAGAGATTCTAAAATTATATAGCAGTTAAGGGGAAAAGTTTCTGTAATCAGAGATCTGGGGTGTAATTATATGATAGCCAGAAGAAAGAAACATGCAGAAGGAATAAGTCTCTGGAGTATGATTACTAATGAATTCTCTCTATTCCTTATGGGAAAGAGCCACATTTGTAAAATTAAAAGTCAATGCCTCTTTGATGAGAGGATTTGCAGGCTCTGCTGTCCTTTTTTTTCAAATACTGTGTGCTTGGAAAGAAGAGTGAGGAAGTTAAATCTCCAGTCAAGGGCGTTTGAGCAGAGCAGGCAGCTTGCTTTTTCCCTCCCCTATTTCAAGACTATGTGAGCCTTTTTCTGAAAGAGCTTGATAGGTGTTATGTGCATGGCTGTTCTGAGGAATACGGCCTTGTCTATACAACATTAACATAGTCAATTCAGAGGAGAACAATATTTTGGTTATATCAGTCTTTTGGCATTGTGCAGCCAACACAAGTGGTTGGCTGGATTTCTCAGTTTTTATTGTGATATTTGGGGGTCACGTTGAGTTTGTGGGTATGCGCGCCAGCTTACGTGACATGCAGGGGTAGCAACCACAAAATGGCACACTGCCTGAGGCCATTGTCTATCTGGTGGCAGAGTCCACTACTGAAAAACACATAATTTGAGAGGAGCTCAAGAAACATCTACTTCATCAATCTGCAAAGTTGTCTGAAATTCAACCATTGCAGTGACTACTTTGGGTCTCATAAAAATGCCACCAATTAGCAGCTACATTAGCAAACCAGAAGCAGGACCTGGGTGGGGAGTAGATGGGATGGACAGTTGTTTGCAGTGATCAGTCCATACAGGCTGAAGAGAGCCCGTTATTAAATTTTCAGGAAATTCAGGAGCTGGTTGTTAAACATAGCTATTGTTATTAAGAATTAAATTATATAAATTTATAATTAAATTATATTGGAAACAAAGTTAGTAAATATTGAAAGCTCATCATTTCCTATTAATGTTACACATTTTATGATGGTCTGTGCCTCGAAGCTGTTTATGACTATTGTACTGTGCAGTAGAAATGCCACCGTACATTTTTTTCCTACTCTGCTTTCAGTGATGTCACACTGGTATCTTGAAATCAGCCATGAGAGCATTTGCATCATGGAAATGGCAAATCCTACAAATCAGGGCTGTATTGTTTTTTGGAGAATGGCTTGTAGAACATTTACCAGCAAAACACTGGATTTGTGTGTGGAGTGGTGGTAGTGGTGGTGGGGGTATAAGGACCTGTGTATTGGATGAGCAAATGAGTTTATTTTTAAGTTGAGGGGTTATCTTAGTTTGGGCTGCTATAACAAAATATCATAGAGTGGGTGACCTAAATAACATACTTTTTTTGTTGTTTTTTTTTGAGACAGAGTCTCACTCTCTTGCCCAGGCTGGAATGCAGTGGCAAGATCTCGGCTCACTGCAACCTCCACCTCCCGGGTTCAAGTGATTCTCCTGTCTCAGCCTCCCGAGTAGCTGGGACTACAGGCGTGTGCCACCATGCCCTGCTAATTTTTTGTATTTTTAGTAGAGATGGGGTTTCACCTTGTTGGCCAGGCTGGTTTCGAACTCCTGACCTCGTGATCTGCCCACCTCAGCCTCCCAAAGTGCTGGGATTACAGGTGTGAGCCACCACACCCAGCCAACAACACACTTTATCTCTTACAGTTCTGAAGACTGGAATCCGAAATCAGGATGCCAGTGTCATAGGGTTCTGGTGAGGGCCCTCTTCCTGACTTCCTCACACGGTGGGGAGAGAAAGAGATGACACAAGCTCTCTTCAGTGTTTTCTTATATGGGCACTAATTGCATCTGGAGGGTTCTACCCTCATAAATTACCTCCAAATCTTCTATCTCCAAATGCCATCACATTGGGGATTAGGATTTCAACATATAACTTTCGTGTAACACAAACATTTAGCCCACAGCCGAGAGGAAATAAAACAGTAGTTTCCAGGTGACGGGGGACCCTGGGTTTCTCTTTAGGAGAAGGAATGCTGTCCAAGGATGGGAGGATTTGGAATAAACTCCCCACACTTTGCAGTTCTGTCTAGGGCAGGCTGAGGCCCTCTCCTCTGCTTTGTTTCCCCCTGATTGGACCACTGCACATCAGTATTGGCCAATGGCCTTTCCTAGTCCTTAACTGTGCTACTCCTTAGGGAAAACTTTCGAAAGACCATGGAATCTGTTCACAGGTTATATATGCATGGACTGAATGTTTTTGCCTCTTCAAAATTCAAGAAATTCTAATCCCCAACGCAATGGTATTTAGAGTTGGGGCCTGTATTAGGCCATTCTTGCACTGCTGTGAAGAAATATCTGAGATTGGGTAATTTATAAGAAGAGAGGTTTAATTGGCTCATGGTTCTGTAGGCTGTTCAGGAAGCCTTTGCTTATCCAGTACATGGGTTCTTATACCACCAGCAGCACCACCACCACCAGCACTGCTGGCATCCGCTTGGCTTCTGGTGAGGCCTCAGGAAACTTACAGTTATGGCAGAAGGCAAAGGGGGAGCGAAGTGTCTCGCATGGTAGGGGCAGGTGCAGCAGAGAGATAGAGAGGGAGGTGGGAGGTGCTACACATTTTTAAACAACCAGGTCTTTCAAGAACTCGCCACTATCCTGAGAACAGCACCAAGAGGATGGTGCTAAACCATTCACGAGAAATCTGCCCCCTTAATTGAGTCACCTCCCACCAGGCCCCACCTCCAACGTTGGAGATGACTATTTGACATGAGATTTGGGTGAGGACACTGATCCAAACCATATCAGGGCCTTTGGGAGGTAATTAGATAATTAGAATAGAGCCTCCATGATGGGATTTTCCCTTAGAAATGGAAGCAACATGAGATCCCCCTTTCTCTCTCTCCACGAGTACACACCAAGCAAGGAAAGGCTATATGAGCACACATCGAGGAGGTGGGGCTGTCTAAGCCAGGAAAAGAGCCCTCACCAGACACAGAGTCTACTGGTGCCTTGATCTTGGACTTCCCAGCCTTCAGAACTGTGAGAAATAGATGTCTGTTTTTTAAATTTATTTTTATTTTTTGAGACAGAGTTTTACTCTGTCGCCCAGGTTGGAGTGCAGTAGTGTGATCTCGGCTCGCTGCAGCCTCCGCCTCCCGGGTTCGAGCAATTCTCCTGCCTCAGCGTCCTGAGTAGCTGGGCTTACAGGCACCTGCCACCATGCCTGGGTAATTTTTTGTATTTTTAGTAGAGAGGGGGTTTCACCATTTTGGCCAGGCTGGTCTCAAACTCCTAACCTCAAGTGATCTGCCCGCCTCCGCCTACCAAAGTGCTGGGATTACAGGAGTGAGCCACAGCACCCAGCCAGATGTCTATTGTTTAAGCCACCCAATCTATGATGATATTTTGTGATAGCAGCCTGAGCTAAGACAGGTTATAAGCATAATTTAGTACAAATGAATGAGGGGCATGACTTCAAGGTATTTGCCTACACACAATGAAAGACACATGTGAGGATTCCAGGATGCATTGTGCCCCCGACCCCTTGTATAATATTTCAGAATGATAATGGGGAAGACACTTTTCTGGGAACCAGGAGGCCCTTGCCCTAAAGTCAGGTTCTGAATTTCCAGCTGAGAAATCCTGGGTGGGGAACAAACGGAATCTCTGTGTACTCATATGTATAATGACATGCACATCATGATGTGAGAATCAAAAGGGAAGGTTGTTTCAAAATTGTAAGACATTGTGCAAATGTAGTCCAGGTGGTACTTTTGTTATTGTTGTTTGTTTGTTTGTTTTTCATCCTAACCCTCAAAACCTGTGAAACCAGCGGGTAGTTTTTTTTTTTAGAGATGGGATCTCACTGTGTTGTCCAGGCTGAAGCAGTGGCACAATCATAGCTCACCACATCCTTAAACTCCTGGGCTCGAGCAATCCTCCCACCTCAGCCTCCTGAGTAGCTGGGACTACAGGCACACACCACCACACCTAATTTTTAAAAAATTTAAAAAACATTTTGCAGAGATTGGAGTCTTTTTATATGGCCTACGCTGGTCTTGAACTCCTGGGCTCAAGCGATTCTCCCACTTTGGCCTCCCAATGTGCTGGGATTATAGGGGTGAGCCATTGTGCCAGCCTAGGAGGTAGTTTTATTTTTATTTTATTTTATTTTATTTTTGAGATGGAGTTTCACTCTTGTTGCCCAGGCTGGAGTGCAATGGCCTGATCTCGGCTCACCACAACCTCTGCCTCCTGGGTTCAAGCGATTCTCCTGTCTCAGCCTCCTGAGTAGCTGGGCTTAAAGGCATGCACCACCACGCCTGGCTAATTTTTGTGTTTTTAGTAGAGATGGGGTTTCTCCATGTTGGTCAGGCTGGTCTTGAACTCCCTACCTTAGGTGATCCACCCGCCTCGGCCTCGCAAAGTGCTGGGATTACAGGTGTGAGCCACCATGCCCGGGCCCCTAGGAGGTAGTTTTAAATTCATAGGTCCAGCACTTTGGGAGGCCGAGATGGGCAGATCACCTGAGGTCAGGAATTCACGACCAGGCTGGCCAACATGGTGAAACCCTGTCTCTACTAAAAATATAAAAAATTAGCCAGGTGTGGTGGCGGGTGCCTGTAGTTCCAGATACTTGGGAAGCTGAGGCAGAATTGCTTGAATTAAGGAGACGGAGGTTGCAGTGAGCTGAGATTGTGCCACTGCACTCTAGCCTGGGCAACAGAGCAAGGCTCTGTCAAAAAAAAAAAAAAATCATAGGTCCAGGAACAAAGGAGATTTTATACATATGCAGAACCCACTGTACTTTCTTCTCCTGCTAGAAAAAGCCCTATCTGTAATGAATATATGTGAACCAGAACATTTCTAGTATTTGATTTTTCTCATTGAACTCTCTTATTTCTTTTGTTTTGGTGTTCTTTCTTCCCTTCTTTCTCTCTCCCTATATGTCTCTCTCAGGTCTTTTTCTTCCCCTCTCTTATTTCTATAACTACTCATATTATAGAATTAGAGTATTTTGAGTTTTTCTCTTTTATCAGTATCACCTTTTATTATTTTCTTACTAAAACTTCCCCTCCTCCTGAAGTGAGGTGCATTTTTGTATTGTGGGACCCTTGGTGATTTTTCCGACTCAGTGGTCCTAATGTTCCTTGCTCTGAGGATAAGATGTGGAAATTGCTATTGGAACTCTCCTAAAGCCAGGCAAGTTGATGCTTGCAAAAGTGGCACAATGGAGGCTTAGAATCCTACCTTTCCTTGAAAGAAGGGCAGCAATTAACCTTGGCAGTGGAGCAGAACTCACTTGAATTTGTACTTGTAAATCTGCACCTCTCCTTAAGCAAATATGATAGGAAGAATCCAGATTTTCATCAAAAATAAATTAAAAATGGAGTCCTCACGTTATAAAAGAACTCGCGGGGAGATTTCTTTAGTGAGAAACTCTTCCTTAATGTACTTAAACCATGTTTTGATTCTCATAAATTCATTACTGATAGGCTTTTTCTAGTAGCATGCTGGCTGAATACATGAGGCACAATAAAGATAAACTACAGGGGCAGCTCACATTTTCAGTAAGTTTATTAACCAGTATTTCGCATGGCATTTTACTGCTTTTTAAGTTTCTTTTTTAAAGGGGGAAGTCAAGCCCAGGTGAGCCTGTTGTTTTGCTTCTGCCCATTTGGGTTTAGAACACAATCTGTTTACTTGGGCCCTTGGCTCTGTTCGGTTTTCACTTTAAGCAGGGATTTTGGTTTCTGTGATGTGTGGAGGGAGAAAGTAGGTCACTAATGAAATGCTTCATGCAATGAATAAATGATCTGCCATCCGAACAGCACACAAAAGATGTTTACCAAGGGGACCGTCCAGACCTAGAGAATGAGTAGCAAAGCCAACTGGGGAAGCTTCCCAGGAATCGACCAGGATGCCATTCTGAGTACCAACACTGGCCCAGGCTGGATCTCTGAACTGCAGGAACTCTGGTCTGGTGGCAAATTCGAACTTCATGTCCCAAAGGCACCACCTTCTGTGGGGCAGAGTTTGCCAGAGGTTACTTGGGGCAAAAACAGCTGTCAGAGCTGTTTTTCCAGCTTTGTGTTCATAAGGCTTCATATCTAGTATTTTCTGCTAACTTCTGGGATGTTGGACTCCAAGGAGTGGAGGCAGATTGAAGTGAGCCATAGAATGACAGAAAGTCCTTTCTCTGGAGACCATAATCCCCCTTGAAGAAGATATTCTGCATTGATTGTGGTACTACATGTATTCATCGCCTGTAACCAATTGTCAGAAACTGGGCGGCTTAAAATAACAGAAATGCATTCTCGTGCCATCCTAGGAGCCAGAGTTTGAAATCAGTTTCACTGGTGTGAAGTCAAGGTTTTGGCAGAGCCGTGTCCTTCTGGAGGAGCCAGGGCAGAATCTGTTCCTTGCCCCTTCTAGCTCCTAGTGGGTGCCTGAAGCAGCCACATTGCCTTCTCTTCTGTCTGTGTCAAATCTCCCTTTGTCTCTTTCTTATAAGGATACTTGTGATTGCATTTAGGGCCCACAGAGATAATCCAGGATAATCTCCCCATTTTAGATCCTTAACTTAATCATATCTGCAAAGTTTTTGCCAAATACACTAACATTTGCTAGTTCCAGGAATGAGGATTTGATATCTTTGCGGCCATTCTTTAGCTTACTACACTCCCTCTCTGAATTTTTTCAGCAATACTGTGTTTCGGTGTTAGTGTAGCTCTAATTGTTTGTAATTATTGAGTGGCATTGGAAAGCTCTTCCATGGACTTCCTGCCAACTAAGGGCTCTCTGGCTTTGCATCATCCCGAGAGGGTGGGGGAATAAAGATACAATACCCTGGTAGGGAGGAGCATTTTAACACAGACATTGCTTGCCATTGCCTGTGCATGATGATAATAAAAAGCAGAACTGCTGAGTCTGTTTTATTGTTGAAAATTTTTCTAATGACAATGTACTCCTCATTTCCTGCACCCAGGGCTGACCACTCTCATACTTCCCATCTTGGTGCTCCACTGCTCTGGCCAGCATCCTGATTTACTGATCATGGTAGACCCAGAGAGGTGAGAAGCCTCGCCCTCAGTCATAGAGGTAGATCAGTGTTGAGACCAGCACTCATGACTTCTCACAGCCCAGGGCTGGGTTCTCACCATTTGTGTCCCTCCTCATACCCCTGACTAGCTCCCTTCTCGCCAAGCTGTGAAAGCTCCAGAGGTTCAGACTGACCCTCAGGCTCTTCTTCTGAGCAGTTATCTTCTGCTTCTCCCTGGGGCCTTTTTCTCTTTCTCAATCTAAGTCTGGTTGTTGGGTTATATTTTATTTTTCTGGCTTTCCCATTTCCTGCAGCTCATAAAACATCATGTTTAAGGACTCCAGGGCTGCTCACCATGGGGAAAGAGAACGAGGAAAAGAAACAGCCACAGGGATGTAGCAAATATTCCAGACACCATACAAAATTCTTAAGGCAGCGAGTCATGATCCGTAGTCCTGTCTTCCCCCTCCTAAAGTGTGTGGGAAATTCCTCGACACGTTCCTGGATTCCTTCTTGTTTTAATCTGGCCAGTTCTCACTCTCCAGGTCTGATTAGGCTGGATGCTAGCCTAGACTGTGTGGAGTGATGGGGCTCATTGATCCTTCTCACCTTCCTCTCTCATCTTTCTGGATATGGGGTGCTTAAGGTTGGTCCTCAGGTTCCCTAAGACTCCTCTTGGGAACTGCTCTGCACAATTTTTTGTGCAGGGTGTGCATTCGTCTCTCTTTACATCCACCCCCACATGAAGTCCCTGAAAACATATGCACAGACAGAGAGCCAGGCAGAGGCTATTTGCACCATACCCTAAACCCCAATATAGTTGCCAGCCAGCTCAAGTAGAATACTTACTCACTCACTTTCTCTAGGCTAGAAACAACCCTCCGTGTCCTTCAGCACTAAAAGAAGGCCAAGTGACCTTCATCACCTTTTTGTCCTTCATTCTGTGTGCTCTCCTGTCCCCTTCCCCTTCCCAGACCATTCTTTCTTTTTTTTCTTTTTCTTTTTTCTTTTTTGAGACGGAGTTTCACTCTTGTTGCCAGGCTGGAGTGCAGTGATGTGATCTCAGCTCATTGCAACCTCTGCCTCCCATGTTCAAGCAATTCTCCTGCCTCAGCCTCTGGCGTAGCTGGGATTACAGGCATGCGCCACCATGCCCGGCTAATTTTTGTATTTTTGGTAGAGATGGGGTTTCACCATGTTGGCCAGGCTGGTCTCGAACTCCCAACCTCAGGTGATCCACCCGCCTCAACCTCCCAAAGTTCTGGGATTACAGACATGAGCCACCGTGCCTGGACCCCAGACCATCCTTATAGGGCAGGAGCAGCTCCCAGGAGGAGACACCCCCAGGCTGTCTTCCTTCTAAGATGTGAGTGAATCAAAAAAGAAGCTAGCCATATTTATTGTCCAACTGAAAGTTCCATGCCATAGCCCCCAAGGACTACTTGGATTCATCCTCCTGCAAATGGTGGAGAGGAGCCCCACGCCACCCTCGCAGGCCATCTTTCTATAATGTTTTCCCAAGTACCTTCCCCTCCTGTGGTGATCTTGCAGGCTCAGTCCAGACAATCATTTTTCTTTCTCTCCTGGAGAAGTTTGACATTTTCTACATTGGCACCTACAGCTCTTTTAAGATTTCCTCTTTTAGTCTGCCAGGAAGACTGTTGGCCCTGGAAGTCCTGCTCTCTGGAGCTTGGTTGGTCTGCTCTGTTTTGTTCATCAGAGGCTCCTCGCTGGCCGGTCCTAATGGTTAATTCTACATTAGTTGAATGTCAGTGTCTTTTCCTACCACGTTATGCCATTGGGTCCACCCTCTCTAGACAGCCTGGCCTGCTGGGAGAAGCCATCTTTCTTTATTGAATCCTGAATCTTTTATGTCTCCCTCTTATAGCATCCAGGAATCTCTCCTTACTCCACGCTCCTGTTCTGTCCAGACATGGCTCTTGTTCACAGCTCCTTGTGGAGCAGTGGTGGAAAGATCGAGCTCCATCTGGTTCAGGTTATTGCAGGTGGGATCCTCCATTTCTGTTATTTTGCTCTCTGTTTTCTTCTCTCCCTTCTTCTCCCTCCCCCATGTCCTCAATGGAGCAGTCTTTTAAAACCTCATCTTAAAAAAAAAATACTTCAAAGTACAAAGACAATAAAAGATATAATACCCACTGAGGGACCAAGAGGCTAATTTCCTCACATGCATTTTCTGATAATTTTGGCAAAGCTGCTTCCCAAACATCTGCATTAGATATTCCTCACCACAGGTGTGTGCTTAATGCGCTCTTCGAGTAAATAACACTCAGAATGTAACCACGAGGTGGTCTGGGACCAGCCAGGTCATCTATCTGGATTTACACCTTGGGAATCCAGAGAGAAGGAGGCCTGGGACCAGGGCTGCACGGGAATAGTTCTGCTACTTGTCAGCAGCATGGAGAGGGCAGCTGGGCTTAGGGCCTTCCAAAGAGGCAGCACCCGCTCTTGAACAGCACAGCCCCTGAATACCAACCTGTTGTTAATTCATTCACCGTGCTGTCATTCCGGTGCTTCACAGATGAGAAAAGTGAGGCACTTTGAGTAGTCAAAGATTAGATCCTAAGCACCTCAGTCCCCTCATCTTGCAGATGAAGAGGATGAACTAATGTTTCTCCTCATTCTAAAATGGTCTGATTTTATAAAATCACTCCTTCCAAATTTATACACTATTGCTGATGAGTGCGGCTGCCTCTCTAATTTCTGTGGGATGTGAAGGGTTTTCTAGCAATCTGCAGCCTGAGCTGAATGCCTCTTTGTGCTTTCCATTGCAGTCTAAAATAAAATCTTTGGAATAGTAGGAGGGAAAAAAAACCCTTCTGAAAAAGTCTCAGTAAAAGAAAAGTGCCTTTACTGTAGCCTCTGTTCCACAAAAGGAAAAAGATCTTGACATTTTCCCAGGAGTGAATGAGCAGGTGCAGCAATTGTAAGAGTTAATGGCAAGGTTTCCCAAGAGCTCTGGGATAAGGACAGGATCATGACCAAACTTCTCAATGAGCTTTTTAAGGGATGATGTACAAGCTGGAATGTAGGATGCCATTATGTTTCTCAGGTGAGGAACAAAAAGGTTGATTTAGTGTGTTTCTTGCTCTCCCCTTCTCCTCTGTAGCCTGCACATTTATCTAGGTATGTAAGTATGTCTGCATCTATGTATGCGTCATTATCTGTGTATCTATTTGTATGTATTTGGGCATGCGTATTTGCATGTATCATAATCTATGTATCTAACTATCCATGCATCTCTGTATGTATCTATATCTATCTACCAATTACCTATCTACTTACCTGTCTCTGTTTCTATCTATACTGTATGTATCTATCTATCGTCTCTCTATCCATTCACCTGCTTTTCTGTCTCTGTATCTCACTTACTTACTCTCTCTGCCTCTTCTCATTTTTGTCTTGTCAGGCTGAAATTACTTATCTTCCCAGTAAGGATGAATAATAAAGCAGTTTTTTTTCCCACCCATGGTATGTCAATCATTCTCCTGAGTGGACTGTTCAGGTAGTTTCATAGAATTAAAATTCCAAGACTGCCCCAAAACTTGAAGCATACATCTATAATGCCTCCTGAGGGTTTTCAGAGATTCCAATACAGGTGATCACAGCTGCTGACAGTGAGGGCCTCTTCTCTGAAGGGTCCTGGAAGCCTTTTAGTGTGATCATCAAGGAGGCATCTCCAGGCGCCTGTTGGCAGTAAGAGTCCACATCTTCCCATTCAAATTCTCTTTGTCTCCTGAGTTGTGGATGGAATTTGGTGGCTGTAGAGTCCCATGGAGGATCTCTTAATGCCATCTCCCCCTTAAAGAGTTACAGGTCTTGGAAGGGAGACCTGCATTTCTTGAAAGCAAACATAGTCATGAAACCTGTAAAAAGGTTTGAAGAGCAAATAATCTATTTTAGTTTCTGTCTCTGCTCATTTGACTTGCTAGAATTGTTTTAGTACCTATAGCTGACATTTATTGAGTGACAGCTTAGGCACTGTTATACGTGTTTTACATGTATTAACACATTTAATTCTCATAGTAGCCCAATGGGGTAGATGCTATTAATAGCCCTATTTTACAGGAAGGGGGTTAATGAGGAAACATATCTTTTTGAGGGTAAGGCATACATTCTGCTTGGGGATTAAATAGACAAGGGAATCAAAAAAGTGAATTTCTGTCCTACCCACATTTTACTTTTAAATTCCCTACTGATATGTAAAAATAATTTTAAAATAATTTAAAAAATAGGGCAATAAGAATAAATAGGGCAGGGGAAAAGTAGAGCAATGATGACTAGATTTATGATCCGCTAGGGTTGAAGTGAGGGGAGGAGTTCTCCACGTCGACTTGTGACCCTCCTTGGCCACTCGTCTGCTCTTGAGAACATCTTAAGACAGATGTTCATAGCCATTGTCATAGTGCTGCGGAAGCCTGATTTCCAGCATTTCCTCTCTCCATGAAGACAGAATTGCTGAGTCTAAGGCAACCTGGATTTCCATCTATGCCTAACTTCTGTTGACCTTTACTCTTAGCAGAACAAAAGAGGGAACTTTAAGGCCCAGATCCCCCTTGCCTCTGACCACTTTGTTTCTGTGCCTCTTGGCAGGTGTAGGATGGAAGAGAGAGAGGGGACTGACTCTGAGCCGCTGCTTCTGTGAGGCGGGTGGGATCTTTACTGCACGCCGCCGACAGTGTAAGCTGCTGTTTGACGTCCCTCCGGATAGCACCATTAACCGCCTGAGCTTTCAAATGGGCTAAACTTGGCTTCCGTTTTTAAGCCTTTAAACCAGAGCATGGAGAAAGAAGGCCCCTCTAGTACAGGATATTGACAGCTTATCTAAATTTAGAGGCCGTGTGGAATGCGATTTTGCGTATGTCCCTTCCTGATGCCAGTTGGCACTGCAGAGTTCACACAAACCCTGCACATTTTCATACTACAACGCCTTCCACGCACACGCACACCTACACAAGCATGCACACACATGTGCCTGCATGTGTACACACACACAGGCAATTTGTGCATTTCAGAGTGTGCTTCAAGCCAATGAGTAAGCAGAGACAGCTTAGCACTTTGCAGATTTGTTTGAAAATGGCTCCTTTCTAAATGCCACAGAATCCGACTGCAGCTCTCTCTCTCTGAAATCTATGAGGAAATGTCATGTGCCTAGCACAGATCTGAGGCACAACAGTTCTGTTAGCCAACTCTAGTCTTCTGCCAAGCCTGTATAAAGTATGAACTCTTCAGCTTTCACCGCCAGAGCCTCTCATTCTCTTCAAATTCTAAGAGGAAAAAACTTGGGAGACCTGACAGGATATGGCCACTAGATGGGGCCAAAGGTCTGTGAAACATTTCTGTGGGCGCTGAAATCTGTAATTCCGCCCTTAGCTGAAGAATCCTTGAGGAAGAGAGAGACCTTGATCATAAATCCCACACGCAATAACAGGTTCATAATGCATCCTAGTGACTACATGTTGTAATTTTTTTCTCCCAGAGAAATAAAATTTCTCTTTCAATGGAGAAGGATGTTCCTTTACATCGAACATGTGCTAATGTTAAATCTCTTTCCTAAGAAGCCAGCAACTAAGCCTTTAATGTGCACTGACCAAGACATCTGGGCAATGTCTGCAGTGAAATGCGGATTGATAGCTTGAGGGCCTAAGAACACATAAGCCACAGTCTTGGCAGCGTGGATAGAGAGGGCTATTTTTCCCCTAAAAAATGAATATTTGACTTGTCAAAATGTTTTCTCATTGATCCACTGAAACAGAATCTGCAGATTAGAGAGACAGGTTTACAAAAAATCTCATTCATTTTCGAAGAGAAGTTAAGGGGAAAACAGAGACTAATTTCTTTCATTTAAAATGTATCTACCTATTAAATATGGAGCAAAATGTTGAGCGAATAAAATGTCAGTGGGACAGAAATCCATTTCTTTGTTGCCCCTGACTCTTCCCTTCCTACAGCCTTCCATGTTACCTGGGAAGTGGAAATCAAAGAACATAAAAAAAATTGCTAAATGATATAATTAACAGCAGAATCTATGTATGAAAACAGCACCAGACCTACATCTACATATCCATTTATTCTTCAGAGCCTCGCTATGTCGCCCAGGCTGGAGTGCAGTGATGCAATCTCGGTTCACTGCAACCTCCACCTCCTGGGTTCTGGTGATTCTCCTGTCTCAGCCTCCTGAGTAGCTGGGATTGCAGATGTGCACCACCATGCCCAGCTAATTTTTGTATTTTTAGTAGAGACGGGGTTTCACCATGTTGGCCATGGCTGGTCTCAAACTCATGGCCTCATGTGATCCGCCTGCCTCAGTCTCCCAAAGTGCTGAGATTACAGGCGTGAGCCACCATGCCCAGTCAATTTATTCTTAACAGTAATCCTTTTCTTAGCAATGCCATGCAGCAAAAAGGGCTGACGTTTTTTGACTATGATGTACCTTTTGATGCCTTACTGGTGAACTCTTTATATGATGATTGTTTATCATGTGCAATATGTGAGATTAGAGAAAAAAAAAAAAAAGCAAAACACCTAAAACTTAATTTGATGCTAAGTTACAATTCCTTTGAAATTTCAACTGTTTGAGGTTCACAGCTATTTCTCCAAACTGATTTCTTGGAACTGCACTAGGAGAGCAGGTGGCTTGTGTGTCTTTTTTACTCTTGTATGCCCAGCACTTGGCATGGTGTCTGGTACATAGTGGGCTCTCCAACTACTTGCAGGATGAGTGAGTGGCATGCAGGCCTGGCTGTGGGCCTGGCACGGAGATAACATGTTCATTTCCATATTTTGTAGGTGTCACAATCTGAAATCTGGTTATTTCAGATTGACCCTTCCAGAGGCAGAGATTTATCTAGAATCCTTGAAACCTTACAATTTCAAAAAAAAAAAAAAAAAAAAAGATAAAAACTGCCACATCCTCATTCCTCGAATGGGGACAAATTCTGCTGCTTTTCAAAGAAATCAAACCAAGATTCTCAAAGTAGAATGTAGTGCAATAATTTTTAATAACTTTTTTATTACTGTGTTTATCACAAGTAGGAGGCATTTACTTTGTCAATATTCTCCTTTTCCGGAGTTTGGTGGTGGTTTTCTAGCTTCCATAATGTTAAAAAGTTATCCCATATTTAGTCCAGGCTCATGTGGCCATTTGCAAAAGGGATGACAGTGTACGATGAGGCACATATTCATATTTAGACTCTAACATAAACAGAGCAGTGACTCTTAGTGAGGTGAGAGAAGTGTTTCTTCTTCATTCTCAGAAATAGAATAATACAGGAAGCAGATGGATTATTCTAGGATATCAGTTTCTTTTTGATACTTCAAATGACTTCTCACCTGCAATGCCTCCCCTTCCCCTCCCCCTCCTCTCCCCTCACCCTCTCTCTCCCCTTCCCTTCCCTTCCCTCCCCTCCCATCCCCTCCCCCTTCTCCCCCTCTCTCCTCTCCACTCCCTCCCCTCCTTTCTTCACTCCCTTCCCCTCCCCTCCTCTCTCCTCCCCTCTCCCCTCCTATTTCCCTTCCCCATTCCCCTCCTCTCTCCCCTCCCCTCCTGTTCCTTCCTCTTCTCTCCTCTCCTCTTCCTTCATTTTCCCTCCTCTCCCTTTTCCTTTGGGGGCAAGGAGATAGAGGTCATTTTCTTTCCCTTAAGATGAGACAAATCATGGTCTCTGGTCTTAAAACAGGGATGGTTCTGTCTTCTTGGGCTGCATCCCAATTCAGTGACGTGAAAACCACAGGTCAAGGGTGAAAGATGTACCATTTGCCTCTCAACAAGTGGGAAGCAATCAAACCTCTGCCTTCTCCGCAGCTGCTGAGGCCACAGACCCCGTGAGCAGGGATCCAGAACTGGCCTCCAGCTCCTTTCCCAGCCAGACTCTGTATTAGAACCCGTTGGCTGTCAGACTCATGAAGCAAACAGAATACAGTGTAGATCCTCTGGGTTTCCACATTTCAGCCACTTTTTCTTATGAGTTATTTGCTCTGGTCAGCATGTTGCAGGAAACACTTTTCAATGTGGTCCCCTGAAGTCCCCTTACTGGTCTGGGGGACCACACCACCCTACTCCCCAAGGAGGTTTTCTGGGTACTGACAAGACTTATAGCAGCATAGCTCTCTCCAATGATAAGAGTCTCACCAAAACTCACCAAAATGCTCTCTTCTCTCTGCCTTCTTTTCCTATCCTTATCCAAATGCAGATACCAAAAATTGTGGAAGGGATTGGGGGGTTATCTCTGTAAATCTGTATAAGGAAGGTCTGTCCCAATCACTTTTATATCACTAATTGTTTTGGGCTCATCAGTAGAAATGGAGGTGAAAGAGTCTCATTCTAATGTCCCATTTTTTGAGAACTGAATGACATTCTATGAGTGAACACCAAATGGGATGAGATCTCTCTCAACTATCAAATTTTGTGCAAATGTCACTTCTTAGCATCACCATTCTCTGCTAATATGATAATGGAGTCTTATTACAACTACTGTCAAGAAGGATGGAAAAACCCTTTCCAGCTTGAAAACGTACTTTCTGGAAACAGTGCTGCAGATCCTGGGAGGATTAGTGAGTGGTCATCTGTAGTAGGAGAGCAGTTAATTTCGGATGTTGTGTCAGAGACCAGGGACAGTGGCAAATGGCGTGCTGTGATTGTGCAGTGCACCTAACCATGCTGCGGAGATCTTCCCCATACAAGTTGTGTGAGGGCAGATAATGACAGGCAAGTGACTGCAACCTGAGGCGGTTGTGTCTAAAGCCAAAGGGAAATTCAGTCAGCTTCACTTAATAGCTAAGGAATGAGAGGCCGAGGGGGGCATTCCAGGCAGAGACCTTGGGAGTGCAACTGGAGAGGAGAAGGGGCTGCATGGGGCGCGCGTGTGTGTGGTGGGTATATAGTGTGGTGTGTGTGCACAGTGTGTGGAGTATACAGTGTGATGTGTGGTGTAGAGTGGTGTGTGTGTGGGGGGTGTATAGTGTGGTGTGTGTGTGGTGTGTCGTGTATACTGTGGTATGTGTGTGATGTGTGTGTATGCATGGTGTGTGGTGTACGTGCATTGTGTGGAATATATTGTGTGTGGTGTGCATGTGGTGGATAGAATATAGTACGGTATGTGTGGTGTGTTGGGGTGCGTGTGTGTGTGTGTGCACGTCGTGTGAAGTATAGTGTGGTGTGTGGTGTGTGTGTATGTGTGTGCATGGTGTATGGTGATACTGTGT
Source organism: Nomascus leucogenys (assembly GCF_006542625.1). Lineage (NCBI taxonomy): Eukaryota > Metazoa > Chordata > Mammalia > Primates > Hylobatidae > Nomascus > Nomascus leucogenys. The sequence continues at coordinate 17,633,410 of NC_044387.1, forward strand.
AGGAGTGTGTGTGGTGTCTAGTGTGGTGTGTATGGTATATGGAGTATAGTGTGGTGTATGCGGGTGTGGTGTATAGTGTGTGTGCTGTGTAGTGTATAGTGTGTGATGTGTGTGGTGTGTGGAATATAGTGTGGTGTGTATGTGTTTGTGTACATGGTGTGTGATGTACAGGTGTTGTGTGAAGGATAGACGGTGTGCAATGTAGTGTGTGGGGTGTGTGGTGTATGTGTGCTGTGCTGTGGTGTGGTGTGTAGGTATCGTGTGGATGTGTGTGGTGTGTGGTGTATGCGTGCTGTGCTGTGTGTGTGGTGTGTAGTGTATCGTGTGGTGTGTGTGTGGTGTGTGGTGTATGCATGCTGTGCTGTGTGTGTGGTGTGTAGTGTATTGTGTGGCAATGTGTGTGGTGTGTGGTGTGTGTATGGTGTATGTGTGCTGTGCTGTGCGTGGTGTGTAGTGTATTGTGTGGTAATGTGTGTGGTGTATGCGTGCTGTGCTGTGTGTGTGGGGTGTAGTGTATCGTGTGGTGTGTGTGGGGTGTGTGGTGTATGCGTGCTGTGCTGTGTGTGTGGTGTGTAGTGTATCATGTGGTGTGTGTGGGGTGTAGTGTATCGTGTGGTGTGTGTGGGGTGTATTTGTGGTGTATGTGTGCTGTGCTGTGTGTGTGGTGTGTAGTGTATCATGTGGTGTGTGTGGGGTGTAGTGTATCGTGTGGTGTGTGTGGGGTGTATTTGTGGTGTATGTGTGCTGTGCTGTGTGTGTGGTGTGTAGTGTATCATGTGGTGTGTGTGGGGTGTATTTGTGGTGTATGTGTGCTGTGCTGTGTGTGTGGGGTGTAGTGTATCGTGTGGTGTGTGTGGGGTGTATTTGTGGTGTATGTGTGCTGTGCTGTGTGTGTGGTGTGTAGTGTATCATGTGGTGTGTGTGGTGTGTGTGTGTGGTGTATGTGTGCTGTGCTGTGTGTGTGGTGTGTAGCGTATCGTGTGGTGTGTGTGGTGGTGTGTGTGTGTGGTGTATGTGTGCTGTGCTGTGTGTGTGGTGTGTAGCGTATCGTGTGGTATGTGTGTGGTGGGTATGTGTGTGCACCGTGTGGGAGTATAGTGTGGTGTGTGTGTGTTGTGTGAGTAGAGGGTGTGTGTGGTGTGTGGTGCCTCTGCGCCTATAGAAGATGGAAAGGTGTCCTCAGAGATTAATTAGACGCTGACTTGGTCTGACAGAAAGTTGAGGGAGGGAAGGTCTTAAAAGTCAATGCGGAGGTTATACTTGATAGTGAATGTTGAGTCAAATTGGGTTCCCTCGAATCAGGTTTTTCATCACAAAAACAGCACATGCATGCAGCAACACATGACGCATTCTAAAATGTGCATACATCAAAGGCAATGTGTCCCACCGCCGTGCTGGCTCAGTTGCTCCAAACTTGTTCCCTCTGTTCCCATCCTGGCCCAGCACAAGGCTTGATTTCACCCTGAAGTCACTCTCTAGTGCTTGTGTCTCACCGATTAGGGGCAAGGTGGCAGCTCATGAGTGTCTGTTGTTGCTGGACTGGAGACTGGGAGTTTTCCACTGGAGGGGGGTTGGGAGGCAGGCACGGGGCTGTGCTGGGTAGACTCGGGAAGCAGATCAGTGCCACTCCACGGGGGACACCACTGGGTGACAACAACCCTTGGTGATGGGTGGTCCTCACCTTGGGGCAAAGCGGCAACACCTCAGCCCCTCTCAGCTTGCTGCAGCTCCCTGGAGCCTGCTGGATTTTCTCTTCTGCGGGGGATCGTAGCTGCTCCTTGTCACCCACTCCTGCCGCTGTAATGTGCCTCCTCCATTTCTTCTCTCTAGACATGGGGGTTCTACCTAAACCTTTGCTCTGTCAGTGTATGGCAGAATCTTCCTGCTCTAGATTTAGGGCAGAAACAAAATTTTTTTTTTCTTAAAAATTGAATATTTGCAACATTTTTCTTGTTCTGTGGTCTGTGGTTCATGCCAGGGTAACTATAAAGGGGTCTGGTGAGACTAGATGGGGGAGAAACATAACGATTAATAATGTGAAAGATTCCAATATGTATAATTTAAGAGTGAAAGCCCATCATGTCATCCCTTAGAGAAAGCCACTGCTTACATCTGCTGTGTATTCTTTCATATTATCCTAGGGCAATAATGACGTGCACAAATAAGATATAATTATGACGGTATTATTTACAGAAATGGGATCTTCCTGAAAGTACTCTTCTGCATCTTGCCTTTTCCGCTCGACACATTCGGACATCCTTCCACACTGTCCGCTGTAAATCAACCTCGGAATCTTAGTGGGGAGGAGAAGGAGGAGGATAGTATTTTGGGGAAGTTGCTCAGGCAATTCTGATAGTGAATCCTCCCTCACTCCCCAGGTGCTGTGGGGTGACCCCTCTGTGATAACGACCCCTGCTCTCGCTGCTCCATGCCCACAGGTGCTGTGCATCAGTACCACATCAGCATGCTCTTGATCACTTTCTTGACTTTAAAAGCATCCTCTTCCCTCCCTCCCTTCCCCCTCCCTTCCTTCCTTCCTTCCTTCCTTCCTTCCTTCCTTCCTTCCTTCTTCCTTCCTTCTTTCCTTCCTTCCTTCTTTCCCTCTTTCCTTCCTTCCTCCTTCTCTTTATCATTTCAAAAGACCACTGAGTATAAAGGATACCATTAATGTGGAAAAAAAGAAACCACAGAAAGGCTTTTCTCTACCTTTTCTTTCCTGTGGATAGAACCGTAACTGAACTTTGAGTGCTCTGAGGAAGGAGACATACTCAGATGCCCACCAAGTAACCCAAGGTCGTGCAGTCTATAGAGTGTGTCTTTTTGCCCCTTGGGAAAAAAGCCCGGGAGGAGCAGGGCTGTCTGGAAGCAGGCTCTGCGCGGAGCCTCATGGCTGAGCAAGGAGTCCTTTAAAAGTAACATTCCTTTCTGTCACTGACATTAGGTTTTCTCACAAGATGTATTTGTGCTTCTGCCTAAGAGCATAGAAGGAAAGAATGCAAACAGAACCAGAGCAGCCGCTGAACTCCTGTGATGTTGTCACTAATCCGGTTGGTGTGGAGCGGAGCCAAGCTGCCACCCGCATCCCCCCGCCCCCACATCCCCCTTACTGAGTGCTTGGGTTCCTGCCTCTATCAATCACGAGGCTTATATTACGAGGCTGGAGGTGGTGCCTCTACTCAGCACTACCTCTGTTTTCACACAACCTCTATTCTAATCTTCATGGTCAGGGTCAACAACAGCATTTCAGCTTTTCCCTGAGACAAGGGAGATAGTTCAGCAAATATCTCTCTAACTTCAATATTCTGTCTCTGTCAGATGAATAAGGAACATTTTTTGACAAGTCTGATGTTCAGTGTTTAGGAGGAAGGTAACCTTCCTGAGTGGAGAGAGGAAAGATTTCTGTGCCACGACATGACGACTCTTGACTTTCATCCTCAGCTTTGTGGAAAGTAGTATTTTAGAGTAATGGGTGGTTGGTTGACTCCTTTTGCCTCTGTGACAGCTTCTTTCTACAAGGACTTTTTTATTAAGCTCAAATACCAAGGCTAGTAACAAGCGTTACAAACCATGACACCAGCAATCATCAAGAGGAATAAGGAAAAACAAACAAAAAAAGATAGCCAGTGAGTAAACAACATTCTCTGATTTTCGTAGGAATAAGGGACACCGTTCTACTACGGTGTCTCAGGAGGAGTTACCTTGACACAATGGGTGAGATTTCCATTCAGTAGAAAGTTAATCCCACTGTTTTACAATCCTTTCTCTAGTGTTTTATTTTGGTGACTCTTCCTTTCTGTTTTACCAATGAGAAATTTGAGGTACTGATAGGCTTGGCAAATATTACAGAGCAAGTGGAATTTGAAACCTTTGTTCTTCGCTTATTAAGAGAGAGTCTCGTTTTTTGGGTGGGAGACAGGATCTCAGTTTGTCACCCAGGCTGGAGTGCAGTGGTGCAATCTTGGCTCACCACAGCCTCTGCCTCCTGAGTTTGAGCAATTCTGCCTTGGGCTCCTGAGTAGCTGGGATTACAGGTGTGCACCACCATGCTCAGATAATTTTGGTATTTTTAGTGGAGATGGGAGTTTCACCACATTGCCCAGGCTGGTCTGGAACTTCTGAGCTCCAGTGATCCATCTGCCTTGGCCTCCCAAAGCGCTGGGATTACAGGCGTGAGCCACCGCATCTAGCCAGGGTCTTTTAACCTCAGTTTTCATATACCTCCTGGGCTTGAGACCAGATGATATTGTAGATGCACATGAGAACTTCAGTTCAGAGGCAGGAACCTCACTGTGGTCTGAGAGTGCCACCTCACACTCAGTTTGGTCTGGTCCTACTTTAACCCGGGAGCTCCCTGTGCAAAGAACTCTGGTTTGAGGCCACCCTGGGTGAACCATTCTACTTCCTGCTGTCAAGGTGCTTGGGTTGCAAGACAACAAACCACTGGTCAGATAGAATCTGAACTGTACACTTCCAGCGAAGTGGGATGGATCCAAGGTATTTTTTTCAGCCCTGGGAGAAAGAACAGTGAGTTTGGTAGGGATCTCCTGTGGCAGCTTCTGAGCTGCTCAGAAGTCTCTACTTTCAACCTGTTTGGAGGAAGAGCATTCACTCTGGGGCAGACCAATTCCAGTTGAAGCGGATATATTAAAATGATGTACTGGGAGCGTAGATACTTATTTGAGGTCTGAAAAAGAAAGCCGGGGCTTTACGACTAAGAAACTAACTGAACCTTGTTAGAAATCAATGCATCAAGTGTAATTGAGCTGGTAGATGAAGCCCCAGCCAATTGGCGTCTGGGATTTGGGCACCTTCGTTTATCAGCTCTAAGCCTAGTTTGGTTCACTGATAATCTGATAGCAGTTCTGTATGCTGATTGGCTGGGGGAGGTTCTCTTCTCCTACAATGAGAAGATAATCAATCATGTTACTGACTTTTGTCTTGGCGAAGGTATTTAGATTTCAGCCAGCTGGTTAGCTGCCTCAAGGCCACCTGCTTGACTGAAAAATAAAGAATCCGTTTCTTTCCCTTTGCAAGGAGAAGGGAGGAATTATTGACTTGTGTGATGATTTTAGGGGGATGATTAAATTTGGCCTCTTAGGCTCCAGCTAAAAATTCAATTCTGATGACTGGTTTTTCTTTTCATACATCGCTGTGCAATCCTGTGTACTGCCATGGCTAATGTTCCTGATGCTGATTGTCCCTTCACTTTAACAAAGCACAGAATCCCCAGCCCACTCTCCATTTCATGTGCCTCCCAGCTATGAGGACATAGTGAGGAAATGCACTCTTTCTGCTTAAGTTAAGAATACTACGAGTGTGCAGGCATGCTTAGAGGCTTTCTCAAGTAACACACTTGCTCTAAAGGAAAGAATCAGAATAGTGATGATTTCTCTGGTGATGGTTTGTAAAATATGCCAGTTTCCTCTTGTGCATTTCAAATTTACAGTGCACTTGGTTGTGCATTTGGTGCCATTTGGCTGAAATGTCACAATCTCAGATGCCAAAGTAGTGAACAGGTCCAACGTACTGCCAGCCGGCTAAAACCTGAGAGTCATTCTTGACTCTCTCATCCCCTGCATCAAATCCATCAGCAAATCCTGCCATTCAGTCTCCAAAACATGTCTCTACACTTCCCATTTCTCCCTACCTTTGCTAAGTACCACCTCTGTAAAAGCCTCATCGTCTCTCATCTGGACCACAGCAGTTGACTTCAAAGTGATCTCTCTGGTTTTGTTTTTGCTTTCCTACAATCCATTCCCCTCGTGGCAGCAAGGCTACTGTTTTAAAAATCCTATCAGATCAAAAAGGCCCCTCTGTAAAAATCTTCTTATAGCTCCCATGATAATTAGACCAAAATGAAGTGCTCTACTGAGTCTTCAGGACCTTATGAGAGCTGGCGTCTGTCTACTTTTCTGACCTTATCTTATGTATCTCTTCCTCTCCTTCATCATGTTCTAGTGGTTTCCTGAAAACTTCAAGTTCCCTTTCATCTTAGGACCTTTGCACTAGATATTTCCTATTCCTGGAATGTTCTTCCTGTAGCCAAGATCTTTACAGGGTGCCATATTTTTTATTCATGGTTCAACTTAAATGTCAACTCCTCAGAGAATCTTTCTCGACTACCCAAGCTAGTATAGTCCTTCTGTATTATATTATCCTGTTTTGTCTTCAAAATAGCACTAACTATTCCCATACATTTTTCTTATTTGTTGATAGCCTGTCTCCTTTATTAGAATGTAAGCTCTGTCACTGTGTGGACTTTGTCTATCGTGTCCAGAAGATCCCCAGTGCCTAGAATAGTGTTTTGCAAAGACTAGGTGCCCAATAAACAGTTATCCAGTGAATTGATGAGCAAAGAGGTTTTCCTAAATAATGCAGGAAGAGGATGCTTTAGGTGTGGCCCTATCAGGAGTTAGGGAATGGGGCTGAATTTTTTTGCAGGTTTATTCTTGATTTATATTCTGGGCTTCTAAGTTGTCAGAGATTTTCTGAGGCCTAATGTCTGTGGTGCAGTTAAATGCACTCAAACAGTGACAACCTCTTATCTTGGGGAGGTAAGAGACTGACCCCATTCTCAGCTGATCTGATCAACTGAAAAGCAAAATGTGTCGTTAATTTTAGGATCCATTATATGTGACATTTTTGTCTTGCTAAAGGTTAGGGGGCAATAGGAGAACTGGAGAAAGCTTGCTAACCAATGTATCTTTATTCACATTTAGAAATTAGTTGGCACTGGGGACAGTCCGTGTATTCACCCTGATTTGAGGTCTAGGTCTTATTTTTCCAGGAAGGGCTAGTGTCTGCACGGTGTCCTCAGTGTCTAGAATATCTTATTCATGCATAAACAAAGGGCAGGCATGATTCAGACAGGATGAATCCCTGAACCTCACAGACAGGAGAAAAATGTAGAGTCGTGATACTTAAAACATTTCTCAGCCTTAGTTGTCAGCGCTGGTACCCACTTCAGCACATTTCTGAAATGAACTCTGTTAAGGCTAGGTCAGCGACACCATAAAAAATTTTTTTGCAATTAAAAAGGCTTAAAGGGATCACTGGCAAGATGGCCTTTTTTTCTTTTTCTTTTCTTCTCTTTTTTCTTTAAAAACAAGTCACTAAAATAAGAAAACTCAATAGATGTATTTTCTTACATCAGTTTTGACCATCTGTAAAAGTGAGGGGACCCAGGCTGAGAAGGGCCACTATTTGAGAGACCCTAAAGGGCAGGTTTTAGAACTCAGTCTTTGCTTGAGAGGCCATTTTTAACTTCATAAAGGCATCTATCAGGAGACTTCAATGGTCCTTAAGGTTTGATAATTTACAGAAAAAGATAATAGGAAATAAGGTAGAGATAAAACAGCTAATTGGGAAAGCTCTGCCTTTTTAAAAAATATACACTTTAAGTTCTGGGATACATATGCAGAACATGCAGGTTTGTTACATAGGTATACACGTGCCATGGTGGTTTGCTGCACCCATCAACCCATCATCTACATTAGGTATTTCTCCTAGTGCTATCTCTCCCCTAGCCCCCCACCCCCAGACAGACCCCAGTGTGTGATGTTCCGCTCCCTGTGTCCATGTGTTCTCATTGTTCAACTCCCAATTATGAGTGGGAACATGTGGTGTTTGGTTTTCTGTACCTGTGTTAGTTTGCTGAGGATTATGGCTTCCAGCTTCATCCATGTCCCTGCAAAGGACATGAACTCATCCCTTTTTTATGGCTGCATAGTATTCCATGGTGTATATGTGCCACATTTTCTTTATCCAGTCTATCATTGGTGGGCAAGCTCTACCTTTTAGGAAGAGCAATAGGCCTTACTTTTTAAATTTACCAGAGGGATGGTAGTGATTTAAAATTTCACAGTAAAGAAAAACAATGACATCCGCCAAATCACATAATATTAAATGTATATTTTACTGCATTTAACCCATCTGGGCCTCAGGAAATTAGATATTACTGGCTGTTTAATAGATTAACTGAAATACACCAAATGAGAGGTAACAAAGTTAATGAAGAAGCAGTAAGAGTCATGTGTCTGGAGTCTTCTTAGTATTCTAAGAGGGAACAGCTATTTTCATGAGCCATCCTGTAATGATAAGATACTATGGGAGGAGATGTTAGCCTCTCTTTTGAGTGAAAGGTAATTAGGATCCATAACGAGAGATTATCTCAGATAAGGAGTTTTATTTTATTTATTTATTGCACATACACAAATGTTTAATTACACCATAGTTTCTAATAGTAGGAAATGTGTACAACTTAAATGTCTAAGAAGAAAGGAATGCTTTAATAAGTTGTAGTATATAATTATAGTGGAACACCATGCAGCCATTTAAAGTGAGGTAGTAGAAGCTGGGTGTGGTGGTGTGTGCTGGTAGTGCCAGCTACTCTGGAGGCTGAGGGTGGAGGATTGCTTGAGCCCAGGAGTTTGAGACCAGCCTGGGCGACATAGCCAGAGCCTATCTCTTAAAAAAATATGTGATAGAAATAAGTTTACACAAATGGAGCTGGGTGTAGTGGCTTATGCCTATAATTCTAGCACTTTGAGAGTGAGTTTTAAATCAAAAACTTGCCTAGTTCGTTCAGATAGTTGTTTGGAATTACCAGGAAAACATACAGAGACACACACAGACACACACACACATACACACTGAGAGAGAGAGAGAGGGAGAGAGAGTGAGAGAGCGCAGAAGCGACCACATAATTCTCTGAGGGAACAGAACTGAAGGTTTAGAGAGTGTTGGAGGCTGGAAGATCTTACAGAGCAGCCAACCTGAACTACCTCCTTTGCCAACCAGGAAACCAACATCAGAAGGGATTAAATGACCTGCCAGGGGCCACAAAGATCATTAATGACTAAGTGAGGGCTAGAACCTGGGCGTGTTAACTCATAGTCCTTCTAGACAGAATGGGAAGTTAGAAAAAAAAAATACAATTTCTGTCTATTATTTCTGAAATACTGTCTTTCTGCAATGAGGTGGCATATATAATGAAAGCACTGTGGAATCTGAGTTTGAGCACAGGATTTTCTACTCTCCGCCGTCTGATCTTGGGCAAATCACTTCACCAATCTGGGTGCCTGTTCCCTGATCTTTTGGGAATACAAGCATAGGCAGTGGTAAGTTTTAGAGACAATATATGCAAAGGCTAGTGTAAAGTAAGCACTTGGTAAATGGTATCTACTGTTTACCGGCGTTTATATGTTTAATATGTTACAGGGCACTGGAGTCAGACTGACAGGCTTTGAATTCTGCTTTCACCACTTCCTAGTTCTGAGATCTTATTAGTTCTGTAAGCATCGGGTCCTTCATTTTTAAAATGAAGAAAACAAAAGTACCTACTTCCTAGAGCAGTTGTGGAGATCTAATAATATAGTTCATGTATAGTGTTGAATAGCACATTGCACATTAGAAGAGTTTGATAAACATTGACTTTTATTATAATTATTTTAAATTTTGCCATGGAGGATATAGGGCAAAATTTAGTAGACTCCTTCTGTGAAAGGTCAAATAGTTAATACCTGAGACTTTGCAGTCTGTAAGATCTCTGCTATAACCACTCAACTCTACCACTGAAGGAAGAAAGCAGCCCTAGACAATATGTAAACTAATAAGTGTGGCTGTGTTCCAATAAAACTTTGTTTATAAGAACAGATGGTGGGCTAGACTTGGCCTGTGGCTGTAATTTGCTAATCCCTGATATAGGGCAACTAAGAACTCCTGCTCTAATGGCTTCTGGAAGAAGACATCTTGTTGATATAAGAGGGTAGGTGTCTTCTTTCATGAAAAGAATAACTAAATAAGTCACCTTTAGGCAGTGTTTCCCATAATCAGACCCTATTGATGGCAGCATTTACTGGCAGTGGGGCAAGAGACTCTCTGTTTGCCCTCTGACCCCATCTTGTTTTCTCCTACAAGACATGGCCAGTCAGGCTCATAAGGAGGCCGAGAACCTAAGAATCAGCCAAGTCACATCCACCATTCACTCAGTTTCTAGGATGTGCTTGAATTTCATTTTATGATGTTAGTGTACAATGTAAGGATATTCCTTGCAAATGCTCTGTAGTTCTGATTTTAATACAATTTTCAAAGTTTCCCTTATTACAAACACTAGGGGTTCTCAATTTTTCTTCCCTCTGTTTGTGAAATGTCAGGTGGCTATGCCCTTGCTTTGACTCATAAGACCTTTCATAAGAAGGTCTTCAGAGACATGGTATTTTTGGCCTTTGCTGTCCTGGTGATCTTTTCCTATTGTTCATAAACCTAACGAGTGGAGGGTCGGGTGGTTCACTTCTGAAAATGATTAAAGGTGGCACTTTGCTCCAGAGTGGAGGTGTAATCTTATTAATCTGGTACCAGAGTACATCTTGCAGGCAGAGAAAAGAGAAATTTAATATTGGCCGCCCTCACATAGAGTATCTAGACAATTTATTTGCTACTCACTGATCTGGGCTCCAGGACTATAGAAAGAAGCATCTTGGGCAGCCTCAGAAATTAGAGGCTGAACTCTGACAAATGAACACTCAGTTGCTTTATATTCAGCATGGTGATTGCCAACAGTGGTTTAAATGGTAGTGAGCCAATCAAGAGGGTCAGGTTCCAAGACTTTATTGACAGCAATGATACAGGGTTAAGTGTTCCTCACAGAGAACATATGCAGAGAAAGCTATTTATGGGAAAAAGGAATCAGGTCCTTGTGGGCTCACAGCAAAATCCTGTGACCAATTTTCTCTGCTTAGAGTACAGGAGCTGTGCTGCTCAAAACATTGAGCAGAATAGGAAACTTCTTTGTCATATTTCTGACAGTAAATCATCAGATTATTTCAGAAGCTTCACAGACAGATATTGCTAATTAACTTTTCCAGAATCCTCCTTCCCAGAGACCTTTGGCTTTCTAAGGGAGCATCAGATTTGTCATCTTTGGTGAGAATTCTGGAGAGTTAATAGGTTATGACCTTGCCATGTGTCAATTATGGGAATTTGTTATGTTGTTTTAATTACATAAACAATGTTTTTTATAGGTATTAAGTATATATTTACAGCATTTTCTTGAACATGATTTCTTCTTTCTTTCTTTCTTTCTTTCTTTCTTTTTCTTTTTCTTTTCTTTTCTTTTCTTTTTTTTTTTTTTAAGGAGTCCTGCCGGCTGGGCACAGTGGCTCATGCCTGTAATCCCAGCACTTTGGGAGGCCGAGGCGGGCGGATCACGAAGTCAAGAGATCGAGACCATCCTGGCTAACACGGTGAAACCCCATCTCTACTAAAAATACAAAAAAAATTGGCCAGGCTTGGTGGCCGGCGCCTGTAGTCCCAGCTACTCGGGAGGCTGAGGCAGGAGAATGGCGTGAACCTGGGAGGCGGAGCTTGCAGTGAGCCGAGATCGCGCCACTGCACTCCAGTCTGGGCGACAGAGAGAGACTCCATTTAAAAAAAAAAAAAAAAAAAAGACACAGTCCTGTTCTGTTGCCCAGGCTGGAGTGCACTGGCACGATCATAGCCTACTGCAACCTCCAACTCCTCAGCTCAGGCAATCCTTTCAGCCTCCCAAGTAGTTGGGACTACAGGTGTGTGCGGCCATGCCTGGCTAATTTTTTAATTTTTAGTAGAGACAGGGTCTTGCTATATTGCCCAGGCTGGTCTCAAACCCCTGGGCTCAGGAGATACTCCTGCCTTAGCCTCCCGAAGTGCTGGGATTACAAGCGTGAGCCACCATGCTCAGCCTTTTTTTCTCTCTAGATAATAGAGTTGACATTCCTTCATAGTGGACTCCATTTACTCAGTGTGCCACCTTTTTATTTGTGAGGAAACATGAATTATCTATTAATTTTGTATGAATAGATGATGAATTAACATCAGAAGCTTTTCTGAGAGCTATGTACTTTTGAACAGAAGATTCTGTGAGACACAGTACTTTAACCAAAAGGAATGTATCTTCAATCAAATTTTTGGTGTGAGGGAGTGCTCTGTGTATGGTGGTGGTGGGGAAGGTGGGGTTGGAGAGCATATTTTATCGTCTCTGAAGCCATCACATGTGTAGCTGGCTGCCTGACTGTGAATAAAGCCATGTGCCCCATAGCAAGCATGTGGGACCAGACAAAATAGAGACAGGGAGGAACAGGCAATGAGGGGATCCAGCCTAGGGAGGATCTTCTGTGGAAGAGGAACATCAACATATTTGGTGACAGAAGGAAAGGACCACTGGAGGACAGGGTGTGAATCCTGGAGAGGCAGTTGGTTTTTGAGAAAAAGAGAGATCTCTTCTTTTAAGGCTGGGAGGGAAGACCAAAAGGTTGATAGAGTCAAGGGTGCTGTTCGCCCAAGGGAGGCAGACGGAGGAACTCTGTTGGGTTATCGTGCTCCCTGGAGAATCCATGTTGATGGTCAATGAAATTTCTCTTTCTCTCTCACCTACCTCCCCCAACATGCACACATACTGCTTCTCCCACCCCCAAACTTGCTAACACATAGTAGTGCAATAGTGAACAATGGACAGACATTTAATAAGTCTTACTTGGGCTGATTCTTCCCCTTTTCAGGGAGTTAATCTTAAAATAATTACTACGACTAGCTATTGTGGATTTAATTGAGGAGAGAAAATTGTCTCCATTTTCATGTTTACATCTCTTTTAAGTTCAAGTGTTTTTTTTAGGACTATTTTGATGCACTTCTTTACCTACATAGTATAGATTATGGCAGAGATAGCTACATTTCACAGATCCAAGAGATCTCTATCCTCCCTCTCTTCTCTCCTCCTCCCACCCACTTGCCTGCCTTTCCTTTCTTCCTTTTCTCTTTTTCCCTCTCTTTCCTTTCTCCCTCCCTCACTTCTTCTCTTCCTCCCTCCCCCTTCTTTCCTTCCTTCCAGAACTGATTTCTAAACATAGAGTACATCCTAAGACCAGGATCCATAAAATAGCCTTAACAATTTTACCAGAACTAACTCCTAACCATTACAGGCTTATCTCTTTAAGTAGAATAATACAAATAATAAAAAACAATCTACCAATGCTATTTTGAGTAGTGTTTGGTGGTTCAGTGGACAGCATGAGCATTCTGTAAATTTCCTTCCAGTGTTATTTTGGTTTTGCCTGTTAGGAAGTGCTAGGGGAAAAATAATGGGTGCTTTACAACCACCATAAGAAAAGAGCCAGGATCCTTTCATTTCATGTTTATGTGATGACAAGTCTGCATCCCTGCTCCATCTGCTTATTCCCATCTGCAGTATCAGGACAGGGAGCGAATAGCTGAAATGATAGTCTTCTTGGATTTGTATCACAGGATAAACCATAGATCCCAGAAATGAATCAGTAAGCTTGTGTTTATCCAAAGCACAAACATCCAGAGAGCTCACATTAGCAGAGTGTATTTCTAAAAGTGGGGGCCAGTGAGGAGCCACCTTCATAGTTGTCACCCAAGGCTTGGCATCATCCTGCGGTGCTGTCTGCGTTATCAAGAGAGATTCTTTTTTGTTCAGCTTTAGTATTCAATTGATTTCATTTGATTTTGTAATTTGCTGAAAATGGATAGAGCCTTTCCCAGAATTAGCGGAGGTACTGAATTTCTAGCCATTTTCTATGAACAGGGGTTTACTGGACAAAGGGAAAGAATATTCTTCTGTATTCTTTTTTTTCCCTGAAGATGCAATGAGACTGAAGAGACAGAAAATCTCTTCTTTAAAGCTTGTTGTGAGAGGAGGAAGGAATTGCCTTCACCTCCCTTGCCTATCCACCTGAGTTCAATCACAAAAGGAAGTAACACCCACCAAAGGGTTAATTTCTAAAACCTGACTGCTTCTAGTGAAGCGACAGGAAGTAAAGCTGCTTCCCTGGTCTAATTACCCACTGAAAGCTGGGGTGGGAGTCGAGTCTCAGCAGGAGGCACCTGCCCTACCTGCCTGAATAGTTAGGCTGCAACGTGCCTCATTTTTAATCCTATACACAGCCCTCTCTTCTGTTCGTTGTTATTTTCCTTCCTCACCTCTGGACACTTCGGCACATTCGCTTGAAACATCGTCACGGGAGAACTCAGCTTTGACAGAAACCTCTCTGAAATTTTTTTTTGCCTGTTCTGGCTTGCACTTGAATAATTCTCCATCAACAGCACGTCTGATTGAGTTGGCATCACAAACCCTTTTGTATGCTATTTTTTTCTTCAAGAAATATTAAAGTCTGAATAAAATTGGAATAGCTGCCTGGTAATGATCTCATTATATATAAATACAGAAGTGCTCACAGGGGAGATAATGACTCCAAGACTCAGGTATGCAGCGAATACCTATTATCTTCCAAGGAGTCGGCCCACATTCAGCACTCCTCCACAGCGCCCCGCAACATCCCTTTCAGTTTCAGGCTCAAGTCGCGGAATACGAAGGGCTGATTGAAGCTGGGAATAGAGTTTTTTCCCTCCCCCTTCATGACATATGTTAGGAGATGAAAGGAACCTGGGCTGTGTGTTTACTCTTCATTTGGGAGTTTCACATGTTCTGATTGATCGGAAAGACAAAAAGGCAGAAGGAGAGACATTTGGTGCTGGCTGAAAACCATATCCATTCTCAATGTGAAGTTTCCTTGTTTGGTGAGGATAATTGTGATGAGGCAGTTCTGGGTATAGACGCTACTAAAAGACTTTTAAAAATAACAGGCCCACCACCCAGTTTGAGTTCTTATGTAGCAAAAGAACAAACACAGATGGTGGCAGTAGGAATGGGGGCCAGGGTGGGAAAGGCCCTCCTAATGTGGAAGTTTACTAGTTATTAGCCCCAGTAATCTTTTCTGGCTGCCAGGACCTAAGCAGATGAGTTTAGCACATCACAGAGGACCACATGTAGGGTTTGATTCCTGATATGGACTAAGTGACTCTGGAAAAATTTTTACTCCCTGTGATTAGCATCAAAAGAAGAAATTGAGTAGAGGAGAGGATAGACTATATTGTTCTACATGTTCTTGTTAGGTTCTAAAAGGGCATTTAAGGGGGCATTGCAACCTGGGCAACATAGTGAGATGCTATCTTTACAAAAAAAAAAAATCAAAAAATTACCCGGCTGTGGTGACACATGCCTGTAGTTCCAGCTATTCAGGAGACTAAGGCGGGGGGATTGCTTGAGCCCAGGAGTTTGAGGCTGCAGTGAGCTATGACTGTGCTACTGCACTCTAGCCTGGGCAAGAGAGAAAGACCTTGTCTCAAAATAAAAACAACAACAAACAACAACAACAACCACAAACAAAAGGGGCCATTGCGATGTACCGCTTTGGACCAGGAAGAGAGGTGGAGTGGAGGATGAGTACTTGGCTGTTTCTATTTGCATGGGATCATAGGCTTATTATTTCCTTCTTATTTCCATATTGCGGACTATCAAAATACAAAATAATTTTATAAGCATAATTCTTTGGCAAGAGGATGGGCTGGATGGTGGAAATATTTTGCCCATAGCTAAAAGTTTCATGCAATAAACGCGGTATGCTGTTGAGTGATGATGATACATTCCTATTAGCTGAGACAGTTACGGCCATAAAATCTAAAGAAGGTTTAGTCAGAATAGACAAGGGCTGGTGTGGCCAGAGGAAAGCCCCTGGTATTGGGTGGGACCATTTCCATGGTAGGGAGAATGTCCTTGGCCACAATTGGATTCATACTGTACACATGCTATTTGACACAATACTATGTTTTTCCTTACTTTATTAAGTACTGACACTTGTAATGCCTTAGCCCCAGGGAAAGAATCTTTTTCTCTCCTTCTAGTACTACAGGTGCTGTTGGGATCTGGAAGAACCCTGTTTCTGTCACTTGTGCTCTAACTTCCTTGGGTGACAGCAATTGAAAATGGATTCAGTTGTTCGCAGAAATGAAGTGTTGGAACCCACCTTTATATATATTCCCCCACTGCTTATGGAGGTATCTGAGAGAAGTCCCCAGTACAGTAATATAAGCAAAATACATGTTCCCTGTAAGACCCAGTTATGTCTCAGGGTGCCTCCATTTTTATGATAGTCATCACAGTAACCCACTACTCTTTGAGTGTTTGACATGTGCTAGGCTCTGTGCTACATGCCTTCCACACTTTATCTCATCTGAGCCTCGCCATTCTGTGAGGTGGATACTTTCATGCCATTTTATAGATGATGTCACAGATAGTGACTTGATGTCCCGTGGAGAATCATTGGTTTGTGGCTCCAAATATTTGGAGGCTGTGGAGGCAGGAGGGGAAATGGTTTACGTAGAAGTCTCTGAATAAATTCATTATCTCCTCAATACCTTTGCATTTATATAACTAGTTTTAATGGATACTTCAGTATTTAGCCTCTATTGGTTGGGATATCACAGAAACATGAGGCACAATCTCTGCCCGTAAGATACCTCTAATCTGGTAGATACATAGGAACAGAACATGAAAATACCACCGTGTGAAACAAACTTGGATTTGGCCTCTTGTGTATGATTAGCTAGTCTTTCTGGGCCTAAGCTTCTTTTTTAAAAACTAGGTGTTTGGACTAGATTAGAGGTTAGCAAACTTTTTCTGTATAAATGGCCAGATAGTAAATATTTTAGGCTTTGCAGGCCATATGGTCTCTGTCGCAACCATTTAACTTTGTTATTATAGCATGAAAGCAGACAAATATATGTAACAAACAGGCATGGCTGTGTTCAAATAAAACTTTGCATATAAAACAATTGAAAATAAAAATCAGAGATGTTGGAGAGGATGTGGAGAAATAGGAATGCTTTTACACTCTTGGTGGGAGTGTAAATTAGTTCAACCATTGTGGAAGACAGTGTGGCAATTCCTCAAGGATCCAGAACTAGAAATACCATTTGACCCAGCAATCCCATTACTGGGTATATACCCAAAGGATCATAAATCATGCTACTGTAAAGACACATGAACATGTAAGTTTATTGTGGCACTATTCACAATAGCAAAGACTTGGAACCATCCCAAATGTCCATCAATGATAGACTGGATTAAGAAAATGTGGCACATATACACCATGGAATACTATGCAGCCATAAAAAAGGATGAGTTCATGTCTTTTGCAGGGACATGGATGAAGCTGGAAACCATCATTCTGAGCAAACTATCACAAGGACAGAAAACCAAACACCACATGTTCTCACTCATAGGTGGGAATTGAACAATGAGAACACTTGGACACAGGGCAGGGAACATCACACACTGGGGCCTGTCGGGAGGTGGAGGGCTAGGGGAGGAATAGCATTAGGAGAAATACCTAATGTAAATGACAAGTTGATGGGTGCAGCAAACCAACATGGCACATGTATACCTATGTAACAAACCTGCATGTAGTGCACATGTACCCTGGAACTTAAAGTATAATAAAAAAAAGGTATAGCCCAATTGAGATATACTTTAAGTACAGAACGCACACTGGATTTTGAAAACGTAGAATGAAAAAATATAAATTATCTCATTGATAATGTTTCATATTCATTGCATGTGAAATAATATTTTAGATGTATTAGGTTAAATAAAATATTTTTAAAAATTAAAAAAAAAGAAAATAAAAATCAGGTGGGCTGGATTTAGCCCGTTGCTGATCAGGTGATGATGCCTATAGGCCTTTCTGGCTGGAAAATGCTGTAATTTATTTCTCCGCATTCCACATTAATTCCAGCTTTGGAGTATGGGGACATTTCTTTGGCTTTTCTCTTCTTGAGGAGGAGTCAATAAGAAATGGCAATAGAAGTGGTCCTGGAGAGGTACCAGGAGGGATTCCCAGCAATGTTCTGATTGAAATCACAATGGGAGAAAGCCATTAAAAAAGGTGGGGAGAAAGATCCCATTAATCAGAGATGGGCACTGCTGTTTTAGTTGGAGATCTGGCTATTAGCTCAGCAGGAAGACAAGGAAGACAAGATGGGGTAGCCTGGAAACATGGATTTCCCAGAGGCAGAATGCTAAAAAAATTCTTTTTAGAACAAAGTTGTTATATAAATCCTTATGTAAGTCTTAGAATCCAAGACATAGTCAATAATGAAATTTTGCTTGTATTAGTAAACACAGTCTAACATAACAATCTAACATAAGCATAATAATCTAACACAATGTAAACAAATTTGATTTTTGTGGAATCTATCTTTTCCATTTGAAAATTCTCTCATGTATTATTTCCATATATTTGAATAACTAGATTTTCCAAGACATTAGAATAAATGTACAATTGTAGGACTCTTTCTGTTGCAAGTGACATAAAAACCCTGCTCAAACTGACTTAAAAAAAGTAATATATGGGCTTGGAATATAGAACAGTGCAAGGGAATACTGGCTTTGGCTGGGAGGGTCTGATCCAGAATATCAAATGAGGTCATCAGGGCTTAGTGTCTTTGTCTCTTTGATTTGTGCCTTTCTCCCCTACTTCCGTTGGTTAAGCTTCATCTGCAGGCTGACTTCTCCCTGGTTAGTAGGATGCTATCACAAGACTCGACTATTTATATGACCAAATACAGTTAAGGAGCAAGAGCTCTTTGTTCTCAAAAGCCCTAGCATAGTCTCCTCATGTCTTCTTGACTCTGACTGGGTCATGTGGCCATTCCTAAACCAAGCTCTGCAGCCTCAGCCAAGTTGGGCCCACCAGATGGTCAAAATGGTGGAGGAGAGATTCCCCAAAGGAGGGCTGAATTGCAATTGCCAAAAAGAGGAAGATGATTGTTGAATGACAAACAGCAGACGTCCAGGGCAATGATACTTTATAATTTTCAAAACACTTTTATGAAGACTAACTGATTTGATATTACAATAATTTTATGAGAATATCTTTGTTAGGTGCTATTATTTCCATTTTCAGATGAGAATACTAAGGCTTAAATGATGACTTCTTCGAATTGGCAGAGTTGGTGAAGGAGGTTGTGTTACCTTTTCTCTTTTAGCGATGTGATATCTGACCACTGTACAACAGAACCATTACCTCTCCTGTTTTGGACTAGATGTCTATTATTGTCATCTAAAATTCTGTTAGCATTTTGGGCAGCCATATCACACTGGCTTCTCCTGACTTTAAAGCACACAGTAAAACCCCTCTAGTTTTTCACGTGATTTCTGGTAAAACATAATGTAGCTAAAATGGCATTTTGAACTTAAGTGCAGGATTATGTTTATTTTTGTGATATTTCATATAAATTGTTTTCCATTGCTCCAGCCTAGCAAGAACCTTTGAGTCACGTGGAATTCAAAATATTAACTATTTCTCTCAGATTTATGTCATCTTAAAATTTAACAAGCATGACTTATTTTGTCTTCCAAGTAATTGCTAAAAGGATTGAACAATAAAGTATAGGTAATATTGATTAATTACCAATTTTAATTTGGAATGAAGCCTCTAGTGCTATGTCACAGGACTCTTTGGTTGTTCCGCAGCTTTATAACTGATATGGATGGAGGCTAAATTGATATATTGAAAATGCAAATCACTTCACAGATGGAGGATGTCTTCTCATTTGACCTCTTGTCTCACATTTCTAATATTGCAACATTTTGAGATGAAATGCCAAATTACTGGCCTAGAGTCAATGGTAACTATGATTCTGTAAAACTCCTGTATCATTTATCCTGGATAGAGTCAGGAAAATTGTAGCTCCTCAGTTAATGTTAAATGCCTGCAATGACAATAATAATAATAAGATAATCACAATGGTGACCGAGCCTTACAATCCATGAACATTTGGTAGTAAAGTCCACAACACGTACTCCCCTAGGGGCTTAATTTTCTTTTTTAGATTAGAACAGTGAAATTCTATAACTCAAATGTAAGCTATACAAAGACTTGACTAGAAATATTATCTAGGACTTTTGATTGCCAGTCCAAGGATGCTCAGGCAGGAGAGTGGTGGGTGGGTATTAGAGTCACAGTCATCTGCTGGTAGGAACCACAGTGAGGCTTTTAACCCCACATGCACCCATCACAGAGCTTTAATTTGGGTTTCATTCAAATAGCTTTAGAGGAGGATGAGAGATTTTTATGCATATTTGAATCAGTTATTATTATAATTGATTTAAACAAGATTGAGAAACAATCATTGTAAAGCTTAATTTCTCTAAAAAGACTCCTTTTAGGATTGGTTACAGCCACAGGGCAGACAGGCGTGTTGTTAGCGCCTCTTTGGGGAGGTATGGGGAGGGGACCATGTTGCTTTCCCCGAGAGGACCACTCTCAGCACCTTCTGTGAAATAGATGAAGGTGACCAGTCATCTTCTTCCCACGATGACGCGAGCACAGCTATTCCTGGGCTCTATTTACTTCTCCCGTCTCTGCTCCCTTGCCCCCATGCTTAGATCTTGCAGAAATGCTGCCACTACTTAGGTATTTCATAAAGATATTTTGCTTTCAAACTGTAATGAATAGGTTTCAAAGAAAGTGAATGAAAGCTATTCTTTTCTTCCCTTTTCTGTGAAGCGATTAGCCATGCAGTCTGGAAAACAGTTTCTATTTAAAAGTAAAAATATTTAGAGAGCAAACATCCTTCCTCTCTTTCCAACTGCACTCAGAAAACAGGACAACAGCAGCTTTCTCCCCTCCTGTTCAGTGCCATGGCCCACCCCTCCTCTCCCAGTGTCTCCCCGTGCCCCCCTTTCTCATGCCACTCCTTCCTAGTTACAAGAAAAGGTTATCAAGGTGATAATAAACAAGAAGATGTTCCAGCCTTGTTTTAAGCCTCAGCCACATTGCACTGCTTAAACGAGGTTAAACGCCTTTGTGAACCTGTGTTTTCTAACCCCTTGGCCATGCAGCCCTAAGCCAGGCTGATCCAGCCTCGCCTCGCCCCTCTCTGCAAGAGACTCGTGGGTACAGGATGATTGAGGTGGCCCCAGCCTCCCCAGCAGCTGCTGACTTGCACTTGGAAATTCAATCCTCTCAAGGTAATTCCTCAGCTTATAAAAAACTTCTGGCAATGAATTCTGAATTTGATGCCTCCCACTCCAGGCAGGATAATGGCAGGCTCGCTGACTTCCACAGACACTGAGCCTGGAATGGGAAGGGAGCGTCATAGTGGATGAAGCACTTTTAAAGGCAGGACTTTTGTGGCCTCATTAGGAGATTTCTAGCTATTTCTAGAACACCAGGCTCAATCTTCTCTCTTCTGAGGTCCTCTAGATCCCAAATGACTTAGGGTCTGTCTGGGCCACCCCTAGGCTGCAAGTGGTCAAGTCTTGTACATCAGAGAGAGCAAAACTGTGCTTTAGTCTTCTCTTGGGTGGAACTGCCTGAGTTGCTTAGAGTGACATCTTGGTGCTAAGTTTGGAGACCAAACTAATTGTGAAAAATATATGGAGTTACCATGTGATATCTTCCACTGCCTACAAACTGGTGGACACGGACATCATCTCAAAAGCAGATGGGCTACCAGGCTCAGAGAAATCCCTCGCCGTGTACAAAAGTTGCCTAGAGATTCTGAAATAACCATCTGCCTTTAAGATTCTTTGGATCATTATTCTCAAGTTGTAAGAATTTTCCCTTCTTTCTCTTCACCACCCCAAAGACTGTCCAGTACCCAAAGGCAGCAAATCCCTGTGGTGGTTGCAGATGCTGCTGTGACAGTCCTCAGCCTCCTCTTGGGGATGGCTTTGCTATGTGAGGTTTGAATGTCCTTATTGTCCCCTAAAGCTTCAGCTCAAAGTCTCAGGATGTGTTCTGGCAAGTGCAAAATCCAATAGTCATTGTACCCTTGATAATCTTTTATGCCCTGTAGAAGTATGTTTTTATTCATCCGTTTCTTCAGGAGGTAAGAAATAAAGCTGTTCCATTCTAGGCATAAATTAGCATTTATAACAATGCAGTGCAAAAAAATGTAATTTAAATAGAACTGATTAGAATTTTGATAGGGCACCAAGGAACTTCTAAACAAATGCTGATCAGGTAATGAGTGGAACAAGTCATTTATTTTAGTGGTTCAGTTATCTGTTCAGCGATTGGGTCACAGTTTCCCAAACATATACGGTGACTGTTCATTAATTATGCACTTCTCACTCAGTAATTGTCCAATTTAACTAAAAACTGTGAGCTTATAGGCAAAGCCACAGAGGACAGCAGAGGGAAAAGTAACAACCTAGATAAAAGTATATTTTCTTTTTGTAATAACATTTACTAATTCAAGGACTCGGCGAGAGGGAAGCTATTGTTAGACTTTGGCCTTGGTCTTGTATTTATACAACAGACTAAATTGCTCCCCATTTGTTAAGCAGGGACATTTAAGCTCCAGAGTGCCGAGCTTTGCAAATGAGGCTACACAAGTTGGCATTCAGCCTGTCTTCGTATGTATAGCCTCACCTTTGGATCAGTCTGCGACGTGACGAACGCTATTAGTTGAATCACATGTTTTTCTTCAGGTGCATCATCCTGGAAAATGTTCTGAATCAGTCTGAAAGGTTAATTTGCAGGATTTTTCTTCTTTGATAGGTTGGAGGTTTTTCTTTTATTAAGAAGAACGGAATGTTTCCTTGTTATTTCATGGTAGTCCAGCTCACATCTGGCACATTCTTGATGTGGTTGCTCCTCCACTGTATCATTAGTCAATGTTCTGTTTTACTTATTGATCATCTTTACTGGTAATGAAAAATCAGTTTATCAGCCCTGTTGTCTTGATATAATCTGGATGTTAGTAGGATGTCACTTTCTGGAATGCAGATGAGAAATTAAGCCTAGGAAAGGTAATAATTTAAACAGGTAATAATTTGCTCAGGATGAAACATTGTTTGTAAAGGAAGAATCACCAGTGTGTTATAGTACTAGTGTTGTCCACCTCACCCCGGATATTTTCAGGTGTTTCCTTGTATGAAGGACTTCCAGGCATGTAGCTCTACAACATGAGTCCTGCTTTGAATGAGCACCTACTACATTAGGCAGGTGAGAAGAAAGGGCTAATGTAGTCCCATGGTCTGGTGGGCTAATGCTTGGCACAGTGATTTGTGTGAGTGACACTTGTCTTTATTTATGTTGCTGCCTGAAAAGAGAACACCTTCTGTCCTCCTGTCCTTTGGGTAATGGCTGAATGCAAAGCAAGCATCTAAGGCAGTACCCAGTGGGGGCATCTAACACATTGCTCATCATTACTGAATTAATAAAGCTGGGGACTAGATAAGGCCCAAATGCAGGCAGTAGAGTGACAAGCGGGTGTATAGAATTTCCTTACTGTTGGAAAACAATAGCAAATATCTCCCAGAGAGACTCTTTGTTGCCCAAACTTACTGTACCAATGGAGAAGAAAAAATGAAAGTTTGTCATTGCTAGAAGAATTTACGGTGTTCTAGCTTCGTGTTTGTAAAATGTGACCATCATTTGAACACCTATGTCTTCTAACATGTGTCAATCCATTTTACAGCTGGGTGAACTAAGGCAAAGGGGTTGGGGGGGAAAGATTGCCATACTCACAAAATAATTCTGAGGCCCGGGAGAAATAAGGACCAACTGTCCACCTCAAAGCATGTTTAAACTGCCTTTGCCCATGCATATCCCTGTGCCTCTCTTTTAAATAAAGTAAAAAAGGAATGAGATATATTAGAGATTGCTGATATTATTTTCTACAGTGATGTTTTTGGTTTAATGAATTACGATATTTAGAAATAGGCTAAGAGAATTTATTACCTTAAGACAAACCAATGGCAAATGGATAAAATATTTGGTTTGGGGTAATTTATTTCCTCTGCCTGTGTTAACTCTTGAGCAATTAACTAGATTATTTCCCTAATGTGAACAATGACTATATTCATACTAAACAATTAATTGAACAATTGTTCCAGGGTAAGCTCTTACTCTATTATTTTTTCCTTCTCCTCATGTCACCTCCTTTTCCACACATGCCTGGCTCTCTCTCTAAGAGCAATTTCCACAGCATAATGTCTATGTGAAGATTGTAAGCTCTCAAAAAATCATAGCAAGGAACTATGGCTGCACATTTATTCTCAGCAGATCTCCACATATCTTTGGATTTTTTTATGTTGTGCTTACTTTACAATCACTGAGTTCCATGTTATAATGTCTCCATTATTTTGGTGGGCATATTAGAGCTGATTGTTTCTCTCAGCAGCCTTCAACCGCCCCCTGTGAGACCTCCACAGCTTACCTTATCATAATATTGGAAAGCAATTTCTCTTGACTGCTGTGAACCAACGCCGGAAATCCAAAATGCTGCTACAGTCATTAAGTGATTTCCAATTAGTTAATTGGTTTCACAGGCTGCTTCTCTCTAAACTGCACCTTAAATGAAAAGCAGAACCATCCATTTTTGAAAGAGAAAAAAATCCTGGGGCCTTTGGGTTTTAAAATCCTAAAGCACAGCATTCTTTGGAAGAAACTTCAGTAAAAACACCAGTCCTACAGAAGAGAAAATGTTATTACTATTACCCCAGAAAAAGAATGGAATCACTCTTCTGGCTTTCCCACATTGTCCAGGGTTTATTTTGCCCACTTTAACGTTAGATCAAAGGAAGACAGACAGATCATCACAGAACAGCACAGCACATGGAGACTTTCTTGATCAACACTAGTTCTTTTCTAGGGAAGCTTCCTGGGCCTCTGTGTTAGGTGCCCCAGGGCTATTTAAGCTTGGCTGCTCTGGGATGCTATATTAAACCTCACTGAGCAGTAGGGGAGAGTGCTTGAGAATGGTTCTGTAAGAAGCTGCTTTTTGGAATGGGAATGGGAGGTGATTATGTCTATGGACTGACAAAGGGAATGGATTGAAGGAAGCATGAGAAGTTGGTCTAGAATATTTCTTGTCAACACACGTGTTGTTAATGTTGATGGTGGGGCTATAAACACAAGTTGTGAACAATATTTGATTTACACAATGGGGCAAATAAAATAGGATAAACACCCAAGAGGGTAAATAGGATAATAACTGATTTACCCAGCAGGGTAAATGTTTAATCTGTTTTCCCTGATAGAGAAAACTTGGCTTTAATGGTAGATAAAATGCATACAAAAATAAATGCAAATTTTCCTCTCTATTAGGAAAAGATGGAATCCATCAAATCAGAAACTGCAGAGTGTAGTAGCCAGAAGCATGGACTCTGGAGCTGGACTATCTGGGTGGACATCCTGATAGTCACTTTCCAGTTGTGAGATTTTGGGCACGTTACTTGACCTCTCTGTGCTGCAGCCTCCTGGGAAGTGGAGGACAAGGATGATACCATCCTCACAGGGTTGTTATGAGGAGTAGACTGGTGGTTACGGAACTGGAGGTCATCATCCTAAGCAAATTAAAGCAGGAACAGAAAACCAAATACTGCATGTTCTCATTGATAAGTGGGAACTAAACATGGAGACGCATGGACATAAACATGGGAACAACAGGCACTGCGGGCTACTAGAGGGGAGGGGAGGAATGGAAGGGGGTGTGGGTTGAAAAACCACCTACTGGGTACTATTCTCACTACCTGGGTGCAATATACCCATGTAACAAACCCACACATGTACCCCCTGTATCTAAAATAAAAGCTGAAATAAAACAAATCCCTTAGAACCAGAGCTGATACATTCTTAAATAAACCAAATTTTATAATATGGCATGTTTTGAAAGATTCACCTTTTGATCTCTCCTTTGTAGAAAACCTCTCATTTTATGGTTAATTATCCATGAGAACCAGTTCTCCAAGGAGGGCAATAAATAAGACGTTGCCGGCCCCGTCAGTTGGTCAGTCCATCTGTCAGTCAGCTGTACTCCCTGCCATCAGCTCTTTAAGACAATTTCATTCCTCCAAACTCACCCAGTGCCTGATCTTTTTGTTAAAGAGTAATGCTTATGTATAGAAGTAGATTAAATCGGAAAGGTAGAGGAGGCAGTGATTGGAATATTGGGTCAGAAAAAGGCAATGAGCTTTATTGTGTGTGCTTGTGTGTGTGTGTGTGTGTGTGTGGAGAGAGAGAGAGGGAGACAGACACATAAACACACAGACACGACACAGAGACACACATATGCACACACAGCCGGTAGGAACAGAAAAATCTTCCATGTGAGCAGAGACCATGCATGAGAGAGTCAGTTCACTGGTGAGCAGGAAATCAGGGATGCGAGAAGGGTAAGGGAAGCAAAGAAGGGAACTGAGGACAGAAAGCCCCATCCCTGGCTCTGGTGCCTTCGTGTCAGCTTTAGAAGCAGTTGGTTCATCATTTCAGCAGCCTGGAGTCCTTTAGTAATGACTTTATGGATTAAAATTTAAAACCAAATTAAATGTGTTTACAAAACAGCACCCACGCTGAATTGATAACGAGCTGCCAAAGTTGGGCTTGTAATGATCTCAATCCAGAGATCTGACATGCTGCAGGTGCCGGCGATGGTCCGAGTGCTGTTCATGTGGGTAAAACTGCAGCCACCCTTTCTCCTGTGTCATTCCCCTCTCCCGCCACCCTCCGGCCCTGGCCCCGGCCCCTGGCCTAAGTGTAGCACTTTTAAGTGATATGCTGGTGGGCACGAGTAATGCATTTACTTATAGGCACATATTTGCTGGTCTTGAGAGTAGTAACTCTGTTAGAAATTTGTTAGCTTTTTTTGGTTTGTTTTTAAAATTCTTCTTTTTAGGTTTCCTTATGCAGCACATCCATTCTGGCTGAAACCATGTTTTGAGAATACTAAGTATAGGGAAATCTCGTAATTACATATGAGTTTTGATATTGTGTGCTTTGAAAGTGAAATGTTTTCAGGGATGATGGGTCCTCCTGCCTCCTTCCCCTGCAGCTCCTTCATTTCTAACCACCTTGTAATTTCAGAGAGGGAGAATCTTTCATTCCGGTTTTATGGAATAGAATGAAGTATTTTTCTACTCATATTTTGTTTTTAGAACAAGAACTGCTCTTTCAAGTTGTTAATCAGTATAAAGGAAAGGAGGCATCAAAGGGAATGCTGCTGTGTCCCTTCTAAAGGGAGCAATATGTTTTCTTGTAATGAAGTATATCGATAGATTTATTTCTATGGTCCATGAAGATAATTAGGACTCAATAAATGTTAAATCAATCAGCAAATAACCTTTTACTG
Organism: Nomascus leucogenys; assembly: GCF_006542625.1. NCBI lineage: Eukaryota > Metazoa > Chordata > Mammalia > Primates > Hylobatidae > Nomascus > Nomascus leucogenys. The sequence continues at coordinate 17,660,389 of NC_044387.1, forward strand.
CCCTCGAGGAACTTATGATCTACTGAAACAAGATGAATGGCAAGGATCTTTATCTTTTTAACATCCTTTTGCCCTCTATTTATGGGAAACAAACTCTCAAGAATTCCCATCCAGGGATCCTGAAGAGGTTTGGCCTGTTATCCACTTAAAATCATTTATAAGCCAATGAGAAGATGCTTTGGAGTTATTACCTGAGCAGCAATATTGCATGTGAAACGGCTCCCTTCAAAAAGAGTTAATTTCTAAAAACAACATCAGAACTAAAGAGTGTGTGGCTGGTGGTGATGGCCGAATGGTCTGCAGTGTGTCTGCAGGGTAAGGAGAGGGGAGGGGGTAATCTGGGATAAGACTTTGTCATCTGTTAATCTCAAGACGTAAAGCCACAATTCAATTACATGGGATTCCATGCCAATATTCCTCTTGTCAATGGCTTTTCTGTTTCAGAAGGCAGCAGAATCCCACTGTAGAGTCAATGTGTGTCTAAAGCCTGATTAACTGTATTGTGGTGCACATGGAATATTTAGTCTCTGGATATTATTTATGTTGAGACAGGAGCAGTCTTGGGGGACTGGAGATGCATTAAACCCCACACAATTAACAGATGATCTTTTCCTTCCAGAGAGGCTCTGTGTTGCTGTCTGGGCTCCAGTGGCCCTGGGTAAGCTCTTGGCTTCTTCCTGACCTGCAGTAAGCCTGCTCTTCCTGCTTACGATGCATTAGAAAGAAACAAAATGCACTTGTTTGAATTGCTATTGGGCATTAATCAGCTTCTGAGCTTTATGTCAGGGTCTGTGGTAGGAGAGGTTATCTTCTGTTTTCACTGGGGTTTGGGTGGCAGGAAACTTAAGACAAGATGGGCTAGAAGTTTAATCCTTGGATGCATTTAGTCTTGTGACTGTTAGTTGGCTCTCAAGTTTTTACGAAGTGCCTTAGTCAACAGTAGGGAGGGCGATGTCCTCAGTTAACATCTCATCTTTTCCCATCGCTCTGCCTCTTTTAACCTTGCCCCTTCGACCTGGAATGTGCTTCCTTCTCCCCTGAGATGCCCAATCTCAGCTCATTCTTCAAGAGACAACGAAAATGCCACGTTGGTCTTCCTTGGTGCCTTCCTTCATTAATTCTGCAACCACCCACCTCCCCACAAAAAAACCATACCCAGGAAGCATAATAGCATTAAAAAAGGCCGACTTTTTTGGACTAGATATGTCTGAGTTTACCTTCTAGACCTTACAGTTAGTAGATGTGGTCACCTGATAAGGCTACCTGTCCACTTTTAGCTTTGCTTTTCCTTAACTGTAAAATGGGGATGATACCACTAGGGTTTTTAGGAGAGTTAAATGATGTATTAGTCTGTTTTTATGCTGTTGATAAAGACATACCTGAGACTCATTTATAAAGAAAAAGAGGTTTAATGGATTCACAGTACCACATGGCTGGGAAAGCCTCACAATCATGGCAGACATGGCTGCATGTCTTACGTGGTGGCCAGAAAGAAAGAAAGAGAGCCAAGCAAAAGGGGAAACCCCTTATAAAACCATCAGATCTGGTGAGACTTATTCACTGCCATGAGAACAGTATGGGAGAAACTGCCCCCATGATTCACTTATCTCCCACTGGGTCCCTCCCATGACGCGTGGGAATTATGGGAGTAGAATTCAAGATGAGATTGGGTGGGGACACAGCCAAACCATATCGAATGATGTCACCAAGTACAGGGCCTGGCAGAGAATACTCTATAGATGTTATTCCTTCAGTTTTCCCTAGTTCATTCAGCTAACTGTAATTCTTAATCTTTTTGGGGTCATGGATCTGTTTGAGAATCTGATGAGAACTATGGTTTCTTCTCTCAGAAAAAATCATACATGTAAATACACTTAAAAATTTTTGGACTGGGTGTGGTGGCTCATGCCTGTAATCCCAGCACTTTGGGAGGCCGAGGTGGGCGGATCACAAGGTCGGGAGTTCGAGACCATCCTGCCTAGCATGGTGAAACCCCGTCTCTACTAAAAATACAAAAAAATTAGCCGGACGTGGTGGCGGGCACCTGTAGGCCCAGTTACTCGGGAGGCTGAGGCAAAAGAATAGCGTGAACCCAGGAGGCGGAGCTTGCAGTGAGCCAAGATCACGCCAGTGCACTCCAGCCTGGGCGACAGAGTGAGACTCCGTCTCAAAAAATAAATAAATAAATAAAATAAATAAATGTTCAGACAATTGTGGGAACTTCAGGGATCCCTAGATCCCTATAGTCCCAATAAGAATCCATTAGGGGTGGTTTTGATCCCTAAGGGGTTAACCACCCCCACTTCCTTCCAATAGCCAATTTATGCAAAGCACCCGAAAAGGGACCTGCCACTTTGGAGGGGCTGAACAAATACTAGTCAATCTACCAGTTTCTGAATTACAATTAGAACTCACCCCATGCCTGGAGAAAATCTAGCTCTAATTTTTCCTTATATTTAGTTTTGAGAAGCTGTCGTGTGCAAGTGACAGAAATACCTCTGAGCAGAGAGTCTAGTCCTTGACTGACATGTCTTCCAGCTGGCCTGCCATACCTTGTTTGAACAAATTTGGCCTTTTCAAAAAAATGTTCCCTTTCTTGTCGGACTCTACCCTGCAGTCCTGTGTGTGCTGCTACCCAGCCAGGATTCGTATTCTGCTGACATCTCTCTCTCCGCTCCCTGTATGGAATTTATAGCAATTATCCTTTGGTTGGTCCCAGTGTCTGTATTTTGGCAGGCCGCCTTGTCTTCCGTGTGATAACCGCTTTGCAGACAGTGCAGCCGAGGCTCTGCCAAAGCCTAATGTCACCTTTTGTCAGATGCTGTGTGGGTCCAAGGGTCACCGACACCTGCCCCTCCCCTCCTCATGTCTGCTGGTGCAGGTTCCCCTTGCACTATATTTAAAAGCACACAATGCTGTGTGGGGCTGGCTGTGATCCAGTTCATTTGAACAAAGTTAGCAGTGAACCTGGATAATTCAGGCACCTTGAAATGTTTTTTATGGCCCGCACTCCCTGGATTGGTTTGTCTGGCTGTGTACTGCAAGTAAATGAACTGGATAATCGCCGTATTTCTATTCCACTCTGTGCTGTGTAGCCTGCGCCTCTGGAAACAAAAGTTTTCTCTAAAACAAAGTCATTTCTCAAGAATAATTATGCCCCCTGGGGGTGAATATCTTTGTCAATATGTGCCAAAGTATGACTAAACAAATTGGCTCAAAAAGTAGGTTTTCCCCATTTGACTTTCATTTGATAGTTTCATCAAAGATCAGTGAGGACAACAAAAACCTCTAAAAACAAAAACCAAACCAAAGTTTTCTCCCCACTTCCCCTAAGTCCTTCTTATTGATATGCTCCAAGCCAACTGTATGTTTCAGGCTTTATTTTGTTATTCTATGGCTGCGTTTATTTTATTTTAATTAAAAATGTGAAATTTATATATATTTGGGGGTACAAGTGTAGATTTCTTACATGCGTATATTGCATAGTGGTGAAGTCTGGGCTTTTCGTGTACTCATTGCCTGAATAGTGAATACTGTGTTCATTACTCAAATAGATAAGATTTCAACCCTCACCCCCTTCTCACCCTCCCACCTTTTGTAGTCTCCAGTGTCTACTATTCCACTCTGTATACCCATTGCATATTCATTCTTGTAAGTGAGAACATACATTATTTTACTCTCTGTTTCTGAGTTATTACACTTAGGATAATGGCTTCCAGTTCCATCCATGCTGCTACAAAAGACATGATTTCAGTCTTTTTTATGGCTGAGTAATATTCCATGGTATATATGTTTTCTTTACCCAGTCCTCTGTTGATGGAGACTTAGGGTGATTCCGTCTTTGCTATTGTGAATAGTGCTGCAATAGACATACAAGTGCAGGTATCTTTTTGATGTAATGATTTCTTTCCCTTTGGATATATACCCAGTAGTGGATTACTGGATCAAATGGTAGTTCTATTTTTAGTTCTTTGAGAAATCTTCATAAGGTCTTTATGGCTGCACTTTAGGCATCTGCATCAGTGCGTTTAAAGATGCTGTGGAGCACTGCTTTTCAAACTTTAATGTGCATTCAGATGAACTGGTAATCTTTTTTTTCTTTTTTTTTTTGAGACGGAATCTCGCTCTGTCACCCAGGCTGGAGTGCAGTGGCGCGATCTCGGCTCACTGCAAGCTCCGCCTCCCAGGTTCACGCCATTCTCCTGCCTCAGCCTCTCCGAGTAGCTGGGACTACAGGCGCCCGCCACCACGCCCGGCTAATTTTTTTGTATTTTTAGTAGAGACGGGGTTTCACCATGGTCTCGATCTCCTGACCTCGTGATCCGCCCGCCTCGGCCTCCCAAAGTGCTGGGATTACAAGCGTGAGCCACCGCGCCTGGCCGAACTGGTAATCTTGTTAAAATGCAGATTCTGATTCTGTGGGTATGGGGTGGGACCTGAGAGCCTGCATTTCTAGCCAGCTCCCAGGTGACGCCGTTGTTGCTGGTTCATGGGCAAATCTTAGAGAAGTGAGACTATAGCTTTCTTCCGCAAGATACCTGCACACAGCCATCAAGCCTGTCCCAGCACATGCCAGCCTATGTGACCCCTTTAGGTTCTCTGCTTGGCCTGCTGTTTGTCATAACCCAATTCTGTTTTCTTACAGCAAATCTTAGTGAAAAGGCTCTGGTCTTGAGAGAAGAGCAATCAAATTTTAATGAAATCAAGGCAGGATATACCTAGACACAAGATACTATCCACAAAGACACCTCTTTACCTGCCAGCCCTCATTGGCTTCTCACTAGTTACCTAAACTTCTAAGTAAAAAATCGTTCATTACTCAAATTTAGAACAGCCTAGAAAAGTACAATGAATGTTAATTTTCAAAGTCCTGAGTATTGAGGTAGCAATTTTTGGAGCTTTAGTTCAAGACAAGAACATCTCTGCTCACATCTATTCATTCTTTTTGCCACTCCTATTAAATGTCATTCCTTTTTGTTTGTTCAATTTATGTTTCTTAGAAAACCACCTGAACTGTTTTCTGGAATGAATTGGGTGTATATTAGCAAATTATTTGTGTAAACATTTATTCTTTCAACAATGAGTGTCCACTATGTATAAAAAATTGTGGTAGTGACTTTGCTTCTAAGTTAATAAAGCAAACCATTAACCTCTGCGGGTTTTCATTTCACATCTGAATAATGAAGGGCTGGACTGGATGATCCTGAGCTGTCTGAGTCTGTGTCATTCTAAGAACTGGGAGAAGCTGAAGCAGTAACATTCTGCCTGTTTGTGGCTTTTTACTGTCCAACACAAAGGCTTTTCTTAGCTGCTTCTTTTTCACAGCGAAGCAGAGAAGGCACGCAGCTTTCTGTTTGCGTGTTTCATGGCCATGGGGCGATAAATGAGGAAGGAGTGCTTCCCTATGGTAACGTGGCGTTTTTTTTTCTTGAGTAGAAGAGTATTCCTGTTAAAAAAAATCCTACACAGTATTTCTATATGTAAAAGTGAGCCTATTCTGTGGGCCTTCCCTTGCCCCCCAAGGTGGTTCCAAAGACACCCCAGATCTCTGTGGAAGACAGATGGAAAACCACTGTCCTTAAGTAAGTTCTCTAAGAGCCAGACTCCAAACTGCTCCATGCTGTTTCTGTGTAAACAGTGCTGGGGGTGGGAAATCTAATTTAGGAAGCAAATGTTTCAGGGCGTGGAAATCTGAGTACGTCTAGGGACATGAGGAATGAGGAGTACAGAGGGGCCATTTCCTTTTGAGGACAGTAAGGGAAACAGGTAGGGCCTGGCACCTGTGCACAAAGCTGAACAGAGCAGGCCTTTAACACCTCACGGTTCTTCCCATGCAAGGGATGGATTTTATTTTCATAATGGAGAGGCTGACCTCTGGGCTGGGCTTGAAGCAAGAATGAGGGGTGGGGAGAGAGTAGGAGAGAGGGAGAAGGAGACAGAGAGAGAGAGGAGAGGAGAGGAGAGAGAGAGAGAGAAAAAGAGAGAGAGAGAGAGAGACAGAGAGAATGGGAGAAATGTACCCAGTCTTTACTCCCTGGGTCTGGTGGGCAGGAAATGAGGCAGAGCTGCTGGGAGCCTATGATGGATGGTGTGGAGGGGCCTCTCCTGTCCTTGTACTGCGTCCGTTCTGTTCACATTGGGTTGGCTTTGGGAGTCCCAATCTGCAAACTACAGGGGCTGGGTAAAGACTCTAAATCAAGTATTTCTGTCTTTACTGTCTCTGTTGTCTGTGAAATGCTTAAGCACTGAGTGAAAAGAGGAGTCCTAGTTTTTACTTAAGCCAGTGGAGCATAAGCCCTGTTATGGCCTTTAGGCAAATGGCTTTTTACTATATATATACACTTCCTCCCCCCCACACCCTTTTCTTACAGTATGACTAAAAGCGAAGTGTTCCTATTCTGCTGTTGTGAGGGCTGCTGTCTACTTGAGTTGCTTCTGTAGCAAGAACAGTCAGTGTCATTAATTTTTTCCCTGTACTGTGTGGGCTGGGAACATGAAACTGACTTGATTGATCACATTGCCACTTCAAAACAGGAGGCTTCAGAGGCAGGTGAGTGAGTGGGTTGGTGAAATACTTCAGAGAGTTAATGCATTTGTGTAGTTATCAGCAGTACCACCCTTTGGTAGATGGATGACAGTTTGGATCAGCTTGAGTGTGAGGGGCTGGGGTAAAAATCAAGATGGAAAGAGAGAAGTGAGGTGAAACTAAAGGGAGAAAATGACTCTGCCTCAGCCCCACTAAAGCTGTGATTATGACCTGGACAGTGGGTGTTCCCTTGAAAGGAGAGCATGGGCAGATTTGTGCATGACTGGAGGGTGAGCCAGGGTAGGGATGGAGCTGGAAATCATATCTTATAAGGAAGAGATCACAGAACAAGCCTCTTTAATGGCAAAAAAGAAATTTCTACTTTTGTGTGTGTCCTCTTTATTGTCATCAATTCTTGAAAGGCTGTTGCAGTGAAGAGATTTGGGATTCTGTGTGGCTTCCAAGGAAGAATTGGAGCCTATTTTGGCTCCATTGAAAGAGGACTGTTTAAACCGAAAGGGCAGCTTCTTTTTAGAGTGAACTTCTACTCATGCCACGGTTCAAGCCAGTGCTTTAAGGGAGATTCATGGACTGGGATGTATTTGGCCTGCACAACCTCTAGAGGCCTTTAGAAGACTGTCAAAGATTCCATGACATTTCATAAATGTCCTCCCCATCTCCCATAACAACTCAAGGACAATTTCTGGCCTTCCTGAAACTATATATCTTACCCAGGACAGAATCTAGTTTTCTGTGGAAGTGGAGTCTTAATACAATAGCCTGTTTTCCTTTTAAGAAATAAGAAAATTGGCCAGACATGGTGGCTGACGCCTGTAATGCCAGCACTTTGGGAGGCCAAGCTGGGCGGATCACCAGAGGTCAGGAGTTCGAGACCAGCCTGGCCAACATGGTGAAACCCCATCTCTACTAAAAATACAAAAATTAGCTGGGCATGGTGGCGTGAACTTGTAGTCCCAGCTACCTGGAAGGCTGAGGCAGAAGAATCGCTTGAACCCAAGAGGCGGAAGTTGCAGTGAACCAGGATTGTGCCACTGCACTCTAGCCTCCAGCCTCCAGCCTGGGCAACAGAAGAGAGAGAGACCCTGTCTCAAAACAAAACAAAAACAACCCCCCTCCCCCGAACACAAAACCCAAACAAACAAGAAATAAGAAAATTAAAAATCTTAGTTTTCATGTAGTTGTAGTATAGGAGAAAGAACAAAGAACTCAGAATCTAGAGTGAGGTCCTAGCTCAAACATTTATTTGCTGCGTGATATTGGGCAAAGCCTCAGTTTTTAAATTAATAAAATGGGCCTAATGTTATTACCCTTACAAGGCTGCTATAATCATTAATTGAGATAATATATGTGCCTGAGACAGGGCCTGGTACAGAGTAGTCACTCAATAAATGGAAGTTATCCTCTTTAATCTCCCAGACAATTAAAAATAATACAGCCAGGTAATGAAGCAGCTTAGGGACAAGGTTGGCTTATAAACATAGATCACCTCCATATTAGTTTTCTGGGTTTTTCGGTAAAAAATCACCATGAACTTGGTGGCTTAAAACAACACAAATGCATTCTCTCACAGCTCTGGAGAACAGAAGCCTGACAGAAGGTGTCAGTAGGGCTGCATTCCCTCCCAAGAGTTGGGGAGAAAAATCCCTTCTCACCTCTTCCAGCTTCTGGTGGCCCCAGGTGTTTCTCAGCATTTGGCTGCACAACTCCCATATCTGCTTCCATTTTCACATGGCCTTGTCCATGGTGTCTGTCTTCTCTTCTTTGTCTCTTATGAGAATACCTGTTATTGGCCGGGTGCAGTGGATCATGCCTGTAATCCCAGCACTTTGGGAGGCTGAGGCAGGTGGGTCATCTGAGGCCAGGAGTTTGAGACAGCCTGGCCAACATGGTGAAACCCTGTCTCTACTGAAAGTACAAAAATTAGCAGGACGTGGTGGCAGGCACCTGCAATCCCCGCTACTTGGGAGGCTGAGGAACAAGAATCACTTGAGCCTAGGGGGCGGAGGTTGCAGTGAGGCAAGATCGTGCCACGGCACTCCAGCCTGGGAGACAGAGCGAGACTCTGTCTCAAAAAAAAAAGGGAAGAAAATCTTGTCATTGAATTTAGGGCCCACCTGGTTAATCCAGGGTGGTCTCATCTCAAGATCTTTAACTTAATTATGTCTGCAAAGATAATTTTTCTAAATGAGTTTATGTTCACAGGTACCCAGGATTAGTACCTGGCCATGTTTTTTTTGGGATCACCATTCAACACACTATACCATCTGTGAAGGGAATCTAGTGACAAATTATTGTCCTGGAGATGCCCTTCAATAGTCTTTCACTGTGCAGACAGACGGTGCAATAGACTCTTTAGCTTGTCTAATTGGTGAGCTGGTGAAATAGAAAAGGTAGTATTTAGGTTGGGGCAAGATACAAGCTATTGGCCTCTTCTTGGTGAGATTTCCCCTTCACACTGTATTTGTACTGTCTTTCTCCTTTCACTGAGTGTCTGGCTGCCCCCTTCACATTCTTCCCAACCCATTTAGGTTGAGTTAGACATAAGAAAAACGTCCACTGGAAGATTTGGATGAGGAAAGGGGGTGAGGGTGAAATGGTCTTGTGGTTCTGCTTTATAACCTTAGCTACCTGTTTACTTGGGACAAAACTGGAAACAATAGTCTTTTAAATGATGGTTATCATTCCAAAGTTCTCCACTCCAACAGGCTACTTTGTATTGACTGTGATTCTCTATGGAATATAGTTTTTTAATTATTATTTATTATTTTTATTTTTAGACAGAGTGTCACTGTTGCTCAGGCTGAAGTGCAGTGGCACGATCTTGGCTTGCTGCAACCTCCGCCTTCCAGGTTCAAGCAATTCTCGTGCCTCAGCCTCCCAAGTAGCTGGGATTACAGATGTGCACCACCACTCCTGGATAATTTTTGTATTTTCAGTAGAGACGCGGTATCGCCATGTTGGCCAGCCTAGTCTCAGACTCCTGGCCTCAAGTGATCTGCCCCCCTCAGCATCCCAAAGTGCTGGGATTACAGGCATGAGCCACCATGCCTGGCCTGAGCCATCATGACTGGTGCAGGATGCAATATGGTCTTGAATTCAATTGCAAATGTAGCCAGAGGTCCCACTTGGAATTTAAGCTGTGTGCAACACTGGGGTTCAGACAAGTATGGACAAGGCTACTAAACTGGAGTGGCGGGGGACCAAGGGAGGGCTTCTGACAGCCCTTAGTGCTGCTTGGCATGAAGGCTCCAGGAGCATCCTAGGAGAAAATTCACCCCACTGGGAAGAAGGAGACAGCATGATCCTCTAACCCTAAAACTTCAGAGGGGAGATGGGATTCTGATGCATGGTGTCTCATTCTCAAATCTGCCTGTGGTCCATTCCTAGGTCTTAAGGAGAAAGTGAACTGGAAGTTAAAGCTGAAACAGTGGTTTGACTACCACTCTGTCAAGTACCGTGGCATAGTCAATGCAGTTTTTATATTGCTTTCCCAGAGACTAATGGAAAATCAGGTGGAACAAGAGAAGCCTGGGAATTACCGGGCTCAGCTCTGACAATGCCCAGCTGGATACCTCACTATCCACTGGGAGGTGGCAGCATTTGGCAGAAGTGGTTCTAGCCAGTGGAAATGACAGCTCTGCTCAGCAAGGGTGGCAGTACAAGTGGGGCAGGCAGTTTGCCACAGAAAAAACAGTGATGCCCAGCAGATACTACTGGGTAGCAGACCAGACTTCCCTGGGAGAAATTTCAACATTCATTTAACAAATATTTGCTGGTTACCCACCATATGCCAGGTAATAGCAATACAATGCCAGGGGGACACAAATGGTGGGCAAAACCCATCGTGCTCTCCACTTTGTGGAAGTGTTCAGATACTGGGGCTTGCATGAGCAGACAGAAACAAAGAGGAATAGAATTAAGCATTTTTTTAAAAAAACATAACCTCATCTCATTCCAGTCTAATGAGATTTGGAAAATGGGATGCCATGTATTATAAGCCTTGCAGCCATGCTCAAGCTTAGATTTTAGCCCCGAGGTTTGCAAAGAATTCTTCCACACCTAATTAATTTTAAAAATTAATTGACAAAATTATATGTTTATCATGTACAGCATATTGTTTTGAAATATGTATACATTGTGGTAGGGCTAAATCAAGCTAATTACCATATGCATTACTTCACATACTTATTTTTTGTAGTGAGAACACTTAAACTCTACGCTCAGCAATTTTCAAGAATGCAATAAATTGTTATTAACTCTACTCAACATCTAGTACCATAGATCTCTTGAACTTATTCCTCCTAGCTAACTGAAATTTTGCATCCTTTGACCAACATCTTCCCCAACCCCTGGTAACCACTATTCTATTCTGCTTCTACGAGTTTAACTCTTTTAGATTCCACGTATAAGTGAGATCATGTGGTATTTGTCTTTCTGTGGCTGGTTTAGTTCACTTACCATAATGTCCTCCAGGTTTATCCATATTGTCGCAAATAATATAATTTTCTTCTTTTTAAAGGCTGAATAGTATTGTGTATATATCCCATTGTGTATATATTGTGTATATATCCCTGGTTTTCTTTATCTGTTCATCTTGTTGATGGACACCTAGGTTGGTTCCATATCTTGGCTATTGTGAATAGTGCTGCAGTGAACTTGGGAGTGCAGGTTATCTCTTTGACATTCTGATTTCATTTCCTTTGGATACATACTCAGCAGTGAGATTGCTGCATTATATTGCAGTTCTATTTTTAATCTCACCTGAACACCTTTCTGCAGTCAGACGCTCTACCACCGAGCTATGTGTGCCCTCTCTCACCTGAACACCTTTCTAAGATAACAGGCCATAGGCTGCTCAGCCTTTTCACTTAGGGTGAATGCTGGTCATAGATCCAAGACCCAGAGGAGGGATGGATGGTGGGTAGAATGGAGGGATGAAGTAGCAGAGTGCCGCATGCCAGTCTGAGGGTAGTTCCGACTAGAATTTGGATCTTATTTTGTGGCTATGATTGCCTCAGAGCAGTGTTAGTGTGTGTATGTGTTTTCCTCCTGCTTCTTCTAGGCTTAAGCTAGTTATTCCATCATTCCCTGGAGTCCAGTGTTTGTCAAACTCCAATAATGTGTACACAAATGTACTGGAAATCTTGCTAAAATGCAGACACTGATTCGCTGTGTCTGTGGAGGGGCCTGAGAGTCTGCATTGCTAACAAGCTCCCAGGTGATGCTGAAGCAGCTGGTCTATGGACTACACTTGGAGTGGACAGGTTTTAGTCCATGAGAACACTGCCTGCAGAGAGCCTCTGGAGCCATTTCTAGTTTGATGATGACTTTGGAGCACTGCCTGCCTCTCTTTTTGCCAAGATTCAAGGAGAGTGTTTCCTTATCATTTTTTTCTAAAGCCTATTATTTATGAATACTATATATCTTTTTTCTCCAAAGATGAGGTCTACCTGCACTCCATAAAGCCCATATTTGGGCTTCTTATATCAATACATAACTTTTCTCAGAGTGGTGCTAACACTGCTGGTGGTGAAGCCCTAAGTACAAACCTGTTTTAGGAAAGAAATTCATCTTGTTAGAGGGAGCCGAGCTACTTACAAGGCAGATAACGTTCTGCAGCTTGCTGAATTGATGGAGAGAGGCACTGGGATTCAGACTCACCTATTTTTCATTCTTTGAATGAAGTCTATCTTCTGAATTACATGAGCCATGTGAAGCAGGGAAAGAGAGCAATGGTTCTGGAAACAAAAACAGAGTTCTTATCTTTTAATACAGAAGAGAATGCCTCAGGATATTATTATTTGTGATTTATGGGGTGCATAGCAATATGACCAGTGTCTCACCACAGCAGACACAGGACTCTGACCCTCTGCCTTTGATGAACTCTTGTAGCTTCCCAGGGGCAATTTTCCACCATAGAATAGCTGCTGCATCACAAAATTCTGGCTTAAAAAATCATACTGAATGAGTTACTAGGAAACTTGATTTCTATTTCCAGTTCTACCACTGACTTATTCTATGACTTTGTCCAAATTCTTTAGATCTTTTCACCTACTAGTAAGTTAGGTTAATCACACTTGCTATGAATATTTGCCTGTGAGATATCTTGAGATATGTTTATTAGCTAAATTTTCTCAAATATTTGTGAAAACTCAACTTTCTTCCTGAAGATATATCAGATTTCACTGACAAGATCAAACTATGTAAATGAATAAAATCAACTAAACAAACAAAACAATGAACAGGATCATAGAGGCTTTCGTAAGTCAGGAGTAGATGGCAAGGCCAATCTCCCTCCTTCCCTCACCCCCTCCTCCTTTCATTTCTTCCTTCCTAATTTTCTAAAACTTTATTTTGAAATAATTTTAGACTTATAGAAAAGTTGCAAAGATAGTACAAATAATTCTGGTATAACCTCTATCCAGATTGCCTAAATGTTAACATTTTGCTGGTATTCAGACATTCGTTTTCTCTTTCTTTCTCTTTGTGTGTGTGTATCCATACCTATCTCTCTGTATCTATATGTTTTTTCTGACCTAATTGAAAGTACGTAAAAGACAAGATAGATGCCCCTTTATGCCTAAATATTCACTGTTCTCTTATATAACCATAGTAAAGTCATATAAATCAATAAACTACATTGACAATAGTATTAAATCTATGTATTTATTCAAATTTTGTTAATTATCTTAATAATCTTTTTATAGCAAGAGAGGCTGGGCATGGTAGCTCACACCTGTAATCCCAGCACTTTGGGAGGCCAAGGCCGGCAGATCACTTGAGGTCAGGAGTTTGAGACCAGCCTGGGCGACGTGGTGAAACCCTGTCTCTACAAAAAATACAAAAATTAGCTGAGGGTGGCGGTGCTTGCCTATAGTCTCAGCTACCAGAGAGGCTGAGTGAGAGTATTGCTTGAGCCTGGAAGGTGGAGGTCGCAGCGAGCAGAGATCATGCCGCTGCACTACAGCCTGGGCAACAGAGTGAGACCGTGTCTCAAAAACAAACAAACAAAAAAACAAAACAAAAAAACTTTGTAGTAAGAGAAGAACATAATATTCTTTGGTTTAGGATCCAGCCCAGGCTCATGTGTTATATACAATTGTCCTGTTTCTGTGTCTGCTTAACCTGGAGCATTAACCCAGTTTTTCTCTTTTTCATAGAGAAGGTAAATTCTTGAGCTTAAGAGAGTCCATGAAAAGTTGAATGGATAAAAGTTACTTTATTTTAACAAACAACCATAAAAGGCAGATAGGAAGTCCCAAAGTTGAATTATGAGAATATTAAAGTTGTTTTTTAAAGTTATGAAAATAGGGCAATTACAATAAAAATTTAAAAAACATAGAAATGAATCACATAAAAATGAAAGTCCTCCCTCTAATCCCACTTTTACTCAACACTGTTAAAACTTTTTGTATTTTTTTCAGATCCTTTTCTGTGCTCATAAAGTACATAATTTATAACTTGTGCACTTTTTAAGCCAAAATGCAATTGGACTGTACATATTGTTCTATAACTTTCTTTTTAAAAAAAGTTACTTTGTCATTCGCATCTTTCCTTATCAATTTATGCAAGTATATGAGGGTCGACTTTTGTCATCTCTAGTGGGGAAGCCCTAACCTGAGCCCAAAGTCTTCCATTTTGCTTTTGGTAGTAGCTTTGACTTACTAATAAGTTTGGAAGTGGCCTTATTCACTGGGAGAGAACATTCCTTTTTCACACCTAGTTGTCCAAGTACACACAGAAAGTTTGGGGAGCAAACTCCCTCTTTGAATTATTGACACTTTCTGAACTTTTCTTTCATGGTACCCACAGATCCCTCCCTTAATTTATGGCCCCTTCATGGAGGACCTCATTAGCGTGACTGTAGCCTGGGAAGGCTTGATCACAACTTGGATAATATACTGTTGAGGTTGAACTATTTCAAAGGTAAAAACAAAGTATGAAAAAATGTTTAAAATAACACTCTCAACTCATTAAAATCTGTCTCTTTTGCATTGCAACTAGAGTACAAGACAACATGACTGGTGATTTTATATATATATAAAATACCCATATACACACAAGCACACATACATGCATTTTGTAAAGTTTCTGTGAGCACATATCTGGGAACCATCCCCATGGGTGTTAATTTCTAACTGTTTGGATACTCTTTTATCTGTATCCTAGATTAGAAGTGCAGCTGTTTTTCTCCAGTCTTAGACACACTTGCCTGATCTTGGAATGACTTTAGGGGGTTTCTTGCAACTGTTTTGCTGAGATCTTTAAGAAAATCAGTCTTAAAGATTGGTTTAGGCTATTTGTCCTTTGGTTCTTGACTGGATATTTTCTGGACCTCTCTGACCTTTGACTTTATTTATCCTTTGCTTAGCCTGACCTTTTGGTGCCTTTAAACCCAAGAGTGCAACGAGGCAGTGATGATCCAAAGTTATTTATGAGCTTGATTGCTGTATTAGTGGTTTTCCCATTTTGCTTCTCTCCTGCAGCCTTTAGCCCTGAAAGCATTTTGGAACAGGGTCTGTTTTCCTATAACTGCCTTCTTGCACTTGTTGGGCAAAATCAGAGCGGTGATTGAGTCCTCAACACCCTTATGGCACTGCAGAGTAATAACATTTATCACAATTCTTGTTTACGCCCTTTAGAGAATGACATTTCACAGTGTAATTTTGCTTCACAGATTTTTCCCTTGTGAGTTTTAACTTTCAGGGCAGAATTCTCTCTTATGGCTTCACCTTTTTCCTATTTTGTGTATCTGTGAGAAGTTGCACAAATAAGGCTCCTCTCAGCATAGCAAATGGAATCAGGTCACGCTCCCAAGTGATCTTCACCTCCAGATTCCTGATTGTTTCTTCCTTATTTGTCGTGAGCAGGCCCAAATTGCCTCACCTCTAGCTGCCCTTTCCACTTTATGAAACCAGCAACTAACAGCAACGCAGGTCTAAAAATTCCCGGATGACCTGAATTTTGCTCCTTTTATTATCCCTTAAGAAATGTCTCAGTAATTGAAATCTAGAGTAGCAGAGTTTTGTGATCTTGTCGTTTAGCATTTTACTTATATTTGGTTTATGTATATTGTGCCTTTAAACCCAAGAGTGGTCAAAGTGTGCCTGAGGGACCTGGAGGACTGAAACCAAGAATATCGTCATTTATTCAAAGGCGAGAAGTTAAACAAGGGTTTTAGCACCCCCACTTATTCGGGAGTTAAGAGGAAAAGGAGGAGGAGAATGCTGGAGAATTTTAGTAGGTAGCAGCAGGAAGAGGCGAGACATCTATGCAGAGATTTATACTGCATGCTACATTTTATTTATTTATGGGGACATGGGTATTTGTTTTTTTCCCTCTACAGTAATTTATCAGTGAGTTCATCGTGATTTAGTAGTGCACAGAGGACACCCACTGCTAATTCCCCTTTATTTCATATATTTCTTTTACCTTAACTCATAAAGCTTCAGCATTGCTACTTCCTTTATCATCCATCTGTATTTCATTGCAAGTCCAACTCTTTTTGATCTATAGCACAAGCCCTCATTTTCCCACCTCTTTGTCCTCTCTTCACAGATTGCATTCCTCAGTATTGACGTTTCAGTCATTTGATTTATCCTAACAGGTTCCCTGGTGCCAACCAGATCATAATTCCCTTTCTGGTAGCATCACTTCAAGACCTTCCTGGTTATTTCCCTTGGCTCCTAGTATTTGTGGATCAGCACCTAAGAGATTTACTGATGATTTGTCCCTCTTTTAGCTTTCTGTTTGCTTAGATCCAAATCACAGGTGGTAACTTGGGAGGCCCGAGGATATCTAGAATTGTGTAAAATGTGAGCTTTGTTCTGCTTGGTAGGGAGTGCTGGAATGTTCTATCTCAAGCATTTTCACAGAAGGGACAACTCTGGAATTGCTTCAAACCGAAGGATCTGCCCATGAGCATTCTGCTAGTCTTTGTAAATCAAATGCCATCTACCAAATTTCCCTGAGAGCTTCTGGATGGGGAAGAACTGGATTATCAGTTTTCAAAGTGGATTATCTTTTAAAAAGAGGAAAACACCTGTAAGAAACTCATATTAATTTTGGTCAGAAAAGAGTAAAATACTCCTTTTTTGTGCTATTTATTATTATTTTTTTTTTTTATTTTTTTTTTATTTTTATTTATTTTTTTTATTAATTTTTTTTTGCACACAAAAACAATAAACATTTTCTAAAAATACATACAAACAAAAAGATGCGTATCAAACATATTAGGAAGGTTACACATGGGAAGTCGGGGAATAGAAATGGGGGGTGGGAGTTAAAATAAGGTAGAGAGGGACTTTATGTGGATCAGTGATAATAACTCAATCCTCTATTTGACAAAGAAGAGGGAGAAGGAAGAGGAAGAAAAAGAAAGTGGGATAAAGGATCAGAAAGGGAGGAAAATAAAAAAAATTAGAGTATGACTCCAGGGTAGACCTGTTTTGTTGTCACTGAGTTGGTTGGTTGGTTTGTCTGTTGTATTTTTCATGTTTCGCCAAGTTGGCCAGACTGGTCTCGAACTCCTGGCCCGAAGTGATCAACCCGCCTCGCCCCCCAGAGTGCCGGGACCACAGGCATGAGCCACCACGTCCAGCCCCCACATTGCTTCTGGCCTCCATTGTAGACCTCCCAGACGGAGCGGCCGGGCAGAGGCACTCCTCACTTCTTCCCAGACACGGGGCGGCCGGGCAGAGGCGCTCCTCACTTCCCAGACGGGACGGCCAGGCAGAGACGCTCCTCAATTCTTCCCAGACGATAGGTGGCCGGGCAGAGGCGCCCCTCACTTCCCAGACAATGGGTGGCTGGGCAGAGGCGCTCCTCACTTCCTAGACGATGGGTGGCCGGGCAGAGGTGCTCCTCACTTCCCAGACGAGGCGGCCGGGCCGAGGCGCTCCTCACTTCCCAGACGGGGCGGCCGGGCAGAGGCGCTCCTCACTTCTTCCCGGACGGGGCGGCCAGGCAGAGGCGCTCCTCACTTCTTCCCAGACGGGGCGGCCGGGCAGAGGCGCTCCTCACTTCCCAGACGGGGTGGCCGGGCAGAGGCGCTCCTCACTTCCCAGACGGTGGGTGGCCGGGCAGAGGCGCTCCTCACTTCCCAGACGGTGGGTGGGGGGGGCGGGGGGGTGGCCGGGCAGAGGCGCTCCTCACTTCCCAGACGGTGGGTGGCCGGGCAGAGGCGCTCCTCACTTCCCAGACGGTGGGTGGCCGGGCAGAGGCGCTCCTCACTTCCCAGACGGTGGGTGGCCGGGCAGAGGCGCTCCTCACTTCCCAGACGGTGGGTGGCCGGGCAGAGGCGCTCCTCACTTCCCAGACGGTGGGTGGCCGGGCAGAGGCGCTCCTCACTTCCCAGACGGTGGGTGGCCGGGCAGAGGCGCTCCTCACTTCCCAGACGGGACGGCCGGGCAGAGGCGCTCCTCACTTCCCAGACGGGGCAGCCGGGCAGAGGCGCTCCTCACTTCCCAGACGGGTCGGCCGGGCAGAGGTGCTCCTCACTTCCCAGATGCGGCGGCCGGGCAGAGGCGCTCCTCATCTCCCAGACGATGGGTGGCCGGGCAGAGGTTCTCCTCACCTCCCAGACGGGGCAGCCGGGCAGAGGCGCTCCTCACTTCTTCCCGGACGGGGCGGCCGGGCAGAGGCGCTCCTCACTTCTTCCCGGACGGGGCGGCCGGGCGGAGGCGCTCCTCACTTCTTCCCGGACGGGGCGGCCGGGCGGAGGCGCTCCTCACTTCCCAGACGGGGCGGCCGGGCAGAGGTGCTCTCACTTCCCAGACGGGGCGGCCGGGCAGAGGCGCTCCTCACTTCCCAGATGGTGGGTGGCCGGGCAGAGGCGCTCCTCACTTCCCTGACGGGGCGGCCGGGCAGAGGCGCTCCTCACTTCCCAGACGGTGGGTGGCCGGGCAGAGGCGCTCCTCACTTCCCAGACGGGGTGGCCGGGCAGAGGCGCTCCTCACTTCCCAGACGCGGTGGCCGGGCAGAGGCTCTCCTCACTTCCCAGACGGTGGGTGGCCGGGCAGAGGCGCTCCTCACTTCCCAGACGGTGGGTGGCCGGGCAGAGGCGCTCCTCACTTCCCAGACAGGACGGCCGGGCAGAGGCGCTCCTCACTTCCCAGACGGGCGGCCGGGCAGAGGCGCTCCTCACTTCCCAGACGGGGCGGCCGGGCAGAGGCGCTCCTCACTTCCCAGACGCGGCGGCCGGGCAGAGGCGCTCCTCATCTCCCAGACGATGGGTGGCCGGGCAGAGGTTCTCCTCACCTCCCAGACGGGGCGGCCGGGCAGAGGTACCCCTCACCTCTTCCCAGACGGGGCGGCCGGGCAGAGGCACTCCTCACTTCCCAGACGGTGGGTGGCCGGGCAGAGGCGCTCCTCACTTCCCAGACAGGACGGCCGGGCAGAGGTGCTCCTCACTTCCCAGACAGGGCGGCCGGGCAGAGGCGCTCCTCACTTCCCAGACGGGGCGGCCGGGCAGAGGCCCTCCTCACTTCCCAGACGCGGCAGCCGGGCAGAGGCGCTCCTCATCTCCCAGACGATGGGTGGCCGGGCAGAGGTTCTCCTCACCTCCCAGACGGGGCAGCCGGGCAGAGGCGCTCCTCACTTCTTCCCGGACGGGGCGGCCGGGCGGAGGCGCTCCTCACTTCTTCCCGGACGGGCGGCCGGGCGGAGGCGCTCCTCACTTCTTCCCGGACGGGGCGGCCGGGCGGAGGCGCTCCTCACTTCCCAGACGGGGCGGCCGGGCGGAGGCGCTCCTCACTTCCCAGATGGGGCGGCCGGGCAGAGGTACCCCTCACCTCTTCCCAGATGGGGCGGCCGGGCAGAGGCGCTCCTCACTTCTTCCCGGACGGGGCGGCCGGGCAGAGGCGCTCCTCACTTCTTCCCGGATGGGGCGGCCGGGCAGAGGCGCTCCTCAGTTCTTCCCGGACGCGGCGGCCGGGCAGAGGCGCTCCCCACGTCCCAGACGGGGCGGTGGCCTGGCAGGGGCTCGGGAGGCTGAGGCGGGCAGAGCAGTAGGCGTCAGGAGCTGGCGAGCAGCGTGGCCAACATGGCGACCGCGGGCCTGCAGCCGAACGAGAAAAAGCAGGCGGCGGTGGCGTGCGGCGGCAGTCTCGGAGTCTGCGGCGCGGGCAGCAGCGAGCTGAGGAGATTGCAGCCTGGGCCACAGAGAGGAAAGGAAAGGAAAGGAAAGGAAAAAGGAAAGGAAAGGAAAAAGGAAAGGAAAGGAAAAAGGAAAGGAAAGGAAAAAGGAAAGGAAAGGAAAAAGGAAAGGAAAGGAAAGGAAAGGAGTATTTATTATTATTTTTTTACCACTACTATATTTGTGGTGTCTGACCACACACACATACATAGACAGATATATACATATATAATAGACAGACATAGGAGAGAGAAAGAGAAAAATATTTCTCTGTTTTGAATTCTCATGATGTTGACATTAAAATACTGAATGCTACATTATGACGGGACCTTCAGTTGTCCTGATTTGCATTAGTGACATCTATTTCACATCTATTTCTCATGTCAGACAAGAGAAAACTGCATAGATTTTTCTCTCCTAGTTCCATTACCTTTCCTTAATCAGTTCCTGTGATTCTATGTGCAGAGAGGTTTTGAAACTTATGTATGATATATTGGGGATTGGCTGTATCAGGTAAAGTAGCACGCTTGCATTGTTTTTAAATTGAGTGTAATCTAGGAACTTATCCATTGTTTAAAATTACACTATATTGCCATGAAGGATGCTCATAACTCCATTCTGCTTTACTCTGTAAGGCGTGTGGGGCTGAGGTCTTTCAGGGATGTACTATGCTTACTGCCTGGGCTGTTAATTGATCCTGGCTCACCTCATGATGGAGGATAAAAATTTTTCTAACTGTGGATAAGAAATGCCGACCAAGAAGCTGTTTTTTGGCTTTTTTCATTGCCAAGGAAATAATGAAGATAAGAATACTGTGGTGTCTTGTCTTTACCACCTTTCCTTCATCTACAAAATAAGAGTTTAATGAGTCTCCTAGTCCTAAAATCAAATTTGAAATGGACTTCTTTTGCAGCTGGAGGGATTTGGTTAGCTATGAGGAAGAATTTCCTGACTCCGAGGATGTCAAATTGCATGAATGGTTGTATAGCCACATTCTCAACAGACCCATAAAAGTTTTTTTTTTTTTTAATCTCTTCCAGATACCTGAAGGCAGAGGGCGACCCTTTGACGTCTCAGGGCCATATATCGGTTCCCTAACAGTGAAGCCCACAACAGGTAATACTAGTTTGCAATTTCTGATAATGACACATGCATTTCTGCCTAATTTTAATGATCCAGTAATTAAAAATTTTCCTAAAATTTTATGAAATGAATCCAAACTTACAGGTAGGATGACTACGTAAATAATAGCAAAGCAGTGACCAAAAATGCTGAGAGGAAAAAAAGCATGGGGAACAAAACCTAACAAAGAATATTTGTTTATTATCAGAGATAAATAATATAAAATCAAATTAACTTACTTGTTTTTGAAATTCATTTTTGAAAAAGAACAAAAATTACACACACAAAAAAGAAGCAGTAGAATTAAAACCTCATTTTTGAATGAGAATCACCATGGCGTCTCTCTTTGAGGGCTCAAAAGGAAAAAAATAGTATTAATATTATTTTTCAAGATATTAGAGGATGAAGTCACTAGGAGAATATAATCCGTATGCCCAAAATGTCTATATTGCTTATCAAGTTTGAAAATAACACATGTATGCTTATTGGGGGGAATTGCCAAAAAGGAGAGTGCAACAGAGGAATCAACATTTTTCACTGATCTCCAACATTTAGAATGATTTTACTAGGTTTAACCAATCCTTACCAATTGAATTTATGTAATACCGTGAAGAATATAGTAATCCCCTTATAATAGTATGTACTATCTGAAATTGGGAATATGCTGTAGGCATTGACTGAAAATGCATGGGAAGCATGGAAGACAACACTTAAAACAGATTCCTTACTACATAGCCATAAAAAAGAATGAAATCATGTCCTTTTCAGCAATGAGGATGCAGCTGGAGGCCATTATCCTAAACGAATCAGCACAGGAACAGAAAACCAAATAGCGCATGTTCTCACTCAGAAGCGGGAGCTCAACATTGGGTGCTCATGGACATAAAAATGGCAACAATAGACACTGGGGACTAATGGATGGGGGAGGCAGAGAGGGTGCAAGGGTTGAAAAACTAGCTGTTGGGTACTATGCTTACTCCCTGGGCAACTGGATCATTTGTATCCCAAACCTCAGCATCACATGCTATACCCATGTAACAAACCTGCACATATACTCCCAGAATCTAAAATAAAAATGACATAAAAAACAAAAACAAAAAATAAAACAGATCCCTAAGTATTGAGCTATGGCTTCCCCTCAAAACAGCTTCTCACAGATTTTTTTTTTTTTAAAGCTGAGAAAGAAGTACTGATTTACGATTTATATAAGGGGCGTAATTTATCTGCAACTGATTAAAATGATCAAGTGTGTAGTGACAGGTCTTTATATTCCAGGTAATGCTTCCTTTGTGTTTTTCAAGCAAGAATTTCTGACATGACATGGGAAAAGCTGAAGAAGTCAGTCTTTGGGGTGTGTTTTCATCTAGGAGGTGGCTTGAGATGGATTAATGGCAAATCACAATAAATTATTTATCAGATAATAACTGTGATAATTGTTCTTATTTATCATCAGTATAACTTGCCTTGTTCTCCTGTCATGCTTTCAATCAAACCTTCCCCAAAGATTTGCTGGTTAAAATATACAGCCAAAAGGTCGTTCCAACAATTTTTACTCATAATGGCATACTGATTATCTCCTAATTGAAAAATGTAAACTAGGGGCTCTGTAAGTAATGTGAGTGACCCTTGCATTTCTAACACAATAAGGAGAGTCACTCTGTACCTCATTCATCCTGTCATGGGAAACAGTACAATTCTCAGTAATTTTAATGTTCTCCTGAATTAATTGGAAGTAACTTTTTTGTTTTCCATGGAGAAGGAAAAAAAAAAAAACTCCACATTCCCAAATTTGCTGAAAAAGTAGAGATGTAAAATACCACTCACTATCTACTGCCCCGCTGGCAGCTAATCCATTGAAGCTTAATTGTAATTATCACCAGGTCTGGGCCTGGAGAGGAATACCGATTACCGTTACGTGTATTTCCATGGGCAAGACTGTGTATTGAGCCTGTTGCAAAGTTTCAAGCAAATTTATTTCTACCGGCAGCTGTAACGGATCATTGGTCATGGACTATTTCTGGACTCGGTGCAATGGGAGAAAATAATTCCAACTTATTTGTGCAGAATTCCTTAAAAGATTGCCAATGTTGCTAAAGTAGATGGGTAGATACCTAGAAACCCCCTGCTTTTGTGTTGGGGTACCTGTGATCCAGATGTCCTGGGGTTATTTTCTCACTGTTTACCTCTCCACCCAGAAATCCATACTCAGCTAGACAGCCATGTGTTTCCCAAACTTTTAAAATGGGAACAGTGGTTCCCATGAAAATCAAAGTTTTTATTTTTTGAGACAGAATCACTCAGGCTGGAGTGCAGTGGCGCAATCTCAGCTCACTGCAACCTTTGCCTCCCAGGCTCAAGCGAGCCTCCCACCTCAGCCTCCCGAGTAGGTGGGCGCCCACAACCACATCCAGCTAATTTGTGTGTGTGGTTTTTTTTTTTTGTTTTTTTTTTTGTATTTTTAGTAGAGTCAGGGTCTTACCATGTTGCCCAGGTTGGCCTCGAACTCCTGAGCTCAAGCGATTGGCCCACCTTGGCCTCCCAAAGTGCTGGGATTACAGGTGTGAGCCACCACACCAGCCGTCTGTATGCTTCTCCCTCCCACTCTCCCACTCGTCATCTTTCCCTTCCACCCTTCCTCCCTCCCTCGCTCCTCCATTTTTTCCCCTCTCACCTGTTTTTGATATCCCTCAAGGTTATAGCTCAGATTGGACCCTCTGCTAATGCTTCATTTCTCACTGATGGGCATCCTATCATCTGGCTCACAGTTTCTTTTTTTCTTTCCTTTTTTTTTTTTTTTTTTGAGACGGAGTCTCGCTCTGTTACCCAGGCTGGAGTGCAGTGGCGCAATCTCGGCTCACTGCAAGCTCCGCCTCCCGGGTTCACGCCATTCTCCTGCCTCAGCCTCCCGAGTAGCTGGGACTACAGGCGCCCACCACCATGCCCGGCTATTTTGTATTTTTAGTAGAGACGGGGTTTCACCATGTTAGCCAGGATGGTCTACATCTCCTGACCTCGTGATCCGCCCGCCTCGGCCTCCTAAAGAGCTGGGATTACAGGCTTGAGCCACCGTGCCTGGCCTCATAGTTTCCTTTGAGCATGTTGCTTCCATGTGGTCTATGAACCACTACTTGGCACTTCTCTTGCCTAAGCTGCCCTTTCCCTTCCAGGTAAGACTGCTTATCCTGTGTGATCTGGGAATTTCTCACACATCTGGGTTGGATCACCCTCTTTCCAAAGTTGCCTAGCACCCTTCACAGCTCTGCTCCACAGGGCTCCTACTGCTGACCTAGGGTTTGCTCTTCTAGGCCAGCTTGCTCTGCATGGGTTACCTTGATTCCAGGCTCCTTTGCCTTGTAGCATGTTTTCATGTCTCTGCACAGGTCTTTTCAGACCTTTTGTATTGTTTCCCTTCCCCCAACCTTGCCTTTATCCTTGGACTCTATTCAATTTCCTTCCATTTAATGTTCCACAGGGGAGAGCTGGATTTGGTTCTACTACCTCAACTCAGTGTAAGAGCCTTGATCCTTTTGCTTTACCACATAGTGGAGTTTAGACAGTGTCAGTGTCAACCTTTATAGCGGAGGTCACTTTCTTACTCTCAGTAGCCTGGTCAATGGGCCTATTTTTCAAAAGATCTTGGTAGTTATCTCTGTGATTTTATCAGTTCATTGAGAAGTTGGCTAGCCCCATCTAGGAAATAGAGGTTTTTGGTGAACTGGGTAGTGGTCATATATTCTTGAGGAACGCCATGTAGATCATTCCTTGAATGCTCTTTTGGCCTTGGTATCGATTGAGGTTCAGTGACTCTAATCTTGTGTACAAGGCAAGGAGTATCTCTGGTGATCAAATGTTTTGAATCCCAAATCAGGACACATGGATGAACAACAAGACAGAATATTTGAATTCTTGAAAAATCTAGGATGTTGTATTAGTTATCTATTGCTGTGTAACAAATTACCTCGAAACCTAGTGGCTTAACACGACAGACATTTTTTATCTCACACAGTTTTTGTGGGTCGTGAATTTGGGAGCAGTTGTAGGTGGTATGGGCTCTGGGTTGTTCACAGGGTTGCAGTCAAAATGTTGGCTGGGGCTGCCATTTTCTAAAGACTTGACTTACTGCTTCCAAGAAGACTCGCTGACACGGTGTAGGCAGAAGGACTCTGCTCATCACCACATAGATCTCTCCATTGGGCTGCTTGAGTGTTCTCACAGCAGGGTAGCTGGCTTTCCCCAGAGCCAGAGATTCAAAACAGCAAGGTAGGAGCTGTAATGTATTTTATGACCTAGCTTTGACAGTCACACTGATTACATAAGCCAGCCCTATTTATTGTGGGAGGCAACTCCCATAGGGCAGGAATGCCAGGAGGATGGGATCATTGGGAACCATCTAGGGGACTGGCTACCACAAATGTGTAGACTCATTTATTGTGCCTCACCCTACCCTCTTATCTTTCTAACTGTGTGCTTAGAAGGTGGTGGAGAGTATTGTGCCTCGCTCAGCTCAGCTGGAAGAGACACCAGGGCATGTTATATCTTTGTAGCACTCAAATCAGGAGACAAAGTGCTCCCAACGGCTATCACAGTTAAAACAAACACAGTTAAATTCATTTTCTCTTTTGTTCTTTATTCCACCGAACTTTCCCGATATGTATTTCCCAGTGTACTAGTCCCATGAAGTGCTCTACCAAACTTTTTTTTTTGTAATCAAACGCTGAGGTTCACAATTTCCGTGGCTTGATTGATGGTTCTGACTATCCTTGCAATAGAGATCCTTGTTTCACTTTGTTTAACCCAGCATTTTTCAAATTTATTTGTCTGCTATCTTTTAAAATTTTGTCATACCTAATAACATCCTCTAAGCAAATTGTTCTTTAAAACATACATTCTGAAACACTGATTTAGATATCCATAACCAATATTATTCCGGAACAGGTTAAGGTGGTTGTAATATTAAAAGTAGCCCATTGAACCTATCTGGAATCACAGAGTTGAGTGTGCCCACTAGACTGAAGTCCTTGATGGGCAATCTTATAACCTCAATAACTAACTCAGTACATAAACTGTGTGTTTGCTGGGGAACCCTCAGTTGACCATGCTCTTTACTATGCTCCTAATAGCATGCACTTTGGTGTTTCCCTACCCCTGTATGAAATCTCTATTGAAAACTGCTCCTCCAAGTCTTTCAAAGAGCGTTAACCTTCTTTCCCCGGGAGGAGGAAATTTTCTCCACCTACATATAAACTCCAAGAAGCATTGCACTGCTGAGATTAAGCATCTCTTAGGTGGTGTATTTTATGGCTGAATTGTTTGTCTTGGTATGTAAGCCTCTGGGGCATAACCATTTCTTCTTATGAGTCTGGTACAGCACTCAGCACACTGTCAGCACTCAACCCAAAATAAATCATCATAATAATAGTCATAAACATAAATCAAGGGAGCACAATTCAACTTATTTATGGCCTTATAGGAGAAACACAATAGAAAAAGTGCAGTTATTTTCCATCATATTATCCTATATCATTTCCAAGCAAAATGTCATATTGTCCACTAGTGTGTAACCAGGTAACGAAGGATTTTGGCATAACCTGCAAATTCCACAAGGCCACAATTAAATGATGTGAGGCTAGAAGCTCATGTTTCCTAAGATTCTATAATTAAAATCTGAATTTCTAGGGCTTATTAAGATAATATTTAACATATAATTATCTTGACATTTTTAAAAGGAAAAGTGTTTAGGACAAATTATGTAGTAATATTTAATCACAAAAATCTACTAGTTCTGCTCATTTCTTCAAGGTCTGCTCTGTGATTTTCAAGGTGAAAGTTTAATGCTTAATAAAGATTTTAATCTAATGTTTAATCTAATGAATAATAGTTGATTAGTTAGTGGGTTATCCCACCCATATAACATACTTTTATGTGCAGAGTGCTTTTATCACTTTGAGATTGGGGCCACTTTGAAATTTGGGTTTGTTATTCCATATGACTATCAAACTGTAGTGGCCACATTTTCCTGTTTTTTTTTTTTTTTTTTTTTAACTTGAGGAATTTGGAGAACACACCCACACCCACACTGCCCCCCACCATATATGTGAAAATAACAATCCCGAATATATCTACCACCCATAAAAAAACCACTTGAACATTTTTATAACTTGTTTTTCAGGCTTTTTCCTGGATATATACTTTAAAAACACATAACATATATTTTTCTTTTTTGAAAAAATTAAAACATTTTGGATAGAGTGGAAATTCTCTTCAACTACCATCTAAATCTTGTCCTCCCTCCACCCCCTTCTTAGTGGTACTCACAATCATGAGTTTGTTTATATTTTTCTGGATGATTGTTTCTGCACTAGCAAAAATGTGTTTGCATCTTAATAAAATGTATAGTATTGTACTGTAATATGAAAAGCATTATTTTTACATATTTTATGTATTTTATGCAAATAACTTTAAAAACAAAACAATCTATGATGACATACAGGCACAGATAACACACGTTCATTCCTTTTACCTACTATATAATATCCTATCTGTTGAATATAAAACATCTTATTTAATAATTCCACTATTAACTATTACAAACAACTTCAAAATAAACATCTTTGCATGTGCTAGAGCTTTTTAAATAAAAGATATCTAGAAGGATGAAAGACAGGTTATAGGTATAAACATTTTTTATTTTAACAGGCAGTGCAAAATGAATGTTCTAATTTACACAGCTACTACTGATGAATAGGTTCCTCTCTCTCTAAAACCTTGTCAGTGCGTGGTATTTTCAAATGATAACAGATCTTTCTATCTGGTACAAAATATCATTAGTGATTTCATTTGTATTTCCCTGGTTACTAGTGTGGGTGAGCTTATTTTCTTTCTTTTTTTTTGAGGCAGAGTCTCGCTCTATTGGCCAGGCTGGAGTGCAGTAGCACGACCTCAGCTCACTGCAACCTCTGTCTTCCAGGTTCAAGCAATTCTCCTGCCTTAGCCTCTCGAGTAGCTGGGATTACAGGCATGTGCCACCATGCCCGGCTAATTTTTGTATTTTTAGTAGAGATGGGGTTTCACCATGCTGGCCAGGCTGGTCTCAAACTCCCAACCTCAGGCGATCTGCCTGTCTCGGCCTCTCGAAGTGCTGGAATTACAGGCGTGAGCCACCAGGGTGAGCTTATTTTCTTCTTCTTCTTCTTTTTTTTTTGGGGGGGGGGGCAACTGTATTTTCTTTTGAATGAATTATTTCTTTATATCCTTTGCTTATTTTCCTATTCGATTGTCTTTTTCTCATTAATTTCTAGGAGTTCTTCATATATTCTGGATACAAACATTTTGTCTTTATTTGTTTCAAATATCTTTCACAATCTGGTTCTTGTCTTCAAATTTTGTGTAGTGTCTTTTGTTAAAAAGTAATTACAAATTTTCAGATAATCAAATTTATATTTTCTTTCATGGTTTTTACTTTTTCTAATTTTACAAAAACGAATTCAGTTCCTTTCTCTCCTTTAGTAACAATGAGTTTGCAGTAATTCTGGATCTTAGTTTGATCAGATGTGAAATCAATGTAGAGTTGAAACTCAGTCGGTCAATAAACTAGTCCTAACGGGCTTAATCCATGGAGAATTGCAGAAAATATCTTATACATGTACCCCATTTTAACAAAGTGAAGGTACCATTTTCGCTTTCATCCATGATTTTATGCCTTAGCTTATTATATTTAGCAGTTAGATTCCCCTCCTTTGATTTTTAACATCATCTAATTAGACATTTGGCAATCTCCATTGAATGACTTTCTCATTCCGTCACTAAAATTTTAACAGCAGTTGTTAAGTGAAACAAGGAAAAGCTGTGTTCACCAAGATGTACTTCAAATGCAAGGGAAAACGGGTTTCAGTAGTGGAATCAACATGGTTATGTTATGTGAGAAAGATCTCCCTTCTACTTTGTGTATACCTGGTTATCTCTATTTTCACAGTAGATTCCCTATGTTCAAAGCAACCTTTCAACACATTTATCCTTTTCCACTTTGTTGATATATGTTCAGAGTAAGATATCGAGAAGTGAGATGATTAGAAGTTTGACAAGGTCTAAAGTAAATGCTGCCTGAGTTTTCAGCAATGTAGATGGAGCTCTGAACCTTAGTGAGATAGACTCCTGGTGTGCCACTGTACCATGGGAACAGCATCCAGATTTGTCACACATGCTAATTGAAGAACATGTGTTGAGTGGTGACAACCTCTTGTTTTGGTGACTTTGGGCTTATTTTAGATATCTTTGGATTGACAGGGTGGCACTGAAAATATCCTTTTCAAGGAAAATTTAAATATAATTATACAGCCAATATTATATAGGATGTTCTTTATCAATGAAGGACTTTTAGATGCCTTCTGTTATTTATTCCTCACAACAATTCTGATCAGTATTATTTTTAAACAATAGCTTTATTGAGATATATAATCCACTTATCATACAATTCACCTATTAAAGGTGTTCAGTTCTACATTGTCTTTGTCAGTTTGGGCTGCTATAACAAAATAGTGTAGACTGGGTGGCTTAAATAACAGACATTTGTTTCATTTATTTCTCACAGTTATGGAGGCTGGGAAGTCCAAGATCAAGGTGCTGGAATATTCGGTGAGGGCCCTTTTCCTGACTTACAGGTGGTAGCTCTCTCTCTGTATCCTCACATGGCAGAAAGAGTGTGAGCTCAGGTCTCTTCCTCTTTTTAGAAAGACACTAATCCCATCATGGGGGCCCCACGCTCTCAACCTCATTATCTAATTACCTCTCCCAAAGCCCCCAAATACCATCACATTATATGTTAGGGCTTCAACACATGAATTTGAGAGGACACAAACATTAAATCCATAACAAGTGGTTTCTAGTACAATCACGGAGTTGTGAAACCATTACCACAATCAATTTTAGAATATTTTACTCACTCCTCCAAAAAATTCCCACCACCTCCATCCCTCTCCTGCTCCCCACAGCCCTCAGCCCTGGATAACCATTAATCAACTTTCTGTGTCTATAGATTTGCTTTTTCTGAACATTTAGTATGAATGGAGTCATTCCATATACGATCTTAAGTGATTTAGTTCTTTCATTTAGTGTGATTTTCCATGGTTCATCCATATTGCCGTGCAGACTTTATTAATGTTGAATAACATTCCATTTTATAGATATACCACATTTTGTTTATCCATTCATCTGGTGATAGAAATTTGGGCATTTCCCACTCTGATAGATATTAACACCTTCATTTGATAAACAAGAAAACAGTCTCAAATAACTCAATCTATCAAGAGCTCAAGTGATCTATCCTCAAGTGATCTACCCACATAGCCACTCAGTGGTAGAACTACAGACATTAAATCTAGTGCGTGTTTTATAATTTAAGAATATCTCTTTTCATATTATTTTACTTTCTCCTTGCTTCCTCTTAAAATTAAG
This sequence comes from Nomascus leucogenys, assembly GCF_006542625.1. Classification (NCBI taxonomy): domain Eukaryota; kingdom Metazoa; phylum Chordata; class Mammalia; order Primates; family Hylobatidae; genus Nomascus; species Nomascus leucogenys. The sequence goes on from NC_044387.1 coordinate 17,690,643, forward strand.
GACATACCAACATATATTAGATTGCTGCAAAAGTAATTGTGGTTTTTGCCATTGAAAGTAATGGTCAAAATCGCAATTACTTTTGCACCAACCTAATATGTTTGGAAATATTGCTGTTAACTTTTGTTTTTTTGGAAGCTAAGTCATTTTCTTTAATCCTCCTGGTAAAGACTAAGCTCTTGGGCATCATAAGTGTAATGAGATTTGTACACATTGAAAACCCCAACACCAAAATTCTCCAAGCACATACACTTCAGAATTCCACTCATCATTATGCTAACCTGTTAACTTTTGATAGTTTGATAATTGATGACAGTGAACAAATTCCTGGATGACATATTTGTTATGATTTGAAAGCATGGAGGAGTAAAATGTCTTGAAATCTCTTCTAGTTCCAAATTTACCAGGACATAGTGACCTCTTGTTAAACATGGAGCATCTCAAATGTAAAAACAAACTTGATGTTAAATGGTGAACGATAAAGTTTGTAATTTCATAACTTGTTTTTAGGTTACTTCATATCTGGTATTGAGCATAGTTATAATGGAATTATTGAAATTGAATCTGAACAATGCAACAAAAACCTCTCATATAGAAAGAAAACACCAATTAATTTAAACGATTTTTCTTGGGACTTACTCATCAACATGCAATGCCAAATACATTATTCATGTTCTGATGAATTGGCCCAAACTCTGTATTCAGCAATATTACTTGAAACTAACAACTTTTGTTACTGGTTGTAGGGTGAGTAGGCAAAGCTGGATAGATAGTATTTTTATTTTATTTATTTATTTATTTATTTATTTTATTAATTAATTTTATTTATTTATTTATTTTCTGAGACAAAGTCTTGCTCTGTTACCCAGACTGGAGTACAGTGGCATGATCTTGGCTCACTGCAACCTCCGCCTCCTGGGTTCAAGCGATCCTCCTGCCTCAGCCTCCTGAGCAGCTGGGATTACAGGTGCCCGCCACTGCGCCTGGTCAATTTTTGTATTTTTAGTAGAGATGGGGGTTTCACCATGTTGGTCAGGCTGGTCTCGAACTCCTGACCTCGTGATCCACACCCCCCGCCCCAACGCCCGTGGCCTTCCAAAGTGCTGGGATTAGAGGTTTGAGCCACCGCACCTGGCCTGATAAATAGTTTTACATTTGGGATGAACTTTACATATCAGCTAATTTTCAAGCCTCCTATTTTAAAGTTGGAGAAATTGAGTCCTAAGAGATTAAAATCTTATTTAAAGTCACAATGTGAAGGTCAGTCTCCTCATGCTCCACCTGACTAATAACTACCCTTAAGATTCAGCAGATGCCTCTGGCAGGACACGTTCCTGACATCCTTCTCCAAAGCCCCTTTGATTTTACAAAATTTCTGAGGACATTATAATTACTTGTTATGTGAGCTTGGCTGACTGTGAGCCTGACTGTGTCCTACTTCATTATGTATTTCCAGCATCTGGCACAAATCTAGGTACCCAATGGGTGCCCTATAAATCTTTGTTGAATGAATTAAGTCTGTATTTCTTTGACACTCTATCCAATGTTCTTTCATGCTTCTCTCTCTCATGGTTTAGCCTAGAGGTTTTCTAACTGTATTTTTAGCAATGGGACAGTTTCCTCCCCAGTAACATCTTACAGGAAGCCCCAGTGTATAAGACAGATATTAGAAGAACTGGCTTGGTTGAGGCAGAATTCAGGAAGCCCAAGGCCCCACATTTTGGTACCCCTCTGGGGCTGGGGGAAGGGGACATCTCAGAGGAGTGCTGACTCCGAAGATCACAGCTGAAAATTCCCCATTTCAGATTCTTAAAACCAGAATTAATGTCCTAAATAGGAATAGCTATTGTATATTCATCAGTCCATGTCCTGTTTGAGAAAGGTCATCATCAATTAGTTAATATAAGACCCTGCATCTTGCAGGAAGCTATGTGTTCATTCAGTACTCTCAAAAGTGATGTCATGAGTACCTGCAATGTACCAAGCTCTATTTTAATAATGGAGTGAGCAAAACAGATCAAAATATTTTCCTTCATGGAGCTTGCATCCTGATAGGGAAAATAGACAATAAAAAATTATATAGTACATTTGATGGTGATAAGCGCTATGGAGAAAAATAAAAAATGAAAGAGTGAGTGAGTGTGTGTGTGTGTGTGTGTGTGTGTATGTGTGTAGTGTATGGTGAGGGATGTTGCAGTTTTTATATGGGGTAGTTTTTAATGGAAGGCCTCAGTGAGAAAGCAACATTTCCATATAGTCCTGAAAGAGATGAGGGAATGAGCTACAGGCTCTCTGGGAACAATAAATTAGAAGAGAGTTTCTCTTTTCAATCTCGTTTACATGAGATTACTGGATTATGGGGGGCCATAGAAGAATTTTGATCAAGGAAAAGATTTGGTTGGATTTCCTTACTTCAGATCTCATAAATAGGCAATAGATAGGAAAGCACTTTCATTATGAATGATCTAAAAATAGCTTACCTGTTATCATGGAATGCAATTTTTTTTGGCCAATTATGTTGACTCACATGTATGCTGATTTGAGATATAAGTGAACTGCCTTCCCAACACTCTCTTTATTCCTGTGCAGAAGGGAAGAGTTAAGAACCTTCTTTCTTTAGAGGTCTTTAAAAATAGGCTAGAGTTGCATCTGGGGTAGTTTAGGAGAGACCTTGCCTGAAGGTGGATAAATCTCTCAAGTCTCATTACTGCCCAAAGAGTCTTTGCAATAGACTGAGCCTCTCCAGGTGATCTCAAATTCTCTCTATTAACCAGGAGAAAGTTCTTTGGCACTGTCATCCTTTCAGTTTTCCCTGCATCAGAAGCAGAGAAAATACTGGGGCATCACAGACCTGAGAGTGTGTGGGAGAACTGTTCTCCATCATTTAGACTGTAAGCAGCATCATTAGGGCAATGCCGAAGGAAACGAGTCCTGAGAGGTTGCTGTGTGATTCCTATGACCACATTTGCTACAGACCCTCTTTTCTAAAATGCCTCCCTAGTTTCTTTCAAGGGAGGTTGTTATCTGCTTTTCTAAACAACTTGCTTTGTAGCCAAGTCACTTGTGGAGAGGACGAGTTATGAGGCTTCTGAACTAGGCTGATGATGGGAATAGCAGAATGGAGACCAAGGGCCTTTAAGTGGTGTTTGCACATTAAATTTTGTTTGGAGCCCAATCTTGGTCCCATAGAGTATAGTATTTATGTTTTATTTAATGAATTCTTGACACTGAAAAATGGCTGCTATACAGCTTTCTAGTGGGATGCTGGAGAGGGTGAGTCAGAACGATAGTGCAGAGGGGAGCTTGGAGTGGAGGAAATGTACCTGCCCTATCATTACCAGGTTTATATTTTTCTGTTGTTTTTACCTGTTTAAATGCTGTGCCTCATGGCTCTTCTAAGGACTAGCCCTTGGTAGATATATGGTAAGTGCTTGGTTACTATTGTGGGGTTGTTGGTTAGTAGTCTTGGTATGGGGCAATGTAAGGAGATAGGGGATAAAAACTTTTGATGCATCATCAAAAAAAGACTTCATGCCTATACAAATACACCACACTTCATGCAAGAGGTGAATTCTTTTCATTTATTAAGATATTCCAGATGATACCTTTATTAAGGGAACACAATAGCAAACTATGTGTGAAGTAGAGTTTCTTTCTAATGAAGATCTTTTGTGAAATTGGACTTTCATATAATAGATTGCATGAAAGGAGGAAACAATGGTAGGGCACCCTGGGAGATGTCACTGGAGCTCAGCTTAGACATGTTAAAAACACCTAGCATTAGTTACCAGAGAGATCAGGGTTTGAATCTTGCATAAGCTTGGTAAGTCACTTAACTTCTGAGTCTTCAATTGATTAATGTGTAGAAATTGACATAATGGTTCTTCCCACACTGGGTTGTTGTGACATAAGGTCTCTGGCCATGTGGTGAAGACTCAATATTTCTTCCCATTCTTTCTCCTATTTCAATGAATTAGCATACCACTGTAGGCTAAACTGAAAGTGTCATCTTGGTTTATCAGAGAAATTGGCCAGTTATGGTGAAGACACCATTGCTCAAGCCCTTTTAGTGCTTTCCTTGGGCTTTGATATCTTATCCTCAAGTCTGAAGACACCTGAGATAATTTTCTGACTCTGTCCCCTGCAATGACCTAAAGGACTTCCCCTACTTGGAACCTGGTCATCTCTCAGTGCCTTAGAAGTGATGCCACCTTGTAGCTCATCACATTTACCAATATGTCAACTTGTATTGGATTCTGGGTATCCCTGCATGGCAAAATTCAACATTTTATGCTCAGCCAGTTCCCTCAGATTTTGGAAAAAGCATCAGGCAACCAATACAGGTTTTATAGAAGCTGGCAAATAAGAGAAAAGAAAACCTTTTCCAAGGTTTATATGCTCACTGCATCTATTTTCCCATAAGCCAAATGAAAATGCCATTATTTCTATGGCGTTGGAGTTGACCATCTCTAAGGAACTCCAACAAATGGTGGACACTTGTAATAAAACACAGGAAACTGGCCCAGATATTACAAAACAACATGGTGTTTGTCATTCTGATACTCTTTGAAGCTGAGTGGGTTGTACTGCTTCATCCCTCCTTGTAGAGGAGAGGTACCCATTTATTGTTATATCCCTGGACCATTTCCTTACAGAAAGAAAGGATGAGTTGCCAGTGGAAAGCTTCATCCAAGTTATTGAAGTTTCTGTGTGTTCTCAAAATGTTCTTGCTCTCTTGTGGAGAATCTAAGGGGAGCAGTGGGTTTCAGCATTTGCCAAGTAGTGGTATTATTGATCTCCCTAGGAGCCACCTTGGCTATTAGTGTAAAGTTGGCGGCTCTCTGTGGAACATATCAGCGTGCCAAATATCTGAGAATACACTGTATTTGTGTTTCTTTACTGGGGCAGGTGAGAGCAGAGTGATTTCATTATTTTTTGGGAGCTACAATGATCTGGTAGGCGAAGTCTCCATTGCACTTGCTTTCATGTTTTCCAGTGTGGTTTCTTCAGTGGTCAGTGTACCAGGTTGCTATATTTCTCAGTATCTGTCTAAAAGGGCTGCAGAGGAGTTCCAATTCCTCCTGCTCCAATAATCCTGTGACTTCATTTTGTGAGCAATAACTGATCACTGAACTCTTGTTCTTGAACTTGTATCCCCAAATTAGCCTTTTCCTTCCAAAAAGTTAGCTGGGAAGGTTAAATACTAACTTCAGTGAAACCACTAACACTGCTGTATGATTGTTCAAATCATTTGTGGAAATGATTCCCTTTGGAAACTTCCCTTTGGAAACTGCCTTCAGAGGCAAAACACTAGCCACAAAGAAAATAGTTTTCTGATATCAGAGATTTCAAAATCTAAGAACAGCAACATTGCTCTCTCTGAAAATCAACACTGTTTGAATATATAAGCTGTATTTTGTTAAAAAAAATCAGCCTCATTACTTTATGGTCACAGCCGGGAAGGATGGAAAAGCATAATTATAATAACAGCCTAAGCGCAGCTACAGACGACAGCTTGTGCTAGGAAGGACAATCCTGAGTTTCGGCTTTCCCTACATCATCAGCAATATGTCCTTTCTCGTCATTATGTCACTCATTGGTACTTGCTTCTTTTCCTCTTTGATTTAAAAAAAAATTTTTTTTTCTGTTAAAGCTTTCTTTCATAATCCCAGAATTAGCCATCTCACTTGTTTAAGGGATGCTTTTATATTCCCAGTTTCAGGCAAATTCACTGGCAGCTCAAAATCTTCTATTTGTTGTTCTCTCCTTTTCAGCCATGACCATCTTTACTTCTTGCTCCCTAAGCTCTGTTTGATATTCCTACCATTGGAAAATGACAACCACTTTTGCCTTCCCATGGTACTCATCCGGTTTGTCCCAACTCTCTGTAGTGTCGTATTTGAAATCGGAACTCATAATAAGAAAGGACATGCATAACAGGGTGCAGATATTTTAATAGCCTTTTACACGTCATATGTGGATGTATATATGTATGTATCCTCTTTTCTGGGTTCTTATCTTTTTAATATATTTCCCACCAGTCAAGTTTCTACTAATTACTAAGGCTATATAAAAGCCTCCTTTAGCAGGAAAATATTTTTATAGAGCAGCATTTAGGAGCTTGGTAGCATGCAGAATTTGGAAGAAAAAGGAAACTCAAAGTCAGGAAGACTGATAAGTGACCCAGTTGACCCAAGTCCCTGGACACCCCACTTACTTTTTGCTTCAATAAAGTCTGCTTCAAAGCAATCTCAATCCTTCATCAAAGAGATTTCCAGAGCACTCCCAATGGGTTAACATAAATCTTACTGTTCTCACTCTTTTTTTTCCTTCCAAGTTGCCTTTTTTAAAAAAATCAGTCCTTGTGTCTCTATTTCTTTAAATCTTTTATCCTCGGGCTGCTACCACTGGCTGTATGGATTACATATCAGCAGTTAAGAATATTCCACAAAGTCCTGGCTTGTTCTCACCCTGCAGTGCTTACAGTCACCGATTGCGATGAAAGGAATTTGAAAGGCACAGCCAGGCAATCCTGAACCGGCTCAGCACATTCCCTCTCTGCAGCTTATCGCGCTGTGGATGTTCTTTTGACCGGCCATCAATCATGTTTGAAAGTTTCCCGTGATTCCTGAGATATGAACCCCTTTGATAGAAGTTAACAATACGGCACATGCAGCATGGGCTAAGGAAAATACTTTTGAATTCAAGTTAAAAAAATGCTTTGTTGCAGCTCAGATTTTTATACTTTCTTAGGGTCTTGTTTCTCTTGGACAGCCTCAGGGACCCCCTGTCAGGTAAGCCAAGTTCGAGCACCCACCAATGCTTAAGTGGCTGCCATAACCAGAGACAAAAGGGGCTTGGAGGGAGATGAAGAGGAATAAAGAGGTACAGAGAAAGAGATGGAACAGGGAGAGGAGAGAGAGGATAAGAAAATAAGACGAGCATATCACATTGAAGGCAGAAATGATCAGGAAGGAGCCAAGTCTTAGAGGAGGTGCAGGTGCAGAGAAAGCTTACAGTGTGGAGGGAGAGGGACATCTAGAAGCAGGAGAGTCCCCACACCCGGAGATCTGTGTGCTTCACATTTAGAAATGGTAAAGGAGCCATTTTGGAAAATGTTCTTGGGAGCTGGAGGTTTATTCATTCCTTGTACTCTGCCATGTGTAATTTTCTTTTTTAAACTTAGGCTTTGGTTTAAAATTTTTGAATTTTTATGCCTACTTCAGGGTACCAGGGTAGATAACTCTGTTTTGCTGCTGGGAGTTAAGCTCTGAGCTCTGGGGGCTAATATTTAAACATTGCTGCAGCCCAAGGAACCCTCATAGCAATCAGGCAGTCTTCATTTTCGGTTGCTTCTTGCTGAAAGAGAAGAGGGGAGCCATTGGCAAAATTATGGGGCCCTGGGTCCCCATATCACCATGCATTATTTTGAGAGTACAGGGCAGTGATTGCTCAGTGCTATGGGAAAGCTGTTCATCAACTGAACAACATAACAAACAAGTGCCACCCGCATCCCTCTGTTGAGGATTGAAGATTGGAATTAAAATGTCACCCTTTCTTTTATCTTTAGCTGCAATTTGGAGGAGCTTTCCTGGAGGGTTGATTTGCTCCTTCTTTCATAGGGCTGGAATAATTCCATAAAAACCCTTTTGCTCACTCAAGTAAAATACTCTACCAAGTGAGTGGCATTTGGCAAACATGTTCCCTTTTCTTGATTATTCTGGTCTATTGATCTGTGTCTCTGGAGAAATTCTGGAAAATTTCATGAAGTCTTTTGGAGTTTAAAGTATTATCTCCCCAGTGATTAACTCAAACCAGAGACTAATAAGATGAATTCCTGCCTTCATTGGCAGTCCCTGTTCTTCCTTCTTGCCCATCAATCCTTCAGGTCTCAAAGAACTCAGAAATAAGGAAGTTTATTCATCACTAGTGGGTAGCAAAATAATGGAACAATTCAGATTGACCAGCCAGAAATAAATGCCTTCACAGAAAAAGTAGAAGGTGCCCAGTTGGTTGTAGGAACAAAAGAATTTTACACAGAAACTGTGGAGAGATAAACCTTATTCTGTTAAAAAACACAAAATTATATTTATCCCATCTCGGGCAAATTCCATGAAGCTTGGATCCAAATAATCTGCCACTGGGAAAGAGGAATGAAATAGAAGTGTCTTTCTCTGTACTTTATTTTGGAAACATCACAATTGGCTTTTAAGTTCTTGGAGCACACGAGGAAAGAGCACCAGTCAGATTTTCCAGAGAGTCAACTTTCTCCTGGAGAGAAGATAGCAGAAAAATGAATGATGGGCTACTTCTAATTTATAATGATTGTTTCATCTCTCTCAGATATTACTTTAGTTCTTGGATGAACGGTTCTTTTCTCCTGAATCGTGATTGCTTTTTAAAGATGAAAAAGATCAGAGAGGCTTTATAGTCCATTTCTAGTCATTACAAGTTTGCAACTTAGGTACTACTTTGGATACTAGTTTAAAATTGCTTGAATAATGAAAGGTCTAGTGTGCTTTAAATTTGTTTTAATTTTTTTTCTTTGCTCTATGGCTAAAATAACAAGCAAACACTGATCAACAACTCTGGTTAGTTCATATGTCTTTTTAAGTTTGTTTGTGCTAAAGTCCAGACTTTACATCTCTTCAGCTATTTTGAACAACACTAGAGGCTTGCTTTAGTAGAAGAAACCAAATAGCCAATATGAGAAATGCTGCTACTGTGTGTCCATCTTACATAACAGGAAACATACAGTGCTTAGCTGTCTTATAACAATGAAGTGAATCGTCCCTATATGCTTGCTCTTGCATGAGGTGCTTATGAAAATTATGCTGTAGTTTTTAACTATTCTGAAGTTCTGACCACTTTCATTCATACGTGTGTAAAAAAAGCTTGGAATGTTTTCCAGAAGAAATGGTGATGCTTTCATGCTGCTATTTTTAGAAAAACAATTTGGTCTGAAGCAAAAAGCAGGATAAAATCCATGTATTAATCACCTCCATTGCCTTTGTCCCAAATTTAAGATAATTGCTCTTCTTTCTGCACCAGTATCTTCTTTAACCCATGCTTCTTTCCCTTAGTGAGGGAATGGTGAAAATAAGGTTAAAAGGCAGAATGTATAAGGCAGAATATAGGGGCAAGATATATACATGCTTTAGGGGCAGATATAATATCACACCTTTTTTATTTTAAAGCATTTATCTCACCCTCAGGCTGTTTTGCTCTGCCAAATACTTAGGATATAGCTTGATAATCATGAGTTTATTAATGGAATAAATGAGTGAGAAGATGGGGTTTGTGGTAAATCTAGACTAACAGTTCCCAAAGTGTGGTTCTATGTAACGCTAGTCTAGATAAGTATTGCACAAAATATTCTGAGTAGAAGAAAATAGACTGAGATATATTACAGACAATAGTTTTAGGAGAGTCAATATGCACGTTTGTATATTAAGGACTGAAAAAAATCCTGTAGGAAAGAAACTTGATAAAGTTGAGTAACTCAAATTTCCTCAAATCTGTTTGACCATGGAATTATTTTTCCTCCCTTTTAATAACATTCTTCCTCTTAATGTCCCACAGAACCAGTACTCTAATTAACACCCTAGATCGAGACAGATTGAATTAAGATGGAAAATCTTATCTTCCTTGAGCATTAAATTCAAAGTGTATTTATTAAACATGTACAGTGTCTTCACGTGTCACAGAAAGTCCAGTTAGTGAGAAAAGCGGGACAATAACATAAAAGCCTTCATTTTTCTTTAGGTCAGAAAAAAACAGTCAAAACAAAAATCTTCGGCCAGGTGCAATGGCTCATGCCTATTATCCCAGCACTTTGGGAGGTCGAGGCAAGTGGATCATCTGTGGTCAGGAGTTTGAGACCAGCCTGGCCAACATGGTGAAACCCCGTCTCTATTAAAAATACAAAAAATTAGCTGGGAGTAGTGATGGGTGCCAGTAATCCTAGCTACTCAGGAGGCTGAGGCAGGAGAATCGCTTGAACCCGGGAGGCAGAGGTTGCAGTGAACCGAGATCATGTCACTGCACTCCAGCCTGGGCAACAAGAGTGAAACTCCATCTCAAAAACAAATGAACAAACAAACAAACAAACATCTTGATAACATATTTCTTAGGGATGAATCAGATACCACTTAAAGATATAAATATCTTTATGGGAAGCAATGGTTAAGTTTGCCTAAAATGTTTGCTATTGTAGAGTAACTGGTTTAATAGAGTCTTACAGAAAGAAACTGTACACTCTTTTGAAATGAATAACAATTTAGATGGGCAAGCTGTATAGACTGGTGGTTTTTTCTGTCTTTGATGTTTTGCATTTTTCTCAAGTAAGAGTGGACTGGAAAACAAACAAACAAACAAACAAATTGCTGAATATTTTCTATGTTTGTAAGGATTGTGAAGGACTTTATCACAAAGAGGCCAGTGTATGGTTTTTCCAGGCAAGCTTTCTTGTGACTTGTTTTGTTGTATCATTAGAGACCTTGTTTGAGACAAACAGGGCCCATCATTTCTTCACCATTCAAACCTGTAGGAGGAAGACGGCACTGACGTGAGAGAAGCTTCCACATGGCAGTCACCTTCCCTTTATTTCTGCTTTCCCTTCTTTTTGGGTAATGAATCGGGGTGTCGTTAGCTGCCTGCCTTGTGTTCATCACTGTCAGTACTGGCAGGGTAACAGATAACGGCAGAGATTCAAGGCCACCCAGGGAATGAAGCCTGACAGGACCTCATTTATCACTCCCCTTTTAGGGGGTCTCTGTAGTAGAGCCAGCATCAATGCTGTAATCGAAGCTCACCAGGTCACACAGGGGCCAGGCAGGACTGCTCTGCCAAAAAGCAACTTGAGCTGTCAAATCTGCTTTGTAAATGAAGTGTTTTCCTAGAGACAGTGTGTTTATAATTGTCATCCTGTATGTAGTCCCTCAATATCCAAGATCGGCTCTCCATGTGGTCCCTCTCATTTCTTTCAGACAAATGAAACTTACTTTATGTAGAATATGCCAGAAAATGGATTTCTTTGACCTTGGGCATACCTCAACAGACTCTACATCTGGGGTTTATCTTTTGACCCTAAAGGATTTGAGTTTCATCTCCTTGAGCAGCTCAATATTAAGGCTAAGTAGGAATAGCCTGCCCCTTTCTGTTCCTTTTCCCTGGGTGAATCCATTCTCATGGTTAACCCTTATTCATAAATGATGTCCAATTCTACATCACCAGCCAGCTTAGTTCTCCATTCTGTACTCCAGAACGATGTGGCCAGATTTCTACTTGAATATGCCACAGGCACCTTAAGCTCATCATATCTCAGACAGGAAATATCATCTTTATTCCAAACCTGCTTCTCAACTGTATTCTCAATCTCAAGAATGCACCACTTTCCTGCAAGAAAATGAGGGGCATGGCCGGGTGCGGTGGCTCACGCTTGTAATCCCAGCACTTTGGGAGGCCGAGGCGGGCGGATCACGAGGTCAGGAGATCGAGACCACGGTGAAACCCCGTCTCTACTAAAAATACAAAAAAATTAGCCGGGCCTAGTGGCGGGCGCCTGTAGTCCCAGCTACTCGGAGAGGCTGAGGCAGGAGAATGGCATGAACCCGGGAGGCGGAGCTTGCAGTGAGCCGAGATTGCGCCACTGCACTCCAGCCTGGGCGACAGAGCGAGACTGTCTCAAAAAAAAAAAAAAAGAAAATGAGGGGCATTTTAGATTCTTTGTTAATGTTTACCCTTCTCTAAAATCTAATCACAACTGAATTCTGATGGAACCAACTCTTAAATATCTGTAGTAATCATCCCATCTCGTCTATCTCCATGTTTCATGTGAACTTTTTCAATAGCCTCTAAATGCTGTCCTTGCCTTTCCGTATCCATACTAGAGAGAGTTCTCCAACATACAGGGCTGATCAAGTCACTTTACTATTCAAACTGATCAGTGACTACCCGTTGGCTATTGGATGGGATCCAAACCCCTTTTTGTGGCACTCCAGGCTCTTGATAATCTGGCCCTTATCTATCTGATCATTTTCTTCTCCTGGACTTTCCAAATTCAACTTTATGATCTATCAATACTGAATTCTGCATGTCCTAGAATAAGCCAGCCCTTTTAATATATGTATCTTTTGATATGCTGTTTCCTCTTCCAGGAATGTCCTGTTAACACATGCCCACTTAGCAAACCCTATTTGTTATTTAAGTCTCAGTGAAGTCACTGTGTCATCTGTGAAGACTTCTCTAACTCCCTTCCAGTCATTTACTTTTTGTTATAAGATTATTTTTCATGCCTACCCTTTCACTATAGTACAAATTACATTTGTTAAATGCCTTAAAATTGTCAGGCCCTAGATTAGATTCTTTACGTATTTGTATTTAATCCTCAAACCAGCCTATAAGGTAGATACCATTGGACCAATTATACAGATGATGAGACTGAAATTCAGAGGGATTGAATAGTTTCCACAAAGTTATACAACTAGTACCAGGTGGGAATGGGCTTCAGTTGCAAGTATATGCAATTCCAAGATACTGTCTTTCCACTGTTTTAAGCCGTATCTGTTCAAGCCTTGAGAATAAGCACTGTGTGTTTTTGTTTTCATTTTCCCAGTGCTGAACAGTGTTTGGCACATAGTAGACATTCAACAAATAGTTAGTGGATGAATGAAGCTCGTAGAAGATTCCATCTGTTTGTATACACAAGATACATTATACACATAATCTCCATTTTTCATAACAGTCCTAAATTATAGGCATTGGTTTTCTCATTTTTACAGTTGTGAACCTGAAGTTTGAGCAGTAAAATGACTTTTCTCAGGTTGTGTATGGGGCAGAATCAGTGCTTTCTCACTCTATAGTCCATGCTCTGCTCAGAGTGTCATGCTGGCTGTCAGTGAATGAATACTCCAATGACAATGACAGAACATCAAGGAAGGGATATAGAGAGATTAAGAGCATATGGTTCAAGTTCAAATTTGTGTCCTTCAAGGCTTTCTGTGGTTTCATTATATTCTTTCTATTCAGCTTTTTCCAACACAACTTTGCGACCTCCATTCCCCCTTCTCTTCAGTCAGGCTGGCCTCTTCACATTTCCTCTTCCATATCATGCCTACTGTTCCTGCTCTCTGATTTTACTCACACTCTTTCCGCTGCCTGAAGTGCCCTCCTCCACTGCTGCTCCCAGCTGAGCCCATACATCTCTCAAGGACAAGCTCAAGTTCCATCTCCTCTGTGAACTATTCCCCGTAGCTCTATTCTGCTTGCCCTGACCGAACATAATGTTGTCTGTACCTTATATTGTGGTCTTGGTTACACAATTTTATTGCATTGCTCTATACTATCTTGCATCCTGTAATTACTTCAGCATCCAAGTTTTATTCCCAGGAATATTGCAAACTCCTTGACAGGAGGGACTGTGCTATATATTTCTTTTATATTTCACACAGTGCACAGCACAATTCTAGGTGGGCACTCAATAAATATTTATTGAATTAAATTGAATATGGCACAGACCACATTTAGGCCTTCGTAAAATTCCTTTTCATAAATTATATGGGTCTAGACAAGAGGATTATTGGAGGGAACCACTTGAATATATTCAGTCTGGGCAAATACAAGATTGCAGGACTATAATGCAGGTTCTCAGACAAAGAGAAATGGCTAAACTGGGATTTGGACCCAAGGGTGGAGAGAGGAAGACTCTGCTCGATCAGAGAGGAGTGGGAGTAGTAGCTGCAGCAAGAGCAGAGAGTGAGAATTTATAAACCTGAGATATGCCTCCAGAGCAGAGAGTTTGCAAAAAAGTTTTGTTTTTTAAAGTTATTAATAAGTTAAATAATTTGACAATGTGTTCTTATGTAGTTAGGAGATTTCCTGGATAAATATCTTGCTAGGTCAGCAAAATAAGGCTGCTCTCAATAATTTCTGCACAGGTGGAATACAGTGTTTTTAGAGTTTTATTTGTAAAACACATTTCTATGGCCTTTTCTTTCTGTGGCCCTCTCCCAACTCTGTTTCCCTCCCTCCCTCTGTCATACACACACACACACACACACACACACACACACACACACACTCACACATACACATATTCTTTCAATTGAAGTCTTCCCTGAATATTTGCATTGATAACATTCCCTCTTAAGCAACTAGATTCTCAATTTTGTAATTTTGTACTCCCATCTTGGATTTACATGTTTAGGTCTATGAGGGACCCTTATGTGTAGAACTTGACCCTAAATTTATCATTCCAAACAAAATTAACCATCCACAGCAGTTAATGTCTCTCTGGGAATATTTCAATATTTTTATTTAAAAAACTATCTGAACATCTTTCCTTTTGGCCTCATTCCTGGGGTTGGAGCCTCTGCATTATTGCCAGGAACACTTTCCTAAACATTTTGAAGAAGAAAGGAACTTAGTATTCCGGAAGCCTAAATAGAGATTACATGGCAACTCAGGGGACTATCTTGTTCCTTTCCTTGTTTTCCAATAAGAGATGATTATAAAACATTTTCATCCATTTGATTGCAATGGAAAACTCTTAAAAATCTGCAGGGAAAAACATGCCACCACCTCACTAGAAAACAGTTTTGGTGTCCCGTAAATGCTATTAAACACCAAGAAAATGCTCTCCATGAGGAAATGTTCTTCCTCCTCTTTCTCTCTTTTCTCTCCCTTCTTTTCTTTGTTCTTGGTGCTTGATTGTGAAGCGGTGATTTGTTTCCAGTTGAATGCTTTCTTCTGACTGACTCATCTCAGCTGACCCGTCTCAGAGCCAGGCACCTTTACCTCTCTGCTAAGCGTGACCACGTGACACAATTCTGGCCGATGACTACAAGCAGAGGATGAGTCTGCAATATGGGTGAGTCTTCTATAAAAGCTCCCTTTGGGAGGCTGAGGCAGGTGGATCATGAGGTCAGGAGTTAAGGACCAGCCTGACCAACATGGTGAAACCCTGTCTCTACTAAAAATACAAAAATTAGCCGGGTGTGGTGGCAGGTGCCTGTAATCCCAGCTACTCAGGAGGCTGAGGCAGGAGAATCGCTTGAACCTGGGAGGCGGAGGTTGCAGTGAGCCAAGATCGCATCATTGCACTCCAGCTGGGGCGACAGTGTGCGACTCCGTCTCAAAAAAAAAAAAAAAAGTTTCTTAAAAGAGAATAGGTTTAGCTCACCTACTCTTTTGGCCTTTTGCCCAATTCCCTTCATTTTCCCTGGGACGTGGAGGTGGGACCGGGGGATGCAGCAGCCATCTGGCAATCAGGAGGTTGGAAGTGTGGAGAAAGAAGTCTATATGCTAAGGATGGCAGAGCCCAAAAGCTAGAAAGGCTGGGTGCTGATGGCTTCACTGAGGCACTGTCAGGCCAGCACTTTCCATCCTCAGTTGTGTGAGGCAAACAAATCCCATAATTGTTTAATGATTGTCAGGTTTTGTATTAAGAACAGTGAAGCACAATCCTACTGATTTTAATGGTCTTCTACTCACTGTTGGTTGCTGTCATTGAAAATTTCATCTAAGTAGCTCATTAGAAAAAAAAAAAGTGATAAATTTTTTTTATTACCATGTCATTTAGAAACTGTACACAATAATAGATGACATTGTATGTCTTCCTTTCCCTGTTAAAATTGTTTTGTTCATTTAGGCTATATATAGATGTGATTGATGGTCGAAGGTGATGCTGACAGGAATATTGTTCTCTTGTGCACCTCTAACCCATGCAATCACCATGGCTCACTGCTGGTCCTAATCTTTGCTACAGACTGTAGATTTCACTAACACCTGCAATGACACTAAGGTTTGCACAACATCTAGATTGATTTCCGTATCCTGCCTGTTTGTGTCTATTTATTTTCGTCTTCTAAAATTGAGTTATTTCTTTTTTAACCCCCTGGATTATCATCAATTCTTCATTCCAGAGCTGGATATTCTACATAAACTGGGTTGGGTTAATTCCCATAATATTGGGCTAAAGGTATGTTCTAGGGGCCACTGTTCCATGCTAATCTTCTGGGAAACAGGCAAGGCTTTTAGACTATCTCAGAGGCAGGCCCACAGACATGCCTAGTTTACTTTGAGATGGCATGACCCATGCCATTCTTAGCCTGAGCCACAGGAGAGAAGAGGGAAGATGAAAATCCTGGACAACACTGATCTCTGTGTGCATCCTACTCTTTCTCCTTCTGTTTTTTTCTCAAACGTGGTCATGCCTTTTCCATTTGTAAATTTTCTATCTCCATAAGACAAATTAAAGATTAAATTACACTAAGTCGACATTATTTTCATTATTACAGTTATTATTATCTATACGAATCATCTGTATACATAAAGTGAAACCTATCTTCCACAAAAAGATATTTTCAAAGCAAAATGAAGACCCAACCCCCTGTATTGACTTAAAAAACATCAGTACTGCCTCTGTACATTAGTATTAGCTGCCTTTGCCCTGAATGTGGCATGATGTCTAAGTTGTATTTGTATTTGTCCTCCTTATTAGCCACTTTGAGAGAGTCAAACTACAGAGAATGAGGGTATCATTGGCTTTACCTTCATCTAATGAAATTTGGCTGAATGAAACAGGTGGGAACATTGGTAAAAAGAGGATGGTATTTGACCACTTGGACTTTAGAAGTGCCTGGAATGAAGAGGCCATTCTCTGGTCCATCAATCTCTTGGCAGTTGCAGTTGTATTTGGAAGAGCTTGTGGTAAAAGATTGGTAGAATAATTGATCAGTTGAAAGGTAGTTAATGACATTCACTTAGGAAATTGGCTCCACACTTACCTAGTCAGCAGTATGGTGCCCAACCTTAGTTCTTCCTGGTACTTCTAGGAAAAGCAATGCCAGGCGTTGTGGTCAGGTAGACTAGTGGACCCCTAAGATGTCCCCGTCCTAATCCCCAAACCCTGTAATCCCTGTAATATGTTGCCTCACATGGCAAAAAGGAATTTTGTAGATGTGATTAAAATAAGAATCTTGAGATGGGAAGATTTTTCTGGATCATCTGGGTGGGCCCAGTGTAATCACAAGGGCATCCTCTCTAGAAGAGGGAGGCAGGATTGTCAGAGTGAGAGAGAAATTAGAAGATGCTACACTATTGGCTTTGAAGATGGAAGAGGCCTAGTCAAGGAACAAAAGTGGCTTCTAGAAACTGGAGAAGACAACAGTTCTCTCCTGGAGCTTCTAGAAGGAACACAGCCCTACCTACACTTTGATTTTAGCCAAGAGAAACTCATGTTGGACTTCTGACTTCCAGAATCATGAGATAATACATTTGTGTTGTTTCAAGCCACTAAGTATGTGATAACTTGTTACAACAGAAATTGGAAACTGATACACTAGGTTTGCTTGCTTTTCTACTTAAGCTTTTTATTCCATACAACTCCCACCACCTCTCTCTTCTCCCAACTCCACCCTGTGCCATGAGGCCATATTAGTCCTGTTAATTCCTTGGAATTTTAGACAGTAAAATAGGATAGGCACTTAAATTCCTGTTCCTTTGTGTAATTGCTCTCAGGTGCCTTAGGAAATACAGTCGTTTTCACACATGAAACTGGCACTACTGAGCTTGTTTAGTCACATCCCTCATCACCTTGAACCTGGATTATTGTAGCAACCTTCTCTGTGTTCTCTACTGTATGGTAAAAATATTACTTGTATTTTATTGCTCTAACTAGACAAAACTGATCTTTGAATACAACACTTTTATCATGGCAGTCTCTTATCAAGAATCAATACTCGCTCTCCATTTGCTAAGAAACAGAGTCGTCTTTTTAGCCTTCATAATATGATTCTGCTCTGGCTTTCCAACTTGAGCTTGGACACTCTGTTTGGTTGGGTTACTCTATCTCGCATCTCCCATACTGTAACAATTCTTTGTCCCACCTGGAAGGATCGTCTCTTATCTTTTTTCCCTTCTCCTTCCCCTCTCCTCCTTTGCTCTCTCCTCCCCTCTCCTCCTTTCTCCTCCCCTCCCCTCTCCTCCTTTCCCCTCCCCTCCCCTCTCCTCCTTTCCCCTCCCCTCCCCCACCTCCTTTCCCCTCCCCTCCCCTCTCCTCCTTTCCCTTCCTGTCCCTTCCTTCCTTCCCTTCCTTTCTTTCTTTCTTTCTTTCTTTCTTTCTTTCTTTCTTTCTTTCTTTCTTTCTTTCTTTCTCTTTCTTTATTTTCTTTTCTTTCTTCTTTCTTTCTTTCTTTCTTTTTCTTTCTTTCTTTTTCTTCTCTTGCTCTCTTTCTTTTCCTTCCTTCCTTCCTTCCTTCCTTCCTTCCTTCCTTCCTTCCTTCCTTCTTCCCTCCCTCCCTCCATTCCTCCCTTCCTTTCCATCTTTCTTTCTTTTCTATCTTCATTGTCATTCTGTACATTTAAAAGTCTAAAATGAGTTACCAGACATTCCTGGCTCTTTTTGTTTCGGGTCCCTTACTTGACCACTGAACTGTAGTTGGTATCTCCTATGTGGTTTTATTTGTGAATTGAATATTATGCTCTTGTAGTCTGTATTAGCCCATTCTCACATTGCTATAAAGAACTATGTGAGACTGAGTAATTTATAAAGAAAAGAGGTTTAATTGTCTCACAGTTCTGAGGACTATACAGGAAGCATGGCTGGGAAGGCCTCAGGAAACTTACAATCATGGTGGAAGGTGAAGGGGAAGCCAGCACATCCTACATGGCTGCAGCAGGAGGAAGAGAGAGGGAAGGGGGAGGTGCTACACACTTTCAAACAACCAGATCTCATGAGAACTCTATGATGAGAACAGCAAGGGGAAGGTCCACCCCCATGATTCTATCACCTCCCACCAGGCCCCTCCTCCAACAATGGGAATTACAATTCAACATGAGATTTGTGGTGGGACACAAAGTCAAACCATATTATAGTCCTTTTTTTTTCCTATGATTTAAGGCAGAGTGTGCTCTAATAATGCAAATTGATTTATACTTAGCTAACAACGTTGTCTACTGTCTTCTGCACCTGTCTGCAACTAACACATGACCAGTGCCACAGATTCTCCAGAGAGCTAGTTGTGCATGGGGGTGGTAGGTTAGAAGCTGCTAATAGGACCAGATAGGAAACCTGGATGAAATTAGCATAGTGTTCTATTCATCTGAGCAAACTATCTCTGGAAGTGGTTGGCAAAACTGGGATTTTATCTGGCTAGTTGATTGACTAAATAGTCTTTTTAGAATGCTTCCATAGACTTCTCCATCACATCACCTGTAAGTACGTAAACTGCATTATTATTTCATTATCATCATCATTATTATTATATAAAGCTTCCAGTGTTTTCTTAAAACTGTAACCCAGATGTCAGGCCTGAAATTTCCAACTTGCTGGGAGTTGTCTTTAATATTTAAGTAAAATTTGGTTTATGTCTCCATTTCAGTGGGAAAGTCAGTGTTTCTTCCATTATCTCTGAAATTCTAGGGAAGTGAGATTTTTGGTAATGCTTATGGCTGGGAGTTCTTACTTTGGCTTCATTTATAAATTTCCAGTCTGCATTTTGCCCTCTTGAATGCCATTTCTTTTCCGGCATGATGTTATTCCACTGAATTTGCCCATCTCCGATGTCTTTTCTCCTCAAAGTCCCAACAATTTAGGATGCAGTGTACTGCAGACCTTACTGAACATTTGCGGCAGGGGGTGACCTGGAGGGTCAGAGGATCTGTGTTCATTGCTTCTATTAAAAGCCTATTAGACATTCCTGTTTGGCATTTCAGACAGATCTGCCTTAAAAATTACTGGCTAACTCTCCTTCTTAGATGCTAGTCTTCTCCCATGCTAGAGGCGCACTCTATCTCCTTTAACTACTCTTCTCCTTCTAGATTATGATTCCTGTCCATTTTTGAGGTAGAGCCATGCAGATATTCCTTTGTTTTGTCTTAGATGGTTCAAGTCAGGCCTTGCAGGCTTCAAGTTTATGATCAAACATGTCTACTTAGGTTTGTTGCTAAGCAAAGACGGTTTTCTCCTTGAGAAAAATTCTATTAGTAATGCAATTTTTTTTTCATTTATTATGAGTGGAGAACATAAGTCAGAATTACTCATGAAAGCTATAAAATGTTTCCACTCCATATATTTGGGTGTTGAGATTGTGGGTGACTTTTTTTTAGGTCTTTCTTATCTTCAAAATTTTCTGTAATAATTATGTTGTTACTTTGCAACTAGAAAAAAGTAAATGAAACACACTAATCAAAACAAATACAAATAAAGGGAAATTACTAAAAATTGACAAATATAAAGGTACTTGTTATTTATATTTTGATATATCAATGTGTCCTTTACTTTTAGAATCAAAGTTCATAAAGGCGGTCAATTTTTAAGTAAGTTCTTGGCTCTCTGATAAATGTGAAGTGATGTATACTTGATTCACCCACCTGACCTATTGGCACTGATTCAAGATATTAAGCCATTTTATGGGGAAATTTGATGGGTACAAGTTATTGCCCCATTATCTGTGTAAGATACAGAATAAATCACCCTTCAGTTGGGCCCATGGGAATAAGGCCTGTAGAGAAAGAATAACTTTGAAGAATAGGAACTAAAGTGATCAAAATGGACACCAAAAGTATTCAAGATACACAAATATTAGAAAAAGATATGATGAGATACAGCAAGATAATGACAATAAAACATGAGTCTTTTTGGCCAAATTTTTTTCTACTTCCTCATTTCTGCTGTCACTTTGCTAAATCAACAATTCAGTTTGGACCAGCTGCTCTAGTGATAAAGCTTTAAATAAGCATGTAGAAATAACCGAGACAAATGATGGAGTTATCCTTTACCATAATATATTTTCACAACGCCTGACAGTCCCCCATTTAATCAAGAGATTGGCAGGACAGGGAACAAGTTGGTAATTTGGAGATGAGATGTAATAAAAATGTTATAATTCATGGATGAGACACCCAGACTACATTATGTATTATGAGTTTAACTTGACTTATAACTCTTTCTAGAATTTAAACTGTCATATCCGACCATATGCATTGACTTTTATAGTGATTTAATGAGTTGTTTGGTGAAAATAAATGTTGACAAAGTTACAAAATTTTCTGACTCTATTCTTGTTTTTTTGGTTGTTGTTCTCCTTTGGATACTAGAGCTGGCTGTCTTACAATAACCCAAGAGTTTCTCTTCCCTCAAAATCCATGGCTAGGATCTTAGTCCTTGCATGGATTTTGCTCATTTTTCATGCTTGACCTTCGTAGATGGATCATCACCAAAAGAATCTAAGAGAACATACTGATTAACCTCTGGTGGCAGCAAGATAATGTATGAAGCTTGGAAATATGGGACTGAAACCTCTTATATCTGAAGTGTCAGCAGATTCTCCAGAAAAGCGTTTCATCTTCAGGATGTGGTTTGGCTTCAGCTTAGTTTTACTGAGGGGCCATTTTCCAGCAATTCAGACAGCTGGTCATGATGCTGGAGTTGGAGGGTGAAGGATTACCTTGTAAAGACAAGCTCAATTCCTATGGAAGCTCACAGGAGATACTCAGCTACTGTGATTGATGCTGTTAATACTGAAAGAAATGAAATAATGCCAAGTTGTAGTAATAGTAGCATAGCAAAGAATCTTGTCAAATGAGCTGTAATTTGAGCAGGCACACATTTTACACTCATTAGGAAAAGTAAGGAACAACTAATTGGCTTATTATGTACCCTCTAATTGGTTCAGCTAACTTTCAGTTATAGCATAAGAGAATAAATGGGGGAATCCTGTTGGGATTTGGCTAGGCCAGAGAGACCTCATGAAATTTCCCTACATGATAAAAATGGTGAGATGCACCACCATTTAGCAAACATAGTAAGGAAATAACCCATAATCTATTAAGAGCTGCCTAACCATCCTGGCTGTGTGGTCAATGAACCGGCATGAATGTAAAACTCCCTGGGAATAGAATGATCTGATGTGTAGGAGGGAATGACCTCCTTTAGGGCACCTGGTGGCCTGGAGAGTGATTTACTCTCTTGTCCTACAAGAAGCCATTTACCTCACGGGGTGACATTTTTTTTCACCCATGAGTTTCACCCCAGCTGCTACTGTTATCTGCATATGTAAAGGGACGTGGAAATTTGAGAGAATTACCTAGGCCATATAAACTCACTAAAACATGTTTTCTCCAATTACCTGAATACTTCAGTCAAATGGTTTTTTGGCCTAAGTGATAATTTCCTTAATTTGAATTTCACTTTGGATATGTGGTCTAGACTATGTCACAGGAGGGAAAAGTATTAAAGTTGCCAAAGGAAAAGGCTTCAAAAATGTTTTAGAGACAACCCATAATGCTATGTTAAAAGAAAATTCGCTTGTGATATGCAGCCCAGTGATAATTGATCCATTTTTATCCTTTAACATTTATTATTTAAGCTCAGGCTTTAATATTTAAATCCATAAACATGGCTTATTATCTGAATGCTAAAAAAAAGATGTTATTTAACATCAGAACCTGACTCCTTCTCACCAACTCCATTACTAATACCTTGTCCAAGGTGTCATCATCTTACACCTGATTTATTGCAAGAGCCTCGATACTCATCTCCCACTTTCACTCTGTATCTGGATGTGGTGCTTCTATTTTCTATGTAGTGGCCAGAGTCGTCCTGTTAAAACATAAGTTAATTTTACTATTTTCCTCCTAAAACCTATTCAATGGCTTCCCATCTCACTCAGAGCAAAGACCATGGTCCTCACCATGGCTAAAGGCTCTGCAAGCTTGGCCCCCAGCAAGCTCTCTGCCTTCTTCTTGAACCTTTGTCACTGCTCTAGCCACATTGGCTTCCTGGTCATTTCCTCACCACATGGAGCACTCTCTCCCCACGTGACCTTCATATTTGCTGTTTCTCCTGCCTGGAATACTCTTGCCCCATTACCTACATGGCTCAATGGATCAGTTCCTCCAGAATCTCTGCTCACATGGCCACTTATCAGACAAGTCTTCTGTGACCACTGTATGAAAGAGATGGTACGTTCAACGCCAACTGTATTTCTTCCCTTCCTTTCTCTAATTCTTCTGCATAGAAGTTGTCATGCCTGATATTCCTCTCTTGATTTATTTATTGCCAGGCTCTTCCAGCCTCTAAACATATGTATGAGGGTGATACTTTGTATAATATTTTTATTTCTCATGGCAGATTGACTTTTCTAAGATGGGCACGAGAAGATCTCCCAACCCACATTGTCTAATTAGAATGTGACAGTGACACATTTCCCATTGAGAGATGTGAGGGGTCTATGCTTCTTTCCCTTGAATCTTGGCAGGTCTGTGACTATTGGCAGTAGTGATGGTATGTGATTTCCAAGGATAAATCATAAAAGCAATGTAGTTTGTTCCTGGTTCTCTTGAGACTCTCAGTCTGGGAACCCAGTCACCATGCTGTGAGGAAACCCAGGCTACACAAAGAGACAACGTTTAATTGCCCCAGCTGAGGTCCTAGTTGACAGCCAGCATCAATGGCTAAACATGTGATTGCAGAAGCCTTTGCAATAACCCCAGGCCCCTGTCATCATCTGACTGCAACTATTTCAGAGACCCTGACAGACGACTGCTTAGATAAGCTTAGGCAGTCAAAATATGAGTCATAATAATAAAATGATTGCTATCTTTTAAGCCACTACATTTTGGGATATTCATTTGGCAACAATCAATGTCCAGAACATGGCTATATTCTCTAGAGCCTAGAATAGTGCCTGAAAGATACTGTGTTAGGCCATTTTTGCATTGCTATAAAGACATAACTGAGGCTGGATAGGTTATAAAGAAAAGAGATTTAATTGGCTTGTGGTTCTGCAGGCTGTAAGGAAGCATGGTGCTGGCATCTGCTTCTGGTGAGGGCCTCAGGAAGCTTTCAATCATCGCAGAAGGTGAAGAGGAAGCAGGTGTATCATATGGCAGAGGAAGCAAGAGAGAGAATGGAGAGATCCCAGATTCTTTTAAACAACCACATCTTGCATAAACTAACTGAGCAAGAACTCACTTATCACTGAGGGATTGGTGCTAAGCCAATTATGAGTTTAACTTGACTTATGAATATAAGGGATCTGCTCCCATGACCCAAACACCTCTTACCAGGCCCCATCTCCATCACTGGAGGTCACATTTCAACATGAGATTTGGAGGGGACAGACATCAAAACCCTGTCACATACTTCCTCAATAAATATTTTCTGAATAGTCAAATGATGCAAAACGCTGGAGGTAAAAATATACTGGTTTCTGGATGGAAAAGACTTCTTTCAGTCTTCCTTCATTAAAAGGCAACGCTTGATTAATTTATTTACATATTATACAACACCTTGTGTATTTAAAATTTTCAAGTTAGCAGTTCCCTTTGAATTTTTAAATATATATATGGACTACTCACAATATATGAGTAAAGGAAGGTGAACTTAAGGCTTAAAATTTTGTTTTTATTTTCGATCATTCCATTATATATAAGCATCTTCAACAGAGAGAATAATATTAAGTCTAGAAAAAGGCTTTTATGTGGAAGAGGTTGAGGTTCTAGTATTAACTGTTGATTGATTTTGTTCTTGCTGTATTTCTTCCCAGTAGTAATTGCTAATCAATCATGACTCACGGAGAATAGAAAAGTTCTAGCCTTGTTTACATTTTACACTATTACTACAGTAGCATTTTAGACAAAAGCAAAAAGCAAAGCAAAACAAAACAAAACAAAAAATCAACAACAAAAAACCAATTTTCAATGTCACCATAAGTCACATGAAGTAAAATTGTTTTAAAATGGGCTTTTTTTCTCAGTAAGAAAGACCTGTTACACCTGGAGCTGTACTGTTTTCCTCTTCACTACCTCATGTCAAAGCAGTGGGCTGTTCTAGGACACAACCCTTACAAATGTCATCTGCCTCCAACCTTAAAAGTCAACCAACCTGATTCAGTGACTTGGCTTTAGACACAGAGAAGCTGAGTTTTCATCTTGGGCCAGTTTCTGAGAGGTCTGAGAATGCATTTTTTTTCTTCCTTTTTTGATTTAGAGTTGCTTGTCTCTTGGCAGGCCTCTGTATCGTGACAGGCAGCTTTGCTGTTGCCCATCCGGCTGTTCAAGCATGTAACTTAAGTCTTGTGGAGATGTTTGGGAGCAGGCCAGGGCTGAATGCAGTTCTTTTTCTTTGAAAACATGCAGCAACAACATAGGAAATGGCCGCCACATTTAAGATGTCATCCTGGAATGTGTACATTGCTGGCTCCGAAAGGAAACCCAAGCATTGAAGGATACCTCAGGGTAGGGAAACCATTTGAAAACGAATGCTTTTCAAATCCTCTGCCACTCTCTAGCCTTCAGCCTTGGGGAGAGTGGAGTCCCTTCAGGCTAGGGCTCTATACCTGTTCTGTGCCATCTAGTCTCTCTTTAATTTTGATGATTTTCTGTTATTCTTAGGGGCTGACAGCAAGTTTGTGAAACAGCATGCATGACTAAAGTCACATTAGAAATTTAGTGTGGGCTTAAGGCAGAACACAAGGAACAGTCATGTGAGGCCTGGCATGCAGAGACTATGGAGCTATGGCACTGGACACTTCATGCCCATGCCCATCTGGGCTGCGTATCATGTGAGCTCCAGTGGAGCTATCCTGGCTGCCTCTGTGTGGAGCAGGGACAAACTTTTCTCGCCAAGCCCTGCATTGTTTTTGTTTGAAGTCTTGATTCTTTTTGTTTTAAGCTACTGTATTAGGGTGCTGCAGAGGGATAGAACCAATAGGATATATGCAAATTTAAAAGGGAGTTTATGTGGTACAAAGATGGCCGAATAGGAACAGCTCTGGTCTGCAGCTCCCAGCGAGATCAGCGCAGAAGGCGGGTGATTTCTGCATTTCCAACTGAGGTGCCTGGCTCATCTCAGTGGGACTGGTTAGACAATGGGTGCAGCACATGGAGGGCAAGCAGAAGTAGGGTGGGATGTCACCTAACCTGGGAAGTGCAAGTGGTAAGGGAACTCCCTCCCATAGCCAAGGGAAGCCTTGAGGGACTGTGCCGTGAGGAACTGTGCATTCCAGCCTAGATACTAGGCTTTTCCCACGGTCTTCGTAACCCACAGGTCAGGAGATTCCCTCGGGTGCCTACACCATCAGGCCCCTGGGTTTCAAGCACAAAACTTGGCAGCCATTTGGGCAGACACTGAGCTAGCTGCAGGAGTTTTTTTTTTTTTTTTTTTTTAGATGGAGTCTCACCCTGTTTCCCAGGCTGGAGTGCAATGGCATGATCTTGGCTCACTAGGAGTGTTTTTTTCATACCCCAGTGGTGCTTGGAATGCCAGCGAGACAGAACCATTCATTCCCCTGGAAAGAGGGCTGAAGCCAGAGAGCCAAGTGGTCTAGCTCAGTGGATCCCACTCCCATGGGGCCCAGCAAGCTAAGATCCACTGGCTTGAAATTCTTGCTGCCAGGACAGTAGTCTGAAGTCAACCTGGGATGCACGAGCTTGATGGGGGGAGGGGCATACACCATTACTGAGGCTTGAGTAGGCAGTTTTTCCCACTGTTACTGAGGCTTGTAAACAAAGTCCTGGGGGAAGTTCAAACGGGGCGAAGCCCACCACAGCTGGGCAAAGCCACTGTAGCCAGACTGCCTCTCTAGATTCCTTCTCTCTGGTCAGGGCATCTCTGAAAGAAAGGCAGCAGCTCCAGCCAGGGGCTTATACATATAACTCCCATCTCCCTGGGACAGAGCATGTTGGGGAAGGGGCGGCTGCGGGCACAGCTTCAGCAGACTTAAACGTTCCTTCCTGTTGGCTCTGAAGAGAGCAGTGGATCTCGCAGCACAGCACTTGAGCTCTGCTAAGGGACACACTGCCTCCTCAAGTGGGTCCCTGACCCCCGTGCCTCTTGACTGACAGACACTTCCCAGCAGGGGTTGACAGACACTGCTGGCAGATCTGTTGGAGCTCTGACTGGCAACTGGCAAGTGCCCTTCTGGGAGGAAGCTTCCAGAGGAAGGAACAGGAAGCAATCTTTGCTGTTCTGCCCCTTCTGCTGGTGATACCCAGGCAAACAGGATCTGGAGTGGACCCCCAGCAAACTCCATCAGACCTACAGCAGAGGGGCCTGATTGTTAGAAGGAAAACTAACAAACAGAAAGGAATAGCATCAACATCAACAAAAACCCACAGAAACCCCATCTGAAGGTCACCGATACCAAAGACCAAAGGTAGATAAATCCTCAAAGATGAGGAAAAACCAGTGCAAAAAGCCTGAAAATTCCAAAAACCAGAATGCCTCTTCTCTGAAGGATCCCAACTCCTCACAAGCAAGGGAACAAAACTGGATGGAGAATGAGTTTGATGAATTGACAGAAGTAGGCTTCAGATGGTGGGTAATAACAAACTCCTGCAAACTAAAGGAGCATGTTCTAACCCAATTCAAGGAAGCTAATAACCTTGAAAAAAGGTTAGAGGAATTGCTAACTAGAATAACCAGTTTAGAGAAGAACATAAATAACCTGATGGAGCTGAAAAACACAGCACAAGAACTTCATGAAGCATACACAAGTATCAATAGTGGAATTGAGCAAGCAGAAGAAAGGATATCAGAGATTGAAAATCAACTTAATGAAATAAAGCAAGAAGACAAGATTAGAGCAAAAAGACTGAAAAGAAATGAACAGAGCCTCCAAGAAATATGGGTCTATGTGAAAAGACCAAACCTACATTTGATTGGTGTACCTGAAAGTGACAGAGAGAATGGAACCAAGTTGGAAAACACTCTGCAGGCTATTTTCTAGGAGAACTTCCCCAGCCTAGCAAGACAGATCAACATTCAAATTCAGGAAATACAGAGAACACCACAAAGATGCTCCTTGAGAAGGTCAACCACAAGACACATAATCATCAGATTCACCAAGGTTGAAATGAAAGAAAAAATGTTAAGAGCAGCCAAGAGAGAAAGGTCGGGTTACCCACAAAGGGAAGCCCATCGGACTAACAGTGGATCTCTCTGCAGAAACCCTACAAGCCAGAAGAGAGTGGGGGCCAATATTCAACATTCTTAAAGAAAAGAATTTTCAACCCAGAATTTCATATCTAGCCAAACTAAGCTTCATAAGTGAAGAAGAAATAAAATCCTTTACAGACAAGCAAATGCTGAGAGACTTTGTCACCACCAGGTCTGCCTTACAAGAACTCCTGAAGGAAGCACTAAATATGGAAAGGAAAAACTGGTACCAGTCACTGCAAAAACATACCAAATTGTAAAGACCATCAACATTATGAAGAAACTGCATCAACTAATAGGCAAAATAACTAACTAACATCATAATGACAGGATCTAATTCACACATAACAATATTAACCTTAAATGTAAATGGGCTAAATGCCCCAATTGAAAGACACTGACTAGCAAATTGGATAAAGAGTCAAGACCCATCAGTGTGCTGAATTCAGAAGACCCATCTCACATGCAAAGACACACATAGGCTCAAAATAAAGGGATGGAGGAATATTTACCAAGCAAATGGAAAGCAAAAAAAAAGCAGGGGTTTCAATCCTAGTCTCTGATAAAACAGAGTTTAAACCAACAAAGATCAAAAAAGACAAAGAAGGACATTACATAATGGTAAAGGGATCAACACAACAAGAAGAGCTAACTCTCCTAAATATATATGCACCAAATACAGGAGCATCCACATTCATAAAGCAAGTTCTTAGAGACTTACAAAGAGACTTAGACTCCCACACAATAACAATGGGAGACTTTAACAACCCACTGTCAATATTAGACAGATCAACAAGACAGAAAATTAACAAGGATATTCAGGACTTGAACTCAGCTCTGGACCAAGCAGACCTAATAGACATCTACAGAACTCTCCATCCCAGATCAATAGAATATACACTCTTCTCAGCATCGCATCACACTTATTCTAAAATTGACCACATAATTGGAAGTAAAACACTCCTCAGCAAATGCAAAAGAATGGAAATCATAACAAACAGTCTCTCAGACCACAGTGCAATCAAATTAGAACTCAGGATTGAGAAACCCACTCAGAATCGCACAACTACATGGAAACTGAACAACCTGCTCCTGAATGACTACTGGGTAAATAATGAAATCAAGGCAGAAATAAATAAGTTCTTTGAAACCAATGAGAACAAAGACACAATGTGCCAGAATCTCTGGGACACAGTTAAAGCAGTGTTTAGAGGGAAATTTATATACTACATGCCCATAGGAGAAAGCGGGAAAGATCTAAAATCAACATCCTAAAATCACAATTAAAAGAACTAGAGAAGCAAGAGCAAACACATTCAAAAGCTAACAGAAGACAAGAAATAACTAAGATCAGAGCAGAACAGAAGGAGATAGAGACATGAAAAACCCTTCAAAAAATCAGTGAATCCAGGAGGTGGTTTTTTGAAAAGGTCAACAAAATAGACTGCTAGCCAGACTAATAAAGAAGAAAAGACAGGAGAATCAAATAAACACAATAAAAAATGATAAAGGGGATATCACCACTGATCCCACAGAAAAACAAACTACCATCAGAGAATACTATAAACACCTCTATGCAAATAAACTAGAAAATCTAGAAGAAATGGGTAAATTCCTGGACAGATACACCCTCCCAAGACTAAACCAAGAAAAAGTTGAATCCCTGAATAGACCAATAACAAGTTATGAAATTGAGGCAGTAATTAATAGCCTACCAACCACAAAAAGCCCAGGACCAGAGAGATTCACAGCCGAATTCTATCAGAGGTACAAAGAGGAGCTGGTACTCCTTCTGAAACTATTCCAAACAATAGAAAAAGAGGGACTCCTCCCTAACTCATTTTATGAGGCCAGCATCATCCTAATACCAAAACCTGGCAGAGACACAACAAAAAAGGAAAATTTCAGGCCAATATCCCTGATGAACATTGCTGTGAAAATCCTCAATAAAATCCTGGCAAACCAAATCCAGCAGCACATCAAAAAGCTTATCCATGACGATCAAGTAGGCTTCATCCCTGGGATACAAGGCTGGTTCAACATATGCAAATCAATAAACATAATCCATGACATAAACAGAACCAATGAAAAAAAAAACACATGATTATCTCAATAGATGCAGAAAAGGCCTTTGATAAAATTCAACACCCCTCCATGCTAAAAACTCTCAATAAACTAGGTATTGATGCAACATATCTCAAAATAATAACAGCTATTTCTGACAAACCCACAGCCAGTATCGTACTGAATGGGGAAAAGCTGGAAGCATTACCTTTGAAACCCAGCACAAGACAAGGATGCCCTCTCTCACCACTCCTATTCAACATAGTGTTGGAAGTTCTGGCCAGGGCAATTAGGCAATAAAAAGAAATAAAGCCTATTCAAATAGAAAAAGAGGAAGTCAAATTTTCTCTCTTTGCAGATGACATGATTGTATATTTAGAAAACCCCATCGTTTCAGCCCAAAATCTCCTGAAGCTCATAAGCAAATTCAGCAAAGTCTCAGGATACAAAATCAATGTTCAAAAATCACAAGCATTCCTATACACCAATAATAGACAAACAGAGCCACATCATGAGTGAACTTCCATTCACAATTGCTACAAAGAGAATAAAATACCTAGGGATACAACTTACAAGGGCTGTGAAGGACCTCTTCAAGGAGCACTACAAACGACTGCTTGAGGAAATAAGAGGACACAAACAAATGGAAAAACATTCCATGCTCATGGATAGGAAGAATCAGTATCGTGAAAACGGCCATACTGGCCAAAGTAATTTATAGATTCAATGCTATCCCCATCAAGCTACCATTGACTTTCTTCACAGAATTAGAAAAAACTACTTTAAATTTTATATGGAGCCAAAAAAGAGCCCATATAGCCAAGACGATCCTAAGCAAAAAGAACAAAGTTGAAGGCATCATGCTACCTGACTTCAAACTATACTACAAGGCTACAGTAACCAAAACAGCATGGTACTGGTACCAAAACAGAGATATAGACCAATAGAACAGAACAGAGGCCTCAGAAATAATGCCACACATCTACAACCATCTGATCTTTGACAAACCTGACTAAAACAAGCAATCAGGGAAAGGATTCCCTATTTAATAAATGGTGTTGGGAAAACAGACTAGCCATATGCAGAAAACTGCAACTGGACCCCTTCCTTACACCTTATACAAAAATTAACTCAAGATGGATTAAAGACTTAAACACAAGACCGAAAACCATAAAAACCCTAGAAGAAAACCTAGGCAATACCATTCAGGACATAGGCATGGGCAAAGATCTCATGACTAAAACACAAAAAGTAAGGGCAACAAAGGCCAAAATTGACAAATGGGATCTAATTAAACTAAAGAGCTCCTGCACGGCAAAAGAAACTCTCATCAGAATGAACAGGCAACCTACAGAATGGGAGAAATTTTTTGCAATCTATCTATTTGACAAAGGGCTATTGTCCAGAATCAATAAGGAACTGAAACAAATTTACAAGAAAAAAAACAAACAACTCCATCAAAAAGTTGGCATGAACAGACACTTCTCAAAAGAAGACATTTATGCAGCCAACAAACATTTGAAAAAAAGCTCATCATCATTGGTCATTAGAGAAATGCAAGTCAAAATCACAATGAGATACCATCTTACGCCAGTTAGAATGGCGATCGTTAAAAAGTCAGGAAACAACAGATGCTGGAGAGGATGTGGAGAAATAGGAATGCTTTTACACTGTTAGTGGGAGTGTAAATTAGTTCAACCATTGTGGAAGACAGTGTGGTGATTCCTCAAGGATCTAGAACCAGAAATACCATTTGACCCAGCAATCCCATTACGGGTATGTAAATTATTCTACTGTAAAGACAAATGCACACATATGCTTATTGCAGCACTATTCACAATAGCAAAGACTTGGAACCAACCCAAATGCCCATCAATGATAGACTGGATAAAGAAAATGTGTCACATATACACCATGGAATACTATGCAGCCATACAAAAGGTTCATGTCCTTTGCAGGGACATGGATGAAGCTGGAAACCATCATTCTCAGCAAACTAACACAGGTACAGAAAACCAAACACTGCATTTTCTCACTCATAAGTGAAAGATGAACAATGAGAACACATGGATACAGGGAGGGGAACATCACCCACTGGGGTCTTTTGGGGAATGGGGGGCTAGGGGAGGGATAGTATTAGGAGAAATACCTAATGTAGATGACGAGATGATGGGTGCAGCAAACCACCATGGCACGTGTATACCTATGTAACAAACCTGCACGTTCTGCACATATATCCCAGAACTTAAAGTATAATAATAGTAAAAAAAGGGAGTTTATTAGGGAGAATTGGCTTGCAAAATTACAAGGTTAAGTCCCCCGATAGGCTGTCTGCAAGCTGAGGAAAGAGAGAAGCCATTAGTCCCTCAGTCCAAGTCCGAAAGCCTCAAAACCAGGGAAGCTGACAGTGCAGCCTTATTCTGTGGCCGAAGGCCTGAGAGCCCCTGGGAAGCCACTGGTGCAAGTCTCAGGGTCCAAAGATGGAAGAACCCGGGGTCTGATGTTCAAGGGCAGGAGGAGCGGAGGCAAGCGTCTGGCATGGGAAGAAGAAAAAGAGCCAGAAGATTCAGCAAGCAAACTTATCCCACCTTCTTCCACCTGCTTTGTTCTAGCTGCACTGGTTGCTGATTGGATGGTGCCCACTCACACTAATGGTCAGTCACACTAACAGTGGTTTTCCTCTCCCTGAGGCATTGAAGGATACCTCAGGGTAGGGAAACCATCTACAACCAATGCTTTTCCAGCAACTTAAATGTCAATTTCCTCTGGCAACACTCTCACAGACACACGCAGAAACAATACTTTACCAGCCATCCAGGCATCTTTCAATGCAATCAAGTTGACATCTAATATTAACCATCACAGCTACTCTGTTTGGGGATGGTTTGTATTGCAGCAATAAATATTGCCATTCCCAGTGTTGTCTTTCAGAATAAACCATATTTAACTATTTGTATTTTTGGTATCTTCTGATAGATACTGACAAATATGAAGACATTTTCTATTTTGTGGTTTATTAATTATAGACATTGCCAATTGATTTTTGTCCCATGATAGGTAAATGCTGTTAAGATTTTATTTTAGGGTGTGGTGGCTCATGCCTGTAATCCCAGCATTTTGGGAGGCCGAGGTGGGTGGATCACCTGAGGTCAGGAGTTTGAGACCAGCCTGGCCAACATGGGGAAAACCCCGTCTCTACTAAAAATACAAAAACTAGCCCAGCGTGGTGGTAGGTGCCTGTAATCCCAGCTACTTGGGAGGCTGAGCCAGGAGAATCGCTTGAACCTGGGAGGCAGAGGTTGCAGTGAGCCGAGATCATGCCACTGCATTCCAGCCTGGGCAACAGAGGGAGACTCCATCTCAATAATAATAAAATTTTATTTGGATCAAAAAAAATTTTTTATTATACTTTAAGTTTTAGGGTACATGTGCACAATGTGCAGGTTTGTTACATATGTATACATGTGCCATGTTGGTGTGCTGCACCCATTAACTCGTCATTTAGCATTAGGTATATCACCTAATGCTATCCCTACCCCCTCTCCCCACCCCACAACAGTTCCCGGTGTGTGATATTCCCCTTCCTGTGTCCATGTGTTCTCATTGTTCAATTCCCACCTATGAGTGAGAACATGCAGTGTTTGGTTTTCTGTCCTTGCAATAGTTTGCTGAGAATGATGGTTTCCAGCTTCATCCATGTCCCTACAAAGGACATGAACTCATCATTTTTTATGGCTGCATAGTATTCCATGGTGTATATGTGCCACATTTTCTTAATCCAGTCTATCATTGTTGGACATTTGGGTTGGTTCCAAGTCTTTGCTATTGTGAATAGTGCTGCAATAAACATACGTGTGCATGTGTCTTTATAGCAGCATGATTTATAATCCTTTGGGTATATACCCAGTAATGGGATGGCTGGGTCAAATGGTATTTCTAGTTCTAGATCCCTGAGGAATCGCCACACCGACTTCTACAATGGTTGAACTAGTTTACAGTCCCACCAACAGTGTAAAAGTGTTCCTATTTCTCCACATCCTCTCCAGCGCCTGTTGTTTCCTGACTTTTTAATGATCGCCATTCTAACTGGTGTGAGATGGTATCTCATTGTAGTTTTGATTTGCATTTCTCTGATGGCCAGTGATAATGAGCATTTTTTCATGTGTCTGTTGGCTGCATAAATGTCTTCTTTTGAGAAGTGTCTGTTCATATCATTTGCCCACTTTTTGATGGGTTTGTTTGTTTTTTTCTTGTAAATTTGTTTGAGTTCATTGTAGATTCTGGATATTAGCCCTTTGTCAGATGAGTAGGTTGCGAAAATTTTCTCCCATTCTGTAGGTTGTCTGTTCACTCTGATGGTAGTTTCTTTTGCTGTGCAGAAGCTCTTTAGTTTAATTAGATCCCATTTGTCAATTTTGGCTTTTGTTGCCATTGCTTTTGGTGTTTTAGACATGAAGTCCTTGCCCATGCCTATGTCCTGAATGGTATTGCCTAGGTTTTCTTCTAGGGTTTTTATGGTTTTAGGTCTAACATGTAAGTCTTTAATCCATCTTGAATTAATTTTTGTATTAAGGTGTAAGGAAGGGATCCAGTTTCAGCTTTCTACATATGGCTAGCCAGTTTTCCCAGCACCATTTATTAAATAGGGAATCTTTTCCCCATTGCTTATTTTTGTCAGGTTTGTCAAAGATCAGATAGTTGTAGATACATGGCATTATTTCTGAGGGCTCTGTTCTGTTCCATTGGTCTATATCTCTGTTTTGGTACCAGTACCATGCTGTTTTGGTTACTGTAGCCTTGTAGTATAGTTTGAAGTCAGGTAGCGTAATGCCTCCAGCTTTGTTCTTTTGGTTTAGGATTGACTTGGCAATGCGGGCTCTTTTCTGGTTCCATATGAACTTTAAAGTAGTTTTTTCCAATTCTGTGAAGAAAGTCATTGGTAGCTTGATGGGGATGGCATTGAATCTATAAATTTCCTTGGGCAGTATGGCCATTTTCACGATATTGATTCTTCCTATCCATGAGCATGGAACGTTCTTCCATTTGTTTGTATCCTCTTTTATTTCATTGAGCAGTGGTTTGTAGTTCTCCTTGAAGAGGTCCTTCACATCCCTTTAAGTTAGATTCCTAGGTATTTTATTCTCTTTGAAGCAATCGTGAATGGGAGTTCACTCATAATTTGGCTCTGTGTTTGTTATTGGTGTATAAGAATGCTTGTGATTTTTGCACATTGATTTTGTATCCTGAGACTTTGCTGAAGTTGCTTATCAGCTTTAGGAGATTTTGGGCTGAGACGATGGGGTTTTCTAGATATACAATCATGTCATCTGCAAACAGGGACAATTTGACTTCCTCTTTTCCTAGTTGAATGCCCTTTATTTCCTTCTCCTGCCTGATTGCCCTGGCCAGAACTTCCAACACTATGTTGAATAGGAGTGGTGAGAGAGTGCATCCCTGTCTTGTGCCAGTTTTCAAAGGGAATGCTTCCAGTTTATGTCCATTCAGTATGATATTGGCTGTGGGTTTGTCATAAATAGCTCTTATTATTTTGAGATACGTCCCATCAATACCTAATTTATTGAGAGTTTTTAGCATGAAGCATTGTTGAATTTTGTCAAAGGACTTTTGTGCATCTGTTGAGATAATCATTTGGTTTTTGTCTTTGGTTCTGTTTATATGCTGGATTACGTTTATTAATTTGCATATGTTGAACCAGCCTTGCATCCCAGGGATGAAGCCCACTTGATCATGGTGGATAAGCTTTTTGATGTGTTTCTGGATTCGGTTTGCCAGTATTTTATTTAGGATTTTTGCATCAATGTCATCAAGGATATTGGTCTAAAATTCTCTTTTTTTATTGTGTCTCTGCCAGGCTTTGGTATCAGGATGATGCTGGCCTCATAAAATGAGTTAGGGAGGATTCCCTCTTTTTCTATTGATTTGAATAGTTTCAGAAGGAATGGTACCAGCTCCTCCTTGTACCTCTGGTAGAATTGGGCTGTGAATCCATCTGGTCCTGGACTTTTTTTGGTTGGTAAGCTATTAATTATTGCCTCAATTTCAGAGCCTGTTATTGGCCTATTCAGAGATTCAACTTCTTCCTGGTTTAGTCTTGGGAGAGTGTATGTGTCGAATTTATCCATTTCTTCTAGACTTTGTAGTTTATTTGCATACAGGTGTTTATAGTATTCTCTGATAGTTTGTATTTCTATGGGATCGGTGGTAATGTCCCCTTTATCATTTTTTATTGCGTCTATTTGATTCTTCTCTCTTTTCTTCTTTATTAGTCTTGCTAGCGGTCTATCAATTTTGTTGATCTTTTCAAAAAACCAGCTCCTGGATTCATTGATTTTTTGAAGGGTTTTTTGTGTCTCTATTTCCTTCAGTTCTGCTCTGATCTTAGTTATTTCTTGCCTTCGGCTAGCTTTTGAATGTGTTTGCTCTTGCTTCTCTAGTTCTTTTAATTGTGATGTTAGGGTGTCAATGTTAGATCTTTCCTGCTTTCTCTTGTGGGCATTTAGTGCTATAAATTTCCCTCTACACACTGCTTTGAATGTGTCCCAGAGATTCTAGTATGTTGTGTCTTTGTTCTCGTTGGTTTCAAAGAGCATCTTTATTTCTGCCTTCCTTTCATTATGTACCCAGTAGTCATTCAAGAGCAGGTTGTTCAGTTTCCATGTAGTTGAGTGGTTTTGAGTGAGTTTCTTAATCCTGAGTTCTAGTTTGATTGCACTATGGTCTGAGAGACAGTTTGTTATAATTTCTATTCTTTTACATTTGCTGAGGAGTGCTTTACTTCCAACTATGTGGTCAGTTTTGGAATAGGTGTGGTGTGGTGCTGAAAAGAATGTATATTCTGTTGATTTGGGGTGGAGAGTTCTGTAGATGTCTATTAGGTCTGCTTGGTGCAGAGCTGAGTTCAATTCCTGGATATCCTTGTTAACTTTCTGTCTCGTTGATCTGTCTGATGTTGACAGTGGGGTGTTAAAGTCTCCCATTATTATTGTGTGGGAGTCTAAGTCTCTTTGTAGGTCACTAAGGACTTGCTTTATGAATGTGGGTGCTCCTGTATTTGGCACATATATATTTAGGAGAGTTAGCTCTTCTTGTTGTGTTGATCCCCTTACCATTATGTAATGGCCTTCTTTGTCTCTTCCGATCTTTGTTGGTTTAAAGTCTGTTTTATCAGAGACTAGGATTGCAACCCCTGCCTTTTTTTGTTTTCCATTTGCTTGATAGATCTTCCTCCATCCCTTTATTTTGAGTCTATGTGTGTCTCTGCATGTGAGATGGGTTTCCTGAATACAGCACAGTGATGGGTCTTGACTCTATCCCATTTGCCAGTCTGTGCCTTTTAATTGGAGCATTTAGCCCATTTACATTTAAGGTTAGTATTGTTATGTGTGAATTTGATCCTGTCATTATGATGTTAGCTGGTTATTTTGCTCGTTAGTTGATGCAGTTTCTTCTTAGCATTGATGGTCTTTACAATTTGGCATGTTTTTGCAGTGGCTGGTACCGGTTGTTCCTTTCCGTGTTTAGTGGTTCCTTCAGGAGCTCTTTTAGGGCAGGCCTGGTAGTGACAAAATCTCTCAGGATTTGCTTGTCTGTAAAGTATTTTATTTCTTCTTCACTTATGAAGCTTAGTTTGGCTAGATATGAAATTCTGAGTTGCAAATTCTTTTCTTTAAGAATGTTGAATATTGGCCCCCACTCTCTTCTGGCTTGTAGAATTTCTGCTGAGAGATCAGCTGTTAGTCTGATGGGCTTCCCTTTGTGGGTAACCCGACCTTTCTCTCTGGCTGCCCTTAACATTTTTTCCTTCGTTTCAACTTTGGTGAATCTGACAATTATGTGTCTTGGAGTTGCTCTTCTCGAGGAGTATCTCTGTGGCATTCTCTGTATTTCCTGAATTTGAATGTTGGCCTGCCTTGCTAGATTGGAGAAGTTCTCCTGGATAATATCCTGCAGAGTGTTTTCCAATTTGGTTCCATTCTCCCCGTCACTTTCAGGTACACCAATTTGACGTAGATTTGGTCTTTGCACATAGTCTCATATTTCTTGGAGGCTTTGTTCGTTTCTTTTTATTCTTTTTTCTCTAAAGTTCTCCTCATGCTTCATTTCATTCATTTTGTCTTCCATCGCTGATACCCTTTCTTCCAGTTGATCGCATTGGTTATTGAGGCTTGTGCATTCGTCACGTAGTTCTCCTGCCATGGTTTTCAGCTCCATCAGGTCCTTTAAGGACTTCTCTGCGTTGCTTATTCTAGTTACCCATTCGTCTAATTTTTTTTGAAAGTTTTTAACTTCTTTGCCATTGGTTCGAACTTCCTCCTTTAGCTCAGAGTAGTTTGATCGTCTGAAGCCTTCCTTTCTCAACTTGTCAAAGTCATTCTCCATCCAGCTTTGTTCTGTTGCTGGTGTGGAGCTGCGTTCCTTTGGAGGAGGAGAGGCGCTCTGATTTTTAGAGTTTCCGGTTTTTCTGCTCTGTTTTTCCCCCATCTTTGTGGTTTTATCTACCTTTGGTCTTTGATGATGGTGACATACAGATGGGTTTTTGGTGTGGATGTCCTTTCTGTTTGTTAGTTTTCCTTTCTAACAGTCAGGACCCTCAGCTGCATGTCTGTTGGAGTTTACTGGAGGTCCACTCCAGACTCTGTTTGCCTGGGTATCAGCAGCAGTGGCTGCAGAACAGCAGATATTGGTGAACCGCAAATGCTGCTGCCTGATCGTTCCTCTGGAAGTTTTGTCTCAGAGGAGTACCTGGCCATGTGAAGTGTTAGTCCGCCCCTACTGGGCGGTGCCTCCCAGTTAGGCTACTCGGGGCTCAGGGACCCACTTGAGGAGGCATCTGCCTGTTCTCAGATCTCCAGCTGCATGCTGGGAGAACCACTACTCTCTTCAAAGCTGTCAGACAGGGACATTTAAGCCTGCAGAGGTTATTACTGTCTTTTGTTTGTCTGTGCCCTGCCCCCAGAGGAGGAGTCTACAGAGGCAGGCAGGCCTCCTTGAGCTGTGGTGGGCTCCACCCAGTTCGAGCTTCCCAGCCGCTTTGTTTACCTACTCAAGCCTGAGCAATGGCGGGCACCCCTCTCCCAGCCTCGCTGCCACCTTGCAGTTTGATCTCAGACTGCTGTGCTAGCAATGAGCAAGGCTCCGTGGGCATAGGACCCTCTGAGCCAGGTGCGGGATATAATCTCCTGGTGTGCCGTTTGATAAGCCCATTGCAAAAGCACAGTATTAGGGTGCGAGTGACCCGATTTTCCAGGTGCTGTGTGTCACCCCTTTCTTTGACTAGGAAAGGGAATTCCCTGACCCCTTGCACTTCCCAGGTGAGGCGACGCCTTGCCCTGCTTTGGCTCATGTACAGTGCTCTGCACCCACTGTCCTGCACCTACTGTCTGGCACTCCCCAGTGAGATGAACCGGGTACCTCAGTCGGAAATGCAGAAATCACCCATCTTCTGCATCACTCACACTGGGAGCTGTAGACTAGAGCTGTTCCTATTTGGCCATCTTGGCTCCACCCCCGGATCAAAATTTTTTGAGATAAGGAGAACAACATAGCCTATGGCAGAGCACTGCATGATGCCATTGCTTCCTACCCTCAATTTCTGCTCCCCAGAGTCAATTCCTTTCAATTATTTTAGCTGTTATTCTGGAATTTACCTTTGCATTTGTCAGTAGTATACTCAGATTAAATTGTTTTGATCTTCATGTTTCAGACATCATCCACTGACTTCTCATTACAGAAGATAAATTTTAACTTTCTTAAATCAACACACTGTACCACCACCACTCCCTCCCTGCTACTACACATGCTTTCATTTCTTCATACTCTCAGTAGAATTACCACAATCTGGGAGGTATATCACTGTCTGGCATCTCCATTACTATGATGATATAAATATTATTCACACATGGGGTAGATGTGTACTTTAGTTACCTTTCCTTTGTTGAACAACCCTTTTTTTTCTAGAGTTAATAATTGTTACAACTTTTCTTTTGCTTGGCTTTCCATGTAACCATTAGCAAACACTTCAGTCTGAAACTGAAGTGTTTGTGAATGTAACTAAATGTATAGTCACACTGAAGTAAGTGAATGCAACTTCTCTCTACCATAAAATACATAAGATAATTTATCAGTTCTACTTTTTTTTTTTTTTTTTTTTTTTTTTTGAGACATCTTTCCTAGAGACCTCTGTCTTTCTGCCCAAATCTGGACAGGATACCGACAGCTACATAGCTGTTGCCCTGGGGCTTTCTTGTCTTAGAAATGTCTTTCTCTTCTCTTCTATGTTAGATCCACTGTGTATTAGTTGTCTATTGCTTTGTAACATATCACTTCAAAACGTAGCAGCTTCAACTGACAAACATTTATTTTTTCACAGTTTCTGTGGGTCATATCCAGGAACAGCTTAGCTGGATGATTCTGGTTCAGGTTTCTCACAAGGCTGAAATGATCTGAAGCTGGACTGGCACTAGAGAATCTGTTTCTAAGCTCAGATTAGAAGCTCTGGGCAGGAGGACTCAGTTCTCACCAAACGGACATCTCTATAGCACTGCTCACATCATAGCCATTGGCTTCCCCCAGAGTTAGTGACTGGAGAGAGAGAAAGAGTGGGAGGGAGCAAGACGGAATCCAATGCCAGAAGGAATAGCTTGTTACTTCTGCTATCTTCTATTGTCCACACAGACCCTGTCCAATACCAGAGGGGACTGTACAAGGCTGTGAATCCCAGGAGGAGGGGCTCATTTAGGGGTGTCTTGAAGACTGACCACCACACCTTCTGTCTTGGATTCCATGTTTTCTTTCCTTGGTTGACTCTTTTCTTTCAATGGATTACATCTTCTAGGAGCATCTTGAAAAAAGGCTTTCCTGGGAAGTAATCTGTTTTAGATGCTGCCTTTGTGCATATGTCTTTAATCTATCCTCATCCTGGAATGTTGGTTTGAGTTTAGAATTCTAGGTTGATAGCATTTTTCTTCAGCATTTTGAAGGCATTTCATTTCTCCATTATCATGTAATTCTTAGAGTTATTTTTCTCAAGTCTGATGCCATTCTGCATCTCCATTGTTTTTGTGATCTTGAAGCTTTTAGGATCTTCTCTTTATCCCTTGTTTGCTGGAGTTTCATATCTCTGTGTTTTTTTGCTTTTTCACATATTTATATATTTTCCTGGAAACATGATAGACTCTTTTAACTTGGAAACTCAGGCTCCTGAATTCTGTGAAGATTTAATTTTTGTTTATCTGGTAATTTTCCCAGTTAACTCTTTCTGGGGTTGTATTTGTTGCAAGTTTAACTGGTATCAATTCTCTGATCTTCTAAGTATTATTTTTTTCTATTTTCTATTCATTTTTCTTTGATCTACTTTCTGAAAGACTTCCTCAGCTTTATCTTACAAAACTTTAATTACTTTTAAATTTCAGCTTTTATGTTTTTAATTTCCAAGAAGCCCTTTGTTGTTGATGAATGTTCTTTTTTTTTCTTAAAAAACAAAACAACAACAACAACAAAAACCCACATTGTCCTTTCATTGGTTTTTTATAATTTTGTCTATTTTTTTCCCCATTGGATGCTTTCTGAGAATGTATGGTTTAGTCATCTGGACTGTCTATTAGCACACAAGAGTGCAACATCTGCAGCTATTGGAACTGTGTGTGCAAAGGTGGGGCTTGCTAAGACGTGGGCTTTAATTTTAGGTAATTGGTTGGGGCTGTTTCATTGATGGATATCCCAACTCTCAGTATTTATAGTTTTTTTTTTTTTTTCCCGCTTCTTGGCTTGCTCTGTTTCCTCAGAGAAGAATTACCCAACCTCTCACTTAGGGTGTGTGTGTTGGGGCGTGGGTAACAAACTAAGAGGCCAGGATTCTAGGAGCTGAGTAGGGCAAGACGGATGAGGGATCTCATTGAACCTTGTGCTAAATTCCTCCGAGTTTCCTGTTTTATTAGGGTATTCCTCAGCTCTGCCGGCTTCCCTGAGTCTGGAGATGGTCAGGGTTCAGCCTCTCAGTAAATTGCCAGCACAGAAAGAGAGACAGTCACCTGACAGTGCTACTTGAAAGAGGAACTGGGGGAAGGGTTTCACTGCTTCATAGACAGATTTTCTTCAAAGCTTCTCTGTCTCAGGGGCACCCTTCTTCTAGATTTCATCACTGTCTTCTATAGCCTTCGTGCTGCCTTCTGTTGGGGAACATTTACCTCATCTGTTCTGCACATAGAGAGACATTTATTAGAACAGCAGTTCTCGAAGTGTGGTCCAGGGATCTCTGAGGGATGGAAGGCCAAAATATTTTTTCTAAAAACACTAGATATTATTTTCTCTTTTCACTCTCATTCTCCTGTAAGTGTGCAGGGGAATTTTCCAGAGGCAACATGACACGTGATATCACAACAGATTGAATGCAGAAGCAGCTGTGATA
Organism: Nomascus leucogenys; assembly: GCF_006542625.1. NCBI lineage: Eukaryota > Metazoa > Chordata > Mammalia > Primates > Hylobatidae > Nomascus > Nomascus leucogenys. The sequence continues at coordinate 17,733,077 of NC_044387.1, forward strand.
ATCCAGCTGTCTTCTGTTAAGGCAGGCATTACAGAGATCTGTAAAAATGAACAACAAGGACACTCTTCTCATTATACTTTTTGGTTTGGAAAAAATTATTTTTCATAAAATATGTTATTCATGTTAACATCTACTGGGTTTAGTAATAGTATTTAAATAAATAAATAAATACTAAAAAGTATCAGTTTTATAGTAGATATTTAAGTGTATAACTAGCATGAACAAAAGCTCTTTGAGGTCTCCAATTATTTTTAATAGTGTAAAAGGACCTTGAGACCAAAAATTCTGAGAGCACTGCGTTGAAAACAATGCTTCTGGATTCTTTCTTCTCCGTCTTGACTCCACCCCAGGCAACAAGGAGTGACATACTTAATTGGGGAGAGCTGGGAAGGAACTGGGCAGGTATAGCTCAGCCCATTCTGCTCACCTTTCTTTGAGGAGATCCTAAGATCTTAAACTGAAGTTTCGCCTGTCTGAAGCAGAGACCTCTCTTTAGCTCTCGGCTCTGTGTAGGCTTAGAGCCTGCTGGCTCTATTCTGTGGTAAGACTTGAAATGGCTCAGTATTGCTTGCAGTTATGATTAGGTAAATCTGCCCAAATCTGAAGTGAGCAAATTTATCCAATTCAGGTAGAATAAGCTATGCTTTCTAATATCGGCTTTATCAGCAATCAATGAGATGTTTAACTTAAAAAGTTTAATTTTGAAATAATTTTAGACGTACAATTTGCACGAATAATACAGAGAATTTCTGTATGTTCTTCCCCCAGCTTTCTTTAATGTTAACTTTTTACATAACCACAGAACAAAGATAGAAAGCAGGTGATTCATAATACATTACAATTAGCTAATCCATGGAACCATATTTGAATTTCATTACTTTTTCCACAAATGTTTTTCTAGTCCAGTGTCCAATGTAGGATTCCAGATTAAAGGTGACATTTGATCTCCCACTGTCTGGCATCCACGTCTATGTCTTAGTACTCCGGTGAGGAAAAGGAGGGTGTTAGTTATCAGTCTCATTTGGCTCCCAGCACCTCCAAATCTTGTATCTTTCTGGAATTATATGATGTGAAAGAGTTGGCTCCTATTGTCTTCTTGCCTCTCTCCTCCAGCATGATAGTTTCCAGCCTTCTCTCTTTGACTAACTCAGTTACCATGGGTCCACCTCCTTTCCATCTTCCAGAACTTTGTGGATTCTTCTCTTTTGTTGTTGTCTGCTGTCTTGTTTGCTGTGATTTGCTTTCTGAGAGACCTCTTATTTTTTTTTTTTTTTTTTTTGTGAGACAGAGTCTTGCTCTGTTGCCCAGGCTGGAGTGCAGTGGTGCAATCTCGGCTCACTGCAACCTCCACCTCCTGGGTTCAAGCAATTCTCATGGCTCAGCCTCCTGAGTAGCTGGGATTACATGTGCATACCACCATACCTGGCTAAATTTTGTATTATTAGTAGATGGGGTGTTTCACCATGTTGGCCGGGCTGGTCTGGAACTCCTGACCTCAAGTGATCTGCCTGCCTTGGCCTCCCAAAGTGCTGGGATTACAGGTATCAGCCACTGCGTCTGGCCAAGACTTCCATTTTTCTCTCCCCAGTCTAGGGCCAGTGGTCAAGCCCCATTCATGCTCTGAGAACTTGAGAGTTAATGTATTTTTTTATTCCTTTAATATTAATATTGGATAAATTTCCGAAAAAAGCAGAGATAAATGAATAGGTTTAATCTCCTTGTTTAATTAGAAATCTGGCTCCTGATGTATAATCCCCAATTTGTACATTGTTTTTGCTTTTCAATTGAAAATCTTATTTAAATAGATTTAATGATTACTGTACTTAAATGAAGCTTCCTAATTGCTCTTAAGTCAAATAAAGGCTATGAAAACATTGGGTAGCTTTTTCACGAATTTTACAGATATGTTGATTTACTGTAATCAAACACATCTAGGCCCTGATTAGAATGCTTTTTGTAGCTTACCTTGCACTTCTTAGCTTGGAATCAAAAGCCATGTCCAGGGATTTGCTTTATCCTTTAGGCTTGGCTGGTATCCTGGTGCCTCCAGCTACTGGCTTCTTAGAGATCAACTGTGGGTCTCTCCTCCTCTCCTCCTCTTTCAGTTTCTAAAGGAAGGATTGCTGGAAGGAAGAAACACTATCTTATCTCTGGTTCCCAGCTCCCAACTTTCTTCTATCATTTTCTCACACTCAACTGAAAAGGAAGAGTGAGGTTATAGCGGTGCAATACTTTTCTTAAAGTATTCGATTATCCTTGATTACTTTTCCTTGAACTAAATATGAATTAAAAAGAGTCTAAACAGTTTATAGTATTTATAAGAGGAGTAAAATATTCTCTTTCCATCTCTTATTTTTAAAAATTACCTTAGCATATATCTATTCCTTGTCTTTATACTTTTGCTTTGTAATTAGTTTCACATCTATAAATAATGTGTTACATTATTTGTTGTGGATTTTAAAATGGCATCCATAATTTGCTCTTGGGATGGAGGGGAGGAGTGGGAATGGGAGTGGAGAAGGGGCTCTAGGGGACAGTATCTTTTGAGTTTAATCCTTCACTTCTTGTAAGATAAAGATCTGAAGCATATATAACAAGATATTAATGTTTGTTTATTTTGGGTGGCAGAGAGGAGTGTTTATGATATAATTTGTACTCTATTTTAAAAATAATTTTTCAAATTTCAAAGTTAACATTTTTCAAACCTAGATATAGCTTGATTTTAGTAGGAATAACAGCGATTACTTGGTCTTTTGTCATCTGAGAAGGAATCATTTTTCATAAGTGTAATGATTCTATCCAACTGAAACTTAACTTACAGGTATGTGAACTATATTTCCCAGGACACTTCTACGTTGGTGTGGGAGAATATAACAACACTTACAAAGCAACATTTCTGTATCTCCATTCTCATTTGGTCTGAGCAAGGTTCAGGCCTCTCAAATTTGCCAAAATTGTCTGAAGTTCTCTAAGAAATGGATACGTTATGTAAACTTCAAAAACATCTCCTCTCCTGGATAGCTATAATAATAACCCTGGTTCCCACAGATGCCAAGTGCAGCTGCATTACCAGTGTCCACCCACAAAACCACAACTGCCAATGTCCATGATGAGATACTTAATGTAAATTACTTGATGACTGGCAGTGAGGGCATGACTTCTGTGCCCTTGACACTTGAACACTGAAGCTATTACTACCCATGGTGACAATGTGCACAAAGCTGCTGCCACCATCACCCAGCCACTGCTGGTACCAATTTTGCTGATAAACTCTAAAGGTCCAATGAAGGCTTCAGAGAAGGAAGTGTTTTGGCTCCCCTGGCACAACCTGTCATGAGTGTGGGCTGGAGGAGAGTCTGAATGACAGTCCCCCTGCTATACTCTCATTTACTTCTCTCTTCCAAGCTTCAGGAGGACATTGACTCTTTTTTTGGATGAACTCTTTCCTAGGAAGAGTTTGATCATAATTAAAAAGATTCCTGGTGAGCCTGCCCCACCGGTACTTTTGCAATGTTCAAATACATTAAATTTGAGATGAATACATGGTAGATTCAAGCTGGGTCTCTGTTACAAGTTCTAAAGCATTTACATTAAAAAATATTATTTAGAAAGGAACTTTTCCTAATACGGATTATTTACTTTCCTGACTTCAGAAATCGTTTTTATAATTCTAGTGCAGACAACAGTGAAAACAAGGTACTCTTGAGTTTCTGGTAATTATTTGTAAAATAAAAACATAATAATGAGTTTAGACAGATGCAAAAACATGACAAATATAAATGTTGCTAAGGTCCAGAAACAGGAAGTACAATATGCAACTGGCTATATTCGCATGTCAAAAAGCTATTATGAAGTATGTTGAATTAATATTTAGTAAGAAAAATCATGTCAATGAGAAAAGGAAGTAGATGATTAGTGACGGAAGTTATCAAGGTCACAGAGGCAGACTTGGCATTATGTCTCTGCTCTGATCAGGAGGAGATCTCCTGTCCAGCAAACGTCATCTGTCTGGGGATAGGAATAACCTTTTCATGGTGGTGCAGTCATCAGGCCCCATACAGTACAAATAATCCTATTTAAACATCAGCATCTTAAAGCCAAATGCTGTTGATCTGATTCCATGATCACTAAGTCAACAGGTTATAACTGAGCTCCCAACAAATATCCTTTCCCCTTGGCAGTGAAATTTTTTATTTTAAAGATATAATTTGCACTTTGGTTTATACAGTGGTCTTTTTTAAGCAAGGTTAATATGAGTGTGTCTATAGAGAATGATCTACTCTCAGGTTGTCAAAAAACATCAACTATATGAGCTTTTGCAATATTGAGAAAAAGATTCTAGAGCACTGTGAATTCACCCAAGTGTCAACAGGAGAATTATTCTTGGCCAAGCAATAACCTACCTAGCTACAGAGACCACAACGAAATGAATGCAACTGCATTAGAACATTCAGAATACAGAAAAAGCCAGCCTTAATCTCACCAGTGTTATAGTTTCTGTGTTACTCTTAACTTTTTGTGTATTTACATGTAATCATTTTAATGTGTTATATGTGTTTTATGAGTGTGTGTGCATATGTGTGTGTGTCTCAGTCCATTTGTGCTGCTATAACAAAATACCACAATATTTTGAGTAATTTATGAAGAACAGAAATTTCTATCTCTTCACAGTTCTGGAGGCCAGGAAGTCCAAGGTCAGGGCACCAGCAGGTCAGCCTCTGATGAGGATCTGCTCTGCTTCCTTCCTCACATGGTGAAAGGCTTAAGAGCAAGGGGCACTGAACTCTGTGTCCTCACATGGCAGAAGAGCAGAAGAGAGAAAACCCACTGCCTGTAGCTTTTTAAAATAAGAGCCCTAACCCCATCCATGAGGCAACTTAATCCCCTCTTAAAGAATCCCCTTCTTAATACAACAGATAGTCCCAGACTTACAATAGTTCAACTTAAGATTTTTTGACTTTACAGTGGGTTTATCAAGGTATTAAATGATTATTTATGATACTTTTTGACATGATATTTTTTACTCACAATGGGGTTAATTCAAACCACAGCTATGTGTGTATGTGTGTGTGTACACACATTTATTTACATATACATACACATTTTCTCATGTCGCTTATATAATTTAGTCATTGATTTTTAAATGTAACTTTATTTTATGTGCGTAGTCATTTAACATATATTGGTGGGTTTTTGTTTTTGTTTTTGAGACGGGGTCTCACTCTGTTACCCAGGCTGGGGTGTAGTGGTGCGATCTTGGCTCACTGCAGCCTCCGCCTCCTGGGCTCAAGTAGTCTACCTGCCTCAGCCTCCTGAGTAGTTAGGACAACAAGTGCGTGCAACCATGCCTGGCTAATTTTTTTTTTTTTTTTTGGAGAGACAAGTTCTCGCTATGTTGTCCAGGCTGGTCTCGAACTCCTGGGCTCAAGTGATTCTCCCATCTTGGCTTTCCAAAGTGCTGAGATTACAGGTGTGAGCTACCATGCCTGGCCTCATTTAATAAATATTTTTTTAATTGCCACTATATTCTTGATGCTGCTCTAGGCATAGAGTGAAAAAAAGCTTTTGTCCTCAAGAAGTGCGCATTCTAAAATGAGGGACAGAAAATAAAATAAAGCCTGAATTATGGCCTGTCAGGTGACAGTGACACGAAGAGCAAGTCAAGCAGTGGAAGGAAAAAGACATTGGTGGGTATGCTCTGGGACACGCTGGGGATCAGAGAAGTCGTCCTGAAGGAAGTGACACTGAATAAAGGTCTGATTCAACTTTTAAGGATGTGGTGTTTAATAAAAAAGGGGAAAATTAGATCAAATAAGCATTGGGATTTATTGATATCTATTACTGAAAATCAATTTATTTCTTTAAAATGTAAGAGCGGGTTTGATATAGTATGGCTATGAAATATTTACTAGCTCTGCCATTTTAGAATATTAGATATTTGTTATCTTAGAATATAGATGTGTATATTTTCATGTACATTCACTGGAATAGAAGGCAAAGAGTGATGCCTATGTGTGAATGCTTCCGTGTGGGAAAAATTCCCCTGGCCTCCTGGCGGACTCATTCTCTCCAAGAACCTCACTTTCTCTCTGCACATTAAATACTAAAACAACACAACCCACTTTAGTGCCCTTAAGTGCTATAGGTATATTCACATTTCACCTAAGGTTTTCCTATCGTTTCTAAGATTTTTATTTTGTTTTCCCCAAATTATAGTATAGGTTTATGTCCTTTATAAGGTTCCCACAATCAGCTGATAAACATCTGAATCAAATTTACTATGAGGTGGTTTCTGACTGCCCTATTTCTAGCTAGTTTATTTTTCACTCATTCAACACTTTTCAAGCTCATATTATGTGCCAGGAATTGACGAATTGAGGCCAGAGATGGAAGACAAAGTCACTCTCCTGACAGAGCTCTGGTTGGGGAAACAATCAGGGGAATGCCAACATGATGGAACAGGTGCTGTGACAGAGGCAAGGGCAGGACACGAAGAGCCTGGCCAGGAAAGGCTGCTGCAGACAGCATGGGAGGTCTCCAGAGTCCTCATTTCCAAAGGAGACAAAAGATCAAGGGTCTGTACATAATTTAATCAACAATTCCCTGATTTGTTGTACATGATGATTGCTTCTAATATTTCATCAACATAAAATAAATCAAAGCAATTCCACTTCTGGATATATACCCCGAAGAATGGAAAGCAGGGACTCAGAACAGATATTTGTGTGCTCCTGTTCACAGCAGCAGTATTCACAATAGCCAGAAGGTGGAACGAACCCAACCATCCATGGATGAATGAAATGTGTGAATGATAAACAAAATGTGGACTATACATACAATGGAATATTAGTCAGACTTAAAAAGGAAGGAAATTCTGACACATGGTATAACATGGATGAACCTTGAGGACGTTATGCTAAGGGAAGTGAACTAGCCCCCCAAAATGCAAATAGCATATGATTACACTTACATGAGGTACCTGGAGCAGTGGAATTTATAGAAACAGAAAGTAGAATCGTGGTTACCAGGGGTGAGGGTTGAGGGAGATAAGAATGGGGAGTTTTTGGCTGGGTGTGGTGGCTCACACCTGTAATAATAACACTTTGGGAGGCCAAGGTGGGTGGATCATGAGGTCCGGAGTTCAACACTAGCCTGGCCAAGATGGTGAGACCCTGTCTCTACTAAAAATACAAAAATTTAGTTGGGCGTGGTGGCTGGTGCCTGTAATCCCAGCTACTTGGGAGGCTGAGGCAGGGAATTGCTTGAACCCGGGAGGCAGAGGTTGCAGTGAGCAGAGATTGCGTCACTGCACTCCAGCCTGGGTGACAGAGCGAGACCCCATGTCAAAAAAAAAAAAAAAAAAAAAAGAATGGGGAGTTGTTGTTTAATGGGTATAGAGCTTATGTTAAAGATGATGAAAAACTTCTGGACATGTATAGTGATGATGGCCACATAATGTGAATACACTTAATGCCACTGAACTGTATACTTACTTGTGATTAAATGGTACATTTTATATGTGTATATTTTACAATAATTTTTAAAAAGGTAAACTAAGATGACTTTCTAATGCATTTAGACAATGAGACAACGTCCTGATGCATAAATCAGATTTCCCAGAATCTGGGTTATTTCCTTGTTCTAGAACCTAGAAGAGATTTTACTGGATCAAAGTTCATAGTATTTTCTAGCCTTTAATAAGTGTCACCAAATTATTTTGTGGAAGCAATTGTGCAGTTTTACTGTTCTCCTAGGTACATCCAGAAGTACTGATCTCATTGTCCATATTCTGATCCTCATCCTTGACTAATGGAAACAAAATAATTTTAATAATCACAGTGTTAGTGAAGGATTAAGCACTGAGCCCCGGACCCAATTAAATGATAAGAAAAAATGGTGACTTCTTTTAATGTTCATTTTTATCATTACTAGTGAGGTTTAACCTCTTTTGTTATCTTTTTTTTTTTTTTTAACTAGATGTATTTTCTACTGTGTGGATTCTCTGGTTTCTTGTAATATTTTATTTTACTTTATTTATTTTTTTTTTGAGACAGGGTCTCACTCTGTCACCCAGGCTGGAGTGCAATGGTGCGATCATAGCTTGCTGCAGCCTTGAACTCCTGGGCTCAAGTGATCCTCCTGCCTCAGTTTCTAGGGTAGGTGGGATGGCATGTGTGTGCCACCACACCCAGCTAATTCTTGGAATATTTTAAAATTCATATCTCACTTTCTTTGCAGCTGGTAGAATACATATACAGCAACAGGGTATTTTAAAAGTGAGGAAAATTGAAGCAAAGGGAAAATAATGGTGGGAAAATATAATGAAGACAGGGTAAGTTATTGCATATGAAATTTTACAGGGGATCTGGCTAGAGGAAGGCAACACATTTGTCTATGAGTCTTCTGGAAGCCAATAGAAAAGAGGAAAACAAGATCCACAGCTTCATGAGCTAAGCTAACATATTCTTAGTAGTAGAACATCAATTCCTGATATAGAAATGGAGACAAATTCTTCCTGTGAGTTCATAGGGTAGACTGTATCAAAAATGGCAGGAGCAATATTTTCCATCTTATGTGATTTTCCAGAACATTGTCACACCCCCACCCAACAAAATGTGCAGTCTATTTTCCCCTCCCCTTGAACCTGTCCTGGTCTTGTAACTCAGGGGTCCCCAACCCCTGGGCCTTGGCCTGTTAGAAACTAGTCTGTACAGCAGGAGGTGAGTGGTGGGTGGGCGAGCATTACCACCTGAGCTCAGCCTCCTGGCAGATCAGTGTTGGCATTAGATTCTCATAGGAGCAGGAAACCTATTGTGAACCGCACATACGAGGGATCTAGGATGCGTGCTTCATCCCGAAACCACCCCCCTCCAAAATTACCGTCCGCCCCTCGCCCCATGGAAAAGTTGTCTTCCATGAAACCAGTCCCTGGTGCCACAGAGGTTGTTGGACACCGCTGTTGAAACCGACTGTCTTGGTTAATAGAATATGGCAGAAGTAAGGCTGTGTGATGTTTGAGACTAGATCACTAATGGCAATACAGCTTCCCCCATGCTGTTTCTTGGGACACATGCCTTGGAAGCCCTGAGCTGACATGTAAATAGTCTGGCCACCTTGACCCTGCCATACTGGAGAGGCCACGTGGTGGAGATAAAGAAGAGTATCCGACCCCACGAAGCCGAGGGGAGTGGAAATGACCTGTTCTTGTGGGGCACCGCCCACATTGCACATTTATGGGCAAAAATAAATTCTATTTGTTGCTTTAAGTTCCTGTGTTTTAGGGTGATTTGTTAGGTAGTGATAAATACCTGGAAATGTTGATTTAAAGAGAACTTAAAAACTGCAGCAAATACTCCTCTATCACATCCATGTGCTCACCACTTGGGGTTCAAGGGCTGTTTCATCCAGGGCTCTCAGGACAGGCTAAAGCCAGAAGCCACAGTACCTATCAGTGAAGCAACTAGACAGGGCTCTTCAACAAAGCACTGTGAATGTCACTGAACTTTCCTGTACTTTTTCAGGAACACACATGTCACTCTTAGCAGTACCTGTGGAGTGTGTTCAGCTTATAATTATCCTTAAGGCAAACACATTTTCAGAGTTTCTTCTTAAAGGTCATTTAACTTTCACAGAGAACACTTCAGACAAAATTTAAATAGTTTCTGAGTAGAGGTTTACATTTATTTAATGTCAAGCTATAGGATGTCCTAGGCTTTTTAAAAATTATTATTCTAATAAAAGATTTCAGGTAAACCAGAAATAAATTCCAGATATCTGCTAAGGACTCAAACTATATGTGCATTATTCAAATCTATTATTAGAAGAGTGGAGGAGTGTTTGGGAAGTCAGATTTGTTCTCTTCCCCCTAATTAATGCCACTGTTAAGTTCCCATAATTGGTAAGCTCTCCATGGATGGGACTCAAATGAGAGCAAGAAAATCTGGGCCAACCCAGGAAAATTGCGATTAACTGAAGCTTGTCATGAGTCCCTCTCCTCCACATTTTTATTTACTGCTATTCCACAACGTCCACAGGGTGACAGAACAGAAGGAACAGAAGCCAGGCCTTCCCACATCTGTGGCAGCTGGCAGAGAGCAAGAACATAGTAGGTTATTATCATAGTAAAGGATGTAAGCAGACTCTGGATCCAGAGAGCCTGGGTCAAATGCTGCTCATGCACTCATAAGCTGAATGATCGCCAGCAAAATATTTAGCTTCTCTGTGCCCCAGTTTCCTCATCTACAAAATAGGGATAATAGGAGTAACTAGCTCACAGGGCAGTGAGGGTTAAAAGGTTTAAAAGTCCTTAGAACAACATGTGGCATAGGATATGTGCTATGTAAGTGTTAGCTGCTGTTACTACTATTACTATATATAACATTAATGAACACTCAGTGAAGTTTGTTGAACGAATAAATGAGTGAATAAATGCCACTCTACTGTGCCCTAGATTTTTCCTTTTGTGCATGTTCCTGTGATTTTTCTACTTCTCAGCTCATTTACCTTGGTTTTTGAAGACTCCATCCTCTCCAGGGCTACTGAACTCTTTCATAGCACCAGGCTAAAGATTTATACATATAAATATTTCGTTTGTTCACTATTTGGCTTTCTAGAGCTCCAGGGCTTAAGTCTTCCTGTCCCTTCTGACCTTGGTTCTTTAAATGAAACTAGTTCATTCACAGTAAGAGTACAGTGTATTTAGGAGCACAACGCACACACCTTTTTCTGCTGCTTATTCAGACTCTCCTCTGGCTTACGTGCTGTTCCATTTTCTGACCATGGATCTCTGATAATTTGCCTCCATGAGTGGGTCATTGGTACACATTTCTCCAGTTTACAGGCTTTGCTCTGCTCTGTGCCACTTTCAGCTTGTATCTCTTGGGCCTTTTCTGCTCATCTCTACCTGCAGGATGTAGATGCTGTGACTGCCTGCCCCACCCTTGGTGGCCCATGCCAGCCAGTATGCTCTGACAAATCCACCACAAAGAGACCTCAGGGCCACCTCCGAACTTCCAAGGCCCATCAGGTCTGAAGCCCCACCCCACCCCATCTTGAGAGCATTTATCTGAATCCTTCATCAGTTCATAGATACAAATGGGAAAACACAGTTGTGTGGTCTTTCTATTATGACTTCTATTAACACTTCATGGTGTTTATTTAGCTATACATCTGTTTTGCTTCTTACATTGAAAGCATTTTGGATGGAAAGAATTGTGTGTCATTGTGTTGTATGTGATGGAAGCTGGGCTGTCTGTCCCAGACTTATGTTCTAGATTTTTGACATAACTTCTTCTGTCTGTGGACTCAGGATCCGTTAATGGAAATTAGAGGAGAATGGAGTTTTACCTCTGTGGTTGAGTTTTCGTCAAGTCTTGACCAGGTTTATATCAATCAATCTGCTCAGCACTTACTTGGGAGTTTCTTTGCTCTTAGGTTTCTGGTATGTACTAGGCAATGCATTGGCCTGGGTGTCCTTGATTCATGCTTTAATTCTTTGGATAATTCATTTCAGTTATTTGAGTCTTGGCTTTTTAATTTGTAAGAGTGGGGCAATAATACCTTTGAGAATTGTCTGAGGATTTAATGCAATAATTCTGATCGGACACACAGTCCACAGGAGGGCTTTGTGTAAATCAGAAAAAGATGCCCCTACTTCTAGGCAGACACAGCCCTGCGCTGGGACATGCCTCTTGTGAGTGGAGTGCAGGCTGGATTTTCCCACTCATCCTCTTGGCCGGAGGGATGCCCTGACACGTGCCACACATTGTACAACTGTACACAGAGACTCCATGACATTTTTCTTCCACTTATAAATTGCATTAAAATATACATAACATAGAATTTACCATCTTTACCATTTTTGAGTGTATAGTTTAGTGGTATTAAGTACACTCACAGTGTTGTGCGACCATCACCACCATCCATCTCCATAACTCTGTTTCCTTGTACAACGAAAACTCTCCCCATTAAACAAGAAAACTCTCCCATTCCTCCTCTTCCCCAACCCCTAGCAACCACCATTCTACCGTCTGTCTGGAGACCCCGTGACTTTTAAAGTTTAGTTTGTAATAATAAAATGTTATATATGTATTAGAAATTCTTATTAATATATTTTTTCTATCTTTCTATTATCTATCTATCCTATCTATCTATCTATCTATCTATCTATCTATCTATCTATCTATCTATTATCTATCTATCTATCTCCCCTTTAGTCATTGATCATCACCTCCCATTTAGTCATCCCACCTCTTTACACAGAAAATTTGAGGTGGCATTGACTAGATTATGGAATCACAGCTAACATTTGCACAGTGCTCTTCCATTGATCTAAATTACTTAATTTAATACTCATAATGGTCGAATGAGATGAATATTCTCTTTCTCATTTTGCAGATGAGCTGACTGACTCTCAGACACACACTATTAAGTGGTGGAATCAGGATGAAAACCCAGATTTTCTGACTTAAACCCATGTTCTTTTACTAATATCGTGCCATCCTATCAGCTTGTCACTATGATTAAATACAGTGTGATAGAATTATTTTTTATTTTATGTATTATATTTCAAAAATTGGAACCACTCTTCAGTGACAAACTAAACAAAATCAACATGTATTATTACAAGCACAATGGAGACATGCAGAGTTGGTCCTCTATTAGTTGGTGTACTGCTTTTAACTGTTAAAATTTTTAATTTACTTTATATGCGAGAGAACAGCACATTCAACAAAAAGAGTGTGCATTCCATAGAAATGAGCTATGTTCAAAAGGGACGCAAATAGCTAGAGGAAGGAGAGATGAAGACGATATTAATACTTGCAGCTTAAGTAATTATTCATGATCATTTATTGTGCCTACTCTATATTGCTTCATCAATATATCATGTATGATCTCACACAAAGGGGAATTCCATAGGCAGTGTTTTTGCTAAACACAATTGAATTTTAGATGAATCTCATACATCCGTTTCATATCACCTTTTGTTACAGGGTTTCAAAATGTTTGGGAAACACTGAGGAAATGAAATGATATCTAGCTCTTATCAAAAGAGCAGGAGTCTTGCATTGATGGTTATGAGAAATGTGAGTGAAGAGATATTTTGAAATCGCACGTATGCCACTCAGAACCATGACCCTGGGCTTTGGAAATCACCCATCATTGGATATTTTCCTAGAAAATATACATTTCCATGATTCCTTTAACTGTTATTGCTTATGTACTTCCAATGTAATTTTTATTGTTCAGTGTAAGCATTACACTTTTTATTTCAGTGGTATCAGACTTAGGAAAACTTTATGAAGTAGACTGGATGTATTTTCATAATTCCAGGCCTTGAGGCATTTCTCCAAAGGTATAAGGTCACGATGCCACTTCTTACTTGAAAAAGTGTCAAAGTCATGTGACCTTTAAAACAAAGGGAATCCGGGCTTCTTGGGACTTATGTTGAACTATAAGAAAGTAGGGAACAGGACAAACGCCCACACTGTAGTCTAAATTTGTCAGCTGTGTCTTAGGAGACATAATTTGATTTATGGCATCATTGAGTCCAGATTACAGAGAGCAAGAGAGCCCATATGGTGCTTGGCATTTTGGCAAGAAATATGATTTATACAGGAACTTACTGGTTTTAAACTCAGAGTCATGGAATTATTTTAAGAATTTGAGGGAGCTTTAGGTTTAGCTCAACATAGTTTAGTCCAACATCTTTGTTTCCTGTGAAGAAATTGACCCCAGGATGGAGTTAGATGACTTGTCCTTTGCTAACACCAAAACCAAGGCCTTCTGGATGCCGTGTCCTTACTCACCGTACCATTCTACCACTTCCTTTTTTCTTCAAGATGAGGACAAACAGATTTATTTTTAAAATGGTAGATTTAGGCTGGGCCCAGTGACTCATGCCTATAGTCCTGGAACTTTGGGAGGCTGAGTTGGGAGGATCACTTGAGGCTGAGAGTTCAAGACCAGCCTGGGCAACACTGAGAGACTCTGTCTCTACAAAAAATTAAAAAACATTAACTGGGCATGGTAGCGAATGCCTGTCATTTTAGCAACTTAGGAAGCTGAGGCGAGAGGATTGCTTGAACCCAGGAGTTCAAGGCTGCAGCGAGCTCTGATTGCACCACTGCACTCTAGCCTGGGCACCACAGCGAGACCCTGTCTCTAAAAATAAAAATAAAAATAAAAGGTAGATTTATCTGGAACTTTTTCTGTATGTCACACACTGTACTTTCTTCATTATTTAATCTTCTTGAAACCCTGTGGGCCTAAGTATTATATAATTGTTACCCCATCTTACAGATGAAGAGCTGGGGTTTACAGAGACGATTAAGGACCTCGATCCAAATCACAGGAGCCAAGAGCCAAGACCTGTAAGAGTCACGATTCTAACCCACTCTTATCTCAGAGACCATACTCTCAACCACCACTTGAAACTAACCCCCTCTGCTGTAGGCTTTTTGCTTTGGGTCACTTTGTGGAGTCTCTGTTGAGCATTAGCCCAAGTGTTGGAGCCCAGAAGGAGAGATATCACTTCACTTTCTAACTTATCATTGTCTCCTTTCTCATTTTAAAATACTCCTTTTTCAAATTCTGCTTTCTGAAACAGCCTTTCCTTTTACATTCTTGAAATCTGAGACAGCCCACATACTGACTGAAGCGTTCCATCTCCAAATCCCATTTCTACTCAGGGCTTCATCTGCAGTTTTCCTTCTTTTATTTATACTTTTGATTGTAAAGGTCCTTAGGGCAGAGACTTTCGTTTGTTGGGTATAGCCTTATTTATTGTATAAAGCTGTGCCTACTTTTGACACACATATAAATATTAAAATAACAATATTACTCATTTTGACAGAAGGAGATTTATTTGTAGTCATTCTTTACAAAGAGCAGGTAGTTAGTTCGATTGTTATTGTGAGAGGGGCTATAAGTGGGTCCCTCAGCTTTTTTTTTTTTTTTTTCAAATTTATGCACATTCTTTTTACTGAGGGTGAAGGAAGTGTATTTTCCCTCTGATTTTATTGGAGTTTGGCAGCATGGAGAATACTTGTTACATTAAGAGCATTTCCCTATTAAGCTGAATGGTTTGCTGCCTTTGGCTCCGTATTTAAGAAAATACACTGTTAGTGAAGAACAGAACAATGAGGTATTTTGTACCGGAAAGCATTTCTACAAAGTGCTAGAGCTTGATTTATAGTGTGAATATTGTTTGGGGGATGATAAATATGCACTGTGGATTTGATTTTAGTCCCAGCAATCTGAACCACACAATTTCTCTTCATACAGGGTCACTCGGTAAATGACATTTGTATAAGCCCATGGCTGGGATACTGGTTTGCTTCTAAGCTTGGTTCCGGCATGTCCAACATAGCTAAAAAAACCAGGGACTGGACAAATTGTATTTTCTCGGGGGCTCAGTAGCTTCCCAGTAAGGAACACAAGTGGGATCCCCTGCTGCTGTGCAGACATGTCTGGGCATCTCTGACCTGGTGGGGTTGCCCACTGAAGTCTATTTGCAGAGGGGAGGATTCGTAAGTGAGGGGAGAGCCAGGCATGAAGAGATTGACTTGGGAAGAGGTGAAGATGCTCTGAGTGCAATGTGCTGTATGCGACTTGGATTTATCTCCTTGACAAAGCCTTTCTGCGCTCATGGCTGTAAGAGCAAGGCAGATTTGTTTAATCACTACCAAAAAGTAGGACACAAGCCATGCTTCTTAGGGGCTTCTAAGGGAATGTCCACAGAGGGGAGCTGTCCATTCCCCTTCTGTCCTCACAGTAGACCACTGCCCAGCTTGGTTCTAATAAGCTGCTTGATTCTGTCATTCCAGAGGATTCAGGTAATTGACATCACATCTGTCTTTCCTGCTAGGCAGAGAGCTCTGCAAGAGCCATGACAGTTTCTGTCTTGCTCCCTACAGTAACACCAGAAATTAGCATAGTGCTTGCCTCACAGAGGAACTCAATCATTGTGTTGTTCGATGGATGAGGGCTGGCTGGAAGAATGGAATAATGCTCAAAGGTGCATTAGGCTGAGGTGAACTGCTGTGCCTAACTAGCCCTTCCTAGTCAGAAAGGAGAAGGTAAACTGATATGTATTTGTGTGAGCAAGTGTGTGTGTGTGTGTGTGTGTGTGTGCATGTGTGTGTATTTCACATCTGGATTTAGTCTTCTTAGTTTCTGTCATGTAACTTCAAGCTTATGGCAGCCTCTGGGTATACAACAGCAGGGCCTTCCACTGACTGGTGAAGTCAGTGCCATGTCATAGGCTCTGATGACTGCCATTGCTTATGCACTTACCATTTGCTGCTCCTCCACATCCCAAGTTTTAGGCCTGTCTCCAATTGTCAGTTCTGCCCATCTTCTAGCCTAGGGATCAGAAGATACCCTGTTACCAGCTGTTCCCATGTTCTCGGGTGTCATTTTGGTGCCACTTGCTAACTCCTGGCCTGCCCTTGTTTATTTCCTTTTTACTCTGCTCCTTTTTATCCACAGAGCACATGTCTCAGTGCTCCTTAGAACTGTAGCCAAGTCTAGTTTTAACACCTTCAGTAAGAACCAGTCACAGTTATAGATTAGTCCTGTGACACATGCCAGTGAGACTGGCCACGCACACAAGGAAGGATCATACTCACAATGAAGCCATTAAGTCTCATTTCCATCAGACACTTGAAAACCCAGAGGGATCAGAAGTTCTAGGTGATTTTTATGAGAGAAGGTAATTGTTCTGGCATTGGGGACATTGTTCTGGAGATTGGCAGACAGTTGAAACCCTGAACACTTGAGATGGCTTTTATGGGTGTTGCTAGAACAGTGAAGTCAGGGTTTGCTTGAAGAAGCACTCCGTGTCTTGCTGTTTTCCCAGACCCTCCTTTGCCCTGCCATGATTCTGGGCCTTTATACGTTCATGTCCTCTTTTCCATCTGGCAAACTCCTATTCATCCTTTAAGACTCAGTTCCTTAGTGAAGCTTTCACAAGTTCCCAGGCAGGATTAGGGGGCCTCCACCCCACTTGTGCTTCTCTAGCACCCTTCAGTACACATCTGTATTGTGATATTTACCAAGATATAGAACAGAGGTGGCAGATCACTCTGAAAAGGGCCAGATAGTAAACATTTTAGGTTTTGGTGACCATATGGTCTCTGTTGCAGCTATTCAACTTGGCTGTTATAGGGTATAAGCAGTCACAGACAATATGTAGATGAATGAGCATGGCTGTGCTCCAGTAAAATGTAATTATGGACACTGAAATTTGGATTTCATATGCTCTTCATGTGTCGTGAAATATTCTCTTTTATTTAATTTTTTCCAAGCATTTAAAAGTGGAAAAACTATTTTTAGCTCATGGGCCATACAAAAATAGGCATGGATTTGGTGTGTGGGTTAAGTTTGCCCACCCCAATATAGAGCATGTATTTGACTACATGCATTTGTCTGCCTCTTCCATTTGACAACAAGCAAGTTGAGCTCAGGGAGTGGAATCCCCAGGGCATAACATAGTTCCTAGCACCCAGTAAGAACTCAAGAAATACTTGTTAAATGAATGCTTGTGTGGGTGTATGAAGTAATACTACTTCATACTGAGCAATTATTATGATGTCAGGCATTGTGATGAACGTGTTATATGTATTTTCCCATTTAATTCTCATTTAATTTTGTTATCCAGGGACACTAAAACAACAATTATCATTAGATACTGTGCTAAACACTGTCTATGCAGTCTCATTTAATCCTCTCAACAACCCCATGGTGAGTAGGTACTGCTAACGTCCACTTTTACAGCCCAGGGAAATTAAGCTTAGAGAGATTACTTGTCAAAGGTTACCCCACGAGGGAGTGGGGTGGGGTCAGGAAGGAGCCCAAGTCACTAGACTCAAGGGCCCTAACTAACTCTTACCTCCCATCCTGTGGAGACATGTTCATGAGTATGAGGCAGGTCCTGGGACTATGGTGAGGCTGAAACAGGCACTGGAGATTTCCTTTTCTCTTTTCAGCCATTTGGATATGTTTAAGAATGACCACAACCGTTTTTAACTATCTGTGTAATGTTTGGAATGTTGCTTAACCTTCTGGGTCTAAGTCTTCTATTACTATAGCAAAGAGTTTGAATGACATGCTCTCAAAGGTCTCCTCTTGTGATAAGTTTCTGTAATTTTGCTCTCTACTGTTTTCTACTTATATATCGCTATTGCCTGTCTCTATTCTTCTCCCGAACCTTGACTTCAGAAACTTCAGGCCTCATGGGGTTGCTTGAACTTGGAAGGGAGGAAAGCAGAAGGGAACCATAGAAAAGAAAAGTCCATCTAGCCACAAATGGATTTTTAAGTCTCTCAAATGGCTGATTTAAGTATATTTGCTTTTTGGCTTTTTTTGGATGCAAAGTTAGCTTTTCCAAGAAAAACAAGTAACACTATTGTCTATAACAAAATGACAATAGCGATAGCATCTTCTATTTCCATAGCACCATTTAAAAGTGCCTTTGAAGGCATTATCTAATTCATCCTTCCCATATTCCTTTGAGACAGGTAAGAAGCTTTTTTATTAGGACATCCTTTTATATAGCTGCAGAATGAGCCTTTCTTTGTTGTAAACCAAAGATACCAAGTGGCCCAGAGAGATTTCAACAGCAGGCTACTGGGTGAGCAGTCATTTCCCAGACTGATGGTCACGATTCTTTAAAAAAAAAAAAAAAAGCCAGGCTTCTGCCAGGGCTTTTATAAACTTAAAGATATATTTTCTACTTCATATAAATGTGGCCTTTGATGTTTAAAGATCCAACATTCTTATTTGGTTGGTGTATATTAGTTAGTTTTATTGGATGGGGTAGAAAGATCCAACTCATTCCAAATATTTGCTGCAAGAGTGAAGGAATGATTGAGATAATCCTCAGAACAGCAGGAATAGTATCTATGAGGAATTTCCATGCAATGTGGCCATGTCACCAGGCCCAGGTGAACTGTACAAACAGGACCTTTGGTTTGTTTTAGATTTGTCTGTGCTTAAGCAATATCTCTTTGTTTCTCTATAGATATTAAACTGTCACCAGAGGGATAGACTCATGAAAGCTAAATAAAACATTTTTTTCCAGAATTCCCTATAAATAAACATGTCAAATGATCTAAAACTTTTAGTTTTTTTTTGTTGTTGTTGTTTTTTTATAAAATAACACCTCTAAGATATCTTTGTAATGGAGGCATTAGCTTTTATCTTTGTTGGCCAGTTACTATCACAAATATACCCTGAATGCCATAAAAGGGCATTAGTAACATTATGACAAAAACAGAATTTGTTTAGGGGTCCATCCAACTTCCCTGTTGGTATCCAGGTCCCCAGATCCTTCATACTGCCCTCAACAGCTCCAAACCCTAACAAGAGTGTTTCACCTATGTCAACTGCTGTACTCTTAATGTGTCTCCCCAAATTCATGTGTTGGAAGTTTAATCCTCAATGCAACAGCGTTGGAAGGTAAGACCTAACGGTAGGTATTTAGGTCAGAAGGGCTGAGTCCTCATAAATGGATAAATGCCGCTATAAAAAGGGCGTGTAAGAGTGGTTTCTGTTTCTTGCTCTTCTGTCTTCCACCATGTAAGAATACAGCAGGAAGGCCAACACCAGATACCAGTGCCGTAATCTTAGATTTCCCAGTCTCCAAAACTTTGAGAAATAAATTTTATTCTTTGTAAATTACCAGTCTCAGGTGTTTTGTTATAGCAGCACACAGGAACTAAGACTGGAGTTTCTCAAATGTCAGAACATCTCTACTTCTCTCTATTCTGTCTCCGATTGCGTTCACTCTTTCTTCATTAGAGCATCCAGCCTTCTCTAAGCAGGAAATCAAGTTGATAAGCTAATTCACATTATAGTATAAATCAGTGTTAGGCTTTCAGATTTTATGAATAAGGAAAATTTTGAAAATTTTGGATGATCATTTTTTAATTCATCTTCTATAACCATAATTTTATAAAATAAAGGACAGCTTAATACCTAAAAATCAGGATAAATACAATCTTATAATAAAAGATAGTTTAGTCTACTAGGAGACAGTTGGCAAATTTACACTGACATATTTTAAAAAAGGATACATTTTTAGAAGATCAAATTCAATAAAATGACAACATTCAGTTTTATTTTACAATTTTACATGTAAAATTGTCAACTGAACAATCTACATCAAAAAGTCAAGAGTGTCTAACATGATCTGAAAACTTTTTTTTAGCATAGTCATTGTCAAATATCAAATTTCACATGGGGTAACTTGACAAAAATATAAGCTATCTATTTTAACTTGTTCACTCAACTTGAAATGTTCTAGGTGAACTCAGAAGCCTACTCAAGTTATCCATTGCTTTTCCACAATTACTCTTTGGGGGACTGGTGAGAAACCTACGAAATTAAGCTGTGAGCAGGGTGTCTGGTTAGCAAATTTGCTGAAAACAGACTACAGAGCAAGCGCCATGCAGCATCTGCAGACACATAAGTCTGTGCAACCTGAGTGCCCTATTCACCTAAGCTGCAGTCATTAGAAATGTACCTAAGAGGAAGGCTTCATGTTGGTAACAATTTCTGCATTCATTGGTCACAAGCCAATCAGCCTTTGAGTACTGTTTGTGTGAATGGCATCTCTAATCTTCCCAGGGTAATTTGCATTTGAAGAGCTTATTGACCAAATAAGTGTTCAATGCCTTAGTTTTAGTGTGCTAAAGAATTTTTTGGGGGGAATCTGATGATAGCCATAGACACTCTCCCTAGGAAAATGTCCCAAGCCCATACAAAACTTGTATGAGCTTTATGAATTTACAAAACCTCTATCTAATGAATGAAAAAACTGAAGCTTTTCAGAATTATGGGAGAACTATTAGGGGCACGGAACCTTCCCTGCAATTTAAAATCATATCTATTTTGGGTACAAGTAGCCCTGTTTCCAGTGGCTCAGGGTCTTATATCTCACAAATTGTGCACCTTTCTTCCTATGCAAGTAGACATGGGTATACTTATAATCAGATACAAACAGAAATATATCTTTTTTATTCTTTAAATAAATTAAAGAATTGCTGAGTTATAGCAAAATAGTGTCAGTTTATGCCTTTCACAGAAAAATATAGAGAAATTATTGCCTTTTTGTCTTTGAAACCATCTTGGAGTTCAACCACTCAAACTAAGGCATCCTAACTAGATGGTCATGAAGAATTCATGCTCCAATATAATGCAGTGATGCTGCTGGCATTATAGCTGCTCATCTGCTAAACTCTTCTGTCTTATAACTGTGATGTTAGGAAAGTACAGTTGGAAGTCATAGCCACAGCAATCAGGCAAGAGAAATAAATAAAAGGTATCTGAATAGGAAAAGAAGTCAAACTATCTCTCTTTGCTGACAATATGATTTTATATTTAGAAAACCCCAGAGACACCACCAAAAGGCTACTAGAACTGATAAATGATTTTAGGAAATTTTAGGATACAAAATTGATGTACAAAAGTCAGCAGCATTTCTATACACCAAAAATGTCCAGGCTTAGAGTCAAATCAAGAACATTATCCCATTTATAATAGCCACAAAGAAAATAAAATACCTAGGAATAGAGCTAACTAAGAAGGTAAAAGATCTCTGTAAGGAGAACTACAAAACACTGCTGAAAGAAATCAGAGATGACACAAATAAATGGAAAAACATTCCATGCTCAAAAATTGGAAAAATCAATTTCATTAAAATGGTAATACTCCCCAAAGAAATTTATAGATTCAACACTATTCCTATCAAACTACCAACATCATTCTTCAAAAAATTATAAAAACCTATCCTAAAATTCATATGGAACCAAAAAAGAGCTCAAATAGCCAAAGCCATCCAAAGCAAAAGGAACAAAGTCAGAGGCATCATACTATCCAACTTCGAACTATACTATAAAGCTACAGTAACCAAAACAACATGGTACTAGTACAAATACAGACACATAGAGCAATGGAATAGAATAGAAAACTCAGAAATAAAGCCATACACTTACAACCATCTTACCTTTGACAAGGCTGACAAAAACAAGTAATGGGACAAGGACTCCCTATTTAATAAATGGTACTGGGACAACTGGTTAACCATATGCAGAAGAACAAAACTGGATCCTTACTTTTCACCATGTACAAAAGTTAACTCAAGATAGATTAACGATTTAAATGTAAGACCTCAAACTAGAAAAGTCCTAGAAGAAAACATAGGAAATACCCTTCTCAACACTGGCCTTGGCTTATACACCGCTGGTGGGAATGTAAATTAGTTTGGCCTCTGTGGAAATCAGTTTGGAGATTTGTCAAAGAACTTAAAACAGAGCTACGGTTTGACCCAGCAATCCCATTACCGGGTATATACCCAAAGGAAAATAAATCATTATACCAAAAAGACACATGCACTTGTGTTCATTGCTACACTATTCACAATAGCAAATACATGGAATCAACCTAGGTGCCCATCAGTGGTGGACTGTATAAAGAAATTGTGGTACATATACACCATAGAATACTATATAACCATAAAAAGAATGAAATAATGTTTATTCTTTTGCAGCAACATGGATGGAACTGGAGGCCATAATCCTAAGCTAACTAACACAGGAACAGAAAACCAAATACCACATGTTCTCACTTGGACAGGTTGGAGCTAAACATTGAGCACACATAGACATAAACATGGGAAAAATAGACACTATAGGCTACTGGGGTGGAGGAGGAAGGAAGGGGGATGTTGGTTGAAAAACTACCCATTGGGTATTATGCTCATTACCTGGGTGCTATGTACCCAGGTAACAAACCTGTACATGTAACGCTTGTGTATTAGTCTGTCCTCACACTGCTATAAAGAACTACCTGAGACTGGGTAATTTATGAAGAAAAGAGGTTTAATTAACCCACAATTCCACAGGCTATACAGGAAGCATGTCTGGGAGGCCTCGGGAAACTTCCAATCATGGCGGAAGGCAAAGGGGAAGCAGGCACATCTTACCACAGAGGAGCAGGAGAGAGAGGGAGCAAAGAGGGAAGTGCTACACACTTAAACAACCAGATCTTGGCTGGGCGTGGTGGCTCACACCTGCAATCCTAGCACTTTGGGAGGGTGTGACAGGTGGATGGCTTGAGCTCAGGAGTTTGAGACCAGCCTGGGCAACACAGAGACCCCGTCTCAAACAAAACAAAACAAAACAAAACAAAACAAAACAAAACAAAACAAAACAAAACAACACACCAGATCTCGTGAGAAGTCACTAACTATCATGATAACATGATCCAATCGTCTCCCACCAGGTCCCTCCCATGACACTGGGGATTACAATTTAACATCAGATTTGTGTGAGGACACAGAGCCAAACCATATCACCCTGTATGTAAAATAAAAGTTGATTTTTTTTTTTTTTTTTTGAGACAGAGTCTTCCTCTGTCGCCCAGGCTGGAGTGCAGTGGTGTGATCTCGGCTCACTGCAAGCTCCGCCTCCCAGGTTCATGCCATTCTCCTGCCTCAGCCTCCCTAGTAGCTGGGGCTACAGGGGCCCGCCACCACGCCTGGCTAATTTTTTGTATTTTTTAGTAGAGACGGGGTTTCACTGTGTTAGCCAGGATGGTCTCTATCTCCTGACCTCGTGATCTGCCCGCCTCGGCCTCCCAAAGTGCTGGGATTACAGGCGTGAGCCACCGTGCCCAGCCTGATTTTTTTTTTTTTAAAGAAGACAGTACAGGCATAGTTAATACTTTCATATACCCTTGACCTCAAATTCTCCATGAGGGACAAAATATGTGCTTCTTAAGTCCTAGAGTTTTGTCTCTGATATTTCTATTGGTGAAAGAGAATGTTAACCATTAGAGAAAGACTGCATTGCTCAATATGCTGCATTCATTATTCATGATGCAGAAGCATGATTTGCTTTCCCTTGCTGTGCTAATGTAGACCATCCATAAGGTGGAGTGGTTATATATAGGCCCTTCTTTTTTATACCAATCTGTTCAATATTACCAGACAGGACTTCTGTTGGACACACACATACACACCCCAGACCCATAAATATATATATATTTTGCTTTGAATGTTTCTATTTTAACCATGTAAAAAGACATAGCATGATACTTTTACACTTTTTTTCCCCACTCACTAATATGAGAATTCTAGATTTTTTTTGAATCTCTTGAAAGCATCTGGACTGAAATGACAACCCATCACCTAACAAACCAGTATAAATTTGGATGGGCCTTCTAATTATTCTTCTGCTGGTGGCTTTCCCTCACTGCTGCATCTCTTTACCCTCCTCTACCCCACTCCCTGGTCTACAGGAGTCTCTGCTACAAACAAGAGAAACTTTGGACCCAGAAAACAAATAGTGTTTACCTTTCTTATAAATAGAGATTGAATTCTATTTTGGCTTTGCTAAACATTTTTGGGCACTATAAGCATAAAAGTTTTGCTTCAGAGGTAGGCTCCTAATACAACTCCACCTCTTCAGGCCTGAATGAAGAAATACTGAATCAGATGGACTTCACCTTCCTAAGATGGCAACATACTTATCTCTATCTAAAGACAGTGATGCTGTTTAGGCCTAAATGTAACTAGTTGAAGGTAGTGCTTTGAGAACTTGATATAACTTAATTCAAGCTACTAACTTGATCCTTCAGAAAACTAGTATTTGGAAATCATTGTCAAACTACTGACTTGAAAGCTGGTATACCTATATTTTAGTTTCTGTTAGAAACTTATTCATTGTGTAATCTTTATTTGAAGAAGTTTCTTCATCTACAAGGAAAGGAACTAGAGTGACAATGTTCTTCTGTCAAAGACTGGCTGGATATTTATCAGTCCTACTTCCTTTCCCTGACATAGAAAGTCCTCATTTCCCAGCCTTACTTTCAGTTAGGTTGGGGTCATTTGAATGGTTTGTGGTCAATGAGCTATGATGGGAAGTGATGAATGCCATTTTTGCTTCTGGACATAAAACCCCTTTACAATGATCCACATACCTACCTTCTTCTTCTGAGGTAAGTTGGAGATGACAGTTTGTACTGTTTGAATGAGAGTCATTTAGGAAATCTGCTCTATACTGACCATGACAAGAGTGAAAAACAAACGTTTATCACTTGAAGCCATTGAGCTTTTGGGTTTGTTAGTTACAGCAGCTAGAGTTACTTATTAAAATTATATATTCACATTACATTTGAGACTCTATTATTAGCTTATGAGTGAGCAGTGTAAAATGGTTCTTTAAAGTCTACACTCCACACAATTTTTTATTTTGAAAAATGTCAAAACATATAGAAAAGTTGAAAGAATTGAGTAATGAGCATCCACATATCCTACATCTAGATTAACTCATTGTTAATATCTTGTCATAATGTGTATATCTTATCTTCCTATCCACTTTTTTTTCTCCTGAACATTGGGATAATAAGTCATGGACATTGACAGCCTTAAAGTTTTGATCCAGATTTTATGGTTGAGATGATTTTGGGAGAATGGCAAGACCTTTTTTCCATCTCAAGTCAATTTTTTGAACTCTGGTGCTTATTTTGAAAATGTGTTTCTGAACATGGGCTTTGTATAATTTCCATTATTACATATCCTTAAAGTTTACAGAACTGATCATATAACTAAAGATATTCAAAGAAAATGTCACATTTCTTTTTTACTTTTAGAAATAAACCCTTACTGAATGCATACTACGTAAGGTGTTTGTGAGAGGCAGCTTCTGACATCAGCACTCAGTGATCTGGATTCGTGGTATTCATGCCCTTGTGTAACAATAGCCTCCCCTTGAGTGCAGGCTTGACTTGGTGACTCACTTCTAACAAATAGAATATGGCAAAAGTGTTGAGGTGTCACTACCAGGACAAAAGACTGCAACTTCAGCTGGCACTCTTTCTCTTGCTGTCATTTCATTTCCTTCTCACTTGCTTGCTCTGATGAAAATAGCTACCCTGTTGTGAGCTGCCCTATGGAGAGGCTTATGTGGGAAGGAACTGAGGGAGATAATAGTTTGTGTGGAGCTGGATCTGGTTGACAACTGTGACAGGGAGCCTGGAAGCAGGTCCACTCCCGGCTGAGCCTTCAGATGAGAATACAGCCTCTGCCAACACCTTGGTTACACTCTTGAGAGATCCAGAGCTGGAAGACCTAGACCTGGATAAACCATGCCTATATTCCTGACTCACAGAAACTGTGACATAATAAAAGATGTTTTAAGCCACTAAGTTTTGGGATAATTTGCTTTGTAGCAATAGATAACTAATACAGTGCTCATTTAAATAATGAGGGTAGAATGATGGCTAAAGAGTGATTGCTGTCTTTAAGGAGCACATGGTTTTGTGGTGATTGATAAAGTAGCTATATGAACAAAGTCTTTGGGGATGGGAGTGTGCTGTTCATTCTGCTAGGTGTTGTTCAAGGAAATCATATTGAATAACTAGTACTGCGTCTGATTAGGGTTTTACTGCATTATGGAGTGGGAAGGGGATGCTTTCAGTGTAGAGAACAGTATATGGGGATAGGTGAGAGTCTGGCATGTTTGGGAAACATCAAGTGGTCTAGTAAGGCCATGTCACAGGTGACTGAGGAGGGATTTGTAAGGGTGTAGGTGGGACATGAGGTTGCAGAGATTAGTTCAGATAATAGGATTTATTCTTTAACCAGTGAAAAAATGTGGACCATGAATTGAGAATTTGTCTGTTGAAATTGGTATCAACCAAGGAGCAAAGAGCACAGAGCCAAACTTTTGGGCAAGACAAAAATTCCTTTGACATTGTATCATCCACCCAGTCTGTGCCTAGATAATACAAACACTAATTAAAAAGCCATCACATTATTTGGTTTGGTATTAAAAATTGTTTCCTCTGATTTTTTTACTGAGTTTTTTTTAAGTGGGACAAACGTAATCAAAATCTGTTTCAAGTCATCTTTTCCGTTTTTCAAGGGGCCTCAGGGGCCTTTTGACGAAAAGCAGAGTTCTTCCCTAGGAACAATGATGGGGATATCCTTTTTTCACTGAGCCTCCAACTTTGGTTGATTTGCTATTGCTATGTTCTTAAAGTTTACAGAATCAGATATTTCACAGGTTGATAACTATATAGCATCAAAAAGCCCCACATCTCACAATTACAGGCATTATTAAAGAGAGGGTAGTGATTCAGCCTGAAGCTAACACAGTGGTTTTTTTTTTGTTTTGTTTTTGTTTTTGTTTTTTTTGGTATTCTGTAAGTTGTACTTAACCAGAAAGGTTAGAATTCTGTGCTGGTACCCATTTTGTTGGAAAAAAAAATGAACCTTTTGAATCATAAGTATACCACTTTTCAAATTTTATGAATCTTGCATTCAATGCTTTCCTAGTTAAATGATCAAATGGTTTAACATTACCCTCTCTGCTCGTATTTCTTCTTAAGTGTTACATTTGTCTTTCCCTGGATTCCTTTGCCTTGTTCTTGGCCCTTTCCCTTACTAGCAGCTAAGAATAATGGCATTCTTGGATAACTGATAGTTACTTTATTAGCTGCCCAGCCAGTATTAATATTGGAGTGCCTATTTTCATAAGAATCAGCAGGGCTTTGGGATGGAAACTTCCATTTGTTGCTGCACAGAGTGGAACTGATGAAGTCCTGGGCCCCACAGGGCCAGCCTGGCTTGGTTCAGTCACTGGAGCTCAGGGATGTTGATTCTGATGATGAGTCTAGCTTGTTAGAATCACTTTTTGCACTTCTTTCTCGGTTGGGGACATTTATTCAATAATCACAGCTATGGCAGCCTGAGTGAATGGGGTCACCTTGGTGTATATGAAATAGCAGCATACATCTATCAATCCTAGATCTGGACATGTTTAAGCCTGCTGCTTGAGAAGGGACAGACTCATTCCCTTGGTTGAGATTTATCTGATGCCTGATATCAATTGCACTTAAATCTTACTCCCCGACCTGGAGTTCCTGCTGATATCTAAGTCCTCTTTTGCACACTTCAAGTATGGTGGTTGCAGTTCCAGAAGGAAGAAAGGTTGAGTGGAGGTCAGTTCTATAAAAATATCAGGGGAAAGCTTGGGAAGGTCTAAGAATCACTGTAAATTTTTACCAGCTTCCTCTCTGTCCTGCTGTCTTACAAAAATCACAGTTCTCAAAACTAGCTCTAAATTCAAATAAAAAATAAAGCCAAACTATTTCTTTTATTCTGAGTCACATTCTACATAATGTCTATGTGTTTGATTGTACCAGTCTTACCCACTGATAAAAAGAATTACAGAATAGTTGTTTTTTTTTTTTTTTTGAGTTACGTTTTCTCCAGTGTTGCCATTTATAACAAAATCTCCCAATAGACAGGGCTCAAGAATATTAAAAAGGGAGGAAATCCCAAACAAACTCTTTCCCACTCTTTCACTGGGCTTTTCTTTATTTACTGCCCTTTGTTCCACAGGCTACCTGGTGCTTTTGCTCAAGAAAGTCAGGAGGGGGGCCGGGCGCGGTGGCTCACGCTTGTAATCCCAGCACTTTGGGAGGCCGAGGCGGGCGGATCACGAGGTCAGGAGATCGAGACCATAGTGAAACCCCGTCTCTACTAAAAATACAAAAAAATTAGCCGGGCGTGGTGGCGGGCGCCTGTAGTCCCAGCTACTCGGAGAGGCTGAGGCAGGAGAATGGCGTGAACCCGGGAGGCGGAGCTTGCAGTGAGCCGAGATCGGGCCACTGCACTCCAGCCTGGGTGACAGAGCAAGACTCCGTCTCAAAAAAAAAAAAAAAAAAAAAAAGAAAGTCAGGAGGCTTGAAGGTTTGGCTGCTGTTTTCATTTCCCAGCATCCTAGAACCAAAAGCTTTGTGTCCAGTTCAATATTTCTTATGTTCACCTGGTTGGTTTACCTTGTTCCCTAGGCCACAGTAAAGCAGTGACTTGGTATCTCCTCCCCTTTGGTACAGATAGACACTATTTTAGTGTTAATCATGGCTCATGAATTGCATTATCAGGACATGCTTTGGTAATGATCGACTGCAAACATTTCAGTGTCTTAAAATTAGGGGGTTTATTTCTCACTCATGCTGTGTCCCCTTGTTAGGTGGCTATGGGACTTTGCTTCATGTGCACTTTACTCTTCCTTAGAGCTACATATCCTTTAGGCACATTTTCTGCCTTCTGAGTTTTCACAGGTAAACATTTTAGCACATATTGTATCACTGTGTAATAGGTATTGTCGTCCTTGTAGCTTCTGATAGTGGTTTCCTTTCTGTCCACTGCCTGACCTCACATTTTAGTTTTCTTCTGGCAGAGCAGAATTCCACTTGTTGGTACCAATTTCTGAATCAGTGAAGAATGGCTAGGTTAAAGCACAGAAGAAAACAACTTCAAAATCTCAGTGGCTTAAATGACACAGGGTTCTCCCATTTTTTTTTTTTTTTGAGGTGGAGTCTTGCTGTGATGCTCTCTCTCCCAGGCTGGAATGCAGTGGCATGATCTCAGCTCACTGCAACCTCTACCTCCTGGGTTCAAGCAATTCTCCTGCCTCAGCCTCCCGAGTAGCTGGGATTACAGGCACCCACCACCACACCCGGCCAATTATTTTGTATTTTTAGTAGAGATGGGTTTCATGATCCCCCAGACCTTGGCCTCTCAAAGTGCTGGGATTACAGGCATGAGCCACTGTGCCTGGCCGACACAAGGTTATTTCTGACTCTTACTACACATTACACATTTCATCATGGACTGAAGGACTCTGGTCTATGTCATCTTCACTCAGAAATCCAGGCTGCTGAAGCTCCATAGATGCTTCTACAGTTCCCTGGGCTGGTATCTCAGTTACCTATTGTTATTATGTAACAAATAACTCTAAAATTTAGTGGCTTACAAAAACGATGTATTTGCGTACTATTTTGCAACTTGGGTTGGTCTTTGCAGGACAGTTCTGCCGTTCTTGCCTGGAGCGGCTCAGGCAGCTACAGTCAGTTGGTGCATTGGCTGGGGACTGGCCAATTGTCCCATCAATTCAGATTGCTGGGACAGCTGGGAATGGATGGATCTCTCAAACCATCTGGTCTATCATCTTCAAAGATACTAGCCTAGACTTGTGTACATGGTAGTGTGGCTCCAAGAAAGAGTAAGAGATGAAGTTTCAAGGCTTCTTGAGGAAAAAGCAAGTCAGAGCACTAAGCAGAGGCAAAGGGAGGGGAAACAGAGTCCACTTCTTGACTCTGAAGCAATAGAGAATTTATAGCCATTTTTAATCCACCAGAGCAGGAAAATGGATGGCAAATCATGTACTTGCTCTTAAAGATTTTGCCTGGACATGACCATTGTCATTTCCACTCACACTTTATAAACCAGAGCAAGTCACATGGCTATGTCAAACTTCAAAGAGATGGGGGGAATAAACTGCCCTGTGCTAAGAAGGTAGACAGTGGAAAGTATTTGGTAAATGGAAATAATGACGTAAATAAAAATTTTTCAATCGTTGAGCATAAAGGCGTTTATTATTAGGGATTGATGGGTTTCCCAGATTGGTCTCCAATAGTGTGTTGCTCAAGTAGCAGAATTAATCATTCAGATAGATTCTTCCATTTACATTTAGGATGTTTGCCAGACATTGATGGTGCTAGTGTGTAGTGGCACAAGCCTTTCCTAATGTTTAATCATTTTGTAGACCTGCATTGATTAGAATAATCTTTGCTACATCTGTCACCAGATTTTTTTCAGTGTAGCATCAACACATCAGACTGTGAACACAGTTCTTAAAGGATTTGCATAATGTTTATCGCTTATTGATAAGATGGGTCATCAATGTCTTTATTTGCTTAGTTTAAGGGAAAAAATCCAATTAATATGGGCATGAAGATGACTAAACAGAAATCATACAAATAATTTGAATGTCATGTGTCACGAATTTACATTTAGTATAGTAGTAATATTTTGATATGAGCTTTGAAGAGACAGTAATACTTTGGAATCCCTTTGGAGGTTATATTGTTTCAGTCAGTGATGGTCCCTGTGTATGAAGTCAAAGGCTGGTGAGAGATGGAGGTAGGTCAATACAAGTTATACGGTGTTCTTAACTATTTTCTAGATGAGATAAAATAAACCATGTCAAGAAAATAGTTATATACAACTAGGTATATATAAAACTTGTTTTTTAAATTTCACAAGTACAACTTTAGATAGAGTGAGTTAGCCTTGCAATCTGTTGAGAAGTCAGATGGCAGAGCAATGCAGGGAAATCTGAAAGGCTAATGCAGATATGAATAGTGCAGTGGGTACCAGGAAGGGCTTTGGAGCCTGGTGGATCTGGTTCAAGTCCTGGCTCTGCTATTTCCTAGCAGTGCAGCTCAGAGACTGCAAGTATGAACACCTAGGATGACACGATTCCACATCTTCCTTGCAGTTTGGGTGTGGTCATATGACTACATTCTAGCTACTAAAATGAGCACAGGGGCAGTGTATGCCATCATCAGGCCTGGGCCAGAAAAATACCTTTGCATGTGTGATCCTCACTTAGCCGGCTGAATGGAGAAGACTGAAGTGAACTTGGAAAAGGACCCATAAGTTAGAAGGAGCCTGGATCCTTGAATGACTTCAGGTAGCACAGCTCACTCACCCTCTCACCCCTACTGTCCTGCATCAGGCTGGGACAGGAGCAAGAAAGTTTTACTTTGACAAACCACTGAGATTTGGGGTTTGTTGTTATGGCAGTTGGTGTTACTCTATTACGTGCATGAGATTAGTCAAGATAGTAGTCCTTATCAGCTTCAATTTCCTCATCTATAAACTGGGGCAACTAACACCCACTTCTTGGGATTTTTCTAAGGATTAAGAGAGAAAGTTTATAAGTGCTTAACATAATGCCTAGCATATAGTAAATACTCAAAAAAGGTTAGGTTTCCTTATTATGAATAACAGGATTGCACATTGGAAGGTTAGAATTTTCCGTTTTGAAGGTGGAACAAACTATTTTTAAAAATCATTTGTCCTATTGGACCCTGAAGTTAATTATGGTAAATAACTTGGAAAGACTGAGGTACAATGAACAGTTTATTATGTACCTGGTTGTATACCTTAGGCTAAATGGAAAAATAATAAATAGAAGAATGCTCTATTTCATTTATTTCTTTGGGGATGAGATGTGTGTCAAGTAGGACAGGCTGGATAAGGGATATGAAATGGGAAGCTGCTAATTCACCCTATTTATTAGTGGGCACCAGCCTGTGCCAGGGAAGACAGAGCTGATACTTCTCAAGGCCAGTGTACACCAGGCACTGTTGAGGTGCATCTCATGTGTTAACTTCTTAATCCTCACAGGATTTATAAGAAGTGGGTGTTACTGTTATCTCAGTTTTACAGGTGAGGAGATTGAGGCACAAGATTTTTAATTACCCATTTGACCAAGGCCAAACCACCTGGCAAATGGCAGAGTCAGGGTTTGAATCAGGCAGCCTGATTCCAGGGCCCACGCTTTTGGCCACTGAACCACACACTCTCACAATACATATTCAGAGTAGGTGCTCCATAAATATTTGTTCATAAATGAAACATGCCACCAGACATGTTTCCAGAGGCCTATATCACCCATGTGGGAATTGGAACCTCCTTGATAGCAATCAAATCTCTGACCCTTTAAGATATTAAAATATGATGAAAGAGGTGAGGGAGAAGGGTCGAAGAGCCATGCTGATGCTGTGTAAGGCTAAAATTAACCCAACATTCAAGCTGAGTTCCTGAGATGGGCACAGCCTATGCTCGTTTGGCAACTGCTTTCTGGCCTATGGCTGCTTGGCCTACACGCATATCACAGGCAAGCCTAACAAGGGGTGAATTGGCAAATATGCGTAAATGCCTAACTTCAGCTCTTTGAGAAGCTTCTGGCCTAGGCTGCTTGTGGTCTCCACAGGGGAACTGACTGCCACTGCACCTTCTCCAGCACTGGTCTCTGGTTGTGAGGAAAAGAATGTCACTGAAAATGGAAGCACAATTTATACTTTATATTCCCCAAATCACTCTTCAAAGCTTATCTGCTTTTCCAGCAATTTTGTGATAGATATCACTGCTTATGTTGTGTTACGAGCTACCCACAAATGATGATTTTTTTTTTACAAGAGATCATAAGGTGAGTGACAGTATACCTACTACAATCTGTCTCCAAAGGCGATCACATACATATATCTATATATAGATCTATACGAGAAGAGGAAATAGACCAAGTTGACCTATGATTCCTTTCTTCCTAAAATTTCCCTGTGTCTGTGTCATAGCTGTGATCTTAAATCTTATTTGGCAAGTCATGGAATGTGCTAGTTTATCAAAGAGATAAAAAATGGACGTTTTTTGCCTTCTGAATTTCAATGAAAGAAGAGTATTTGTCTTCACTATTGATCTATTCCATTGAGTAGTTCTTGTGATGATTACTCCTTTTCTATATTTATAGAGAATCAGCACTTCATAAATGTCAAAAGCCACTTTGCTTTACATAAGTGTCAGTGTTCTAACATTTTACAAAGTCAGCAATTATCATGAGAACCACGTGTGGAAACTGGAAAATAAATAATTACTAAGGGAAGTAATTTTTTTCTTGATAAAATTGGGAAACGAGCAAGAGTTCTTTATCATCCATCTTATTATTTGAATTGCTTGTCCTTGACCATGGGATATGTGTCACATGCCACTGTGGCATGTAAACTTACTGATCTCATTTTTCCACTTGGTTCTCTGTATCAAATATCCTCTCTCATGGGGCTTGAATATCAAGTGGGTTATAAAAGTCTATTGCAATGTGGGACACTTGCACTGGGACAAAGAAAAATTACATTTTGATCATAGGAATCAGAAAGAGCAACTTTCAGGGTCCTATGTAATTATCATATTAAGGTTTATAAAGAAACTTTTATATACTTTCATGACAATGTAAGTGAAGATTTCAGACATTTTTTTAAATTGGGGGTGGAGGGTTTCTAAATAATGTTTAAGAGCTGTCTTGACCACTTACCCTCCACTGCATTGACCATCTCTTTCATGTCCTGTAGACATAATCTGTGCCTGTAGCGTTTTTTTTACTCTGGTCCCCAGTAAGGCTACTTTGAAAAGTTGTCATAGCAACACTAGCAGCAGATAATATAACAGGGTGAGGAGGTGGCCTCCACTGGACTCCAGGCTTTGTTAGTTCATGCTGTTGTGTGCTGGAATGGCTTGTTCCAAGACAACATTTCATTGCAGCAAAAATACTCTGTGCTGGAGGCTCCTAAGAAAGCCATATCTTGTTCTCAAAACAGACTGGCCATGTAAACCTCTCCCAATGCCTTCTGTACCCCATCACCTCTACTATTTAGTGGAGCCTATGTTCGGTCTCTTGGCATATAGATTGTCATTCTCCACTGAATCATTCCTGGTCACGTGCTTATTGAATGATGCTAAGTTGGGGCTTATAGTCTCTTCTGAATAGCTTTAGATGGAAAGGCAGCTTTTCAGCCATGTGAGGGAGCCTTGTACAGTTTTCTTTGTTGAGTCTGCTGGCAAAGTTTGAGATGTCCTGAGTGTTTTTCAGCAGACTGCTGTCACCTTCACATTATTGCTATACATGTTATGGCTCTTGCATTTAATGACTGTGTTAAATGATGTTACTCCCATAGTTCAGAGGGATAGTTTGCAAAGCCCTGTGTATTTCAGGATACTGCAATGGAATGATGAATTCCATCTGTCTTCCTGGCACGGTTTTTGCTTCAAGTTTTCTGTGTTGAGGGTCCTAGTTTGTCACATTTATGTTGATTGACTTGTCATGTCTTCTCAATGGATGAAAAAATTTCTGCTTTCATTTTGTTGTACCTGTTTGATTTCAGTGGTTTGATTTCTGGTATTTTCAAAAATCTTCAGGATTTTTTTCAGAGTTGCATTTCCTCTGGTCTATCTGCCCTTCTTACTTGCCTCTGTCTCTTTCATACTTTTTCTGGCCTCTTACTTTGACCTTATTGGAGCATGATGGGCATCCAATAAATTTTGATTGTGTTGACATTTAGGAGAGACAGAGAGAAAGCGTGAGTTAAATCAATGCTATTTTAGTAGACCATCTTTATGCTGAAGTCTTTCAAAGGGTTATGGCCTTGTGTCAGGAAGTGGAATAGAGCTGAACTTCTCCTGCTGATAACCGACCATTCCCTATTTGAAATAAAGGCAGATTTATTGGCTGCAGGAAGAGTGTGTGGACTGACACAATTTTACAAGCCAATCTGATCATTGAGAGTATTCATATATTGGGAAGATGTCTGTAACTGTCATGGGAAGCTAGCAAAAGAAGAAAGTAATTCCTGCTCCAGAATAAGCCTCTTCTATGTTTGGGTATTTCCATCTGATTTATTGTCATGATTATTTTAAATACTCTTACATAGAGTGAACAAAAAATGTATTTTGCCTTTCATCCCAATAACTCTGGTGATATGTGATCCCTGATTTTGATCAGCTGAGGTAGTGCCTGAGAGGGCAGCAAAGATAAACTGCCCTGTCCTGCCCACTCACCTCCATCCTTTAAACACAGATTGACTCCAGGACATGAACGAACTGCCAAGTAGTTAACCTGCACAAGAGCAGTAGAGCTGCAGCAGATAAACTGTCCTTTGATGAAAGCATCCCAGTGCCTCCTTAATTACATCCCTGAGAATTTGCATATCTTAACAATGGCCACATTGAATGGCTACATTGGTCCTGGCCATGTGGAAAAGGAGTTAGAAGAATCAGACACCAGCAGATTAAATCACTCAGGGACTGTGGTTCTCAGGGCTCTAACCCAAGTTGCAGAGGAAGTCCGCTCACGCTAGGGAGTAAATCACAGAGCATCTTGATACTGTTTCAGATTCCCACTCTTCCTCCAAACCTGCAATGCCACATATAACTCAATAATTAAATTTTCATAATTGAAAAGATTCTAGGGTAAAATGTTCATATTTCCACTTTCCCAATGGGGGAAAAAGCAACACAGAAGGTAGACTTATCTATAATACTGACTTGTAGCTCTAAATGGCAACGTTAAAAAATATTAAATACCGTTATATCTCATGTTATAGGGGTCCATGGTAAAATAATAAACAATGGGTTCTTGTTTTCTACTTTAAAGATGTTGGAGGAAAATGAAATAGCCTGGATTATACTAGGAAATACAGTGTCACCTGGCACACAGTGCTCAATAGTTATTTGAGCCAAAAATGATGTGAACATGCTACCTGGTCTCATAATTCAAGACAATTCAATTCAGTTCAATATATTTCAGTTTGATTCAGTAATCATTTACTACCAATTCTATGCAAGGTACTGTGTTAGTGGCTGCAGAGAATAACAAGACACAATCTGTTGGTGGTGGTGGTAGAGATAATTGCCAACATCAGACCAATCAACAAATGTAGAATCTACAAAACAGGCAATATTAGCTTCACAAGAGAGCTACCTAAAAAGTACCCACAAACGTCAGGACACAGACATCTGAATATTACTTCCAGAGTACAGATTATAGAAGCAACCAAGCTGTTGTCACTGGCAGCACTTATTCAGTTAGGCATAACAAGTCATCTAACACTGAGTGCATATTTGTAGACCAGAATGAGTGCATGCTGGTTTTATTGAATCTTTCTCTTGTAAAGGATGTTGCATGGTCTAGTGGGGGGTGAGCTAGCAATTTTTAGCTTAATGGACCTGTGTTCAGATCCTACTTGCACTAATTGTTAGCTTTGTGAAACTGGTAAATCTCTTTGATTCTCAATTATTTTATCTCTAAAATAGAAATAATATTTCTATTAATACTAATTTCCAAGGTCGTCGTGAGGATTCAAAAAGGATTCACAATATCCTTAGTACAGCATCTGGCACATAGAAGACCCGTACTAAGGATTCCTTCCCTGTCCTTCTTTCTTCTCTCATGGAGCAAGCTTACACAAGTCAATCTATTCACCTGATACGTTTGCCTTCACAGTGCCATGGAGAAGGGTAGTCATTTATTTCTGGGCGGTTTACTTTTTAGTAGCACTAAGGAAATGAGGGGAAAAAATTTAAGAATATGCAACCAATGCAATGAACGTTTCCCAAGATGAAGGGAACTCAATGTGCTAAGGGGTGTATTGTTTGTGTTTACAAAAACTAGCATTGATATTCAGAGGCTTATTTCAAGCCTCTTTTACATACATGATCTAAAATTCGTCTCGTTCGCTGTTGAGTTAATATTTGAAAAGTAGCCAGCTTCTTATTATGAATGTTTGACTGATAAAGATTTTATTAATATTATAGTTCAGATCTACTTTCATTTTCTTCAATATTTGGATGTTTTTGTTGGTAAAATTGAACAACACTGTACCTATGACTGAAAGTGGTGGTGGATTACATTTCTGAGCATATTTTCCTCCCTAGAATTTGAGGTTCTTTTCAGGTGTTAAACTCATTATGTTGTATTGTTTCCCCGTCTTATCCAGTTTCTCTTTCTTTCTGGAAGGTTTTCTTGAAATACAGATTCCTATTTATTTCCACATTTTTCCTTTTTTCCTCCTAAGATTGTTATTGGAGGTACCAGATTGTAAACTCCCTGACAGGAGTCTTTATGTCTTAAATCTCTTCGCTCAATAAATATTCACTCATTTGCCAAAAAAAGCCCAGAAAAGTCTCTATTCAATAAAATCCCCCATTTGTAACATTCAAATCTTTATTTTAGTGACTAAAGCATTACTCACCACGGAACATTGTTTCTAATTTTCCCGATGAGTCAGAAAGACACAAAACACTATATCTGGAAAAGTCACAGCAAATGGATATTTTTATTTATTTCATACAGGGTGTATTAATTTGTAGAAAATCTTAAAAATCAGATAGATCACTCAATGATAATACGTAGGTATAACATTTTCCCATGTTAAGTATAAAAAATTTATTTTTCTCTTTCCCTCATAGCCTTCCTCCCTTTCTTCTGTTCCTTATTTCGTTCTCACCTAGATAATTTCATAAGAGGGGGGCAATATACTGTCGTGGTGGCTGATTTTTCAAGGCTCACTGCATTACTTGCTCCAAATATTTTCCCTCCAAATCACTCACTTCTTATAGCTATATCTCATATTTAAATGGAATCACAAACAAGCAGAAAACCTACCTTATTTTTAAGCCATCCTCTCTTTTTAGAGGTATACTCTAGGTAGATACACTTCACTTCATTATATAACACATATTTAGTGAGCATTTATTATCAGGCACTATACTAGTTGCTAGAAACACGGTGGTGAATAAGAGAGACCTATGAATGACAGTCAGTAGCTATAAAGCCAAAGTTTTCTATGCTCAATGCAGTTCACATTCAGTCAGGGTGTCTGACAAAGCACATTCAGCTTCTCAGTTAGAAGAGTACAGATTAAGAGTTCTGCCGGTTAAATAAATCCCAGGCATAGAGAAGACCTTCAATAAGAAGTCAATATCAATCAATAAAATATCAATATCAAGGAGAAATGTCAATAACTAAGAGAAAACCTTGTTTCTTGAAGTTTCAGCATGAACTCCAGAAATTATTTTACTCATTTAAACTTAAAACGTTTTTAATTATTTAAACTCCTCTCTTTCAGACAAGCTTTCCTCATTTGTTGGAAAAACCGACCACGCTGACTGACAGTTACTCAATACAACCTGGGGAGGTGCATTAA
Organism: Nomascus leucogenys; assembly: GCF_006542625.1. Lineage (NCBI taxonomy): Eukaryota > Metazoa > Chordata > Mammalia > Primates > Hylobatidae > Nomascus > Nomascus leucogenys. The sequence goes on from NC_044387.1 coordinate 17,771,696, forward strand.
GTACTATACTAGACTCTGTGCAGAGGCTGGGAAGGTGGTGGCAGTAGTTCTCTAACAGGCATTTTTAATAGATGATAAAAATAACCTTTTTGATACTTAAATCATTTTGCTTCCAAGGGCATTTAATCAGGCCCATTGCCAAATGCTAATTAATGATACAAGTAGAGGATTTTATTTAAATTTGCTATACTAATATGTTGAAATATAAATAGAAACTGCCAATTGAGAGGAACTTGTCTAAGGGTGGAATGTGTGAGGTGAGGGAACAGACACCAAACTTTAAAACAATAGAAGTGCTGTGTTACAGAAGGTAATTGAAATAGAAACCTTGTAAAGAAGATAAGTTATTTGTAAAAATCTTTTCATGAGATTTAAAAACACCCAAACTACTGAAAACTATATACAAGAATGAGAATTATTTTAGGCTAACATTTATTAAATGGGATGAATTCAACTCAGCTGTGAGAGAAGTTAGCACTAGATGTGTGGTATAAAGCATCTCTCTTTCGTTGAGCATATTTGCTTATTCCAATGTTTATATTTTCTCTTGGTGTTAGCCCTGAGTTTGTTTCCCAACTCCAGCTGCTGGTGATGTCATACTTTAGGTTTTGATTTGCAAAGGAAGTTCATTGCAGGGATATGATACCAAATATGGCTAATGGCTAACAAGATTAATAACATGCTCAGTGGAGGAATGATACACTGCTAAATCCAGATATGTCTGGGGTATTATGAAGCATGTTTTCCACTGGGAAGCCCAATGATTTGGCTCTTTGCCACTCATGCTTCTGACTGTCCCAGTGGCTTTATTGTGGATTAAAACTATTGGGTTCGCTAAAGGCATAAGACACACCTAAAGCTAAGAGAGGAGTAGGAGGCCCCACACTCTTCTATTCTCACTGGATGTGAGCAAAAACAGGAAGGCCTATTTTATTTTTCCATGTTAGTAAAAAGACTGGATCTATAGACCTCTAAACTGTGGTCCAGCAACTCACTACTGAATTTAATCAACTGAGTAATTCTGGTCAAAGAAACAAGCACTTTGGGTCAAGGGTAAGTTTGATGGGATCTGCTTCATAAGGTCTAGAACTATTGTGTAGGGACCTGCAGGTTGTTGACACATTAAGCAACAGTGTAAGATATCATCTGCTCTATTCTGATTGCTTTGAGATTTCTCAACTTAGTGCCTTTGTTTGTGCTAATTTTTCCTCCCTAGAGTAAACACCCTCCAGTTCATTTCTTCGTTTATATTCATCCATTATATGCCAATACAAATTCCACTTTCACTGGAAAAACCTTGGCGAACTCCATCTAGAATTAATATCTTACTCTGCTGAAAAAGACATTGAATAAATCTAAAATCCACTGGATTAATGGCATTTATTGCCTCAAGTCATGTGACACTTGTCATACGCATCTTGTTTTGTAATTGCTTGGATAGTTATCTCTTCAAATTAGATTTCACATTCAGAGAAGGCAGGGGTGATACCTTTGAATTTCCTAAGTCTTTGCACAGTTTCTGGCTTAAGAAAGTTGCACAGTAAATATTTGTTGATGAACAAATAAATGAACATAGCGGGTTGAACTTAAATGACCAATGTCATCAACAAGCTGGTGACAACAGTGTGTTGTTCACTCTGTCAAGACAAGCTGTCCTGTTCCTCTATTCTTCACTGTGGCTCTAATGCCTGAAAGGGACCTCACTGCATCTCATCAAGTAAAACACCAAACATGGTATAAACATCTGGGTATGCTCAAGATAGACACATTCAAGACTGTATTACCAGATGACTACAAAATGCCTGACAAGGCTTTTCAGTATTTCTTTTTGCTTACAGATCTCAGTCAACATTTGGATTCTTGTAAGTACTGGGTGATGTAACTCCCTTGGCATCACAAGGGGATCATATTTTTAGTTGCTCTTCTCAAGACCTGACATCTTCTACCTGAAACCCTAGGAATGAAATAGACTTTACACACTTCTTCCCTTTATAGAGGAACAAAGAGAGAGACTTACAGAGTTTAGAGGACTTACTCAAGGTCACTCAGCTTGTTATTGGCAGAGCAACCCAGGTTTCTTTACTCTTGGTACCATCTATCTGAATACAATATAATTCACAGATGGCTGCCCTATTTGACCATAAGATATAGACCAAACCCTTAATTTCTTGACTCTTTTGTACAATCTCTCTATATCATCTTGAGCTATTTTGATCTTCATATATCAAGCCTTGACAGCCTCTGCCAACTAGGCTATTTCACAGATGAGGAGACTGTATCATATATAAGTTAAAATAGTTTGCTTGAGGTCAGAGACAACTAAGCCCATGTAGAAATGATAGTTACCATCATTCAAGTTTTTGTTGTGACATGTCATTTTGGTAAAGAAAAGGCATTTTTTGTTGTTGTTCTTGCTTGGTTGGTTTCGCCTGGGACGAACAACAGGCATTTATAATGAAAATTGTTACTGTGAATACTCGCCCATCGGAGGATGCAAAGCAAGGCATGGTGAAATCAAGAACCCAGTCCTTGCCCCTGTCCCTGATCTGCTCCTGCAGGGTATTGAGCTTTCCTGCAAAGACCTCTGCAGGTGTGGGGGTTCCCAGTGAGGCCTGGCATGTGCTGACAACTCAATTTTCAGCCTTAAAAATTAAGTAGCATTAAACTATATTCCTTCCTTTCTGTGGTGACCTCCTTTTACCCCAGCCCCCAAAGACATTTGAGTGTCTTTCCATTGTCATTTCTAATGGTGGCAGCATGAGGCCACTGGTATTTATTTGAAATTCCATCTTTTGATTCTTCCAATGATGCCCATCTTTAGATTTCTCACTGACAATGGGTTCCATACAGAAACAGAGAGTGGCTCACTCCCCATTTCTTTGCCTCACTTTCTTACTTGGGCCCTCAAACCACTACTTGGGTATACAGTCTCAAAAAGTCTCTTTAGAAAACAGATCCTGCAGATGCTGGCCATAATTCCTCCCTGTTTTGGGATACAATATGAATTCAAATGGCAGGGAAGAGATGGGTACCATTATATCGTCTTGTCTTAGTCATGTGGGGCTTGATATGGTTTGGCTGTGTCCCCACCCAAAATCTCATCTTGAATTGTAATCCGCATAATCCCCCCATATCAAGGGAGAGACCAGGTGGAGGTAATTGAATCTTGGGGGCAGTTTCCCCTGTGCTGTTCTCATGATAGGGAGTGAGTTGTCATGAGATCTGATGGTTTTCTAAGTGTTTGGTAGTTCCTCCTGTGTTCATTCTCCTTCCTGCTCCCTTGTGAAGAAGGTGCCTTGCTTACCCTTCACCTTCCACCATGATTGTAAGTTTCCTGAGGCCTCACCAGCCATGCTGAACTGTGAGTTGATTAAGCCTCTTTCCTTTATAAATTACCCAGTCTCAGGCAGTTCTTTATAGCAGTGTGAAAATGGACTAATACAGGACTGCTATGACAAATTATCGCAGTTTGGGTGCCTTAAACAACAAATATTTTTTTCTCACAGTTCTGAAGGCTGGAAGTCCAAGATTGGTGTGGCAGCATGGCAGAGTTCTGGTGAGGGCCCTCTTCCAGGCTGCAGACAGCCGACTCTTTATGTGCTCACATGACAGAAAGAGTGTGCTCTCCTCTCTGGCTTCTTCTTATAAAGGCGCTAGTCCCATTTGTGAGGGCTCCTCTCATGACATAATTACTTCCCAAAGGCCCCACCTCCAAAAACCGTTACATAGAAGGTCAGGATTTCAACATAAGAATTTTGGGAGGACAGAAACCTTCAGTCCGTAACACCTATTTTCTTCATTTTTCCCTCCTCTTTCCCAAACCTCTCTCATACTTTCCTAAAGCAAAAAAACGAACACTCCTTATTCTCCTTCAGCAAAAAAACCAAAAGATCCTTGCATATTAACTGATGTAAAGAGTTGGTGGAAGAAGTCACAGGCTCTGTTCCTTGGACAGTGGGCAAAACACAAATAGGAAGCCCCTCACTCCTACTGTTTTCACGCCCCTACTCTAAGCCACATATTTTGACATATATTATCATATTTAATTCTCACAACTTTTTTATGTTAAGTGTTCTTTTTAAATTTCATTTTTAAAGTTGGCAAATAATAATTGTACATATTCATGGGATACATAATGATGTTTCAATGCATACAATATATAGTGATCAGATTAGGGTGATTAGCATACCCATTATCTCAAACATTTATCATTTTTTTCTGTTGGGAATATCCAATATCCTCCTTTGAGCTATTTGAAACTATGTAATATATTTTTGTTAAGTCACCGGTCAGTGATGTAGAACACTGGAAATTATTCCTCCCATCTAGCTGTAATTTTGTATCCTTTTACAAATCTCTCCCTATGGCCTCCTCCCTTTTCCCCTCCCCGGGTTTTAGTATCCTCTATACTACTTTTTACTTCTATGAGATCAACTTTTTGAAACTTCCACATGAGTGAGAACATGTGGTGTCTAACTTTCTGTGCCTGACTTATTTCACTTAACACGATGTCCTCTAGTTCCATCCATGTTGCCGCAAATGACAGGATTTCATTCCTTTTTTGGCTAAATAGTATTCCATGGTGTTTATATACCACATTTTAAAATTCATTCATCTGTTGTAGGACGCTATATCTTGACTATTGTAAATAATGCTAAAATAAACATGGGGGTGCAGATGTGTCTCTGAAATACTGATTTTCTTTCCTTTGGATAAATGCCCAGTAGTAAGATTGCTGGATCATATGGTAGTTCTATTTGTAGTTTTTTGAGGGACCTCCATACTGTTCCCCATAGTGGCTGTACTAATTTGCATTCCTATAGAAAGTGTGTAAGAGTTTCCTTTTCTCCATATCCTCACCTGTATTGTTACTTTTTGTATTTTTGATAATAGTCATCCTGATTAGAGTGAAATGACATCTTATTGTGGTTTTGATTTGGAGTTCTCTGATGATTAGTGATGTTGAACATTTTTTGATTGTTGGCCACTCGTATGCCTTCTTTTTAAAAATGTCCATTCAGATCATTTTCCCATTTTTAAATCAGATTGTTTTACTTCTTGCTGTTGAGATGTTTTAGTTCCTTGTATACTCTAGATATTAATTCCTTGTCAGATAAGAAGTTTGCAAATATTATCTTCAATTCTGTAGGTTGTCTTTTCATTGTGTTGATTGTTTCCTTTGCTGTGCAGAGTCTTTAGTTTGATATAATACCATTTGTTTATTTTTGCTTTTGTTGACTATGATTTTGAGGTCTTAGTCATAAAATCTTTTCTCAGATCAATGCTCTGAAGCATTTCCCCTTTTTCTTCTTCTGGTAGTTTTATCATTTCAGGTCTTACATTTAGGTCTTTGATCCATTTTGAGTTGATTTTTGTATAGGGTGAGAGATAGGGATCTAGTTTCATTCATCTGCATATGGAGTTTTCTTAGCACTACTTGTTGAAGAGAGACAGTTCTTTCCCAAATGAATGTTCTTGGCACTTTTGTCAAAAATCAATTGGCTATACATATTTGGATTAATTTCTGGGTTCTCTAGTCTCCATTGGTTTATATGTCTGTTTTTATGCCAGTACTATGCTGTTTTAGTTACTAAAGCTTTGTTACGCATTTTGAGGTCTGGTGGTATGATACCTCCAGCTTTGTTCTTTTTGCTCAGGATTGCTTTGGTATTTGAGGTCTTTCATGGTTCCATACAAATTTTAGAATTTTAAAAAATATTCCTGTGAAGAATGTCATTGGTAATTTGATAGGGGTTGCATTGAATCTGTAGATTACTTTGGGTAGTATTGTTGTTTTAACAAGGTTAATTCTTTCAATCTATGATCATGGGATGTTTTTCCATTTGGTTGTATCCTCTTCAATTTCTTCTATCAGTGTTTTATAATTTTGCTTGTAGAGGTCTTTCACCTTTTTGGTTAAATTTATTCCTTGGTAATTTTTTCTGTATCTATTGTAAACATAATTGCCTTCTTGATTTCTTTTTGGCTATTTTATAGCGGTGTGTAAAAATGTTACTTTTTTATATTAATTTTGTATCCTGCAACTTTATCGAATTCATTGATCAGTTCTAAGCATTTTTTGTAGAGTTCTTCTATGTATAACATCATGTCATCTGTAAACAGGGATAATCTGACTTCCTTCTTTCCAATTTGCATGCTCTTTATTTTTTCCTTTTCCTAATTGCTCTGGCTAGGACTTCCAGTATTATGTTGAATAAGAATGTCACATGAAAGTGGAAATCCTTGTCTTGTTCCAGTTCTTACAGTAAAAGCTCTCAGCTTTTCCCCATTCAGTAAGATGTTAGTTGTGGACATCTCACAATGTTTTGAAGGGTAATACCATTCCAAATTTAAAGATGAGAGAAGTAAAGCTCAGAGGGATTACGAAACTTGCTCAAAGTTAAGGAACTTGGTCAAATCATACAGTTATAAGTGAAAAATATTGGATTCCAGCCCAGGTCTGGCTGACTCTCCAGCTGATGTTGTTTCACTGGGTATACCTGCTTTGGGGGTACCTAACGGCTCATCAAACTGCTATTTCAATTATATCAATTATATTTGTCAGCTGGGCTGTGCCTACCTGTTCAAATCAGTGCTACAGATAGGGAAGCAATATAATGCTATGAGAAATATATAAAGTCAGCACATGTTAAATTATTTCGCCCCTAGGTCAATGCGTAAGAGTCACCTGGGGTTCTTGTTAAACAAACAAATCCCTGGGTCCTGTCCCAGTGATTATCATCACCCCAGGTGATTTAAACTTCAGGTGACCATGGAAACTCTGGTGTGAAGGATGTCTGTCTGGCTGGGGAGCCGAGCAGGGTTTATTAATGTAAGTGGAATGGGATCTTTACACCATACTTGACCTGCAGGGCCATTTCTGCTCGAGCTGTCTCATCTTGGGCAAAGGCTATACAGATTGTTAACATCTGTGCTAAAGGGCATGCATGCATTTCCTGAGGTCCTTGAACCATCTGCTTAAGAATAAGGTATTTCTTTAAAAATGGAAGATGCTCCGAAACTTTCACAGATCTACTAATCTGTAGGCTTTGAGCCCAGGAACCTGCATTTTTAACATGCTCCTAGCTGAGTATTATGCACAATCAACACTAGATCCAAACACAAACACACAAACAAAAACAGGAATGAATTCAGAAATAGCTCTTTCCATCCTGCTTCCAAAATTAGTCTGTGTTTGAATGGTAAATAAATGAAAAAATATGACCAAAAGGCATCTCTAGGCATTGTTTCAATTATATGTGACAGTGGGGCTGTGCCTGTTCAAATCAATACAATAGAGAGGACAGCAATGATAATGATATAAGAAATATACAAAATTAGAGCATATTAGATTAATTCTTTTCTCCCCCTAGGTTAGTGATGTGTATATTTCCTAGCTGCTTTTACCCATAGACTTTCAAAGGAGATAGTGGGTACCGAGGTCCTGTGAGATTGCAAGTGATTGAAACCACAAGAACATTGGAGCATAAGGGCTAGAATTAATTAGCATCCTTAAAACAGCAGCACTAGGCCCTTGAATTTCTGGAACATATGAATGGTAACTGTTGATTTCTCAACCCAAAGCAGAACATCTGTTCCTTTGCCGAGAGTTAGCAAAGATTGAAATGCAGAGTCAGGTGGGGGTAGAGTTGTAAGGAAATGCAGTTCGTATCATAGCTGTCCATTTGGTTTATTATTAGATAGCACTCAGTGTAATTGCTTTCGCAAGAATTTTTAGATGTCTGACACATACACTGTACATCGTGTGGGATTTTATTGGACCTTAATCCTCTGTAAAGTTATTCCAACCAGAAGTACATATGAGAAGTAGCTATAAAATGTAATAAACAATCGTATTCAGAATCAATTTTAAATTAAACACAATTCATTAATTCCCATTAAATCACAGTCTTTGTCATCTTGTTTGCCTGAATCTTTGGGAGATATAAATCTGTTAGTGAAGGAAGGAAAGGATGAAGATGAAGCAAGGGGGAAGGAATGATTATGGGTTAAGCTGTTTCTTAAGAAGTAAATGCCTATATCTTAGCTAATCATAAGATAATGGCAAAGAGAAGTTAAAACAAAAATAAACAGAATTATTAAAACTAGCAAGGATAGACCCTCATATAATCTATAATTATCATAAAGTGTCATAATTTTTATCATTTATTCATTTTCAGTTTAACTCAAGGAGTCAGAGAGACATTGGATTCCATCCCAGCATTGCTACATACTTGTTCTGTGATCTTTGGGAAGTCATTTAAATTTTCTATGTAAAGAGAGTTTATGTAAAATAGAGATAATAATTCCATCCTTGTGAGGGTCTTGTAAGGATGAAAGTAAGAGTGCATGCCTACCAAAATGCCTGCCATAGAAGGTATTTAGAGATGCTAGTTACTTCTCTTCTTCCTCCTCTTATTTCTACTGAGTGCTATGCAGCTGACATTTTCATGTTCTGACTTGATAGAATTGGATTATTCAGTTGCTGCTTCACTAAATTAATTGGAAAGTGAATGGCCGACTACATTAATTTTCTGTCTGTTCCTCTACAAACAAATATGGTTTCTTGTTGTAAGTGGAAGTGGGTGGAGAGTGGTTCAGTTGGGAGCGAAGAGATAGGTGATGCTTGAAAAGCAGATTCGTTTTTATTTCTACAGAATGGGTTAGTTACGTCTTTTCTTCCACTGGGATAGAAACAAATCAAAATATTGTGGCACTCACTTTTGTTTCATTTTCCGCCATACTTCTGGACATCTGAAGCATCCTTGAAAGCCCACGTACGAGGAGAGGGTTTGGGAATAGAAGGTGACCTGGGGGAGCAGGTGCTGAGACAGATGGAGGCTTCTGCCCCCTTTGTCTTGGGAATGACTCAGTTTTCCTTTCAAGGGCTGATATTTTGGTAGGCTTTAAAAACATTAATAATGCTGCTCCATTAGCATTTAAAAATTTTATAGAGTTTATTATAAGGTATAAAGGGGCTTATTGAGTGGGAAATGAAAGGAGCAAGATCAACAGCCAGATTTAGATCATTAGCGTCATTAGGAATTGGCTCTTTCCAATTTATACTTTAATGGTTTGATTTCTAGAATTATATTTAGTTGGCTTGATGGTGAGTGATTAACTCTGTGTGGGTATAGCTAGCATCTCTGACTTCTCTAATGAGCTTCAAATTATGCCTTTTATTAATTAAAATAATTCAGCCAGATGATTTGATTTCTGTAGCCTCCTTAGTGGTGAGTACCATCTCTGTGATAAGGAAAGCTTGTGAGAGTTCAGCTTTTACCTGGCAATTGTTAGCTGCATTGCCCTTCGCTACTTTTGTCGTTATGGCTAGGGATCAGAATTCCTATGTATCAGGAAGAGAGAAGATGAAATCTAAAAGTAAGTTAGATAACATTTTATGTTTTCAGCTTTCACAGAAGGTTCTCAAAACACTTTTCAAGTATTCCTCATGCCTTATTTAATCTAAGTAAAATTAATCTAGGTAAGAGAGGGCATTTTTTTCATAACACAAACAATACTCTAAGTTAGCCGTAGATTTTTAACAGTCACTTTTGGCCTTATTTTCCATCTATAAGGGTGAAATGTCCTTCTATGAGGACACTGTAAGCAATGGTACTTTGGGACTAAGTATTAGAAATGAAATTGACACTAGGATTAGAAATTGACACTCTTGTTTCTTACTGAAAATAGACTAAGTTTACCTCCATAAGGATATGGAAATGATCAAATCTGGGGTTTCCTACAGTGGTTTTTATTTAGTAGTTTTTCAGAAAGCCAAGATTTTGGTTAAGCCTATGCTGATTATTCGTGCTGTAACAAATACAGCACTAATATTGGATTTGGAAGAAATAGAAAAATAATCTAAATTTTAAAAAGAAGCATATGGTGCCTATACTGGCCTACATGACCTAGCAGTAAAAACAAATTCATTCTCTTGGTTCCTTTTCTTTTGCACCTTACATGAGGTATATGATCATTTTTTGGTAGATTTCTTTTTTTTTCTTTTTTTTTTTTGGAGTCAGTGCCAGAAGGAAGACACACAGGTGTCACAAGTGTATTTTTTCTAGAGCCTTAAAAGGAAATTTCAGGCATATTTCGTTAGGAAATGGTATTCATTGCTGAACTGCAAATTAGATTGCAAGTGCTTTGGGCATTCTTAGTAAATTACATAGCTAAAACCTGAAGCTATACTAAACCCTTTGAATTTAATTTGACTGCTGGCAGCCATCAATGGCTAAAATATTTTAGAAATCCTGAACGCTAATGCTTGAATGTGCTGGTAGGGGATGTTGTAGAAAAGACAGGTGGCTCAGGGAGCTAAATAAAACACTGGCCTTTTACAGACTATTCAAAAACTAATACAATAAAAATGAATATACTGCTTAATATCGCAAGTAGTGCTAATGTAATCAAGGCACACACACTTACGAGGTGCAAGTTCATTTTCTACCTTCTGAGTTATTACTCATACAATTTACCTCTCTACTCTGCAGTCTTCATTCTGGAAAGACTTGTCTTTCCCTGTATCGCCGGCCTGTGTCCTTTTGCATGCTAATGCAATATTCTGTTCCAACCTGACTGTAACAGAATAGCAAGTATCTCTGATTCCCTTTCTCATCTAATGCAATATCAGCTGAGCGGGGAACCCAACGTTTGTCTTAAACAGTCCTAAGCATTTTTCATATGAAATTCAATTAAGCTATTTCCTAGTCTAAGTATCTATTCAGTTTCTTACCTTTCAGCAGGAATGAAGTTTTTCTTCCTGTGAAAAAACAGTACTTAAAAGCAAGCAATTGAAAGAATGGGGAAGAGAGGGAGAGGTGTCGGCCAGAGGGGGCGACCCATGCTGTTTGGCACAGTCAGCTAATTGTTTCAGCCTTTGTTTTGCTCTTCCCTCTGAAGATGAGCTGTATTTTAATTACCGCATGAAAGATTTGTCTTGATTAGATGGCTAGGAGGTGTCAGTGCTTCTGAAAGAGAAGAAAATGCATAGAGAAGGAGAAAGAGGCAGGAAACATGGATTTATTTCAGAATTTTTTTAGGTTTCTGCTGTCCTCCTTCTCCCCTTGCTACCTACTTCTGCTCAGACTCCATTTCAGGTGCAAAAGAAGCTTTGGGATGTTTGATGACACCGTGTTTTGAAATAGAATCCTCTTTGCTTGGGGTGAGAAATGTATGAAAACTTTGCTGAAGTGTGCCTCGGAAGAAATTAGGCAAAAAACTCTGTTTTAATGCCATGAAGAATAACTACTATGCAGTGCTGCCAGGGCTTTCTGCTTTACTTCCTGAAATTGAAAAAATGGCATCATTTGCCAGCCAAGTCTAGACACTGGGTAGGCAATGTGGGTAGAAAGATAAATAAGGTTAAAACTCTCCGCACTTGCATTGCTCACAGTCAGGGAGGGAGATAAAAAAGTGGGTATCTTGCTGCATAGTAAATGCCCTCATAGAACATGCAAAGGTGCTCCTGGAGCATGGAGGATGAGATGCCCAAGGTCACCCACCAGCTGGGATGTGGGTTGGTAAGGCTTCCTGGGAGAGGTCATCCTTGTGCATCTTGAGGGATGAGTGACAGGAAAAAGGGTCTGCATGTGGAAGTAGGATGAGGACTGAAAGGTCTTCACAAGGTTTAGCAATTAGGTGGCCCCTGGTAACATTAATGAGGACAGTTGAAGGGAGTAGCAGGGGTGGAAGCCAGATTGTCAAGACTGTAAGATTGAAAGGGCAGCAAAGAAAATCCTTTGGATTTTTCTTTTGAGAAGTTTACTTGTGGAGGAAAGGAGAAAGATAAATTCTTACGGTGTTTTAGTCTAGGCTTGCATATAAAGCAAAGCAAAATGTTGGTATCTAGATATCTCAGGCTTCAAAGTTTTGCTGTTAAAGAAAAACCAGATTCTATTTCGTCTGCATTTTTCAAATGGTGAACACAAATGAAATCAGGAGACCGTTGCTTGACTCCCAGTTTCTCTTTGCCTCTATAATGCTGCCTTTAAAGGGAAATATTTCTCATAGAGAGTCTGTGAAATTATCTTCTCTTTACTCTGGACATTTTTTCAATTTTTAAAAATAGCAGATAAAGGACCTAGTTTAGTTTAATACTTTGGTTTAAAAAAAGTCTATGCAATATAAATGAGTTTAGCTTTACATAACAGCTAGAGAAGCAGTAGATGTTTAGGCTAAGGTAACATTTAGTTGCATAAATAGCCTTAAAAAAAAAACTCACAGAACACATTTGATACATTCATTTTTTAAAATGATAATTCGCAACTTCTTTATAAAAGTCAGTAAGAGACCCACAAATACCAGATTTTCAGTTTGTTTTCTTTTTATTTTTAAACTGCATAACATTACGGTACTGTCATTGTTTAATGACTTTACAAATGTTGGTTGTGAGGCGAATAAACATAATTCTCCATCCCAGCCCCTTTCTCACATGATTAAGAAAAAGCAATCGGAAGTTAATTTTTGCAACAAGGTAAGGAGGGAACGTATATGTGTGAGATGAGAATCAATCCTTAGCCCCACACTAAGTTCAGGTTGATCCCGGCATAGGCATTAAAACTTTCACTGTCCAAGACTACTGCCAGTAAGTTGAAATGAGGTAAAAGAGTAAGGAAAGTGTTAAAAAATAAAAGTAAAAAAAGAACATTGCCAATTCTGGAGAAATTTGCGTCATAAAATGGCATCATATTTTTATCATAGAGGGCATACTTTTCCCTATCATTACCACTAGAATTTGTTTTACTTAAAGTAAGCGATTATTGAATGCCTGATGAATATGTGGTCTATATATAGCACCTTCGTTCATATTTAGGTGGATGCTATTTTTTTTCAATCCTACTTGTTGAAATTTTTATTTTTGGAAAATAACAGGAACAGTTTGAGGTCCTGAAAGATCAAGAAATGTTGAAACTGAATTTATGGGATATGGCAGTAAGTCTAATTGGATTGTTTCTAGGTAGGAATTCTCTATTTTTTATAAATGTAGTAAAATTTGGGGAAAAATTACCTTCAGATCTGGAAGTGAATGTTAGAAATCTTAGTGTAACGTTTTAGTGTATGGGTTCTCCTTTCTTGTGCCTTATAAGGGAAGGCACTGACGATGTGAATATGAGGTTGGATTTGAAATGATCATATATACAGAAGAAAGCCACTATCCCTCCAGACTTTGGGGAAAATGCCCAATTATTTAAAGCAAAAAAGCCTGGGTCAGAGAGCAAATATATGGGCCAAGAAAGATTTACGTTGGTAATTCCTTCCCCTGCTATGAATTTGAGAAGTTTCCTGAACTTAAAACAATAGAGTCACTAAGGATGATAGCTTGGGTTTGTCTTTTAACTTGGTGACAATGACTTGCAATACTCACAATAAAGAGAGTGTTATATTGTTGAAACCCAGGCAATCATGAATCAGCTTCTTTTCAGAAAATAGCTAGTATTTTCTTAGGTTGTGGTGAAAATGGAAAGTTTTCTTGGAGGGAAACACAGATTGTATACAAAGTAGGTAAAGAAAGTCTTATCACTTTGCAAAAGGAAAGACCAAAAAGTTCTTGTTGAAAAGTCTAGAAGAGGCAATTTGAATCTCCTAGTAAAAGGACCGATTTTAATCTGTTATCCAGTGCCATAGAAGATATTTAAAGCTATGCCATGCATCTGATATTAGACTCTGCTCTCTGAGCCTGCCTTACTACTGGCTGTTATTCAATAAAGCATAAAAGAGTTTTAGTACAATTTATCTTATTCATATTTGTTGTGGGGGGAAAAAGCCATTTGAACCACTAACCTAAATTTATAGTTATTTCACAAAGGACAGAGACTTGAAAGAATCTTAAAAAGTTAACGCAGTTAACATCCCTGTCGGTCAATTTATGATACTTCATTGAAGAAAAGCAGTTTTAGAGAAATGATATTTCTCATAAGGTCTGAAAAGGCCTGTCTTAACTTTCTTAATTTCAAATTTAAAATGATATATGTGGACATATGGAGTGGCAAAGGCATCTGTTAAATTAGATCATGGGCATTGCTAGGGTTTATGTATGTGTGTAAATATGTAGGAGTGTAGAATTTCTGTAGATTTTACTGATGAAAGAAAGGTTACAGAAGGATGCATTTTCCTTCCATGTTTCAGAAACGTAATAATTTTAGGCTATTGAATTTTAGGTTAATTGCATATTGCCAAAATAGATTGATCTGGTATGTGGAATTGTAATTTCCATAAATAACACATATTTAGAAATTTAAATTTGATAGCTCAGTAGGACAGTATGACAAAGAGAAGTGGGTTCACCATTCATTCTGTGTATGAACAGCTCAGGTAGGGCAGAAATGGGGTGTCACAGTCTTTGTGCTTCATAGGTAAAATAAACTCTGGTAAACATGTTGTTAAAGTAAATGCAATTTTTTAGACAATGAATATTTAAAGAATGTTTAGGCTGTTTACTGGGAGACAGTTGCATGTCCGTGCTCCAACTCAGCCAAATCTTGATTAATCAGAAACCAATTCTCCTGACTAGGAATTACCCAGGGCTGCCTCTGCTGCTGGTCATTTCACTTATTAGCATAATCCTCAAGCATATGGAAGGGAGTTAGGAGATAAAACTCAAATCAGCTTTGTTCCTTGCTAACAACTCTGGCAAACTGTTGACACTTCTGGCTAAAATGAAGTTTGGGCATTCTCTATGGATTTTTATTATTTGTACTGTCCTTGTCTCCACAGATAATCAACAGTTCACTGCATAATATATAGCAGCCGCAACCTGGCTCACTCTTTTGAATGAGTAATCAGAGGTAATGCAAATTAACACCTTCACCTTGGAAAGAAATAACTTTAGAATTCATCCAGTTTGGTAAACAGAAGAAGCAATCTTAATCATAGGGTTTTAATGATAAAGGATTCAGAGAAAAAACAAGACATCTCCCTCGTGTTTTTTTAGTAAAAAAATACATTCTAATTATCTTCAATATCTACCAAAAGGGAACAATTTAAGTTAGGTTGATCCTATATTTAAACAAAATTGAATAAAAAATAATATGCAAAAACAATTCATGTTAATTCTTTTCTCCCTTCTTTTTTTCCCAATAGCTGATAATTAATGCTGAGGAATATTTAATTGCTTGAAATTCAAAAGTAGTAATTTAAAACGTTATTTTCTTATTTTAAATAGCACATATTCACTGTTCAAACTTTAGAAGTCACATCAAAATGTTAACAGGGTGACAAAGATCTTGATTTTCATAATGTTGCTTATTTATATTTTTATGATACCTTCCCCAAGGGGAACATACTGTAATATACTGTTCATATTGTTTTATAATCTCTCTTTTTCGTTAACATATAATGTCATTAATTTTTTTTTTTTTTTTTTTGAGAGGGAGTCCTGCTCTGTCACCCAGGCTGGAGTGCAGTGGCACCATCTCGGCTCACTGCAACCTCTACATCCCGTTCAAACAATTCTCATACCTCAGCCTCTCAAGTAGCTGAGATTACAAGTGCGCGCCACCACACCCAGCTAATTTTTGTGTTTTTAAGTAGAGATGGGGGTTTTGCCATGTTAGCCAGGCTGGTCTTGAACTCCTGGCCTCAAGTGATCTGCATGCCTCAGTCTTGCAAAGTGCTGGGATTACAGGCGCGAGCCAGTGTCATTAAATATACTTCTATAATACTAGTTTTCAATGGTGCATAGCATTTCATACCAATATACTGGAATTTATTTATTCAGTTCCCTGGTGCTGGACATTTGGTTGTTTCTGGTTTTACTTATTACAAACAAATATAGATTGAACATCCTTATAGCTAAATCTTTACATAAATTCATGATTCTAATTTTTAGGAGTAATTCCTAGTTGGGAAATTGCTGAGTCCAAGAATATAAACACACACTTTAAAGGCTTGTAAAAGGTGTTACTAAATTGTCCTCCAGAAAGGACCAATTGATGTTTATGTTTGTGGTATTTAAAGACAGACCTAAGTCCTGGGTCAAGGTTTCCAGAATATGCTATATTTGCTACTGTTTGAACTCAACAAGTAAAACACAAAGCTGTCTGTGTGTGTACATAACTCTGATGGTTGCAGTACTGAGTGACATTAGCCTCATTCCTTAGAATCTTGCATAACATTTTGGCACCTTGAAAATATGGTTGTTTTTTGTTTTGTTTTGTTTTTTCTGGAGCTTTGAGGAATCTGGGATTCAGAAAGTATCGTAGTCTCCCTTTGAAAATGGGCTACTCTATGTCTGCAATCTGTTATTTCCTCACTGTAAGGTGAGGGGTTTGTTTTAATTTCTTTGAAATTATAAGATCATCGTGTGTGGGGAAGTGTGCAAGACTCTGTACCTGCTATGGTTTGAATGTATTGTGTTATCTCATAATTCCTGTGTTGGACCTTAAGACCCCATGTGATAGTATTAAGAGGTGGACATTTAGGACAGCTCCAACTCATGAGTGAGATTAGTACCCTTATAAAAAGGCTTGAAGCCTTTTGCCCTTCCGTGTCTTCTGCAATGTGAGGATGCAGCAAGAAGGCACCACCTTGGAGGCAGAGAGCAGCCGTCCACAGACATGGGATCTGTTGGCACCTTGATCCTGGACTTTCCAACCTCCAGAACTGTGAGAAATACATTACTCTTCTTATAAATGACCCAGTCTCAGGTATTTTGAGATAGCAGCCAGAACAGACTAAGATTGTGGCAGGCCAGTTCTCACTAACAACTGTTTTAGTACTGACTGAGTGGTTAAGTTAAATATTAAAAGCCAGTGCCCTTAATCAAAGGCTGGGATGTAATGAAAGCCCATCAATAGTTTTGCCTTGGCCTTTCCTGGGCCTTAAAGAATGACAAAATAATGAAGGAATTCTTAACAGGAACCATTTAGGATTAAACAAATTTTACCGTGGGATGGAAGAAACTCCCCAGGCATCCACAAACAGGATTATTGGGGGTCTGAAGGAACTCCTCAAACCTCTGTGATTTAGCAGGAGACAAGATAAGGGTAATCACCCCAGCATCTGGACTCATTTAGATTAAGTAAATTTACTGAGGCTCCAGAGGAAGGTCTTCAGGACTCAGACCTTAGTTATAGATTAAAAGAAGTTAATCACTTATGTCTTTAGATGAATGCACACTTACACGTAGACATATAGCTTAGAAGATATATAAGCTCTGGAAAACTTCGTAATTTTGAATTGGTTTGGTGATAATTTCCAAGCCTTCTCCTTGTAAGCAGTTGCAGAAAATAAAACTCTCTTCCGCTCCAGTTCATCTGCATCTCGTTATTTCTCGTGAGAAATAGCAGCTCAACCCTCAGTTTGGTCTAGGAAGAAGATGGTGCCCAAACACTGACCCTGGAATTCTAGATGTCCACCAGGGCTGTGGATGTGGGAGCCCTACTGCTGGGTTTACCCTCTCCTTAGGGAAAACTCGTCATCCCTGGGGGTAGCACTCAGAGAGAAACACGTTAAAGGTCATGCAGGTATGGTTTTTTACCTACTGCAAAAGCATGCTAAAGTGGTTCAGGAATCGCCTTTTGGCTGCCCAGAGAGGGAGCATTTTCCACATCATGGTTGCCCTTTGGGCGAGAAAAAATTTCTACTACATATAGGGGAGCCATAAGGTACAGAAAATCTTTATTTAAAAGAAAAATGTTAAGCATAAATTGTATTTTGGAGACATAAAAGCATTGTGGTTTGATCAATAACATTAATAGATACCAGAGACTTCATCTCATATTCACAGAGACACAAGCAGAAAAGTTGTGTTCAGAAATCTGTTTCCTTCTATCTTCACAATCCCCATTAACTGTAATGGCTTCTAGGCATTCATTCTCAGGGTAAAACAGACCATCGTCAAGACCACAAGACTATAAAACTGCTATTTTAGGGGCTTTGTTCTTAGGGTCTCTCTATACTAATCTACTCCTATTCCTCCCTGTCACAAGGTGAGAAAATATATACTCTAGACACTTCCTACAGCTCCCAAAACGGTTTACATTCAATACTCATTTTAGGCTGCAGGTTAAAAGTCTATTAGAGAGCTATGTTATGAACCAAAAATTCCTCTTCTAGACCACATACCATGTTTACAAAAACAGACAGTTGGTAGTTTGCCAACTTAATTAGTAAGATGAAATATACATTCTGATAGTTACCTCTTTTGCCCTTATTCCTTCTAAATTTGCTAACTTAGGATTTTAAAACATCCTTTTATCGAACTGAAAAATAGACTGTTCCCTGTGTGTCTCTATAGCTATAGAGACCAATGTCTTGGATTTTTCAGCCCTACTTTCAAAGATATTTTTCTCCTGGCCTCCATTTTATTGACTAGTAAAATGTTTTTCAGACCATAAATCACATTTTTTTGTTTGTTTCAGAAAATGTGTTCACCATATCTGTGGTTAAACACTGCTCATATCCCTTTTTCACAATCCTTCTGTCTTCACTCTGAGAATATACTGACTACTTCCTGGCTTTCTGGAACATAGGCTTGAGCAAGCTCCCCAAAAGAACAATAAATACTTGGATTCTTAGAGATGAACGCTCTAACATAAAACTTATTCTCAGGTTTCAAGTTTTGTTTTTCTGAGTTTTGGTGGCACATTATAAACCCAGGTGAACAATATGAAGAGAAGACAACACGTATGTGTCCCAAATGGGAGAATTCAATAAATGGGGTAAGTTGGTTTTCGACTTGTGCTCATCGGCCTCTGGACTCAGTGGGAAGTCATGTGTGAAGGATGCTCTCCAGCCCCATAGCTGCCCATGGGAATCATCGTAAAGCAGTCTGCCAGAAGGAATGTGTGAGCAAATGACAAACGGTACCTGACTCCAGGGGAAAATAGACTTGGGGAAGCTTTTAATGCCAAGCTTTATAATGTTTAGGATGAAATACTGCATCAGATTTCTCATGAGGATGGAAACGACCTCAGATCAGTTTAACAAAGCATTCTCCAGCAGAAGAGAACATGCTTGAATAGAAAAAGAAAATAACGTAGTACTTAAAGCTTAAAGAGTGCTTCCTTTTCTACCTATTGCTTGGCTCTCCCCACTCTTTCATCCTGACTCCCATTCTATAACTCCCGGTCATGCTCACTTTAAAAAAATCCCTCTAAATGGATTTTCTGAGTTGGTCCTGAGGGCAAATATCCTGCCCCATTGAACTCAGAAGTACTTTCGCGATTGTCAGGCCATGTATCCCACTTTTTTTTTGGTTCAGAAAACATGGCATCATGTTTATATCTAGTCAGTCATCAATTCCTGCCTTTCCTTTTTTTTTTTTTTTTTTTTTTTTTTTTTAGGTATATCTCATCTCCACCCATCCTCTTTGTTCTCCTTGCCACCATCTTAGCCCAGCTCATTTTCAGACTCAATTAATGCCATGATTTTCTTACTATTTCTGTCTAGATTGATGGAAATTGAAAGGGTGAGATGGACAAGAGGTATTTTTCAGGCAAAATTTAGATGATCCTAGAATATGATACAGAGATGAAGGCATCAGTGATCATTCTTAAGGGGGTGGCCTGCCTAGAAGAACCTGAGTGACGGCATCAGGGTGACCACCTTCCATCAGGATGTAGAGAGGAATCCTACTTTCGATGACTAAAGGCACTATACTACCATTTTAGTTGCTTAATTTAATTTAATCCCTTAATTTAGTCTGAGACTCTGATTCTAAGGATCTCACCACTATTACAGCTTGCCTTGACATCTATGTACAATGACCTCTTATGGCATTCCTCTTTATTTTGACATGAAAGTCTATACAAAATGAAGTAGGACTAGTTGAATTTAAAGTAACTTTCAGTTCCTAAACTCTGTGAATTTTTGTCTTGAATTATTAGGAAATTATGATTCTCTATCTTTTTATACTTCCTCATTATTTGATTTATTTCAAAATTGAGATCTTTTCATGTCTTTTGTTTTTTCTTATGTTTCATGAATTGGTATGATAAAGGGAACAGAGGAATACTCAATAAATATTATTGATCAGACTTTTAATAATGAGGAAAGGCAGATGCTGAGTATTCATTATTTACTTTTAAAGTTATCTAGGTAAATGAGTGGACTTGATGTTACTTTTCCCTGTTTGTGATTTCCTGTTGCTATGTAGAGAAGAACCTGTTTCACATATTCAGTTAAAAAAATGTGCCTAGGGAAGGGAGAACAATCATGTCTTAAGGCTTCTTTAAGTGTATTCCAGAATCCATCTTCCCCTGGTTGTTTATGTGGGTGAGGTTGATGACCCTGAAATTAGAACAGATTAGGTTTCCTTGGCTTCAATCATCTTTTACATGATGAGAATGTTTTCAAAATAGCTCAATCTGGAGAAAACAAGACTGAGAAGCCAACTCATTTTAATGCCTCACTATACAGCAACGCACTTTTAAAAAAGTGAATCATTTTTCTATGGAGTTTACTTTTTCCATTGTAGAAGTAATACACACTCATTACAAAAAATTCAGAAATATAAAATAGAAGGAGTGAAAATTTTTTCCCATATTACAGCTACTCAAAGGTAACTAGGGTCAGCCTTTCAGCTGGTAACTATCTAGCCCCCTTTAATATATGATTGTGAGTACCTGCTTTTTAAAGCAACTTTTTAATGGCTTCATAATACTACATTTAATTGCTACAATGTAACCTCTCCAACATAAATTATTTATTGGGCATCCAGGTGACATTCAATCTTTCATTTTCTTAGATTATGCTATAACGAGCATCTTTGAGCTTTTCCAGTAATTAGGATTAATTTCTTAGAATAGATTATGCAAAGTGAATGTTTTAAGGCTCATAATTTTGCCAAATTAACTTTAAAAACTTTTATCAGTATATGAGTGTCTTTTTCATCTCACATTTATCAGTGCAGAATCTCCTTAATTAAAAAGAGTAATTTTATAGGCAAAAATTGTGTTTAATTTAGTTTTCTTTGATTTCTAGTGAGGCTAACAATTTTCTAGTGCTCATTATTGTTTGCTTGTTGAGTGTTCTCTTTTGTGAATTATTTGCGTGTGTCTTCGGCTACTCATCTATTGCAATCTCAGTGCTTTTCTTTTTTTTTTTACAGAATTAATTTGGTAGATTCTTCACATCTTGAACATTAATCTTTGTTACATTTATTTTGAATTTTTCCTCTTATTTCCCTTTTATTGGGGCTATTTTTAATTAACATGTGATATTTTAAACTTTCATACAGCAAAATCATAATTCCCCAACTTTCTTGGTATTTAAAAAGAAAATTCTAGGTTCAGCTTAGAAATTTGCCTTTCTACATAAACACTACCATCCATCCCTCTACCCTAATTAACTGGAGAGTTAAAAAAGAGTATGATTAACATTGTTATAGGAAATACAAACCTTGAGGAAACTTTTAGAAAAATATTTATCCATATTTTGTTGTATGATTAAAGTTAAATTATCTAGAAAAAAGATTTGTGATTTAACTTTTTTATTTCTCTCACTGAGTCTTGGTTTCATAATGTTTTATGTATAGAAATTGTGCTTAGAGCAGTGGTTTTTAATCGGGGGCATTTGCCTCCAATGGATGTTTGACAGTGTCTGAGACATTTTTGATGGCTACAGTTGAGTGGGCAGTGGTGGGGGGGGATGCTACTGATATCTGGTAGGTAGAAAGCAGGATGCTGCTAAACATCCTACAGTGCATAGGAGCACCCACAAGTCATTATCCAGACAAACATGTCAACAGTGCTGCTGTGGGGGAAGTCCTGCTATAGAGTTAGTGCCAGCCAGAAGGATGATTTCTACTATGTAAGTGGAAGAGAAACTTAATGTCAAATAATTTAAAGTTCCTTTTTATTTCTCTCTTTTTTTCTGAGAGTCCATTGTTTTCCACTTTATTTTCTCCAGGTATTTTAATGATTTGCTCTTCCTCAGGAAATTGTCCAGACTACGGAAGTGTGTGCGTGCATGGTAACTGTGGCTGACCCTCCCTCCTGTGTTAATGTTCCTGCAGTGGGGACCCAAGCATGCACCAGCTCCAGGGTATGCACGGTCTTTATAGTCCCATTTTCTAACCCACTCTTGTTTGGAGTTGATAACCTGGTTATCATGGTATTAAAAACTGTGAATATGATATATCTGCATAAAACTTAAAGACAGAGCATTGCATTTGGGCAGGGTTAGTTCTTTCAGGCTGCCCTAAATCAGGATGAATGAAAGGAAAGGGGTAAAAAAGGTTTGTCTTTGTCAATTTCCTCAAGGGAGAACCTACAATCAAGTTTAGTGAGTCAGTGCCAATACAAAATCCAGAGATAGAAATGAAATAAACAGTAAACTGTAAATAGAAACAGAAATGAGGAGCTAAATGGAAGCAGAATACGGGAGTTGCCACGCAAACTAAATTGGAACATCTAGGCTAGTTCTTCACTCAGAAAACAGGGTAACAGGCTTTATTTAAGTACATTCCTGCTATACAGGATTCTCATTCATATTATGTAAAAAGCAACCATCCAGCCACCAAACAAGCAAGATGACACAACAAGTTCTCTTTGCAGGCAATTAAATTAAATTTGGAGCACAAATTTAAGTGTGTGTGTGTGTATGTATGTGTGTGTGTGTGTATATATATATATATATATTTTTTTTTTTTTTTTTTTTTTTTGAGATGGAGTCTCGCTCTGTCACCCGGGCTGGAGTGCAGTGGTGCGATCTTGGTTCACTGCAACCTCTGCCTCCCAGGTTCCAGTGATTCTCCTGCCTCGGCCTCCTGAGTAGCTGGGACTACAGGTGTGCGCCACCACGCCTGGCTAATTTTTGAATTTTTTAGTAGAGACAGGGTTTCACAATATTGGCCAGGCTGGTCTTGAACTCCTGACTTCATGATCCACCCGCCTTGGCCTCCCAAAGTGCTGGGATTACAGGCATTAGCCACCACTGGCCAAATTTAAGTACATTTAAACAAATATAAATAAAATTACATTTGAATTTTTGCTGTAGGACTTCCAGAGTCTTTACTGTGACCATTTCTACTGCAAATCAAAAAGAGGGGCTTAAAGACCAGCACCTTCTAAACTTACTCTACTTGAGAACCCTTGGTTTTTCATGGGGCATCTTGCAGAGCTGGTATTGCACCAGCGGCTGTCATTTATGGCTGCAGATTTGAATTAAAACGGTGGTGTGGTGGGCATTGGCTTGTGTAAGAAGCTTCCTAAGTTACTCCACTGTACAGCCAGGGTGAGAACCCCTAATTAATGAAACATGCTTTGGGAAGAGCCAACTGAGATAATTTAGGTCAGTGTTTTCAAACTTGTAAGATGCTAAGTATCATCCAAGTGCTCATTAAAAATTTATTTCCTGATGGCTTGAGCCCAGGAGTTCGAGATCAGCCTGGGAAACATGGCAAAACCCTGTCTCTACAAAAATTACCAAAAATTAGCTGGGCATGGTGGCATGTGCCTGCAGTCCCAGCTACCTGGGAGACTGAGGTGGGAGGATCACCTGAGCCCAGGAGGTTGAGGTTGCAGTGAGCTGAGATCATGCCACTGCACTCCAGCCTTTCCTCACTCTTGGAGATTGTTTCAATCAGTGAGGTAGGCTCCAGAAATACACATGTTCATCAAGTTCTTTGAGTGATGCTGATGCTAGTCTGAGGAATAATCCGATATTCTTCAGTCTTCAATGTCAGGGCCTTAAAGACAAAGGGAGCATGGCTGGTTGGTGAGAACTGACCAACACTGGAGCATGGTAGTCTCACTTTTAGTGCCTGTGATCTCTATTTTTAGTCTTTTGTAGGTCAACAGACCTCTAAGTATTATTATTATTATTATTACTTACAAATGAGCATATCCATTCATAAAGGCTTTCTTCTTCAGTTGCAAACAAGTTTTGGAAATAAAATAGATGGCTGGTCTTGAATACTGAAAGACAAATCCCGGGGACAGAGAGAGGGAGGGAAAGAGAGAGAGATCTCAAATCATAGTAAGTAGAGAAAACCTGGATTGTACTAAAAAAGATCTGACTTAGGATAGAGCCTTTCATACCTGCCCTAAGTCAGAAACTATGCTTGGTTTCCTGTGGACTCTGTGGCTTATGGATCTGCTGAATCTAGAGGTGAACTCCAAATTGGGCAGGATCTTGAGGCAGTTATTATTGCACTGATGTAAAATATTGCATTAATCCTGTTTATACTTTTTATCTGATTTCCTTCTAGACTTTTAAAGCCCAATTTAGCAATTATTTTAAGGAGAGGTCAAACAAGCAGGCTGAAGCTACAAAGGATTATTGCTGTTTTGGTTAAAGCAGCTAGGAGCTGTTATCAGCTAAGTGGTAGGTTTGACTCTAAGTGAAGTGAAAAGTCAGAAAACATTTATTATCTGGGCAGCTCCCTTTAAGAAAAAAACAGCTATCTTCTTGTTATATGGGGATCAAGAACTTGCTTACCCTGCCTGGTCTGACTGAAAAAAAGATCTCCAAATGGGTCTTCTAGAATAGAGAGTTCTGATAAATGTTGGTTCAGCCATTGCTCAGCACATTTCCCTGTGCCTGACTTTTTGCTAGGCAATAGTACTTAACAATAAAAGGTTTGGTTACCCGCTAGGAGATTTACTGTTGCAGTGTCTCCCAGTGTCTCAGAGGCTCCTATTGTTTATGGCTGTACCCCAGATCTCTGCTAAGTGTGTGTATTAGTCTGTTTTCACACTACTATAAAGAACTACCTGAGAATGGGTAATTTATAAAGAAAAGAGGTTTAATTGACTCAGTTCCACATAGCTAGGGAGGCCTCAGGAAACTTACAATCATGGTGGAAGGGGAAACACACATCTTACATGGTGGTAGGTGGCAGGTAGAGAGGGAGGGGGAGAGTGAAACCACCACTTATGAAACCATCAGATCTCATGAGAACGAACTCACTATCACAAGAAACAAGAACAGCATGGAGGAAACCACCCCCATGATCCAATCACATCCCACGAGATCCCTCCCCTGACACGTGGGGATTATAATTCAGATTACAATTAGAGATAAATTCAGGTGGGGACACAGCCAAACCATATCAGTGAGCACAGCTGTGTTCTCTACCAAAACCCCACCTTTCTTGTGTAAAGCCAATTAGACCTGAGTCAAGGCAGCCATCCTTAGGCTGGCCAGGAAACAAGACACAATTGGCGCAGCACCACGAGATGAGAGGGACTAAGCAAACTCATCCTTCAGGAACTCAGAGCCAGGAAGCTGAGACGTTGTACCTGTTAGCACCAAAGGCAAAAGATAAAAGGTAACCTCGAGAGCTGGGTAATGTAATGGAGGCTGGGATAGCCTGTGGACTAAGCAGAAGTAGGGAAATCCGGCAGAGAGAGAGAGAGAGAGAGAGAGAAGGATGGAGTAATGTGCAGGCAGGCACAATGATGCTGTGACCTTAGGTCTCTGAGGGGGGAGATGGAAAGAAGGGCCTCCATTTCTGATGGCTTTTATGTTCCTGCTGCTATGAAGCTCATTTTCTCATGTGCCCGTGAGGCCCTCTGCATCCTTACAATAAATCTCTCTCTGCTTGGTCTGGCTTGCAGGCATCTCTACTCTTTGCATAGAAAGTAGAATACCAAACAGAAAACAGGCAGTTACTAAGTTGTGTTAAGTACTGTGATGGGGAAGGTACCGGGTGCTACAGGAGGATAAGGGGGACATCTAGTCAGGATTGGGGCAGGCAGAGAAGGATTCTTGGAGGAGATAATATCTAAGATGGCGAGTGAAGGACAGGGAAGAGTTAGCTGGCCTAAGGGAGCTGGAAAAGAATTAGGGAAGAGCATAGGCAAAGGTCTGGTGATGAGAGGAAGCAGGATGCTCTCAAGGAAACCTGAGAAGTTCAGAATGCTGGCAGAGACAAGGAGAGTTTCAACTGATGAGACTGGAGAGAGAGAGACAATGAAGGGCCTTGTGAATCTTGTTAAGGAATTGGAAATTTATCTCCGGAGAGAGGGGAAAATATGGAAAGATATTAAAAGGAGGATTTTTTTTTTTTTTTTTGAGACGGTGTCTCGCTCTGTCTCCCAGGCTGGAGTGCAGTGGCGCCATCTTGGCTCACTGCAAGCTCCGCCTCCCGGGTTCACACCATTCTCCTGCCTCAGCCTCCCAAGTAGCTGGGACTACAGGTGCCCACCACCACGCCTGGCTTTTTTTTTTTTTTTTTTTTTTGTATTTTTAGTAGAGACGGGGTTTCACTGTGTTAGCCAGGATGGTCTCGATCTCCTGACCTCGTGATCCGCCCGCCTCGGCCTCCCAAAGTGCTGGGATTACAGGCGTGAGCCACCGCGCCCGGCCTAAAAGGGGGACTTTAATGTGATTTGCTTTTAAGAAGGATCACCTTGGCTGCAGTAAAGAGAGACTAGGTTGGAAGCAGGAAGACCAGTTGGGAGGGCATTGCAGCCAGCTGGGTGAGAAGTGATGGAGTTTTGAATTAGGGAGTGGCATTGTGGGTGGAGAGAAGTGGATAGGCTACGGCTGTGTGGAAACTGGAGCTGCCACAGCCTGATCATTGCTTAGAGAGGGTAAGGGTCAAAACAGAGCTTCCAATTAGGGGTATTTTCGTGAAGATAGGTTTAAAGTGTGCCCCAGGGATTAGAGAGATCAGCTGTACTGGAGTAATGGGGTAAAGGCGGTTGAGAAATGAAGGGAGAGTAGGAAGCGAGGACCTTGAAGGGAAGTTTGGCTGTGAAGGAAAAGGGAAGATGGTGAGGGGATGGCGACACCTGAAGAGAGGAGCAGCAAGGAGTTTGTAAAAATTACAGGAGCCCAGCCCTCAGGATGCTCACAGATTTGGGACTGTGACATTGGGGGACAAAGATGCGAGTTCCATGGAAGCATGCAGGAAGAACTAGGGGAGCTCAAGCAGTTTCCAGGAGGAGGGGACATTGAGTTGGGGCTAAGAATTAGTGAAACTGTTGGATGGAGAAAGAGCAGAAAAGGGGAAGATGCATCACAAAGAGAAAATGGAACATGAAAGGATTTTGAGGAGGGCAAGGTGTGGGCTCCTGGAATGGGAACTGGGTGTACCTAGAGTGTGGGGTGCAAGGAAACCAGGGTGGACAAGTCATTGTAAATACCTTTATTCACCACGTTCCATCTGCAAGGATCTTAGGAAATGTAATAACAGCCAACTTACTGAACTAAAAGGGCTTGTAATGATGCAGGCTTTTATGAACTACTCTGAGAGTAATTTTCCTTAATATTTGATCTGTTCTGGGCCTTGAGGAAAGCGATGTGTATATACAATGTATTTTTCCCCTCTCTCACCCACTCTCACCTGGCCCCACTGCTTCCTCTGTGCTTAAGCCTGTGGGTGGAAACTCAGTGCACAAGCTTGTATATCTCTTCTTGGGCTGATGCTACACTGATTTATTATTTAGATTGGGTACCTAATGTTTTGCGTACATCCTTGCCCTCTCACCGTTTTCAGTGAGTCAATTTTTTTTTTGAGGCTGCAGACAATTTACAGTAATTAATGTGCTAAGGACAGCAGCTGTAGCAGTCATTAATTCCTTAATCTTGGAGTAGAGAGAGAAATGGATTAGAGATAAATATAGCTTATGGCATTTTCTCCTGAGAACAAACCCTTTAAAAACAGCGTATTCCTGCTGCAGTGTGGGGGTGGTAGGAAGATGAGAGCCTTTTTCCTTTTCCTTGGGGAATTATTCTTGCAAGAAGGAAGGAGTGGGGGTGAGGTGAAATGGAGGTTCAGTTAAAAATGAGAGAAAAAGGCTGACCCTGGACACCGGCAGAGGCTTCTGCCTTCACCCCCAGGACCTTGCGACCTCTGGGTGAAGATTCGCCATTTGAGCTTCTATGAGTGTTTCGTGCACACATCAAATCTCTGCTTAGGGAGCCAAGCTGGGGGAGAAGGAAAAGAACGCACAACAAACAAACCAGATTCTCTTCTGTTGAGTGAGCCATTTGTTTCAAAATGAGATGAGAGGTTGCTCAAAGATGTTAATGGAAATCTTTGCAAACACAGGCTTAAAGTTTCTTCAATCCATAGAGTCACTCAGCCATAAATATGTGTGGGTTATTTAGATGCTTCCAAAGGTTACTTGAAAATTGCCTATTTTTCCACAAAGAAGTGAATGTTTATTGCTTCAAAAATGTGCCTCAGAGTGAATGCTTTTCTTATTTGAGATGGGAATAAATACTGAAATAGATGTAATGCTGGGAAAAAAGTTTGCCTGGAGAGCAGGGCGGTGTCTGGAGCTAGGAGTTTAGGATGGTTGCAGAAGGTATGCTTCCTCCGAGCCTTAGAATAGAAGAAAAAGTAGGCAATATTGTCTTTATGTGGGATGAGCAAGTGTTGGTCTCTTAGTGTATCAGATAAAAGGCTACAGTGAGGTGGGCTGGGGGACAGAGCTGGGGCTTTGGGGCATTGAGTTTCTACACGAGACGTTTGGAACCTGAAGAGAATAATGCCTCTTTGAGCACTTGCTAACTGATACCTGACAGAAAGGAGAGCTTTGCAAGGCTCTTGATGGAGTCATATTAATTCATGGCTGGCTCTATTGCATGATCATTAATAGAGCCCAGTTTTTGTTCTTTGGGAACTCCTAGAATAGAGAATATTTTCTGGCCACTTAGTTACTGGATCCCAATGACATAGAGGCTGGTGTAATGCTGGGAAAAAGGTTCGACTAGAGATCAGGGAGTGTAGTTCAGATACATCTTTTTTTGTGGACTACTCGTATGGCCTTAATAGGGATTGAATTTATGTCAGAATCAGGGTTGGGCCCAGGTCCTATTAAGTGTGATTGTAATTTTTGTACTTGTAATGGGGAGAGTGTGGAAAATCACCTTTCCATGATATCCTTTTCATGGATATCAAGGAAATTAAGGGAGATCGCGAGATGACATTTGCTGAGGACCAACGATATTCAGTGCTATGCTAGGCATTTTTCCTATAGTATTTTAATTACACCTCAGAATAATCCTGAAGGGTATTTCCTCGTTTTTACATATGGGTGAAGAGATTTGCCCAAGGTTTAAAAGAGAAAGATTCAGACGTAAGAGAGTGTTGCCCTTCTTCACACTGCCCCACAGAGCAACACAGGTGAACGCAGCTGAACATCCCAGTTCCCTGCAGTAGTCCTGAAATGTGGAAAGTCAATTGGAGTTATCTGGCTAGATGCTATCTGCTCCTTTGGTGATGCATCTAAGGGTTTACAACTGTGCAGATCGCCCTTCCTCTACCCTCTTCCAGGACTTCCCAGCAAGCTGTAGAAATCATAGTCCACACTTGATCAAGATGATGGAGTTTTCTTCTCTCCCAAAGCCCTGAGGACTGAGACCAAATGGAAGCACGTTGTGTTATTGTTTGTACAGTAACTGAAAAATTTATGACTTCATAAAAATATAGACAAATACGTTGTCTGCTGAGAACTGGAGATAGGAAATAAACCAAGTTATTGGCAACATTTCCCATGGGTTCCACTTGAACAAGAATGAATCATTCATTGGATGTTCATGGCAACCACCACCAACAACCTTGCTTCTTTTAGAAACTTTAAAAAGAAATTAGATTTTTGTGGCACTGCAGCGAGAGGAAATAATAAAACAAATTAATTTTGAATTCACACAGTGTCAAAGTCCTTGTTTAGTGTGGCTTAGATTCATGCATCTGTTTGAGGAGAGGCCTTTCTTATTTGTTTACTCTGATGTTTTGAACCTTTTGCAGTATACTCCTGCTTAGGCAGGCTGGTGTCGGGTCTTACATTTAATCAATTTTTTTGCCCTAAAGACTGACTTGATTCATAGGGCTTTATACATAGTAGTTTGTTTACAATGCATTTAGTAAAGCTGGCACTAAATTTGGGCCATTTTTCCCAGGTCAACAGGCAGTATAGAATAGTACAATACTAACAGTACAAGGCTTTCAGTGGAATTCAGTTTTTATGGTTAAAATGGATAGAAGATAAACTGCTTAGCAGCTCCTTACAACGACGTAAATTGGATGTCCAACGGTGCAAAACTCCAAAATGCATCTTTTAAACCTGCAAAAAGAAGCATTAGAAGCAGAACTTAGAATTTGTTTCAATTGAGTTGACAGTAATCCCAGATACAAGGGAGTGTCCTAGGTAGTATTCATTTCTTTGAAAATTGATATGGCTAAAACCAGCCAATAGTGCTGGAAAGAAAAGCTATCATATTCATGAACTGTCTTTGAGTTTTTGTGCTTTCATTTAAAATTGTTTGTTAAAGTCATGCTTGACTCCACCATGAGAGTGTTGACTAACTTTGGCTATCTAGTAAAATTTCGATAAAGTTAAATGTAAGTTATAAACAGTACTAATGCTAATTAATGATATTGAGGTGTGTGGTTAAAAAGCAAACAATTGGTTTCTTGATGTGTAAATATATTTTATAAATTTGCTACTGCTGCTTCTTTGCTCAAGGTAGAAGTGTCCTTTGTGATAAGAGAAAAATTTCTAAGCTATTTCATGCTCCCAAATCTATAATAGCTAAATATACTTAAACTATAGGAATATACCCAAATTCCTGAGCTGGCATTCAAGGACCGACCTTGCCAACCTCATCAGCAGGATAATTTGAGGGCAATACTTCCTGTTGCTTGTGTGGACCCAAATTCTCCTAGCCTAGAATATTATTGCCTTTCATCTCTAACTTTTTTTTTTTTTATTATACTTTAGGTTTTAGGGCACATGTGCACAATGTGCAGGTTTGTTACATATGTATCCATGTGCCATGTTGTTTTGCTGCACCCATTAACTCGTCATTTAGCATTAGGTATATCTCCTAATGCTGTCCCTCCCCCCTCCCCCCCCACCCCACAACAGTCCCCGGAGTGTGATGTTCCCCTTCCTGTGTCCATGAGTTCTCATTGTTCAATTCCCACCTATGAGTGAGAACATGCGGTGTTTGGTTTTTCGTCCTTGCGATAGTTTACTGAGAATGATGGTTTCCAGTTTCATCCATGTCCCTACAAAGGAATGAACTCATCATTTTTTATGGCTGCATAGTATTCCATGGTGTATATGTGCCACATTTTCTTAATCCAGTCTATCGTTGTTGGACATTTGGGTTGGTTCCAAGTCTTTGCTATCGTGAATAGTGCCACAGTAAACATACGTGTGCGTATGTCTTTATAGCAGCATGATTTATAGTCCTTTGGGTAGATACCCAGTAATGGGATGGCTGGGTCAAATGGTATTTCTAGCTCTAGATCCCTGAGGAATCGCCACACTGACTTCCACAATGGTTGAACTAGTTTACAGTCCCACCAACAGTGTAAAAGTGTTCCTATTTCTCCACATCCTCTCCAGCACCTGTTGTTTCCTGACTTTTTAATGATGGCCATTCTAACTGGTGTGAGATGGTATCTCATTGTGGTTTTGATTTGCAGTTCTCTGATAGCCAGTGGTGATGAGCATTTTTTCATGTGTTTTTTGGCTGCATAAATGTCTTCTTTTGAGAAGTATCTGTTCATGTCCTTCGCCCACTTTTTGATGGGGTTGTTTGTTTTTTTCTTGTAAATTTGTTTGAGTTCATTGTAGATTCTGGATATTAGCCCTTTGTCAGATGAGTAGGTTGCAAAAATTTTCTCCCATTTTGTAGGTTGCCTGTTCACTCTGATGGTAGTTTCTTTTGCTGTGCAGAAGCTCTTTAGTTTAATTAGATCCCATTTGTCAATTTTGGCTTTTGTTGCCATTGCTTTTGGTGTTTTAGACATGAAGTCCTTGCCCACGCCTATGTCCTGAATGGTATTGCCTAGGTTTTCTTCTAGGGTTTTTATGGTTTTAGATCTAACATGTAAGTCTTTAATCCATCTTGAATTAATTTTTGTATAAGGTGTAAGGAAGGGATCCAGTTTCAGCTTTCTACATATGGCTAGCCAGTTTTCCCAGCACCATTTATTAAATAGGGAATCCTTTCCCCATTTCTTGTTTTTGTCAGGTTTGTCAAAGATCAGATAGTTGTAGATAAGTGGCATTATTTCTGAGGGCTCTGTTCTGTTCCATTGATCTATGTCTCTGTTGTGGTACCAGTACCATGCTGTTTTGGTTACTGTAGCCTTGTAGTATAGTTTGAAGTCAGGTAGCATGATGCCTCCAGCTTTGTTCTTTTGGCTTAGGGTTGACTTGGCGATGCGGGCTCTTTTTTGGTTCCATATGAACTTTAAAGTAGTTTTTTCCAATTCTGTGAAGAAAGTCATTGGTAGCTTGATGGGGATGGCATTGAATCTATAAATTACCTTGGGCAGTATGGCCATTTTCACGATATTGATTCTTCCAACCCATGAGCATGGAATGTTCTTCCATTTGTTTGTATCCTCTTTTATTTCATTGAGCAGTGGTTTGTAGTTCTCCTTGAAGAGGTCCTTCACA
This sequence comes from Nomascus leucogenys, assembly GCF_006542625.1. Taxonomy (NCBI): domain Eukaryota; kingdom Metazoa; phylum Chordata; class Mammalia; order Primates; family Hylobatidae; genus Nomascus; species Nomascus leucogenys. The sequence goes on from NC_044387.1 coordinate 17,804,017, forward strand.
TCCCTTGTAAGTTGGATTCCTAGGTATTTTATTCTCTTTGAAGCAATTGTGAATGGGAGTTCACTCATGATTTGGCTCTCTGTTTGTCTGTGATTGGTGTACAAGAATGCTTGTGATTTTTGTACATTGATTTTGTATCCTGAGACTTTGCTGAAGTTGCTAATCAGCTTAAGGAGATTTTGGGCTGAGACAATGGGGTTTTCTATATATACAATCATGTTATCTGCAAACAGAGACAATTTGACTTCCTCTTTTCCTAATTGAATACCCTTTATTTCTTTCTCCTGCCTGATTGCCCTGGCCAGAATTTCCAGCACTATGTTGAATAGGAGTGGTGAGAGAGGGCATCCCTGTCTTGTGCCAGTTTTCAAAAGGAATGCTTCCAGTTTATGTCCATTCAGTATGATATTGGCTGTGGGTTTGTCATAGATAGCTCTTATTATTTTGAGATACATCCCATCAATAACCTAATTTATTGAGAGTTTTTAGCATGAAGGGTTGTTGAATTTTGTCAAAGACCTTTTCTGCATCTATTGAGATAATCATTTGGTTTTTGTCTTTGGTTCTGTTTATATGCTGGATTACATTTATTGATTTGTGTATGTTGAATGAGCCTTGCATCCCAGGGATGAAGCCCACTTGATCATGGTGGATAAGCTTTTTGATGTGCTGCTGGATTCAGTTTGCCAGTATTTTATTGAGGATTTTTGCATCAATGTTCATCAAGGATATTGGTCTGAAATTCTCTTTTTTGGTTATGTCTTGGCCAGGCTTTGGTATCAGGACGATGTTGGCCTCATAAAATGTGTTAGGATTCCCTCTTTTTCTGTTGATTGGAATAGTTTCAGAAGGAATGGTACCAGTTCCTCTTTGTACCTCTGGTAGAATTCGGCTGTGAATCCATTAGGTCCTGGACTCTTTTTGGTTGGTAAACTATTGATTGTTGCCACAATTTCAGAACCTGTTATTGGTCTATTCAGAGATTCAACTTCTTCCTGGTTTAGTCTTGGGAGGGTGTATTTGTTGAGGAATTTATCCATTTCTTCTAGATTTTCTAGTTTATTTGCACAGAGGTGTTTGTAGTATTCTCTGATGGTAGATTGTATTTCTGTGGGATTGGTGGTGATATCCCCTTTTTCATTTTTTATTGCATCTGTTTGATTCTTCTCTCTTTTTTTCTTTATTAGTCTTGCTAGCGGTCTATCAATTTTGTTGATCTTTTCAAAAAACCAGCTCCTGGATTCATTAATTTTTTGAAGGGTTTTTTGTGTCTCTATTTCCTTCAGTTCTGCTCTGATTTTAGTTATTTCTTGCCTTCTGCTAGCTTTTGAATGTATTTGCTCTTGGTTTTCTAGTTCTTTTAATTGTGATGTTAGGGTGTCAATTTTGGATCTTTCCTGCTTTCTCTTGTGGGCATTTAGTGCTATAAATTTCCCTCTACACACTGCTTTGAATGTGTCCCAGAGATTCTGATATGTTGTGTCTTTGTTCTTGTTGGTTTCAAAGAACATCTTTATTTCTGCCTTCATTTCATTATGTACCCAATAGTCATTCAGGAGCAGGTTGTTCAGTTTCCATGTAGTTGAGTGGTTTTGAGTGAGTTTCTTAATCCTGAGTTCTAGTTTGATTGCACTGTGGTCTGAGAGACAGTTTGTTATAATTTCTGTTCTTTTACATTTGCTGAGGAGAGCTTTACTTCCAACTATGTGGTCAATTTTGGAATAGGTGTGGTATGGTGCTGAAAAAAATGTATATTCTGTTGATTTGGGGTGGAGAGTTCTGTAGATGTCTATTAGGTCTGCTTGGTGCAGAGCTGAGTTCAATTCCTGGATATCCTTGTTAACTTTCTGTCTCGTTGATCTGTCTAATGTTGACAGTGGGGTGTTAAAATCTCCCATTATTATTGTGTGGGAGTTTAAGTCCCTTTGTAGGTCACTCGGGACTTGCTTTATGAATCTGGGTGCTCCTGTGTTGGGTGCATATATATTTAGGATAGTTAGCTCTTCTTGTTGAATTGATCCCTTTACCATTATGTAATGGCCTTCTTTGTCTCTTTTGATCTTTGTTGGTTTAAAGTCTATTTTATCAGAGACTAGGATTGCAACCCCTGCCTTTTTTTGTTTTCCATTTGCTTGATAGATCTTCCTCCATCCCTTTATTTTGAGTCTATGTGTGTCTCTGCATGTGAGATGGGTTTCCTGAATACAGCACACTGATGGGTCTTGACTCCTTATCCAGTTTGCCAGTCTGTGTCTTTTAATTGGAGCATTTAGCCCATTTACATTTAAAGTTGATATTGTTATGTGTGAATTTGATCCTGTCATTATGATGTTAGTTGGTTATTTTGCTCGTTAGTTGATGCAGTTTCTTCCTAGCCTCTACGGTCTTTACAATTTGGCATGTTTTTGCAGTGGCTGGTACTGGTTGTTCCTTTCCATGTTTAGTGCTTCCTTCAGGAGCTCTTTTAGGGCAGGCCTGGTGGTGACAAAATCACTCAGCATTTGCTTGTCTGTAAAGTATTTTATTTCTCCTTCACTTATGAAGCTTAGTTTGGCTGGATATGAAATTCTGGGTTGAAAATTCTTTTCTTTAAGAATGTTGAATATCGGCCCCCACTCTCTTCTGGCTTGTAGAGTTTCTGCTGAGAGATCAGCTGTTAGTCTGATGGGCTTCCCTTTGTGGGTAACCCGACCTTTCTCTCTGGCCACCCTTAACATTTTTTCCTTCATTTCAACTTAGGTGAATCTGACAATTATGTGTCTTGGAGTTGCTCTTCTCAAGGAGTATCTTTGTGGCATTCTGTATATTTCCTGAATCTGAATGTTGGCCTGCCTTGCTAGATTGGGGAAGTTCTCCTGGATAATATCTTGCAGAGTGTTTTCCAACTTGGTTCCATTCTCCCCGTCATTTTCAGGTACACCAATCAGACATAGGTTTGGTCTTTTCACATAGTCCCAAATTTCTTGGAGGCTTTGTTTGTTTCTTTTTATTATTTTTTCTCTAAACTTCCCTTCTCACTTCATTTCATTCATTTCATCTTCCATCAGTGATACCCTTTCTTCCAGTTGATCGCATCGGCTACCAAGGCTTCTGCAATCTTTGCGTAGTTCTCGAAACTTGGCTTTCAGCTCCATCAGCTCCTTTAAGCCCTTCTCTCCATTGGTTATTCCAGTTATCCATTCGTCTAATTTTTTTTCAAAGTTTTTAACTTCTTTCCTGTTGTTTTGAATTTCCTCCCGTAGCTCGGAGTAGTTTGATTGTCTGAAGCCTTCTTCTCTCAGCTGGTCAAAGTCATTCTCCGTCCAGCTTTGTTCCGTTGCTGGTGAGGAACTGCGTTCCTTTAGAGGAGGAGAGGTACTCTGCTTTTTAGAGTTTCCAGTTTTTCTGCTCTGTTTTTTCCCCATCTTTGTGGTTTTATCTACTTTTGGTCTTTGATGATGGTGATGTACAGATGGGTTTTTGGTGTGGATATCCTTTCTGTTTGTTAGTTTTCCTTCTACCAGACAGGACCTTCAGCTATAGGTCTGTTGGAGTTTGCTAGAGGTCTACTCCAGACCCTGTTTGGCTGGGCATCAGCAGCGGTGGCTTCAGAACAGCGGATTTTCATGAGACCACAAATTCAGCTGTCTGATAGCTCCTCTGAAAGTTTTGTCTCAGAGGAGTACCTGGCCGAGTGAGGTGTCAGTCTGTCCCTACTTGGGGGTGCCTCCCAGTTAGGCTGCTCGGGGGTCAGGGACCCACTTTAGGAGGCAGTCTGTCCATTCTCAGATCTCCAGCTGCGTGCTGGGAGAACCACTACTCTCTTTCAAGCTGTCAGTCAGACAGGGACATTTAAGTCTGCAGAGGTTCCTGCTGAATTTTTGTTTGTCTGTGCCCTGCCCCCAGAGGTGGAGCCTACAGAGGCAGGCAGGCCTCCTTGAGCTGTGGTGGGCTACACCCAGTTCGAGCTTCCCGGCTGCTTTGTTTACCTAAGCAAGCCTGGGCAATGGTGGGGGCCCCTCCCCCAGCCTCGCTGCCGCCTTGCAGTTTGTTCTCAGACTGCTGTGCTAGCAGCCAGCGAGACTCTGTGGGCATAGGACCCTCCGAGCCATGTGCGGGACACAATCTCCTGGTGTGCTGTTTTCCAAGCCCGTTGGAAAAGCACAGTATTAGGGTGGGACTGACCCAATTTTCCAGGTGCCGTCTGTTACCCCTTTCTTTGACTAGGAAAGGGACCTCCCTGACCCCTTGCGCTTCCCGAGTGAGGCAATGCCTCGCCCTGCTTTGGCTTGCACACAGTGCGCTTCACTGTCCTGCACCCACTGTTTGGCACTCCCTAGTGAGATGAACCCAGTACCTCAAACGGAAATGCAGAAATCACCCGTCTTCTGTGTCGTTCAGGCTGGGAGCTGTAGACCACAGCTGTTCCTATTCGGCCATCTTGGCTCCACCTCTCATCTCTAACTTTTTACCCATCTCTCGGATCTTCGCTGACACCAAATATGTGCCATCTTTTCTGACACCAAGTGATTCTTCACTTCTCAGACACTAGCTGGGTATCTAAGAATTCAGTTCTATTCTGATGCCAACTCCTGGAATAAGCACAGGCCCCACAGGTTTATGGCTCAGTCCCACAAGACTGCCCTCACTAACTCTTCTGTACCTTGGTTGCAGGGGTGAGGGGTGACTAACCCCCAAGTGTGAATTCTTATGAAGCAGATGGTCTCTAGTAAGGTCCTGCCCTTGGCCAGATTTTCTTCTCCTCTTGAGGGGAGGCCAGCAGGGATCAGTTTTATGACCTAACTTCTTCTTTCACCTTTCCTGGGGTTTACAGTTTGCCTTCTGGGGCACTAACGATGGTTCTGGCCAGCCTTATGCATACCTGCATCTTTCAAAGTTCTCTCCTTCCCCAGTCCATTACCTAGTGGTGAGGGCTAGGAGGGATCACCTTAGTCATGTTCATAGAACTTTCTTTGACATGGCTGTCTCAGTTTATTGGTCTTTATGAATGTTCTCCAAATTTCCCACACAGTGGACAGAGGGATTAGGAACTGTGTTTGCGTGTGCGTGGGTATAGTCTCCTCACCCATGTACTTCAGCTAGGTTTGTTCTATTGTCCCAGCCACCCACGTGCTCATATGAAAATAATCCCAGGGCATCAGTGTGGTCTTTGGAAGCAAACCCACTTGAGATAGAATTCTGATTCAGTTACCTACCAGATAGGTTCTCTTGGCAAGTTCTTTAAGCTTTCCTCTCTTCAGTTCTTACTCTATAAAGTGAGGATTATGACAGTAGCCAACCAAAAAATTTGTTATGAAGATTAGATGAGATTGAGCAGATCATAGCTTATGTCTATATTTTCTCTTTCTTTTTCTTTTTTCTTTTTTTCTTTTTGAGGTGGAGTCTTGCACTGTCACCCAGGCTGGAGTGCAGTGGCGCGAGCTTGGCTCACTGCAAGCTCCACCTCCCGGGTTCAAGCAATTCTGCTGCCTCAGCCTCCGAGGTAGCTGGGATTCCAGGTGCCTCCAACCATGCCCGGATAATTTTTTTTTTATTTTTAGTAGAGACGGGGTTTTACCATGTTGGCCAGGCTTGTCTCAAACTCCTGATCTCGTGATTTGCCCACCTTGACGTCCCAAAGAGCTGGGATTACAGGCATGAGACACTGCGCTTGACTATGTCTGTATTTTCTTTAATCCAGGTGTGTGTGTATCAGTTACTGCTAATATCCATGAAAGCTGAGAGCTGTCACTTACTGGTATGAATTAGTCATTCAACAAAGATTAATCAAATGCTTACTATGTGCTCTCTCTTCTAGGCCCTGGAACAAAAGTGAACAAAATCAGAAATGATCTCTATCCTCATGGAGCTTATAGTCTGGTAGGGAAAGAGACATTAATCAAGTGATCACAAAAATATGTGTACAACTGAAAACTATGTTGTGTAATAAGGAAAAACTATGATACTATGACGGTATTTGATTTGTAAGATGGTTAAGAGTAAATTAAGTGAAGTCAGAGGGACTAGTATATACAAAGGTCCTGTTGCAAAGGTAACTGTGGTTTATTTGAGGATTTATAAGAACATCAGTGGGGCTGGAACCGATGGAAAAGTAGGAGATAATTTTATGAAATAAGACTGGCAAGGTGGGTACAGTAGGCAGAAGAATGCACCCCTACAACCCTAAATTTCTACATGCTAATCCCTGAAAACTGAATATGTTACCTTACATGGCAAAAGGAACTTTGTAGAAGAGATTACGGCTAAGAATCTTGAGATGGGGAGACAATTCTAGATTATCTGGGTGGGGCCTGATTTAATCACAAAGGTCCCTAGAGTGAAAGAGGGACACAGAGAGAAAGAGAGAAAGAAATAGAAGATGTTTTTGATTTTTAAGATGCAGGCCTTCCCAGAAGTATTGGCTATAATTTTAGTGACAACCATTGCGGGAAGTATTTGACTTTTGGCTTGGAAGTTTCATGGTCCAGATGAATCAATAATATATGATGCATCTTTTACATTCCCTCCAATCATGTCTATAAAAGCCAGTTTTTAAAAAGGCCCACCCACATTCAGGCAGAATCAGATGGTCTATTAATTCAGATTTGAATAAAAAACTCTCACCTCTCTTGCTTTAGCTGTTCAGGATGCAGCCTGTGTCTAGTTATTAAAATGAACACTTACAGTGACCACAGTCCTGTATCTAATACTCCATATGGCACCAGAGTGAAGACTCTCGACATGTGCACTTTTGTCTTTGGTCATTTTAGACTGAAAATACAATTAGACTTGGCTGTCAGACAGATGAAATCTGTCATATTTCTCCTATAGGACCAGCACTCGATCCAGATCAATAAATACAAAACCACTTGCACATAAATTGCAAACTAAGCTTGCAGCTTCAATACACGTGGGCTTAAATTCACTTGTATCTGGCATACACTGCTTCCTGTCCAAACAGTCTGTTTCTGTGATTAGTACAATTTCATAGCTGGACCAGAAAAACAAGGCTGAAAACCACTATAAAGCAGCAGATGGCTTTGCCACACCTTCCCTGTAAGGGCAGTTCCCCAGAAAATGGGGTTTTAGCTGCTTGCTGTATAGAATGGAACTTTAAAATTGGGATGAGTTCAAGTCATTTCCTGAGCATAACTCCATAAAGCTGTTGTTATTTTTTTCCTATTCCTTCTCGAGATTTCAAACTGAATTTGTAATAAGCTTTGCCTGGACACGACTTGTCACAGGGAAGAGATGTGATTTATATACAGAGATACAAGCTTCTCTGTAGATGCTTCACAGAGCCAGCTTTTACTTGATGATACATACATGTTGGATTGGCTTCATGAAGAGGAGAGTGAGATGTGCACTTTTTCTCTAGAGACTGCTAATCAAGGTAGCATTTATTTGGGGGAGAGGTGAATGCTAACACCTACTTCTCCCCCTCCTCAGCCTAACTTAAAGACCCAATTTCACACAAAGAGGTTTTTTTTTTTTTTTTTCTGGTGAAACATTGAATGAGGCTGTAGAATTTGCTGCTGTAGGTATTAAGTGAGGCAATTAACCTAGACTATTCAGAGGTAGGAATTAGACATTTCCTGTATATGAATAAGAACATATCTATTTTCAGGAGCTACTGTGGAATAGAAACCCCAGACTTCCAAATATGGTGCTCGTTAAGCAAAGCGATTACAAAACCAGGTCAAGAAAAAAAAAATCCTTTGTAACACACAATGTAAAAAGACATGTCAAGTAGGTGGTGCAACTTCCTCGAAGGCCACTTCTACTGGAGTTAGAATATATTAAATGGATGGCTAAATCCAACTGGCTCCATGCCCCTTTCCTTGCTTAGTCTGGCCATTCCTTTTTTGGGAATTCAAGGAGGTCAAGTAACATTGCCTGATGCTGCCTGCTTTGAGGTGCTCGTGTTATAATAGAAGCTTCTCATGAGTGGTAGATGGGTGTCTTTTCTTTGAGGGCTATTTAAAATCAATTAATTCAAAATAGGTGGAACAAACAATACATATTATGTTTGCAGGACATGTATTTTGGAGAGAATAATATGATTTGGGTACATTAGTCCTAAATTCATGTGTTTAGATTTGGTTTTAATTATAGTAAATAAAATCTGACCAAGGTTTGGATTGGTATAGACCAAGGATCACAGTCTTTCAGATTTTGTAGGGAGGTAAAGGGAATGAATAGGCCAAGGGCCAAGAATAAACCTCAGCTTTATAAAAACAAAACTGTTTTACCAACCAATGGTAAACAGTTACCAATGTTTACTCATTTTACCAACTAGAGATTAATTTACATGAACAAGCAAGTTTTAAAATACTCTTTCCCTCCAAAAAACCCAGCGATGCCTCTCTGTATCTATCAGGGTCTTAACAGACAACAAATGAATGCAAATTAGGATAATTCAAAAAAAATCTAAGGAACCTTATGTACAAAGGTGTGGGTGAATGGAAACTGGGAAAGACAATTCAGGAAGCTGGAGTCAGAACAACTGAGCTCTTACTACTCCTGAGATGAAAGGGGGTAGCAAGAGGTTACTAAACCAGGTTACCAAACCCAGTTACCAAACTGTAAAAGGAGAGCACTGTAGAGCATGATTCCTGGGTTACCTCTAATAAAGGAATGGGTCATCTCCAGTAAGCCTCACAAGGAAGCAGCCAGGGAAATACATGCCCCAACCTTGTTTTCCTTTTCTCCTTCCTCTGATTTCCTGTTGGGCTTCCCAGTGGCCAGAGGGTACAGGAGCTCTGAGTAAGGACAGTGCGTGCAGAAGGGCCAGTGGAGGACATATTATGCACACTAGCCCAATATACTGAGTGAGAATAGAGTCAACTAAATAATCTGTTACTTCCCTTATAATGCTCAGCTGAGGCTGGCTATGCTGCAGGAATGAAGGTTTGAAGCAAATGGGCGTTTCTAGAAGGACGAGCTTATGTGCAAGAATTAGGTACAGCTAGAGCATAGCATAAGGGGTCTGAAGGACTTGATAGCTAGGGAAAAATATTTGCTTGTATGGTTAAAGGATAAGCCTTCAGGTGGGAGAGCAATAAGGATGCTTTGTACAACATTTTGTAGTTGGAAAAAGTATCACAGAGCCCACTCCCCTAATTTTACTATGACAGTGACTGAGGCCCAGAGAGGTGGTGGGATTAGCTCAGGGTTATACAGTTAGTCATGGAAGAGTCAGAGCTCAAATCTTGCTCTCTTAACTTGCTGCCACTCAAATTTTTTCTGTTCCATGCTGCCTCCTAAAGAAACCAACATAAAATTTTACCGAGGTTCCTACTGACAGCATCCACTCTGTGTGCTGTGTTTTGGATGTCATTTCCTGTGCTTCAGGTGGAAAAATAGGGCTGGGTTTGGTGGCTCATGTCTGTAGTCCCAGCACTTTTGGAGACCGAGGTGCGAGGATCACTTGAGGCCAGGAGTTCAAGACCAGCCTGTGCAATGTAGTAAAACCCTATCTCTACAAAAATTTAAAAATACATATATACATATATATATATATACACACACATACACAGAAACTAATGCTTATTATATATTCCATGTAGCTGTCTATGGGCCTACATATCCATCTATTTATCTAGTACTGTGCTAGGTGTTAGGATAATTATAAGGGAAATTATAGTCATTTCTGTTTTGCTGCCCCTCAAATAGTTTACCAGCTAACCTGTCCAACGCATGGCCACTGAGTGTCACCCTGTCTGTTTTCTGTGGGGTCTTCCTTGTTTTGGTGAGAGTCTACTCTTCATTCTTCTCTTGGTCCTCCAGCATGTCTTCTTCACAGAAACATATCCTTTTTGACTCTCTTTTTTTTTTTTTTTGGCTTCTATGATGTCCTTTTCTTTATGTCCTGTTTTGCTTTCACTCCTTCTCACTGCTCCTTCTCGTTCTCTTGGTGGGTTTGAATATTGGTGCTTCCTGAGTTCTGTGCCCAGGTCTTTGATCTATGAGCTTATTGCCTGAGAGGAGTAATTATCCTGAAAGAAACCAGACCTGAAGCCTCCAGTTTGCCGAATATATGTTGACTGATTTGTAGGAACCCTGAATGAAGGAGAGTGAGACATCTACAAGTGATGTGTGTGCTTCTGAGACGTAAACAGAAACCACAATAACATCAGAAGGCAAGTGTTATGTTGGGAATTCCTTTAATCTGATAATTACTCCATTGAAGACATTGATGTTGAAATCATGCTTTGGAGCTGAAATGTCCTTCTGAAGAATCATTATGGCCACAAAATCTTGGAACTCATGAACATTTGTAAACAAAAAAGTAGAGATGTTGAAGAAATGATATGGGGCAGAAAAACTAGAACCTTAGACAAAACCATAAATGACGCATTACATTAAGTTAAATAAGATGGAAGTTCCATCAGATTCCACACCAAATTGTGAGCATATACCAATATGTTCAGTAATCAGTGAGGCACATAGTTGCTGGCATAGAGGTACAGATGCACTTCTTATAAGTAAGTTACTGAATGAATAAGTTAAGACAGAGATTAGGCCATAATCAGTTTGTTCCACCATTTTGCTTTTTATTTACATCGAAAAATTTTTACCATTTTTCCATTTTAATGTTTCAGAGCACACAAATGATGTGAATTCCAAGGTATCTGACAGCAGAAAGTTGGTGGTGAGGCTTACACAAAGAATAGAGCTTTGTGAAACTGAAATCTCACAACAGACCTTTATCGTCATTACAACATAAGCAGATCTTCAATAAGAGGTCCCTATTGAAACATACAATGATACGCACAGAATGGGACCAGCACACCAAAAAATATCCCATGGAGCCGTCACCTTATTCTTGTCTAGCTGGAACCTCACTCTTGCCACGTCCTTTTTGGGAACCACAATTTTCCTTGATTTTACTTCCAAGAAACAGGGGATGTCTTTACCAAGCCATGAGACTTTACAGAAGATTATGAAGCTTAGCTGCTGTTTTAAGATTCAGACATTTGCTTTGTGCTCTAGTACCTAGAGAGAGGGGGAAAAATGAGACAGACTTTTCATGTCCATAAAGTACAACAGGCATTCAAGCTAATGTGCAGAGGAGAGATTTGGGCTGTGTACTTGGCTCCTGCAGGACGGGCGCTACACCTTTCAGTTGTGCCTTTGCTAATGGAGAGGAAGAGACCAGGTAAATGCTCCCATGGGAGAGGGTAAAGTTAACACCCACTGGCCTCATCTGGGGGTCAACATATAAAAGTGGGTGCTTAGGAGAGTCAGCAGGTCTGATTAATACCCTCTAGGCAGTACTTATGAGGCAGTTTTGGGCCCATCAAATGGCTAATAATAAAGTACAATGGTGCAATTTGTATTTTTATTGCAGGCCAATTAAGAAGGGGGAGAGAGAGTAGTAAGTAAAATGACATGTCCTTGCAAAGCAGAAACAACAGTCATAGCAGCAGAAGGGGGAGAGAGGGGTTGCGGAAAGGAAACAGCCAGCTACTTAACAGCAGTTAAAAGGGCCAGAGCTCTCATGTCTTATTGCCCACCTCCTGCCGGAAATTTCCCTTTTGCTGCTGGTTTGTACAGCAGTGGATATTTTCAAAGGGGAATAATTTGTGTGGTAACATATGTTCATCCAGACAGAGATGGGTGAGCTTAAAATCAAATAGTATTTTTTTTTAAAGTGGTGTTTGAAGAGAAAATGGTGATTCATGACATTCTTGTCAGAATTCTGTAAGGCTTGCATTCTCGGGTTTTGTGATTTAGCCTTCCTAACTTACATCTGTTTTAGTCTGCCTTTTTAAAACCAGAAAAAAAATTCTGGAAAACTTTACCATTTGGTTATTATTTTTTCCAGTATTCATTGAAGATAAGTTTTTATAAAACGTGGGTTTATAAAAAACATGCCATTTCATGTTGGGATGTACTAATAACTTTATGAAATTATCTCAGGACGTCTTCTCACCAGGCTGTTTCTTAAGTTACTATTATTTTCTCTGGGCACCTGGATTGCTAGAGAATAGGAATAAGAAGAGAGAGATGTAGAAAGGAGAAGAAAGCAACAGAGAGGGAAGTAGAAAAGGGGACATGGGGAAATAAATCAGGGACTACTTTATATAGTAGAAGAGAGAGAGGAAGGTGGAAAGGCAGCATTGGGAATCAATGTAAAATGACAGTAATTTGAATAACCAAAAATAACATCTTCCTACTTAAAACAAATGGTAGGAAATAGACTAAATACTGTTGACTGCCTTTGGGGAGAGGAAAAGAGAAGTGGATAGGGTAAATATTTCAAAGTTTGTGCCTATTCAAACGTATTTTTTCACTTATGACATGATGAACTCTGACAGAGTGAAAAAAAGGAGAAGCAATTTTCTAGGTAATTTAGGTCCCAAATCCTACTGTTGGTGGGGGGAGTGGGGGAGCACTGAAGGCAAGAATAGGGGTGAAATATCAATTCCCAGCTGGCAGTTTACATTGATGGAATTCCCTGGATATTTTCTCATGCATCTCTCCTCCCTCCCGTTCTATTTTTACTTTCCTTTTTGAAAGACAAATTTTAGCTTTATTTTTTTTCCTGATTATAAAAATATAACCCAAATATCAGCCTTTTCCTTTCCTGTCTCAAGATCTTCATCCTCTGGAATACTTGGGGAAGTTGGTGTTTGTCTTACTTGTCTTACATCTGTTTCTGAGTCATCCCCCTTGCAGCCTGAGTCATGTGCAACCCTTGGTTCTGGGTTAAAAGGAATAGTTATGTGAAAAGAGAGAAGGGGTGAGTGTTATCTACTCCTCACGATCTTATGCCCAGGTTATAATGAAAGTGGATCTCAGAATTAATTCTACCATGTAGGTAGATATTCAATAAAGAAACAACCATTAGCAAAAAAATATATTTAACCTGTTCCATAATTTCACTGAAATCCTGTACGTTTTCCTCTTGGGGGCAGTAACCATAACTTCATTGAAAGGTTCACTTGGGGCAAACCCTATAGCTCAAACAAGATTTGCTTACCCTTATAGCTGGCAATAGGCAACTGGAATTCTTTAAACTGATGGCTGAATGCAGGACTCTTTAGGGATCAGCCCTGAAAATGCAGGCCTCAGGCCTCTCTAAACACTTTCTTTTCTTTTTTTTTTTATGATGTTCATGCAAGAGGAGGAAGCGTCTCTGAAACATTTTAGTCAATTTACAGATCTTGAATTCCACAAATTTCACCAATGATTGCCCATTTCTAATATCCATTATGTTCATTAACAACCATTAATTTCTCCTATGAAAACCCATTTCTGAAATTCAGTATGCTAATTAGCAAAACCTTTCTTGTTGATTAGAGATGTGGATTACAGAAGGGCTTTTAGTAATCGCCTCTGGAGTGTGGCCTTTTTGATAAAATGCTAGCTGACTGCCCTAGGGTGTGGAGTTCTGATTAGAACAATTGTCTCCTCCTAGGGTGTAGCCTAAACGATAAAGAAAAAGGCACAACAACCATGTAATCTATATCATACTATATTTGCTAAAGTATTTAGTAAATTACAGATACCACAGCACACGTGAATACAAATCTTTATATTGTAGGTTGAAATGGCCATATAATATTAATTGTGTATGTACTATAATAACTAACTCCCATTTGTTGGAACTTCAGGTTGTTTCAAGCTTTTCACTATAATAATTAATGACACGAGGATCCTTATTTTTACTCACCTGTTTAGTTCCTTTCTTAAAATGAATTCCTAGAAATGGAATTGCTGGGTCAAAGTTATGCATGTTTTAATTGTGATATATGTTGCTAACCGCTTTCCAGAAAGGTTATTCTTCGGAAGGAAAGCATATGAGAATGTGCATTTTCTTGTACAGCTATCAATATTTGTTATTGTCAATATTCTCTTACATATATATATATCTTCTAATATATATATATATATTAGAAGATGGGGTCTCACTCTGTTGCTCAGACTGGCCTCAAACTCCTGGGCTCAAGCAATCCTCCTGCCTCAGTTTCCCAAATTGCTAGGATTACAGGCTTGAACCACCATGACTGGCCATCAATATTCTTAATGTTTGCCAGTCTCATGGTCTTCTCATTCAGTCTTATGGCTTTAAATTCCACGTATATTCTCAGGATTTGTAAATGTACATCTCCAGCTCACAGATGGAAAAATGCTTTGGAAATCTGCCTTGTTGCTCTCACTATCTGCTATCTCAACTTGGATTCCTAGTGAGTATCTTAAAGCCGACATGTCCAAAACAAGACCCCTCAACCTCTTCCCGACGTTCCCCTTCCCCCAAATCTACTTCACTTGCAGCCTTTCCTTCACAGTTAATGGCCACTCTGTCCTTCCAGTTGCCCAGGCTGAAGATCTTGATGCCATCCTTGATTCTTATCTTTCTTGCAGGTATCATCCACTTCCAATTCCCTGTTACCACAGTTACACCACCTTCATCTCTCACCTGGATTATCGCACTAATCCCCTCACATTGACCTACTTCCAGAAGAATCTTCTCAGCAGGGAAGCCAGAATGATTCTGTAAGATTGTAAGATAGTATCTATAGTCAAGACCCTCCAGAGCTACCCCACGTCACTTGGAGTAAGAGCCTGAATCCCTACAATGGCCCATAGGCCATAGCTGATGGTCTAGGTGACTACTCCTCCACCTATTACTACTTATGCTTACTGCTTGTACTCTAAACTATTTCCACACTTACTCTTGTTTCCCACACCCCTCTGGCCACATGGGCCTCCTTGCTGTTCCTGTAGCATACCAAGTGGCTCGGCCCAGATCACTGCCTCCCGGATATTAGCATGGCTCACTCAACTAGACCTGTCCTGATCTTGCTATTTAAATTGCTACACGTCCCACCTTCCAGCATTCCTATTCCTTTCTAGCTTTATTTCACTTCATCGAACTTGTTCCTTAATACATTATGCAGTTTACTTACTCATCTTATTGCTTATCTTGATCCAATAGAATGTAAATGTCACAAGGGCAGAGATTTTTTTTTTCTGTTTTCTATAACCCTGTGTTCCCAGCTCTTAGTACAATGCTTGTCACATAATGGACACTTGAAAAATGTTTTCTAAAGAAATGAATAAATGGATTTGATAGGTAAAAAAATTAAATCTCATTTTATTTGCATTTTTAATTACTAGTGGTGAGATTTTAATAATCTTGGCGTACAGAAGGCCTTTCTGAGCTTAATAAAACATTCAAAAAGCGTGAAGGAAAAAATTGATAGTTTTGACTTTTTACAAATTAAAAAGTCCTCCATAGGAAAATAATGCTTACCACAAACAAGACTGACAGATAGGCACTCCACTTGTAATGCATACTTCAGAAATAAAGGTTAATAGCCCTAATACACAGAGTGCTTACCAATCAATAAAAAAGATGAACACTATAATAGAAAAATGAATAAAGGAGAAGAACTGGTCATTCACAAAACAAGAACTCCATAGAGGTATCTGAAAAATGTTTACCATTACTTCACTTTTTCTTAAATGTGCTTCTTTAAACCAGAGAGACTTTTCATTTCCTCTTGCTTTCAATTTCATCTTCCCTAAATTTAATTTCCAAGGAACTTTCTTATTTTCTATAATAACCACAGTGTATTTCCAGCTGTTTTTCCCTTAGCAAATGGAGCCCCATATCCTGTCTCCCTCGGTTTTACAATTGCTTCCCCCTCCTTCTCCCTCTTTACCCTCCAAAATACTCTATCATCATGGGCAAAACTCCCCAGAGCTATACTGCTGGGTATGATCCTTTCCTTCACTCCTCAGAAAAAATTGTGCTGTGAGGACCAACGCCATGCCTATATATTTAGTAGCAGTTTTATTACAAATATCTTGAATCACACAAAATGTGCAGATTTGCTATTTCAACAACGTTAAAGACCTGCTTGACTTGCATCACATTTAATGAGCAAGCGTGCCAGGAATGCTGATTGACAATATTTGGCTGTAGAGTTTCCTAAGCTTATTTTACACAAAGTTTGTAAACTTATGCTCTAAAATTATTTATCTTTTGTGCATGCCAAATGCAGTGCACTTGTCTCATTTCGGAATGAGCATTGTGCCTTATCCAGAACTGTGTATCTGCGAAGACAAGGAAAGATGAAATAGGAGAGGACAATTAACCAGGAAACGTAGGATGGGAAATAAGTGGCAAGCAGAAGGAGCAGACTGCTAAAGCCATGGGACTTTGATAATGAGGGACTCCTCTGGCAAACGTCTGCTGTCTCACTAGATAGACATAAATTATCCGAGACTAGGTGATTTATAAAGAAAAGATGTTTAGTTGGTTCATGGTTCTGCAGTCTAGCTTTTGCTTTGCTTCTGGGGAGGCCTCAGGAAGCTTTTACTCATGGTGAAAGGTAAAGGGGAAGCAGGCACATCTTACATGGCTGGAGCAGGAGGAAGAGAGAGCAGCAGGGAGGTACCACACGCTTTGACACAACAGATCTTGTGAGAACTCACTCACTATATAGTACCAAGTGGGAATGGGGATGGTGCTAAACCATTCATGAGAACTCCACCCCCATGATCTGCTCACCTCTCACCACGCCCCACTTCCAGCACTGGGGATTACAATTTGACATGAGATTTGTGTGGGAACACAGATCCAAACCATATCAAACCCCAACATTCCTAGAAGAGGAGTGTGGTAAGCAGAGTAATGCCCCTTACCCCTAAACGTGTCTATGTCTAACCCCCGGAGCCCATGAATATGATATCTTACACAGCAAAAGGGACTTTGCAGATGTGATTAGGCTGACGATCTTTAGATGAGGGAGATGATTCTGGATTATCCTGGTGGGCCCAATCCAGTGTAGTCACAAGGGTCCTTGGAAGTGAAAGAGGGAGGCGGGAGAAGATGGAGTGATGGGATGGCTGGCTGGGGGCCACAGGGCAAAGCATGCAGGTGGCTTCTAGAAGCTGAAGCTGGAAAAGGCAAGGAAACAGATTCTCCTGTAGACCTCCTAGAGCCAACACCTTGGTTTTAGCCCCCTGAGACTGATTCTGGACTTCTCATCTCCAGAACAATAAGGTAATAGATTTGTGTTGTTATAAGCTACTAAATTTATGGTAATTTATTACAACAAAAAAACAAAATGACTACAAAGAGGATGAGCCCTGTTTATTTCTCTCACCACTGTTGCTCATCTCTAATGTTGATGTGGAGCATCTGGAAGGTAGAAGGTGTAGGAAGCAGGGCCCTTCTCAGGGGTGCCTGAGTCTCCTGACCACACTCTGAAGTCCAGGTCTCAAGTCTGGGAGCACAGCAGAATCCCCTGTGGAACTTTTAAAGAACATGCAGATGCTCAGCTCTACTCCACACCTACTGCATTTTATTTTCCAGCATTGGGGGCCTAGTCATGAGTATTTTATTTTTAGGTTCTACAGGTGACAGACTCCAAGACTTCAGAGGTGACAGGGGGACTAAGAAACAGGTACCTGTTAGATAGTTGCAGTTTCAGCTGCTAGTGGACAAACTGTTTTACCTACAGATGGGCCTTCCCAAAGGAACACATGTCCTCCAGGTGAATAGGAAATCCCTTGTCCTTACCCTGATCACAATCACAGAACAGTCCATGTGAACCAGAGAAGGAACTCACACCAAAACTGCTCCCCAAACACACTCAGAGGTAAGGTATGTTGAGATAGTCTGGACTCTACTGCCCTCAGGAAAACTCGAGGATGAAGTTCTTTCCATCTCCAGTAACTGACTCTGCATCATATGTTAGTTTTTTCCTTCCCCTGCTTCATTCCCTTCCCTCAATTTTTAAATTAGAAAGAGAAGAGTGTAATGGTATACATCTCACACCAGTTAGAATGGCGGTCATTAAAAAGTCAGGAAACAGCAGGTGATGGAGAGGATGTGGAGAAATAGGAACACTTTTACACTGTTAGTAGGAGTGTAAACTAGTTCAACCATTGTGGAAGACAGTGTGGTGATTCCTCAAGGATCTAGAACTAGAAATACCATTTGACCCAGCGATCCCATTACTGGGTGTATACCCAAAGGATTATAAATCATGCTACTATAAAGACACATGCACATGTATGTTTATGGTGGCACTATTCACAATAGCAAAGACTTGGAACCAACCCAAATGTCCAACAATGATAGACTGGATTAAGAAAATGTGGCACATATATACCATGGAATACTATGCAGTCATAAAAAAGGATGAGTTCATGTCCTTTGTAGTGACATAGATGAAGCTGGAAACCATCATTCTGAGCAAACTATTGCAAGGACAGAAACCAAACACCACATGTTCTCACTCATAGGTGGGAATTGAACAATGAGAACACTTGGACACAGAGTGGGGAACATCACACACCAGGGCCTGTCATGGGGTGGGGAGATGGGGGAGGGATACCATTAGGAGAAATACCTAATGTAAATGGCGAGTTAATGGGTGTGGCAAACCAACACGGTACGTGTATGTATATATGTAACCTGCACGTTGTACACATGTACCCTAGAACTTAAAGTATAATAAAAAGAGTGTAATGGTATAAATTATAATTCTTTGAAGAAGAAACCCAACCACTGCTATTATTTTAAAAGAAGTGGGAGTTCTCTTGAGAGTTGTCACTACTTAGGCACAGGCCAGGACAGAGGACGGCCCACGGAATGAATGGTCTAAGATGTTGGCTACAGAGGTAATTGTATGGAGTCATCATGCTAAATAAGTTGTAGGGAAGAAAAATAGAGCATTGGACAGATTATTAAATGAAGTCCTACATAATCGACCCCTCACTATTTCAAAGATGCTGAGGTCAGATCTGTAAGTAGAAATTCCCAAGTGTTGGCAAGCTACTCTGTGGTTTCCAGTAGCCCTGGAGAGATGAGGAGCCTCTGCTTCCAGAGGGGAATCCAAGAAGGGAGACCCTGAGACAGCACTCAGTCCCTGCTGTGGAGACAGCCAGGAGAAGGGACCTCAGGATGAGTTAAGTGTGCTGGGGTTATTTATATTTGGCCAGGGGCCAACAGGGGTTATTAGATTTATGAAATCCACCCAATCAGCAGATAGGTTTAAAAGTGGCTTAGAAACCAGGCACTGGGATATTTAATGTTAACATTTTCTTTGGTTCAGGAAAAAGGCCAACTGAAATACTTCTCCTAGATTTGTACCCCGTTTCTTGATCACAGAACTTTTCTAGACTTCTTCTTGATCCCTGTATTAGTTCATTCTCACACTGCTGCAAAGAAATACCCGAGACTAGGTAATAAAGAAAAGAGGTTTAATTGGCTCATGGTTCTGCCATCTAGCTTCTGCTTTGCTTCTGGGGAGGTCTCAGGAAGCTTTTACTCATAGTGAAAGGTGAAGGGGAAGCAGGCATATCTTACATGTCTGGAGCAGGAGGAAGAGAGAGCAGCGGGGAGGTGCCACATGCTTTGAAACAACAGATCTTGTGAGAACTCACAAGTACAGTACCAAGGGGGGATGGGGATGGTGCTAAACCATTCATGAGAACTCCGCCCCCATGATCTGGTCACTTCTCACCAGGCCCCACCTCCAACACTGGGGATTACAATTTGACATGAGATTTGGGTGGGAACACAGACCCAAACCATATCAATCCAGAACCTCAATTCTTGGATAAGTTGTTGGGGAATGAGAGAAATGGGGAAAAAAGCATGGATTTTATTGGAAACTCCCCAAGATATGTTACTTATCAAAATGGATAAATGTGTCATTAACATTTTCTTCAAGGAAGAAATTTTATTTGCAGGAAAGAAGGACACATTTGTTGGTTGATGGTTCTGTTACCATGGAAACATAGAGATTAAGAAATAAAAAAATGTTCTTATATATTAACTTTTTAGATATCCTACCGTAGCCTACCTTTACCCTTGAGGCAGAATGAAAAAATAGTCCTGACCCAGGTCATCATTCCACGCCGTTCTGTCATGAGAGGCAAGCTCAAATTCTCCTTTTTGTCTTTTCTGCCTTGCAGATTGGCTGAATATGCACTTTAAATTCATGCTTTCAGTGTGAATAGGTTGCTTTGGTGCATATAGAAAAACCTGTAGGCTCTGAGTAAGTTTTGCAAAGCAAAGCATGTTGCTTATAGGACTTGGCTGAATAGACATGGGAAGACAAATCATTTGGAATGGAATTGGTGACCAGACCACAGCCAATGTCTTAGTTCTTTCTGGCTGTTATAACAAAATATCTTTGACTGGATAATTTATAAACCACAGCCATTTATTGCTCATAGTTCTGGAGGCTAGTAAGCCCAAGATTGAAGCTCCAGCAGATTCAGTGTCTGATAAGAGATGGCTCCTCATAGACGGTGCCTTTTATATGTGCTTACATGGTACAAGGGGTATGATAGCTATTACTGAGGGTCAACTTGATTGGATTGAAGGATACAAAATATTGATCCTGGGTGTATCTGTGAGGGTGTTGCCAAAGGAGATTAACATTCAAGTTAGTGGGCTGGGAAAGGCAGACCCACCCTTAATCTGGGTGGGCACCATCTAGTCAGCTGCCAGTACGGCTAGAATATAAGCAGGCAGAAAAATGTGAAAAGAGAGACTGGCCTAGCCTCCCAGCCTACATCTTTCTCCTGTTCTGGATGCTTCCTGCCCTTGAACATCAGACTCCAGGGTTTTTTTTTTTTTTTTTCTTGAGACGGAGTCTTGCTCTGTGGCCCAGGCTGGAGTGCAGTGGTGCAATCTCGGCTCACTGCAAGCTCCGTCTCCCGGGTTCACGCCATTCTCCTGCCTCAGCCTCCCCGAGTAGCTGGGACTACAGGCAGCCCCCACCACGCCCGGCTAATTTTTTTGTATTTTTTAGTAGAGACGAGGTTTCACCGCGGTCTCGATCTCCTGACCTCGTGATCCGCCCGCCTCGGCCTCCCAAAGTGCTGGGATTACAAGCATGAGCCACTGCACCCGGCCTCCAGGGTCTTTAGTTTTGGGACACAGACTGGCTCTCCTTATTCCTCAGCTTGCAGACAGCATATTGTGGGACCTTATGATCGTGTGAGTTAATACTTAACTCCTATATATATATATCCTATTAGTTCTGTCCCTCTAGAGAACCCTGAATAATACAAGGGGCAAGCAAGCTCCCTCTATCCCTTTTATAAGGACATTAATCCCATTCATGAGGGTGGAGCCCTCATGACCTAATCACCCCTCAGTGGCCCCACCTCTTAATACTATTACATTGGGGATTAAGTTTCAACACATGAATTTTGTGGGGACACAAACATTTAGACCATAACAGTCAAGATTTCCAAGTGAACGCTTTATTCAACCATATAGATGTAATTAATTTTGTCTGCCTTTTTTGTATGTGTGACATGGCAGAAACTGGGATGGGGTAAGTTATTTAAAAGTTTAATTAAATAATACTTTGGTAACTATGACTTGTGTGCTCATATTTAAATATCCCACTTAATTCACTTGTTTGGAGAGACTGTATCATATAGAGAGGGAGCCCACCATGGTGCTTAAAATGAGCATAGGCTTTGGAGTCAGTTATGCCTGGTTTTCGATTCTTGCGCTACCTCTAACTGGTTTGGTAACCTGGGGCAGGTGACTTAATCTCTGTAATCCTTGATTTCATCACCTGAAAATGGGGATAATAATTCACAGTGATTCTATGAAAATTTAAGAAGATAATACTGTCTACATGATATACTTAGCTTGTTGCTTGACCCTAGGTCTTTGGTAGCATTGCTGAATTATAATCATTGCTGAAATATACCAAATGTATCAGTCACCTCTTAAAACTTCAGATGGAAGGGAGGACCCTTCTGCCACTGAAGCAGGGTTCATAGGGCTTCTATATTCCTACAAGGGCCCCCAAGATCCCCATACTTCTCTTTATAGTTCTATTTGAAGCCAATTTAATACTACCATATTTCACTTTAATGCCAGTGCAAATTTGAAAATATTTCACCAAATTCTTTTAAATAAATGCACTTCTCTTTTATTTATTCAACAAATATTTATTGAATATCTATTATATGCCAGGCCTTGTGCTAGATGCTGGGGATAAAACAATCAATAGGATAGAAATGGCTTCTGCTGTCATGGATGTTGGAGTGTAGTGGGGACAAAGCCATCAGTAAGCAGGCAATTATAAGGCTGTGCTTATCAGTGCCGTGGCAAGAGTACAGTGAGATGTAAGCATCTTGCTGGAGCTCCTAACCCAGGTTTGGTTGGGAGGGTTGTCTCTGGAGGTGAAATTATTTTTAAAGCTATCTCAGAGCTAGGGGTCTATTCTGGGGCCATCTTACTTTGCTAGAGCTGCCTTAAAGTGTCAGACTTCATTCATTCACTCCTTCATTTAATTCATTCATTCATTGAGTGAATGTGCCAAGCACTGGGAAAACTGGTGAGCAAAACAGACATGGCCCCTTTCTTTATAAAGCTTATAGGCGTGTGTGTGTGTGTGTGTGTGAGTGTGTGTGAGTGTGTATGTGTAGAAATAGAGGAATTGGAGAAGTGAAGGGAGCTGAGAGATCAGATTCTGATTCACAAAGCCATCCCTATTGCAGAAGTAGATTAATTGACAAGCTGTCACCATGATATGCCATTAATGTGGATCTAACTAAGAACATGTATTCTGATCTCATGTTCACAAACTCCACTTCTGATTATGGGTTGATTTCTCCCACAGGTCAGCTTAAGGGAAGGATAAGGTGGATAATGTTCCACTATGGTTCACATGGCAAATCTAATTTTCATGGGAAATTAATACTTCGAGATTCTGGGTGTATACATCATTGTTATTCCTATTCTACCTCTGAGATGGACGTGGGTCCCCTCTTGGTGTAATGAAGAAATGAGTTCTGTGCCTCGAAGGATGTGTCTCCTTTGGAGACAGCCAGTTGATCTTTCTCTGAAAGCAACACATTCCTGTGCTCTGAATAAGCTGGTTTCTTTTAAAAGAATTTTGACTTTTATTTTAGATTCTGTGGGTCCACGTGCAGGTTTGTTACCTGGGCATATTGTGTGACACTGAGGCTGGGGTATGAATGATCCTGTCACCTAGGTAGTGAGCATAGTACCCAACAGGCAGCTTTTCAGCCCTTGCCCGCTCCCCGCCTCTCTCCTGCAGGAGTCCCCAGTGTCTGTTGTTCCCATCTTTATGTCCATATGTATCCAGTGTTTAGATCACACTTATAAATGAGTACACACAGTATTTGGTTTTCTGTTCCTGTGTTAATTCACTTGAAGAAGCAGTTTCTTCCTCCTGTTAAAAGTCTGCACCCATGTGTCTTGGGTCTGTTTGGACTGATGCAACCTTTGCACTATAGGCTTGAAAATCACCTCCCTGGCTTTTATTAAATACATACATTAAACATATTTTAAGTATTGTTTACATTCAGAGGATGCGGCTGTCATAATTGAATGAGTCTTTTCTAATTTTATTTTATTTTATTTTATTTTATTTTATTTTATTTTATTATTTATTTATTTATTTTTTTTTTTTTTTTTTTTTTTTTTTTTTTTTTTTTTTTTTTTTTTTTTTTTTTTTTTTGATATGTAGTCTTTTTCTAATTTTATTTTAATTTTTTGCCCAAAAACCGTTTAGAGCAGGCAGCCCATCAGAGTGGTGATGAGTGAGGTGTCAGGGGCCAGTGGAGCAGGGTTTCAATTCCAGAGCTGCCGATGAGTAGCTGTGTGGCTACTCCCTGCTCTGTGCTTTAACCTCCTCCTCAGGCTGTTGGGAGGTGGTGTAAGTAGAGTGCTCAGAATCATGCCTGCCACATGGAAGCACTCGGCAGGTAAAAGCTTATTACTTAAAAAGGCCTGATAATCACCGGCATTGTGGCCAATTCCGCTGTGCTCCAGAAGCTTTGCATCAGGGGTCTTGTATGCTTTTTAAACATTAAAATAAATAAAACCTTGAAGCTCTTATTCTAAATAGGTATTCAATTTCTCTTATTGCAAAAGGCGGTGAAATAGATTCCTTAATCCGTCCCTGTGTCTGGGTGTCAGGCCTGACCGAGGGGCTGGAGCGTTAGCATGTGCGGGGCTCGTCTGCGCCAGCAGCTGGAAGAACTCTCCAGCAAATGTGCAAACGTGGTAAGTTTGTGGCATGTCACATCGTTTTCCCTCTCCATCTCTTCCCAATTGCATTTTTAAAAGTAATGCAGTTAATTTTCATGAGCATTTTAAGTCCAAATTAGATCTCATATTGTAAACACTGCAGAAGCTGAAAAAGATCTCGTTAACAAAAGCAAATTACTAAACTCTTGCAAATCTGAATCAGACCCATGGAATTCAAACTTGGATGAAGGACATGCCTACAAAATTCATTCCAGCTCCATTTCTGCAGGATTAAAGTGAATGCAGGCATGCTAAGCTATCAGCAGATCTGTGACCGTGGCACCTAATTGCAGCTGCCTTTAAACCTTGGGCAGGTCAATGGAGGCATGATGATCTCAGGGATATAATTTATCTTTTATGTATTTCTATGGTGTGATATATAATCCCTTGCTGAAAAGGGTCCTTGTAGATGTCGGCTTCTGCTCCTGGCTGTAATAGAATAAAGAACTGGTAAATAGTTACTCTTTATTCATCTCTCTTTTGTCCTGCATGCTGTGGGCCAAGGGATGGAGCCACCCCTCTTAAGGCAGTGATGGGGGCATTCAACCCATAAATGATTCTGGATTTGCTTTATTCCGTGATTGGACTCAATCATATGCTTCTGAAATCTTGATACACTATTATGATAGTCTCGAATAGCAGAGAGCTGTTTTCCACTTTGCATCTTAAGTCTTACTTTCTCTGCTCACTCTTAAGATAGCCGAGCACCTCAAATAGGGTGGAGTAAAGAGATTTGAAGAAGCAATCACGCTATCTTGAGATGCAGAAGCCAGGGAGGTGAAGAACTCATTTTGTCTGTGTCTGGACACATTAGAAGCCCTCTGCTTAAGTGCAAACAGTCAGGCAGTCAGCAGGGGTTTATGGGAAAACACACAGCTGGTTATAGGGCAAAACCTTGCTCTAAACATTTCAAGTATGCATTAAATAATGAACAGGGTTTCTTGACCTTGCAGTCTGTTGCCTTTTCTGCCCCCCTAACTATTTGTAGATTTGAAGTACTGAGGGATTGAGATGCTCCCAATAGAAAAATGGGGAAAACTTAGCCAGGAGCCATGGCTTAGGGCAGAGTAGGGGAAAAAGCTATCCTTGAGCCAGGCATTTCTCTCCATTTTCCTGCTTGGTACTGAGGGTTGCAGCACTGTAGGGCCACTCGTGGCAGCCCCGTGCCAAACGCAGCAGAACTAAGCAGAACCGTGGTCTGTGGTCGCGCAAATCTTGGCTCCTTCCTCCCAATAGGCAGGACACACTCCCTGGGCCTCCCTGTTTTGTCTCCATCGGCTTTCTTTGTGTGTCTTCAAGGCTGCATGGCACAAATACCTCCTCCTGTTCTGAAATCCATTTACCTCCATTTTCTCTTCCTGACCTCCCTCCCTCCAGGTTCCTTTCTTTTCTAATCATTACATAACTAAGGTAGACAAATAGCCTGCATGCAAGCTATTATGTAAGTAAATATGACAGTCCACTGAAAAGGTCAGCAATTGTGAAGAAAATAATAGGCAAAACTTCAAGGAGGAGGTGGGCCTTGAGCTTCTGTGAATAAAGTGGGAGGGATGCGGTTGGCTGGTGGAAGGAGGAACATCATGCCGTGTTGATGAACTTGGCCCAGCGGTGAAGGCACAAGCCCAAGAGTTTTGGGATCGCATCCTGCCTTCCACAGTTACTAATCTCCGTAGCCTTGGAAAAGTCACTACACTTGTCCTGGACTCAGGCTTCTCATCTGTAAAGTAGGGATAATCATACCTGGTTTCCACTGTTGTTAGAAGGATTATGGTTAATGAATTAGCAAATTAATTTGATAGATATTGATGGTTAGGTGCTGTGCACTATGGCAGGCATGGAAAGAATCAGACCCGTGAGACTTCTAGGAGCTGACAGGAGAGAGAGACAAATAAGTTTATAAGCCTGTAAATAAAACTAATATGTGCCGTGAAGGATGCAAACAGCATAACACAGTCAGCAGTTTTCTCAGGGTGGTCAGGGAATGTTCCCTGAGAATGTGATGTCTGTGTGGCACTGTCACAGCTCCTGGCACAGGGTACAATGAGCTCTTTGTAGTTCGTTTTATCCCAGGGCCACTTGCTTGAGGACAGGAGAATTCGGGAAGGGCTGTGTGAGAAAGCGGAATGTGGTAGCAACAGGGATTGCTGTACTGTAGACTTCCCTCCTCTCTCTTTATGCCCTTTTTCTTTTTAAAGGGACGGGTTCACATACGAGCCTCAGGAAGAGGAGGAATTTGCTCTGCAATGTGCTGGTTTGTCATATGTCCTTGGCCAGAACACCCTCTCCTTTCCCTTAGCCTGCTGTCCACCATTGTGATGAGGTGAAGAGGATGCCTGTAAATCATCTCAAGCCTTAGAAAGAATGCAGGCATCGCAGTGGAAATATGAATAACATGGCTGCTGGGCTTTGAATTCATGGAATGTTTTCTCTGAAGTGCTCTGAAGAGAGGCAGTAATAGGGTTTGGCATTATTTTCTCTCAGGAGAGAAAGAGGAGCACAAAGGCATAGATGGCATTTGCTAGAAATTTCATGGGTAGAATCAGCCAGGCCTTCCACGTAGGCCCCTGTTGCCAGTTCAGTGCGGTAACTGCCAGGTGGTTTGCTTTAGGGGACATCTGGATGGCACCCTCCTTCCCCCTTGGCTCCATCCTCCCCGTGCCTTCCAGGCTCCATGAGTTTGCGCCCCGGGAATCCTGTCGGGCTTGTCACTTACCCAGCAGAGGCAGACAGGGCTGCACCCTGCGTGCTACAGTCGGAGGACTGGGGAGTGAAATGGAGATGTTTTTGTTTGGCAGTTACAAACTCCTTCATCATGAAATTCATTATAAAAAGCAGGTTAGACATCAAATATTTTTAAAAACCTGTCTCTGATTTAGACCAGGCTATCACCAAAGGACAACAGGAAAAGTATTTTTCAGAAGGTTTAGGGGACCCGGATAGGAAAGAGTGAACAGCCAGGATTTTCCACTGGATCTTCTGAGAGCTCTTGCAGGAGATGGATGAATTCCTTGGTCAAAAGTGGGTGTGGTAAATGTGGAAAGGCCAAGGGAGGGTGCTTCGGGGCCTCAGGGGCATCAGGTGAAAGGTGGCAGGGCAGATCAAAAGCTAGCTCAGGGGGTTATTATTATTTTTGCATTTGGTTAAAAATTGACAAACTAATTGCCGAGCCCATTGTCAGAAAACTGGCAACCCATTAGAGATGATTGTAAGCAATTTCTCTCTATTATTCCTAATGAGACTGACGCAGTCTCATCTTCTGTACTTAGTGCTCAGAGAGAAATGAGGGTTTTATCTGTTTCTCTAACTCAGCCAGAGAGCATCTGCTGCACTAAACCTGCACGGGGCTGCTGTGCAGGACACAGGGCTTTTCGAATATTCCTGACCTCAGCCGGGAAGATGGATGATTTGTTTGTCTGATTGCCTGAGTTTCTTGCCGCCTCTTCATTTTCCACCTTCTCTTCCTTCCAAACACCCTTCTTACTCCTGGCCAACTCTCAAGATACAGTTAATCTAAAAAGCAGGAAAACAAAATTGAATAGGAAAACAAAACCAAACACTTTTAGAAGTGAAACTTCAAATATTGAAAGCTGAAGCTTCTTGGATTTGAGTATTTCAGTGGGGTTTGGAAAAGACCAAAATATTCCTTCAAAATCACTTAGAATATTTTCTACTTCCAAATATTGGAGTAAATACTTATATATTAGTAGACTGTCCAGGTTCTTGATTAGAAAAGAGAAAAGTGTCCAATATCCCTTCAATCTAGGATATTGCATCTCAGCCCACTTTTCTTGCACTAGCCCAGATAGAGTCAACGTTTCTAAGTTCAGTTCAAAGGCAAGGTTTTCTATGGCGTGTCAGACACCCTTGTTTCCCCCCTTGGTGGAGGCCTGAACATTGTCTTCTTCTGTCTGTGGGAGGGAAGTTTGTGTTCTGGGATGCCTTCCTCACACCCTCACCTTTCCCATGATCTTCCATGACTAGGACGCACTTTTCTCTTCCATTTTTTTAGCAAGAAAATGAGTTCTGGTTCATCTAGTAGATATGCAGATGAGGAAGTCCATTTTAGTGGATTTTCTGTCCATTTTAAAACCAATTTCTGTGTCGATTGCCTACTATTTGCAAAATCACGAGGATCAGAAGAAATGATAAACAACTAAAGTGGTTGCCAAGCCAGTTAACATGAGCACATTTTATCATTCCAATGTACTCTGTGATGAATCCTTAATAATCTTTCCTTAAAGGAAAGATTATTCCTATAATATTGAATTATTATTATATTGATTATTATCTTAAGATGTTCAATATTATCAGTTATTTCACTAGGGGTTGGCACCCATAGCTATAAAGTATGTGTCAGATTCTTACTACAGCCAATAATATCACCAACTTTGAGTGTTTGGCCACTGCTGTATTGTCAGTTTTTGAAAATGGTAAATGACAGTCATAATTTCTTTCAGAAAGGATTTGGAGACTGTATTAGTTTTCTCTTGCTGCTGTAACAAAGTGGTTTAAAACAACACAAATTTATTGTCTTATGGTTTTGGAGGTCCAAAGTCCACAATGGAACTTAACTTGCTAAAATCAAGCTGTCAACAGGGCTGTTCCTTCTGGGGCTCTAGAGGAGAATCTGTTTCTTTGCCATTTCCACCTTCTAGTGGCTGTTCAGATCGCTTAGGGGAGACCGCTTCTATCTTGAAAGCCAGCAATGGCACTGTTCCTACTTCTGCTCCTGTCATGGCCTCTCCTTCTCTGACTGAGTCTCCTGCCTTCATTTTAGAAGGACCCTTGTGATTACTATTAAACTCACATACATAATCCAGGATAATCTCCTCATCTGAAGGTCCTTACCTTAATCACACTTGCAAAGTCCTTATGCCATGTAAGGCAACATATTCACAGGTTCCAGGGATTAGCATGCCAACATCTTTAGGGAGGCTGTTATTCTCTCTACCACAGGAACAAAAGGCAAAAGTAGACTAGAAGATCAGTTTTATGAATAAGCAATACCAGTACAGTTTTGGATGCTTTTTATTTTTTCTTTGGAACAGTTGTTTTCAGTTCCATACAGGCTTGAAAATGGCAAAAACATTAATTGAATTCCTATTCAACTGTACCGTTTGTGATTTATTTCGTGTGTATGGAAGTATGGTAGCTTTGTTAGGATGAAAAATTTACTTTCTAATCTTCTTTTAAAGGTCAAGTGGCAAAGAGGACTGGTTTTAAATGCAAGTTATCCACATGGAGCAATTAAGGAGAGATATAAAGTGGTATAGATTTTAACATGTGGCATGGGCTAGATACAAGTGGAAGAGAATTGACTAAGATGTTAGCTGATTTAGGAAAATTTAAATCCTGCCTTTGGGAGCACGCTTGGATTAATATATATTTATTGTAATTCATTAAAAAATCCTTCTCTTCTAAGCTATTTTATCATTACATTTGCAATTTGCTTCTCTTTGCAGCCAGATA
This sequence comes from Nomascus leucogenys, assembly GCF_006542625.1. Lineage (NCBI taxonomy): Eukaryota > Metazoa > Chordata > Mammalia > Primates > Hylobatidae > Nomascus > Nomascus leucogenys. The sequence continues at coordinate 17,833,529 of NC_044387.1, forward strand.
TAAACATCAAGAGCCAATCTCAGAGGTAAATTCTTGCCTCAGCCTCCTTTTTGCTGTCAGTGGGCGGTGTTGACTTAGAGCCCACTTTCAGAGATGTATTGAAATTCCATATTAAGTTAAAGGATGCTTTGTAACGTTCGATCTCTCTCCCAGAACAAACAGACCTGACACGGTCCAGGTATCCTTCCCTCTCTTCCTGATGTCATTTGTGCTTTCAGATCTTCCCCTGCAGAAATTGCTCTTGGTCATCAGCTTGACCATTGGGGTATTTCTAGATTTCCACTGTAAGCTGATTCCCCTGTGGTGTAGGAGGGAGGGAGATTTCAAAGGTGTCCCGGGAGATCCCAGCCTGGTGGAGAGGACGCACTGCCCTCCCCGTGTGTAGGCTGTGAAACATTCTGGATCTGCTTCTCTTTCTCTTTCTGCTGGTGACTGAGGGATGCTGGGTGGATCAAGCGGAGCAGGCAGACCCTCTTTAAGCCGCATGCCGATTCCTTTAGGCAGAAACACAAGCCTTTCTCCATCCCGCGCCCTGTCCTCCTGTGGTGCATTCAGGCGATAAAGGGGAACAATGAAATGCAACCTGTTGGTGCTGGCATCTGCTCAACGGCTGTAGCCTGTGTGGAGGCAGCTGACTGCTGGCACCTCTGCCTGGGCTTGGCAAGACCAGAGCACACACCATTCTCACCATGGCCTGGAACGGGACCCGATGACAAGTGGCTATAAAACGATGATAGAGGGAGGCAGGAATCATGGCCCAGGAGAGGGAGGGGAGCAGGAGGCAGCACCAAGAACAACCATGCAGTTTAGAATAGGTGAAAAACAGGGAAATGTTAGTTGCTTGCATTTTTTTGTTGTTGTTTGTTTTCTTTCTTTCTTTCTTTCTTTCTTTCTTTCTTTCTTTCTTTCTTTCTTTCTTTCTTTTCCTTCCTTCCTTCCTTCCTTCCTTCCTTCCTTCCTTCCTTCCTTCCTTCCTTCTGTTTTCTTTTTCTCTTTCTCCCTTTTGCTTGTTTTAGTCAGGTTGTTCTTGTGAGGGCAGAAAGCTGCGTATTAATCTTAAGGCCGTCTTATCCTCTGATTTAGTGGATGCTTCTGTTTAATGAATCACTTCATGCTACTTACTGATGGGGCTTTCAAAGCAATGGCTTTGGGGTAACAAGTACAATCAGAAATTATCATCAGCAATTACAAGTGATACTCTTGATTTTGGTTGGTTGTGATCATTATTTATTGGTTGGGGAGGGCCTTTCCATTATCAGAAATATCCTTTTAATTTTGGAGAAAATCGAGGAAAAGCATTAATTGATGTTTTATTTTTTATAGCTTTATAATGTTTGAGAGGTGCTGAATAGGAAATCTTCTCAATGGAAATTTAAAATTTTATTAAGTGTTACTCAATGGCTCTCAAAATTCAGTGTGCACAACATTACCCGAGGAGCATGGAAAATGCAGAATTCTGTGTCCTATTCCCAGAGTTTTGAATTCAATAGATTTGGGTGGAGTCTCCAAATTTGCCTTTTTAACAAACTCCCAAGTTATCCTGATGCAGGTGGTAGGGATCATGGTTTGAGGAAAACTAGATCATATGCCTGGACTTCTTAGCTAATTATGTCCTGATTAGCTCTACGGCCAACCCCTCCCCACGTGTTTTCATTTGATATAATTTTCTCTAAGCTAGTAGTTGTGTTTTCATGCAATTCAGGAAGGAGGCTTCTGATAGTGTGGTGTATCACCTGCATTGTTATTTTCAGAGCTTTTGGTCTTAGGTATATTCCCAGTACAAAGATTGAAGGATGATCTGAAATCAAATACATTTGTCTGGGAGTGGAATGTCTGTCAGACCCAGGCATTGATTTCCTTGAGCTTGAGTTCTCAGTAAATGTCTTTCCAGTGAGAATTCCAATCAGGATTCTAAAGGTTATATGAAATAGGCTTGATTTCTGGGCTTCCTCCAGGGAGATTGCTTAATTTTTATAAGCAAAATTAACTCACCACCACGGCTTGTTTTGTAATCAGCACACAGTTCATATTTTAGGATAAAATGTTCTGTTGATTAGAGTGTGAAACAGGTGATCCAGAAAATATCTCTGTGCTGAGAATCTTTAAGGAAGAAATATTAGCACTCCAGAGGATGAAAAGATAGCAAAACAAAATCTAGGCAGAACTGAAGGGAAGGAAGCTCCGCTAGGAGAGATACCCTATTTCTACAAGTGCTCTCACACTATTCGACCACCAGGGGGCAGCATTGCACTTCGTTTGGAAACGGTCTCTGTGGCAAGCAGCCCTTTAAAGGAAAATAACATCTAAGTGAGCAAAGCTGAAAACCAGAACATTAGCAAGAACCAGAAAACCAACAACACAGAACCCAAACTCTCTTTGTTATAATGTGCCGTCTTTGCTTTTCTTGGTACACAGGTTTTAATATTGTAGTATTAAGACTCTCCAGGGCATACTTTATCGGTCCATTAATACATACTTAGGGGTGGTGGATGATTCAGTGAGATTATTTTTCATTTTTCTTCTTGTTTGCCTCTCTCATCTCATCTCACTTGTCCTTGTCTTTGTGTCAAACAACTACTGTCCTATATCCACTTCTTTCAGAGCAGAGATAGGCCCAACAGCTGGCTGCACCTTGCTATTGGCTGATTATTTTTTGGAGCTGAGTGGACGTGTATCGAGCCTGGCTAGAAAGCTCTCTCCTTCTTGGTGTAAAACCAGGTTCACAGTGTGCATGGTTCTGGGAAGTTCCTGGGGATTATAGTTATTTTTAATGCACCCTCACAAACACTTTTATAGGAGTCAAGCTGTCATATTATAGAAAGTGATGCAAAATAAATATATGCTAAAATTTTGTATTTTTAAAATTGACTCATATGATTAATGGATAAAGTGTGGTTGAATGAAAAACCCAAGCATGAGTGTTAGGAACGTAATTTCCACCAGTCCGGGGATCATGTCTAGGAGATGATACATCAAGCTCCTAGAACTGTGCCTGGCATGGCAGGCACTCAGTTAATGTTTGTTGAGTGAATTAATGAATTTAAACACATGTTATGGCCAGCTCCCCCTTCCCCTACCTTGGCTTTGCGTTTGAGCAATGATTAACTTGGGAATGAAGGCAAGGCTGGGGACATTTACTTGGCCTCCTTGCCTGTCTCAGTCACTGTCTCTTTTATTTATGGGGGTAGTAGAAGTACAATGACTGAGAGTTTCTTGAAGGAAAGTCCTAAAATCTTTTTTTTTTTTTTTTGAGATGGAGTCTTGCTCTGTCACCCAGGTTGGAGTGCAGTGGCATGATCTCGGCTTACTGCAACTTCTGCCTCCCAGGTTCAAGTGATTCTCCTGCCTCAGCCTCCCAAGTAGCTGGGATTACAGGCACCTGCCACCATGCCTGACTAATTTTAGTAGACGGGGTTTCACCATATTGGCCAGGCTGGTCTCGAACTCCTGACCTTGTGATCCGCCTGCCTCAGCTTCCCAAAGTGCTGGGATTACAGGCATGAGTCTGCATGCTCAGCCCATATCTAATCTTTAAGAACAACTATAAACCCTAAATATTTTTGTTTCTCTGAAATTTGCATGTAACATTGCATACAATTACAGCATTAATGCTGCCTTTTTGGGGGAGTTTCATTAAGACTAGACTTGCAGATTTCTTGGTACTAATGCCCTGCTTTGAAGAAGCCCTCCTATTTTGCTTCCTCCTCCCTTTTCTTCTCTTGCAAGAAACAGGTTGAGAGACTTGACTTTGAACAGGAGCAGGGCAGGGAATAACAGGCACATGAAGGTTAATTACCCTTGTTGGAATCCAGCTTGACTGGGCAAGGTGAGACAGTTCAATTATGTAATCATGTTGGTGCTATTGGCTTCCAAATCCTTGAGTGCCAGGATAGCCCTTCCTTTCCGTTTAATTTATATGAGGAATTGCTCCTCAACTTGCTGCTCTCAGCTGAACCCTCCGGCAGAGGGAGAGGAGCAGTCGATTTTGGAAGGAGATGATTCCATCTCTGTATCCTCTTGGGCTGCATTTGTGAAGAGTTCTCAGCACTTATTCTGGAAGCTGCCAGACTACTTGTGTCTCTCCTGTCCCCAGCAGGCTGCTCCATTCTGTGTGTAATGGAAAATTTCTCCGTTGCACATGACTTTCTAAGGCTTTCTTTTGGCTCAAGAATGTCTACCCATTGAAGCTACAGGTCAGAGCATGTCATTAGAGCAGAACACGCTAGAGCAGCACAGTCCAATAGAATGTTCTGTAACTGCCCTGTCCAGTGTGGCAGGCAGTGACCAAATGTGGCTATTAGCACTAGGCCAGTGCGATAGAGGAAATGAAATTTTAACTTAAACTAATTTAAAGTTAAAATTACCTATGGCCCAGTGGAAACTATACTGGGCAGTGAAAGACTAGATTGCACCTGCGATGCCAACAGAGATGTGATTTTTGTCTGTTTGTTTCTGGTGGGGCTTGACCATCGCACTGTCACACAGCAGGGCTGTCTTGCACCTTTAGTCCCCTGGTATTAACGTAGTTTTTCCATTATATCCCATCAAGCCCTCTTGTTTCTTACCATGCCCCTCTGCTACTGCATCTTGGTGATGTCACTCCTCATTAGTATCTGAGAAGGGACAGGAGAATGGAATTTTACCTATTCAGCTATGGTTCCTTGTCCCCTGCACTCCCCACACACAGGTGATGAGAGATCTTAATCCCAATGAAAACTGCATTCTGTCAAAATAAAATGAGTTAGTTGGGCGTACCGTCACCAGATGTTTTAGTGTCGTGACCCGTGGACTTCTGCCAGGGTGCTGCCACCCATTTAGTGTCCCACAGCCTGGAAGGCACATGCTCTGTTTAGCATAGATTTTTCAAAGTTGTTCAGTGATTTAATGCACATATAAGACTAATTGATAGTTTGTCTATGAAAATGAGCTTTTTTAAAAATGGCCTCATGGATTGCGCCACTGCACTCCAGCCTGGGCGACAGAGTGAGACTCCGTCTCAGAAAAAAAAAAAAAAAAATGGCCTCATGAACCAAATATCTATGGTCCAAACTAGATACAACAAGAAAGGGCATGAAGTATCTCACACTAAGAATGAAAGACAAGGACTGAGTTTCCACAAATCTTAGTCATTCAGATCGAGCTATGGAGTCATAATCAATGACTTCCAATCTCCCTCATCCTCCAGCCTTCACTATGCACCCAAGCTCATCAACTCATCATTCCCCTGCTGTTTCCACCACACTGACACTGGGCTCTGCACACTTCATGCCCTAGTTGCTAAAATTATACAAATAGGAGAAAAAAATAAGTCTGTGAAATAGTTCTCTTTGTTCCTGTGGTTGACACTTGCTAGTTAATTTGAGCCTTAATGTTGGTCTCTCAGTGTGACAGAAACAGCAGCCAATCTGCTGTTGTACAAGCAAGTGCATATAGCCTCATTGCTAACACCCTTGAAAAATGTCCCCAGAAATGCCGCTCAGGAGGAGAGTTCTTTAAATTAAGCTAGATTTGTAAAGAGCCCATTTACTGCCTGACTTAGAGCTAAATCCTGTGGCAGAATGGAATGCGAGGCTAGCTGCCAGGGAACAGAAAACAGCTTGGGTACCAAACCGTGAGCCTGCGAGTGGCAGAGAAGGAGTGATGTTAGAACAGAAGGCATCCTCAAGTCTGACAGGAAAGGAAAAAAAAATCAAAACAGAAGGAAGTATCTAGAGACACAGTACAGACAGGTTGTCCAGGAAAGTTGGGGTGCAGAGAATGAAGAATGAGAGAACAGGAATGAGGAGACTTCACTGGAGAAAAGAAGGATCTAAAGGTGGAAGAAGAGAATGTACCTAGCTCATTCTTCTACTTTATCTCATTAAAGAGACATGACTGAAAATCAAGTCATTTCAGCAAATAACCAGACAGTAGCAGGTCACCAGATGAAACTCTTTCCCTGCCTGGACATTAAGTCCTGATTTCATGTGAACAAGTAAGCAAGTGAGCAAGTCAAGCCTCCTCTTATATGTTGCTCTTTCTAGGTTAATCATTTACCTTCAATAGGAGGAATTTTTTTCAGACATTCCAATGTAGTTGATTTCAAATCCCTTGGAGAAGGATTTGAAGAGCAATGAGAAGGTGGGTTCTCCTATAACATCTCATCCAAATGCAGCCCCTCTCCATTTCCTCTGCAAATAAAGAGCACATGACCAACTGATATCCAACTGCAGAACTTTCACTTGCTTTCTGTTTTAGGGCCTCTGCCTTTGGTGGGCTTCAAAATCTCCAGGGGGAGCTTATTAAGAACATTGTTGCCTGGGCTCTAGACCCCAGAGATATAGATTCTCAAGGGGAAACAGCATCTCTGAAAGAAAGCCAGGCTGGGAAATTTGGGGAAACGGGGCAAAACTGTAAAATGTGAAAATTTTCAGGCTTAGAGGATGCAGCAATTTGATGCTAGTTAAAAAAAATTCCCTAAAAAGACAGTTGTATGGAATAATTTCTGTATACTTGGTTGGAAGTTAAGGATAAAAGATAAAGAGGTTTCTTTTTCTCCCACATTAAGTTATTGAGAAGTAAAGTCCCCCTTTGTCTCCACTTAATTATGGAAGAAAGAACAAACTCCAATTTTAGGAGTTGCTCATCCATTTTAGGGATGGCCCAGATGGGGAGCATATTTGTGTTCAGAAATCTCTTTACTTTGGAATATGGTTGTAGGTTCCATCTTTCCTCCAAGCTGTGGGGCCATTGCTGAGCCTCCAAAGGCCCTTGCGATTCCTGCCACATTCATTGCCTCTCTGGAGGGCCAGCCTCCTGCTCTGGGCACCAGAGAAGGGGGAAGAGGGGCGGCATCATAGAGTCCCACAGATGGAGGTCTCAGTCCTGCCCAGCCACTTACTGTATGATATTGAAACCTTACTCTCCAAGCTTCGCTTTCTTCCATTTATGAAATGGGTAGAAGTGTTATTCCTCACTGAGTTGTAATTATTAAATGAGTTAAGATAGAAAACGTGCTTGCCGGAGGAAGTGGTCACTAAATGTGGCCATCCTTTGAAGGCTTCTCCCCCATTATCTGGCAGAGAATTATCTGTCCTCCATAATGCTCAAATTTTCTCTACACTTCCAAGTGTATTCTTAGAAATAAGCCTCACCTGAGACCATGTCTCAGGTGAAATTGCTGTCCATGTTTATAAGCCTCCATAGCCTTCAGCAACTCCCAAGAGGCCTTGAGAACCCAGCAGGTGCTACATTTATGTGCTGAGGTTGGGTGGCTGCAGATCAACCTAGTTGTCAGGACCTGCCAAGTTGTATACACCTGCAAGACAGAAGAACCTTAGGAATTCTCTGGGTTGCTTTACTGTGAAGCACAATTACTTATTTGCAGACAAGTATGTGTGCTGTAATTTCAAGGATTGACATGTAGAATTTCCAACCAAGCCTTGTCCTTGATCCCTCCTGGGCAATATACAAGATGGAGTGTCTAACACCCTTGTGGGAATTCAAACCTGTCATACTCACTGACAGGCAATCATGACTCTAATGAGGGCAGAGGAATTTAATTCAATAAAAAACCTATTAGAATTGACAGTACAAATGTAAACAGGTCCCTGATGGATAATTTTGCAGGGCCTTCTCTGCTGCTGTGTTTGTTGACATATACCATAACCAAACGTGGAAGGCAGATGCTCACGTCTGTTCCGACAGGACGGAATGGATGTGTTCCTCTTTCTTTCACCTGTGGGGTAATACACCACTGGCTTTGAAACCACAGACCTGGTCATTGGGGGTAGTCTCATAAAAATGATATTTTTGTCTCATTTTTGGAGGAGGAAGGATCCTGCGATGACTGGAGATAGATATTTCTGGGGATTATTTTTTGTCATTTTTCAAGAGATTCAGGTAGTAAAACGTGTCTTTAATCAGCTGCTTTGTTTTTTTTTTTTTTTTCCCTCCTCCGAGACTCTTAGCATATCATGCAGAATAATTTTATGAATGTCTGGGGATTTTCCTTCTGTTTTAGCCACTAGATTTTAAAGACTTTTCGCTGGACTAGTTTATGAGTTGCTGCCTGTTTTGGCAAATGTAAATTTTACCCAACAATTTAGAGTTCCATTTTTTTAAACAGATATAATCAACAAGAAAAATTACTCAGCATTATTGCTTGAGAGACTCTGAGACATAGCTATGTCATTGTACCAATAGTTCTTCCTAAAAACAGTGGTTCTTTCTATCTGGAAACTTGTTCTGTCAAAAAAACAAAACAAAGCAAAAGAAAAGAAAACAAACAAACCAATAGTTCCTCTTCGTTGTTGTTTTCTAGTGCTTCAGAGTAGAGATAATGGAATGTCTGTTCTCTTTAGAATCAATCTACACATTGGCCTTACAAAAAAAAAATTTGGTTTATTAATAACATTAGCAATAAATTTATTCTCAGTATGTGGATGTCCTCTCTGTTTTCCTATTTTTAAACCTTTGCTTCAAAATTGACCAAATCATTATTCATTTTGAAGTTTCTTGATGGAGATTTTTACAAAAAGCAAGAGACTCACTCCCCTCAGGGGTTTTCCCTCTGTGGGCTTTGTACCTCTAGGAGGGAGAGTGTCTACAATATTGTTGTAATGGACCTGGAAAGCTGTATTTGTTCAGTGTCCTCTATTGGTGGGATAAATAATATCTTACAGACAAATGTCATGGTAATTTTTCAAATATATGAGGTTAAGTATAATACAAATTCAGTCTTTTTGTGATTATGAACTTTCTCAATGAATAGACACTAAAAGGCAGCTTATACCATGTTGGGGAGAGGTGGTACAGTGAGATTTTTGACACTGCAAAAGGGCTTAGTCTCATATTTCTGAATATTGGGAATCCTGGCCCTAAACCAAAGTCAGATGACCAAGTGAGTGTTCTGAGTCTAAACCTTTACTTAAATCATGAACATACTGGTTATTAAGATGTTGTCCTGGGTGGGGAAGGGACAGATGCTTCCTGTAGCAATTCATCATTGTTGCAAGGGCCTCCTTAGTAGGCTCTTGATGCATTTGCATTTGCTCTGCTGCTGTGAGAAAACAGAATTAATGTTTATTACATTTTTTTAGTGACAGAGAATTTCCATTTCCCAGGATTGCTTTCCTTTTGCCTCATTTTTTACCCATTAGTTCACTTCTGCCTTCTTGCTTGTGACTGCTCTGCCTTCACAAATTGAAGTTCAGGACCTTAGAAAGAGAATCCAGTGTTGTTTATCCAAAGCTATTCTGAAGGAAGAAAGGAAGAATCTCGTATCTCCTGAGTGACTGCTACATACTAGGTTTAAACCTTTATCTCTCATGGAATATCATGGTCTTCACTATCACAGAGAGGAATCTGGAGTTTGAGGGGAGTGAACTTGCTGGTAGTTGCTGCAGAGCATGTAGGGAGTCCAGAAATCAAGCTTCGTCTGAAGATTTCTAAAACCCATGCTGCTTCTTCCCACCTTTTCTTCCTCTCTCCCTCCCTCTCTCCTTCCCATCTCCACAATACTTCAAGACTATTCACCACTCTGGATTTTTGTATGAATTTACGTTTGCTGTGGATGCATGAGCTTTATTTTCCACTCAAGATTTTGCCTGTATTGTCAGATGCCAATCTGTTGTTTTTGAGAATTTTCTTTTCTTTTTTTTTCTTTTTTTTTTTTTGATGCCTAGGAAAATTCTGACTTGAGATCTATTTTGGGTTTATATTTTTGGAAACTTACTGTAAACAGTTCTAAATATATTGGAAAATGAAGTTCCATGCTTTGTGTTGCTAGAGAAAACGTGCTCGTATGAACAACAGAAACAAATCCCAAATGTAGACTCTTTTAACCAACAATGAACCTTTTGCTAATAATGTTTACCTCTGTTTTAACATTATTGTCCCAAGTGATTAAAGTATTTGGATGCATTGTGCTCTGATTCTCTTTTTGCAGCCCTCTGTATTGAGAGTCGATGAACAATATATTTAAACATATTGTCAAATCGTGCTTCTTTGTCATTTCCCTTTTGATCTACCTCTGTTTCATCAAAATTAATTCTGTAATTTTCCCATGTCTTGTCAAGACTTTGAGCCATGAATGGTAATGGACAGCTCACAACCCTGACCTTTGCCGCCTCTCATATTCTTTTGCAGAAGTGCTTAAAATAGTAAACAGCAAGTTGAGAATTCCCCTCGGTGGAGGAGCTCTGTTGCTTGCTTTCATTCGCATGCCTGCCGGCCTGTTCTTCGGTAATGCAGTCATGTGTGCTCTGCGTGTACATGTCCCTCGCCAAGCCCCCTGGCACATTGCAGCAAAGTCGGGGGGCTTCTTTTTGTGCAGGAAATGCACTCGGGCTTTTCTGTGTGTGTGGAGGATTTCCTGTGACCTTACCTCCTTAGCCACCATGGAGAAGGGCAAAATTTTGTGCTTCGAAGGACAAAATCCAGTGCCTTCCAAAGAAAAAAAGTGCGCCAAAGAGGAGGGAAATCATGTGGAGGTCAAAGTTGGGAACACAAATGTCTCTTGGATCTCTTTGCAAGATCAGCAAAGCCTCTGAGGGCTGAGAGTTTCATTCTGAACAAACAATCAGAATCGTAGAATGACTGACCCTGGGCTCCTGAAAACCTCTGGCCTGGAAACCCTTACAGCTCTGCTTTCCTTCTCCCTGACTCCGAAGAACACGTTTCCTTGCTGTGCCAGTGGTCCATTGACCCTTTCTACAGAGTTGCTTTCTGTTTCGTTGTCCCAGTGGCTAGAATAAATTAGACCTTCAGTCTCCCAGAATCAGTCTAGTGCTCCAGGAAAGGGAAAAACAGAAGCAAACTGGATGCTGTCCTTCAGGAATGATGATCTGCCCCAACTGCTGCAGCCTCAGAGATGAGGCTGGCTGGGGGCTGGGAGTGAGAGTGACGAGCATGTGGGAACCCAGGCAGGCTCGCAGATGTCTTGTACTAATTAGCGAATCATGATCTCCATTCTTACCAGGGTCATTACCCTGGACTTGGCACTAGAGAGTCTTGTTGTCTTTGCTTTTGCCTTCTTTTCCAGCTCCTTAAAGGTTTTGTAAGAACAAAGTAACAAGAGGAAAGAGAAACATGATGTGAATGTCAGAAAGAACAAATACTTGAGACCACCTTGAAGGGAAACTTCCAGTCCTTTATTCATTACTCGTTCATTGATTCACTTACCAAATATTTTTAGGGCATGTTCAATGTGCCTGGAACCATGCTAATTGCTAAAATTACAAATATGACTTAATTACATAAAAAGTTTTCAGCCTTCCAGGATAACTCTCTATTTTGTTAGCCAAATAAAGGGGCACATGCCTCTGTTCTGTGGACTGTAGGAAATTCAGTCACTTTTCTTAAAGATTACGTGAGGATGCACCTGCCTGCTGATGTCACCTCTTCCTCTGCCACTGCTCTGGCTTGGGCTCCTGTCATCACTGCTTTTCTTCACTCTCTCCTGCTGCTCCAGCTCTCAGTGCTCTAATTTACCCTGAAGCATAAACATATTTTCTTCCTTATTTGCCTAAGGCTGCTACTGTGGGGTGGGGGAGAACAGATCAGAGTGATATCTTAGAACTTACTGTGAGGAATTGACAACAGAAAAGCAAAGCTCAAGTGAGATGTTGGCTAGCACTGCTCCAAAGGCACCTCTCTTAGCCCTGGCCATTGGCTATCTTGCTGGTGTGGTCTACTCCCACCCATCCATGTTTTCTCTGTCTCTTAGCCTCAGGCTCCTCACTAGGGAAGTGCAGAGAAGACTCAGTAGCCAGATAATGTGTCCTTAGAGGTACATTAGGCCACCAAGGGCTTAATTTTAACACTGTTTGGCTTCTCATTGTTTTAGTCTCCTTTTGGACATTTTCTTTGTTTAAAAAGCATGCTACATTGTTTTTCCAAATTTAAACAAAAAAACAATTTTCCCCCAAAGATAAATTCTGTTGCACCACCTAGAATGCAGAAATAGCCACGGGCAGCTTTTAGAGGAGTGTTCTCCTTCATAATTAAGATAACAAGGGCCCTGCCCACAAGGCAAGCCTGGTAGGAGAGATGATAGGTGACCCAGCTTTGTAGCACAATGTGATAAGTGACATAGCAGAGGTGTGTGTGGGCTGCTATGGGACCACCCAGGAGAGAGCATTTAATCCTGCCCTCTAGTCCTCCTGCAGGCTTGGTAGACTTACTTGAGTTAGGAATTTTCCAGGAGGATAATAGGGAGAGAGCATTCCAAGCAGCCAGAACAGTATGTGATAATCACAGAGGCATGAAAGAGCCTGGCAGATTGGAGGAACACCAAGGTTTGGTATGAGGGGAGCATAGGACGGAAAGGTCGGCATGGACCACATAGCATGCTCAGGAGTTGAGAAATAGTCTTTGTATCAAGCTGTGCAATGGTCCTATCCGTGCATTAAAGACTGTGCTGTGGAGGAGAGACTGCAGAGAAGGGAGGCGGAGGCACTAGTGTGGAGGCTGTGGTGCAGTCAAGTCCAGCCATGAAGCACAGAGGAAAGGGGATGAAGAGCAGATGTATGGCAAGCTGAGTGACGTCACCTACAGAGCAAGAGAGGCAGGACTGTCAGTTACCTCATTGCACTCACCAGGGTGCCTAGAACAGTGTCTGCATTCAGCATAGAGAAATCAACCAGTAAAATATGTATTGGTTGAGAGAATGAATGATGGAGTTGGACATTGGTGTCCAAAGATCTTCATAGTAACTGCCTTTGCATGCATATAAGTGGCTGAGGAGTTTTCATTAGACTTATATGCACAGTATGAATTTTTTAATGAAGGAAGCATCTTTTCTGACATTTTTAAAGGATAGTTTGAGGCTGGTTTAATAAAGAGTCAAGTCACAAAGTTGTGGCTGTGGTGTAGGAAAATTTCAAATGAAGGCGAAGAGCCTGGGGGAAATTGGCCTCCCCAGGGCTTAGGAGATCAGGGGAAGTAGTGGTCCTGGGGCCTGGTTGGAAAGAGTTACCTAGGGTAGGCTGTCTTGACAGGGCCTGAAACCTTAGGCGGAGGTTTGCAAATGGCTGGAAAAGGCTAGGGGGAAAAATCCTTTGCTATCACTCTTCTCTCTCCCTTCAGTCTTCTACTAGGCCTCCCTGCTGGCCAAATTCTACCAGAATCCAAAGGGCAAGGGAGCCTGTAGCTGCTCCCAGGCAAAGACTGTGGTTTGCCTGCCACTTCTGGTGTGTATCTGCCTTTTTTTCAACTCAAGGTCAGAATGCACGTGGAAACAAACGGAAGTGCTCCTCTAAACTCTCTAGCCTGCCTCAATCTTCTGCTTCAGCCATTAATCTCCCAGATGTCCAGGCTTCAAATCAGACTTGAAGCAATGAGGTTTCTCTTTGCAGAGTTGCAGCTCCCTTCTTGATCTCTACATCACTGACTGGTGACCATGTGCTGACAGCCCAGCCCAGTAACCGAGACAGAGTGAATTCAGTGGGATGCTTTATTCATACAGCAGCAAAGCCAAAGGATCTCCTTATAGATTTGAAATTTGGGCTGAAAATGTAAGGTCTCAGATATAATTAAGGACTTTATTTAATTTTTTTTTGCTATAATTGGATATACACCCACACATGTGGTCACCTTGAATGAAAAGGGAAGTGATATTTGTTGGAGGTCTATCATGATCAGGTACTACGTCACTGAAACTCTCAAGTGATTGAACATGGAGGTCCACATTAGTCACCACCAGTTAGTCATAGCTCTATTAAAAACAACCTTGATAAAACATCCCATCTCTGTGTATTACTTCTGTTACACTAAAGAATTTTTGCAAAGCTTTGAAAAATTAAAATAATGTAAAACCTCTGTGGGGAATTCTTGCCACAGCTGGGTGGAATGTATCAACTATTAAATAACAACTCTTCACGAGGCAGCCAAGCATAGAGCAGAGTGTCCCACTGAAGCCGCAGAGAAATCTAAATGGACAGAATGCAGAAGCTCAGTAGGAATTTGACTAGGCTAATAATATTGCGTGGGTATATAAACCTGTAATTTAGCCTCAGGATTTCTGCCCTTTGTTACCCTTTTCTACTTCATTCTCTCATGTAGTTTTTGACAAGGAAAATAAAGTTGTCATAAACCTTCCACCTTGGTTAGTGGATTCATTGCAAGAGGCCTGGGATTTTGCTACAAACCACAATTAAGAGTCAATGGGGCTCAATGAAACGATAGGATTTTAGCAGTTGAACTTGGCAGCTATTTGGTTTGTTGAAAGTCTCTTGATGCTCAAATGCTCTCTCCTCTGGGAGCTTTGTTTTTTTAAATGAAGCCAGCCAAAGAAGTTCTATGATCACTCTTCTTCACTGAAGTGAAGTTGGTGGGTGAAACCAAGGTGGATGAAATACATATCTCTTTGTAGGATTTCCTAACACCCAGTTGCACTGCCTGAAAGAAGATGACAGTTTACAAGTGTTCAAAGAGACAGGCGTGTGCACTTTAACATGGGGTTACAAGAAGAAATGTACTGACCTGATGCTTACATTAAATTATAACCTTTCAGACTTAGCTAAAGCCAAATGGAAATTTATTGCACTCAATTATGAGCTCTTTTTAAAATCTCAGTTTTCTAGAAATCCTGTCTTTAACTGTGACTTGGGTGGCCCTAGTTATTCAGTTAGGCCCAAGAAACCATTATTTTTAAAGGCAATTTGCATTTTCTTAACTCTTGATTTTACCTGCTATGAAATACTCTAGCTCTTTGCAAAATCACCCCCCTCCACCCCCATTAATTTCTGAGTGTCTCCATGACATGACTTAGCATGTCCACGGACTAGAGCACTCACCTACTACCACGTGGTATCTGCTGGCTACCACACGACCTGCTACTGCTTTTTCTAGGCATTCCTGCACCCACCAGACACTACCACTTACGTCTTATCTAACTAATGTAGCAGAGCCCTTGATGCTCAGAGCTTCCCTGAGTTCTCCAAGCTATTAGTGTACTTAGCTATGCTGTTTTAGGTGGGAGAATAAGAATCATGTTGTTTCCTACTAGCCGGGTACCAAAGCAGCATCACTTTATGCTACTAAAGCTAAAAACATTTTTAAAAATAAAAATAATTTCTCTGTTTTAATTTGAGGTCTATTTTTTCCCCAAGGAATAAAAATGTATGGGGGTTGGAAGAAATATCCAGGTGACAGAGACCATACTCTTCCTCTCTGGCCACTGGCCACTAGTCTGTCAGCCCTCTTTTGGGTCATTTACTCCTAGAGGTTCCTCAGCCTCTTAGGTAATAGTCCATTTTTGTGTTGCTATAAAGAAATACCTGAGACTGGGTAATTTATAAAGAAAAGAGGTTTAATTGTCTCATGGTTCTTCAGGCTATACAAGCATGGCGCCAACGTCTGCTTAGCTTCTTCCAGTGAGGCCTCAGGAAGCTTACAATCATGGTGGGAGGTGAAGGGAGAGCAGGTGTCTCACATGGCGACAGCAGGAGCAAGAGAGGGGGGCAGGAGTCAGATCTCGTGTGAACTCACTGAGAGAGAAGTCACGCATAATCAAAGGGATGGTGCTAAGTTATTCATGAGGGATCCGCCTCCATGACCCGAACACCTCCCACTGGGCCCCACCTCCAACACTGGGGATTACATTTTAACATGCAATTTGGAGAGGACAAACATCCAAACAATGTCAGGTAAAGGTAAGCTCTTGGCAGGCTTGCCTCACCAGACTGCAAGACATGCGCCTATCTGAGGCCTAGCAGTGAACATTTTATTTTATTTTATTTATTTATTTTGAGACAGAGTCTCACTCCTGTTGCCCAGGCTGGAGTGCAGTGGCGCAATAGGCTCACTGCAACCTCCGCCTCTCAGGTTCAAGCTATTCTCTTACCTCAGCCTCCCCACTAGCTGGGATTACAGGCATGCACCACCACGCCTGGCTAATTTTGTATTTTTAGTAGAGACGGGGTTTCTCCATGTTGGTCAGGCTGGCCTCGAACTCCCGACCTCAGGTAATCCACCCACCTTGGCCTCCCAAAGTGTTGGGATTACAGGCGTGAGCCACTGCGTCTGGCCCAAGAGTGAACATTTTAGATGTAAACTGGGATCCTCTCATTATACACGTGAGATTGACTTGAAAATCACTGCTCTGATACCCTCAAAAGCTCAGACCTAAGTAGGGAGTGGGACGAAGAACACTGGAGGGAGGGCAGCTGTCATGAGCTGAATCGTGTCCCCCTAAATTCACATGCTGAAGTCTCAACCCCCAGTAACTCGGAATGTGACTGTATTTCAAGACAGGGTCTTCACTGAGCTAAGTCAATTAAAATTAGGTTATTATAGTGGGCTCTAATTCAATGTGTTCTCATAAGAAGTGGAAATTTGGACACACATGCAGAGAGGGAAGATGATGTGAAGAGACATGGGGATCAGATGGCCATCTAAAAGCCAAGGGGAGAGGCCTGTAACAGATTCTCCTTCATATCCCTCAGAAGTAACCAACCCTGCCAACACCTTGATCTCGGATTTCTAGCCTCTAGGACCGTGAGACAATAAATTTCTTTTGTTTAAGCAACCCAGTCTGTGGTACTTTGTTTTGGTAGTCCTGAAAAAAAGATAAAGTGACGTCTCAGGAAGAGTCCACACCCTTGTGGCAAGGTAGGCCCTGAGAGGGTGACCCTGCTTGCAGGCATGGGAGCAGCCTGACCTGCACGTTATGTGTGGCATCTGAAAAGTGTGGTGGCTGCTGGAGAAGTGCCAGTGTCAGGGTGGGCGAGCAAGAGGCGACAGGTGGTGCTTCTGCAGGGAGAGGGAGTGTGGTGGCAGGGGGTCTGGCAAAAAGCAAGACGCTGAGACTCAGGAAGCCATGCATCATTGTCAGGGAGTCTGCCAGACTGAAAGACGAGACAAACCACAGGGCTCTGGTTTTGAAGAAATGAGGATAAGCCTGTTTGTTGCGGTGGGGAGCAAGGTTGGAATGCAGTGATTGTAACTTGGGGAGGAATGTAGGCACCTGGTCAAGGGAGGAAGGTCATGTTCAGTTACTAGAATACAATCATAAAGTCAGACTGGAACTACCAAGGTCATATTCCATCCCAAACACTTGTATTTCTGACTTGTATGTCCCTAAATTACCCCTGACTAGGGATATATGAGGTCCTGGTGTCTAAAGCAAGCCTCAACCTATAAGAAAGAATGTCAAATGGCTTCAGCAGTCAGTAGTAATGGTCCAGGGAGACAGGGAGGTCATTACACTGACAATACAATTCTGCTGAATGAACAAGAGGGTACAGCTTCCACAGGAGCCATTTACTTGGTATGCTTATTAATTTCCAATGTGCCATTCTGGGATCTTTCCCAGAAATGTCATCCATGACTCCTGGGAGGAATTTTTCCAAGCAGGTGTCACTGCTTTGCTGCGAATAGACGGAGCTTCTGAAAGCAACAGGAGTTACCTTTCATGTACCAGGTATCCCAGGCAGAAGCAAAAGTGCCCAGCATATGAGAGGTTGTAGAAAATGTAACTAGGGTTTCAGTTTAGTTTTGCCTATAAATGGAAGGCGATTTAAGTGGTTGTCTCATTGTTTTGTGAAAGTAATCTGAGCTACTAGCAGGGGGCACAGAGTCAAATTTACTGGGTCTAATACTTTAGAACAGCACCTTTTGTACATTTTGCTGCTATAGGATCTTTTGTTCCAATGGATTTTTAAGGGGAACTCATGACATGAAAACAGATGGAAGAGGAGCAGCTTTAGCTGGAGTGGGGTGGGAGGCCCACATCCTACTCAGTTTCATCTCTCACCCAGACAGATTTTTTGGTGTGGTTTAAACACCATACACAGCTTGTAATTCACTCAGAAAGAGTAGCTCGTTCATCAACTGGCCACGCTGAAATATTCTGAATATTGAAAAATCTGGGAAACTTTTTAGATGTTTAAAATGTGGGACTTATCTGAAAGGACAAAAAGAAAGCCAGCTAAGTGGCTGTCCCAGTTATTAAATGCTTTTAAATAAATGACTCCAAGACTTAATGGCTTGAAATAACAACACTCATTTGATTTGCTCATGAATTGCATTGGGTAGGGTTTTGGAGGTATGGCTTGTCTGCTCTCATGATGTCAGGCTAGGGTGGTCCATCTGGGGCTGGAGGCGCCACTTCCAACAGGGCTGACACATATGATTGGCAAATTGTTGCTGGCTGTTAACTGGAGGTACAGTTGGGGCTGTTGGTTTTGACTCTTGATTCATTTCCACATAGGCTTCTCCTTGGGCTACTTGAGCATCCACAGTGTGGCAACTGGGTTCCAAGAATGAGTTTTCCAACAGGCAGCAGTGGAAGCTGCCAGTGTTGTAAGATCTTGGCTTGGAAACTGGCACGGCGTTACTTCCACCTTACTTCATTGGTCAAGGGAGTTCCAGAGCCCACTCACATTCAAGAAAAGGGCACTGAGAGCCCACCTCTTCATGGGAGGACTGTCAAAATTTTGTGGCCATCTTTAATCCATCATAGGGTCACCTCTCTCTTTTTCCCTTTTTCATATCATCATCCTTTTCCTCCTCCTCCCCCAGAATTGCAAAAATATGAGGAATTATTGCTACCTACAAGCTACTCTGTTCAGCGTCTCAGCAGCACACAAGAGGGAAGAGACAATCACATATTCACAAGAGAAGCTTCATTACCTGTACAATCTATCACTGAAGAAAAGTCATTGTTTATGATCGCTTATATTTAACACGTTTCAATATTGCCTATTACATAAGCTAGACACTAGATGGAAAACCAGGATCATTGAGACCCAGGACTTAATCTGTTATAGTTTATAGTCAACAGCTTTGACATAAGACAGAATGTGACCAATTTTATTGTAGATCTGTAAGCAATGTGTTAGGAGAGCACAAACGAGGGGGAGACAGAGTTTGTCTTGGGATGAGTGGGGAAAAATTCATGGGGGAGGCAGCTGTTGAAAAAGCCTCAAATGAGGGCTGAGAATGAAGAACAGTCTAAGAGAGAGGACTTGGAGAGCAGAAGCTCAGAGGTTGGAAAGTGCCAGTTTTGTTTAGGGAATGATGCTCCAGTGTTTTGTTAGGAATCTGCCATGCATGAAGGAGCGCTGTGGATGGTAATGTTGGAAAGATGGGCTGAGACCTTGTCAAAAGGTCACACAATTACATTTTTAAAGCTGTGATTTGGAATACTTTCAGTTCCTCTAATTTTATTTGAGAATAAAAAATTTGTCCTGTGCTCACAATGATGTGAGGTTCCACAATGCCATCCACAGCTGCTGTGAAAGGAAAGGAAATCTTGCTTCACAGTGGAGGATGGCTGGAGGTGTGGGGGTGGTTCTTCCTGCAGTCTTTGTCTGGCCACAGTGTGGCTGCATGATTTTGGAGACATTTTGTTTCCTGCTGAAAACTCTTGAGTGAGGATTTTTGCCTTTTCCGATGCTTTTCTTTTACAGTCTCAAAGGCTTGCTGCTGGTGTGGAAAAGGTTTCCAAAATAGCTATTGCTCACGTTGGGTAAGATGCCTGTGGTCAGCTGGAGGAAAACTGAGCAGGATACGGAACTGAGGGTGTGAATAGCCTGCTGCTGTTCCTGGATCGGCTGCCAATTGACAGCCACATCTTAGAGAAGAAAAAAGAGAAGCAGATATACATAATATGGGATGAGGATGAAGTAGGAAAGTATTTTTGAAATTAGGGGTCAGGATACTGGGGTATCATTTGCAGTTTAGGGGTTGAGGGTAAAGGAAGTGGTGGAGTGGTTATTCCAATTAGAATATAATGTCATATCAGAGGAATTGTAATAAAGAATATAGGAAATCCCTTCAGAGGGAAATAAGAGTCTGAAATAGGTCATTAGTGGGTGATAGCAAGGCTTGCAAATGTTTTGAGAAAAAAGATGAAATACTTTGACAGCTATGAAGACACAGAAAACTTTAAAAAAGGAAAAAACCCTTCAAAAACTTTATTTTGATATTCTTAAAGTCTGATAGAAAAATTGGGTAAGGTCTTTAGGAAAGAGGGTAGAATCATGGAAATAGGATAACTAATGCATTTTTCATCCTTATTACTTTTTTAGCTTATTTTTGTTCATCCACAAGTATATATAATTAAAATGAAAACAACATATTAAACCCTACTTTTTGGCATTTCAGATATGAAGACACAGGTCTCTTCACTGCCAGGTGACTTTTCACTCACTGGGTTATGTGATCACAAGCAGGACATTCCTCTGCCCATTCAAAAGGAACATGAAGTCACTTTTTGAGGAGTGCAGTTTCCCAGGTCAATTGCAGGTTGACAGGGAATTTATTATGTGCATGTTGGTGTTTCCCCCTCCCCAAAGTTGTGACCTATTTGGGGCTTGTATCAGAACTCTACATACAGTTCTCACCACAGTGTGTGGTTATCTGGTTTATTTTTGTTTTCTTTTCTACTGTCTATTTCTCTCTTGTCCTCCCCTCAAATCAAGATAAAAGTTTCACAAGAGCAGGGACCTTGCCTGTGCTGTTCACTGCAGAATTCAAGTGCATAACAGCATAGTGGTGGGCTCACGGTACCCACTCCATAAAGAGTGGTTGAATGAATGAATGGCACTGCCCTCACTTAGAGCTGATCTTTCCATAACTTTTGAAAGAAGAGCTTTCCTCCTTACAATGTAACTGTCTAGAAATTGTCTCCATTTAGAAATATACCAATTAGCAGAGAATGAAAAGGAAGAGAAGTGTGGTTATAGACAGCAGTAGCACCTCTAGCACTGAGAAGCAAAACGCAGTTGGGTACCAAGGTGAGATGTGTTCTTTGTAAGGGTGACAAGGCCGAGTGGACAAAAAGATGATAAATACTACACATTGCATGATGCCACACACCTTTCATAGGAATGTCTCTTGCATTTTGCTCATCTACAGTCCTCAAGGGCAAAGCAGGAAGACAGAGTAGGTATCAGCCCCAGAGTACATGGAGAAATGATCACTGAGGAGTCAGGAGAGCAGGCTGCTGGTGGAGCTCGCATCAGAATCCAGGTCTTCTCATGCTATGGAGGTCAGGACTCCTCTCACCAATTGTAGGGGATGCAAGAGGCTGACACTCTTTCCTAGGATACAACAACCTCATATCTGCAAGATGAACAGTGAGAATTTGGAAGAATAACTTTGCGGAAGATGGGAAGATATTTTGGCTGTATGTGTGAGGGGACAATCAGGAGTCACCAATGTGAATAACTAAAGGTTTTAAGGCAATGCCCAGCTTTCAGATTTCTGGGCTCAATTCAGACAGGTGGGTTGAGGCCCTGAAGAAAATATAAACCAGTTCTGTTTGCTTTTTTGCATGTTTTTTTTAAACTTTAAAAAACATGTCCAAGTGTCAGAGGTGTTCGAACCAGAGCAACTCCATCTTGAGTGAGGACTAGGAAAATGAGGCTGGGACTTGCTAGGCTGCATTCCCAGAAAGTTAGGTATTGCTAGTCTCTAGGTGTTTACAGTTAAGGGAACAGATTGATAACATTTACTAAACAGACCCAGACTTAGGAGTGTACTGATATCCTGGTATCTTGAGAACAGAACCATTCCTAATT
The DNA here is from genome assembly GCF_006542625.1 of Nomascus leucogenys. Classification (NCBI taxonomy): domain Eukaryota; kingdom Metazoa; phylum Chordata; class Mammalia; order Primates; family Hylobatidae; genus Nomascus; species Nomascus leucogenys. Next base: position 17,855,038 of record NC_044387.1, read on the forward strand.
TTGCTTTAAGGATAATAATATCGATTCTCGCAAAATATAATAATGAAGCAAATTAATCGTTTATCACAAACCCTCGTAGCAAAGCACATCTCCCCATGATTTTTTTTAAAATCTTATATATAAACAAGTATCGTACCTAGGGTGGACACATTCCTCCTCTTACTTTCGGGAATGCCCTACTCTGTCTACAGGATAGCTGTCTTTCAACACTTTATTTTCTTAATAAACTTGCTTTTGCTTTGCACCGTGGACTCGCCCTGAATTCTTTCTTGCATGAGATCCAAGAACCCTCTCTTGGGGTCTGGATTGGGACTCCTTTCTGGTAACATGAGGAGCTGAACTCCTGGGAGGCATGGGGCCATTTGATTGGTTGTTATTTGAGGCCATTTCCTTTATAAACCTGAAACACAAAGGCAAGTAATACATCTCTCATATTTCTCATCTGAGGGCTGTCAAACTTTCCCTGGGACTGAGACCCCAGGATTTATGCCGCATCACCTGTACAGGGTAGAAGAGTCCTCTCTCCAGGCTCCACAGTGTGACTGTGCCCGGGTGCAAGCAGCAGAGTGGCTCTCTGTGTCTCTGGTAGGCTGTGCAAAGGCCACACCTCTTGCAAGAGCCCCCTTACAGGAGGCATTGTAAATATAAACTGATACACGGTGATGCCACAGTAATTTTGTAAACTAAAGGTTATAATATTTGAGGAGGTGGGAAAAGTGTTTCTCTTGGTTCAGCCAAAAGCACATCCAGGAAATGTGCATGAAGTTGATTTCTCTTCCCCATCACTAAAAGCCTACATAGAACCTTAGCAGGAACTTAGAGATATCTAATTTACATGAGGAAACTTACTATAGTGGCAGTACACTAACACGTTGGACTTTCATTTTTTTAAAAAGGTATTTTAACTTGTTACCAAAAAACATTCCAGTTGAGATAAGGTCTTTTGAATTTCTGTTGATTTGCTTGGCTCCTTTTTTGACATGTTCTCATATGAAACATGGTAGGGCATTTTCTTCTCCACGTTTTAATTATTCTTTCAACTCTATTTATCTGTTAGAAAGCAGAGATTCTCAATTGCTTTAAAGAGAAGACAACATTAAAACCCAGAGTAGGTCAGAAGAATCCTGGATAAGTGACTGTTTCACTTTGAATGGGATTGTTTGGAATTTTAAAGTCCTCTAACTTCTCATCCTTAAATACCTTTTGAAGATGAATTACAGGCATGCCAGAGTAAAGCACTAGGTCAGTTCCTAACCATCTATGGATAACTGACATCCACAGATAATAACAGCATCTTCTCTCCACCCAGCAATTTTATTCCTTCCACCCACCCACTCCTTACCTAATATTTGTTGGAACTCTTAAAAGGAAGCAAACTGACATTTATTCATGTTTCCCCATTAGATTTGTTTTCTGATATGAAGCAAAATGGACAAAAAGGCAAGTGAGGAAAAGAGAAAAGGAAAGGGGGACAGTGGGACATTAAGTCGCTGATTGGACTGTGTTCACTGCCCAGTCACAACAGTGTTCAGTCCTATCGGAACTACCCAGACCCCACGGCTTTTCCTGCATGGCCTACAACGCTTGCCAGCCAAGAGGAGCTGTCTGCTTGTCCCAGCAAGAGCAACCCTCTGGTGCTTCAAGTTGGCTGCTCATTTGTCAAACGGATTCAAATGCAAATGTTCTTTGGTATTCTGGAGGCTCTCAGCTAGGGTTTTTTGGGGCCCATTGTGGAATCTGATGAATCAATCCAACTTCTCCTTGATGCCTGCTGAGTCACCCTCTCTGCTGCTCCTTTCTGTGGTCGGAAAGGTAAATGAAAATCCCATTATTCAGCCCATGCCATTGTGATGGCAGTTTCCTTTGAGCCTCTTGGCAAAACCCTGCTTGCTTTAGAACTGTACATCATATTGGAGCCATTGAGAGCCATTATTTATCTGACAGGATATTTATAAAAGCCGTCATTAGCTAAAGCTCCAAGTAATATGTTTCTCTCTTGCTGACACATATCACACCAACAGGCTTGAAATATTTAAATACAATAGTCCCTTCAAGAAATCATTAATTTTTCTATCACTCCTAGAAGTGATAATTTGATGGAAATGGATTTAGGTGAAATAGCTGAGCTGACTGGAGTGGATACTTTAAAGTGCCCAGACTTCAGAGTAGTCAGCCTAGGACACAGTGAGGGTCCACTGAGGACCAGAACCCAGAGCCCTGGGGGCAGCAGCACTGCCGCAGCCTGCTCACGCCCAGTGCCACCCCACCCACTTCAGTGGGGAAGACGTGTGCTCCGAAGGAAAACGTTTAACTATCAAGGAGAAGAAATGAAACAGGGACGAACCACCTCATTACTGGCCACGTCCCTGTCTCTTTCTGTCCCTGCCTGTCTCCCTCCTGCTTCTCTTCTCCCTCACACTCCTTTGCCCTCCTCTCTCTTTTATCCCCCTGTCTATTTTTCTCGGCTTCTTCCCTGGTTCATCTCCTGCGCTTTGATCTTCCTCCTCCCTTATTCACATTCCCTGCTGCGTGTGGCTGCACTGAAATTGAGGACAGTCTTAAGTGTCTCCCTCAGGGTTTCTGCTCCCGCTAGGGGAGGGGTCCAGGACAGTGTTTCTGCATCTGGCCATTGGCTCAATCCCTCTCCAGGGTTCCTCATACATAATTAATGCAGAAAGTGTCTGTGACCCTTCACAATACAGGACAGGGAGTCAAGCTGTGAGAGTTTCTGGATGGATAAAGGACTTGGACCTTGTCTGGAATGTACTGTACCTTCTGTTCTTCAGTATATTTCCCAGCCGGAGGAAAGAGGTCTGCAATTGTGTGATCTCCAAGCTAGCATTATGTTCCTTCATAAAAGCAGCATCGGAGCCTTTTCTGCACCAGAAATGGTTCATCTGCTTTGAAGATGGGGCAAGAAGTAAGAGAGAAGATATGTTTTCTTGTGTATTTCTTAATGACAATTCTTGGTGAGACAGGAAAAAAAAGAAGAAAATTCTGTGTAGAGTTAAATTGTCATGTTGGGTTATGCCTTGGAATTTTCCTCTCAGTCAGATTCGTTGTTAAGGAAATCAGAAGCTTAGAGGAGCCACAGGCAGGATGATGAGGAGGCTCCCCACAGCTGCCTCCTGCAGTGCTGTCCACCCATGGAGTCCAACTAGCTACCAGGACACCCGCCTCATTCCTCTCCTCCTGCTCCATTATCAGAAAACCCAAAAATCTACTAACGCATTTCTTCTGTTTCTCTTCTGACTTATTATTGTCAATTTGTAATTGTTGACTCCAAGCTCTGGGGCCATTACAGAGAGATAGAAAGGGAAAGATAGAGAAAGAGAGAAAGAAATGCTTTCTGAGTTCAAAAATCTACATATTTGGATTTAGCTGGGGAGAGAGACGGTGGTTAACAACTACATGCAATTTTTTTTTTTTTTGAGACGGAGTCTCGCTCTGTCGCCCAGGCTGGAGTGCAGTGGCGCGATCTCGGCTCACTGCAAGCTCCGCCTCCTGGGTTCACGCCATTCTCCTGCCTCAGCCTCTCCGAGTAGCTGGGACTACAGGCGCCCGCCACCACGCCCGGCTAATTTTTTGTATTTTTTAGTAGAGACGGGGTTTCACCGTGATCTCGATCTCCTGACCTCGTGATCCGCCCGCCTCGGCCTCCCAAAGTGCTGGGATTACAAGTGTGAGCCACCGCGCCCAGCCAACTACACGCAATTTATGTTTAAAAGAGTAAAGTGTAAGCAAAGAGGAGGGAAATCACTCTAAGCTGGAGTGGAAAATGTTTCCAGTAGGAGGTGGGCACCTAAGTTTCTTACACTGCCATGCAGTCTTGAAGATTTTTGAGTTATCCTCAAGAGGTTTTACATTTTGAGTTTTTATTTGGATAATAACAAAAAAATCAGGTTATAGTCTAAATGACCACCCTGTCTCCAGATCCTGCTCTTTCAGTGCCTGATGGTGTTGAGGATGAAATTGGCAGTAAGTATTATGACTTTAGCTATCCTGGCTGGTGAATAGAGTTTGTCTTCATATGCAAAAGACACATTTGGATCACTTGAAGGTCAGATGGTATTACTAAGCCACATGCAAACGAAGACTTAAATAAATTTGAATATACTGCAGGGCCCGGTGACTCACGCCTGTAATCCCAGCACTTTGGGAGGTCGAGGCAGGCGGATCACAAGGTCAGGAGATCGAGACCACGGTGAAACCCCGTCTCTACTAAAAATACAAAAAAAAATTAGCCGGGCGTGGTGGCGGGCGCCTGTAGTCCCAGCTACTCAGAGAGGCTGAGGCAGGAGAATGGCGTCAACCCGGGAGGCGGAGCTTGCAGTGAGCCGAGATCGCGCCACTGCACTCCAGCCTGGGAGACAGGGAGACTCCGTCTCAAAAAATAAATAAATTTGAATATAAATGTATCTCTCTCCGCCACCTCCCCAATATCCTAAGGTAAAATTTGGAGATAACTTTGCCTTCCTTATATCGATAGGATTAGTCAGTTGGCGGAGGTAGAAGGAGATGCTAAAATGGAGGGTTTGCACTGGAGAAGGCTCAGATTGGTCCAAATAAGAAAAGAGAGAGGGCAGAAGCAGCAGGGAGAAAATATGTAAATATCTGGAGCCTCTCAGAGAGTTTGGGTGGGAAATTGAGGATGAGAAAGACAGAAGATTTAGGCCAATTTGGTCTGAATAATCCAGAAAATAAAAAAATTTAAAAAAAAAAGAAGCCGGGCGCGGTGGCTCACGCTTGTAATCCCAGCACTTTGGGGAGGCCGAGGCGGGCGGATCACGAGGTGAGGGGATGGAGACCACGGTGAAACCCCGTCTCTACCAAAAATACAAAAAAATTAGCCGGGCGTGGTGGCGGGCGCCTGTAGTCCCAGCTACTCGGAGAGGCTGAGGCAGAATGGCGTGAACCTGGGAGGCAGAGCTTGCAGTGAGCCAAGATCGCGCCACTGCACTCCAGCCTGGGTGACACAGCGAGACTCCGTCTCAAAAAAAGGAAATAGGAGTTTTAAAAAAGTTGCTCAAACTTATAAACTGGATCTTGTATACTTCTTCTGGGACCTCAGAAGAATTAAAACTCTCAGCTGGAAGCTCAGGACCACTAGGAATTGAGTAGTGATTAAAGAAAGCTTTGGGTAGGTTGACATATTTTCCTCATACTATTCATATAAAATTTTTAAAAAGGCTGAATGTTTAAAGTCTCTAAGTGTTCCCGGACCAAACCGAGGGTTGGGCTGCTTTTTCTCATGGTCCAATAATGAGATGCAGATGAACTGGGAAAGAAGAGTTTATTTCTGTAACCAGGTATAGGGAGAAGGCCAGGGATAATTTACCAGACCAACTTAAAGTTACAAAGTTTTTCCAGTGCTTATATACCTTCTAAGCACTGAAACTATGTTGATAAAAGAAAAACTTCAGCCAAATTAAATTTAAAGGAGTTTACTTGAGCGACGAATGATTCACGAATCAGGCAGCCCCCAGAATCACAGCAGATTCACAGAGACTCCAGCACAGCCACGAGGTGGAAGGAGATTTATAGACAAAAAAGGGAAATGACGTACGGAAATCGGCAGTGAGGTACAGAATGGCTGGTTGGTTACAGCTCGGCGTTTGCCTTATTTGAACACAATGTGAACACTCAGCACTCTATGAGTGGTTGAAGTATGGCCACTGGGATTGGCCAAGACTCAGCTATTGTTACACGCACATACTAGTAAGTTAGGTTTTCGATCTTGTCTACCTATTAAGCTAGGTTGTGGTTTGTCCACAAGGACCCAAATATAGAAGTACGGTGTCCTTATCGGGCCATATTTAGTTCACTTTAACAACATGCAAGTGTGCATTCATCTAAAGACACAAGTGATTGATTCAATATAATCTATAACTAAGGTCTGGGTCCTGGCAATCATTTTCCGGAGCCTCAGTAAATTTACTTAATTTAGATGGGTCCTGGTACCAAAGGTGATCACCCTTATCTTGTCTCCAGCTAAGGTAAGGAGGTCACGGGAGTTTCTTTAGATCCCCAGTAAAACTTGTTTAATCGTAGATGGGTCCTGGTATGAGGAGTGTAAGAATTCCTTCACAATCTCGACATGCTTCAAGGCCCAGTAAAGGCCTGAGCAAGACTCTTGGTGGGCTTCTGTTACATTCCAGCCTTTGTGTAAGGCTCTTTCAGCCTTTAATATTTAACTTAACCATTCAGTCAGTGCTGAAACAGTTTTCATGGAGGCCTGCCTGTTCCAACTGTTAGTGAGACCTGGCCTGCCGCTTCGGAAATTTCCTTACATGGCATAAAAATTAGGAGGTAGGATGCGGAAGCATGAGGTGGAGGCAGCTGGATACCAGTGAAGTGTATGGCAGGGCATAACTCAAGAATATTTTTTCAAGGAAAGATGAAGATGTAGCTCAAATAGAAAGAAAAGTCTGATTGGCTTGGGGAGATTTGAACATGAGTTAGGGCTCATTAAGTAGATGACTCTTAGATGGAAATATCTGCCATTTCAGGTTCATTTTGAAGCCTAGTACTTGTCATGTTCTCACTGCTGGTGGCTAGTACTTCATATAATGGCATTTTTCATTTTTGAGGGTTTTGAATAGAAAAGCAGAGTGTTCAAAAACCATTAAAGCTGCTCTAGGAAGCTGTAGAGCATTCAAAGAATCATTTTCTTTGAAACCAAGGATTAAAAGGAAGCCCTTCTAGATTAAAAAATTGGAGCCACTATGCTTTGTACTTTTGGAGACTCCATAACTATCTATTGTTATATGATTGTTTAGTAATCCAGGCAGGATTACAGAGTTAGTTTGATTCCACAAGGTATCTTGGTCACAGTGATAAAATGCTTGGCACAGACACCTGTACCAGTCTGTTTACCATGGAGTAGAAAGATGCTTTAAAACTGGGCAAGAACTCAGCAACAACACAATGCCATATTTTTTGGACAGCATGATGGAAGCTCATCAAATTTCTCAGCCAGTTCTGAAGTGAGTTTGAAGTTGGTGATCTTTTTTTTTTTATTATTACTATGGTTGATAGTTCCAGTCAGTGCTTTTTTCAGCAACCATGAGACTATATTAAAAATCTGCAGAAGAAACTAGCTTTTGCTAGACACAATAATGTACATATGCCCAGTTTTTCTTTTCTTTCTATTTTAAAGCTTCTGGCTTTTTATGCTTTTGGAACAGCAACCTACACATTTGTTAATGAAATGCCTAAATTAGAGGGCCAGTTCTGCTCTAAATGCATGGCTCTTCTGACTACCTAAATTCCAAACACTGGAAGCAATAAGAAAACTGTTCCAAATACCTCTTTGTCATTGTCTGGAAGTGTATATTTTCAGGAGACTGACCAAAAGCAAAGTCTTGTCTAATTATTTTGCAGACTATTTTATCTACTTTTTCCAACAATACAGCATGCTATGATGTCGTTTGATCTTAACTTTGTCCAAGTGCATCATTTATATATTGTCCACCTCCTTGTATTTTCTTTTCTCATTCATCCATGACAATTAAAGTAATGGTCTTTGGCATCATTCATATCATAAATACAGATTTAAGCAAGGACAATGAAATAACAAAGCATTGCTGTCTTGTATGACTGTAAGATGGCCATTTTGCTCCCTATTTAAATTATATGGATAAGTTATCATCTCCTTCTTGTCAGGAACCTGGATATGATGCCTGGAGATGTGGTAGCCATCTTGCAACCACGAGGTAACAAGCATAACAAAGACCTGCATGCTAAGGTGGTGGAGTGGAAAGATATAGGAGCTTAGTCCTTGATGAAATCATTGAGCTACTTGATCAACCTTGGATTGTTCACTCCTGGACTCAAGTTTTTGAGACATCTATCAGTAAAAGTTGTATAGCAGGGTTTTCTGCTAACTGTGTAAGAATACAATCCTAAGTGCTATTCCTAGATTTTTTATATCTATTTGATGGTGTTCTTTCTTCAGTAAGGTGAGAAAGTAATTGATGAGCAGCTTCTGTATATGATCTTTCCATATAGTTGTATACTGTTATGAGCTACCCTCAGCTTCATTTCTCTGAGTTAACTAAGCCCAACATCCTTCTGATTTTCTGCTGTATGGCCCAGCACCATCTGAAGTCTTTATACTACACAGAACAAGAGTTAGGGCTCAGGTTGGGAGCTATCTATTGTTGAACATAATGGATGGTTGTAGTTTTCAACATGTGAATGGACATGTTGAAATGTCCTAATTAGATACCTGGAGTCATTGTTATTTCATGAAAAGAAGCGTTTTGTGGCTGACTGGATGTAGTCAGCTAAATTTTTCTTATGGCATATCCAAATGTCATGCTTCATTTGATTTGCATATCGTATTTTTTTCACCTTCAGTACATACATTATTTACACATTTAATATTTTATTAATATGTCCTCAAAATAACCTGGATGGGCATAAATACTGATAGGAGTTAAATAATCGAGATTTAATCATAGTGATTTAACACCATAATTGTTCCTTTTGGAATTAAATATTATGTTGCTTTGGTTGTGATTATTATTAGGCATATTAAGCACCCTTGTAGTTATTACATGTTAATTATCTTTTCTGTTTTGGATGAAAAAATTGAGATAAACTTATTGGAAATACATGCCTTGAAAATACAACAGCCGTATTTCATTTGAATATGAAATTTTGTTACTGAGTTAAAAAAAACTCACAAAACTTTGAAGTCAGTTCTAACTGTAGACATTCCCTCTCTGGGGCATATTAGTGACTGTTGGGGTTGTAAGGCAGGGTGAGGTTCCAGCAGAATGGTCATTTTGTTAGCAGAGCACATAGAGGAAGAGAACATGGGACTGATGCAGGGAGCAGAAACTAGAGAAAGTGGATTTGCGGCCGGGCGCGGTGGCTCACGCTTGTAATCCCAGCACTTTGGGAGGCCGAGGCGGGCGGATCACGAGGTCAGGAGATCGAGACCACGGTGAAACCCCGTCTCTACTAAAAATATAAAAAATTAGCTGGGCGTGGTGGCGGGCGCCTGTAGTCCCAGCTACTCGGAGAGGCTGAGGCAGGAGAATGGCGTGAACCCGGGAGGCGGAGCTTGCAGTGAGCCGAGATTGCGCCACTGCACTCCAACCTGGGCGACAAAGCGAGACTCTGTCTCAAAAAAAAAAAAAAAAAAAAAGAAAGTGGATTTGCTCTTCAAAATAAAGTAAGGATAATTATCTTTCCACTGTCATGGGGGAAGAAAAAAGGGAAAAAATGAGGATTGAGCAAATTAATGTATGTCTGGAGTGTAGCCTTTGGAAATGTCTGAAAATATTTTAATAACAGCTTTATTGAGATATAACTCACATACCATAAAATTCACCCTTTAAAAACATACAATTCAGTGTTTTTAGTATATTTACAGTTTGGTGCAACCATCACTGCTGTTTAATTTTAGAACATTTTCATTACTCTCAAAGGAAGCCATGTACCCATTACCAGTCAATTCCCCAATCTCCATACAATCCATACAATGGAATATTGTTCTCTCTGCCCCTGGCAATCACTAATTTAGCTTCCGTCTCAGTGGGTTTGCCTGTTCCGCATATCTCATATAAATGGATTCATAAAATAATATGTGGTCTTTTATGACTGGCTTCTTTTACTTAGCATATTGTTTACAAGTTTCACTCATTTTGTAGGATGGACCAGAACATTTTAATTGTGGAACAATATTCCATTGTATGGATAAATCTCATTTTGTTTGCGTATTTATCAGTTAATAGACATTTGGGTTGTTTCTACTTTTTGGCTATTATGAATAATGCTGCTATGAACATTCATGTACAAGTTTTTGTGTGGACTGACAATGATTGTCTCTTTGACCAAGGTTTAGTCAGGGTCCTCTGAGCCCTCTTCTCAACTAGGCCTTGACCATGGCCCCATCCTTGCCAGGTCCACATACCCCAGTTTTAGCTAGAATCCTGCTGAATCAGTTTAGCAATAATCCTCCTGTCTTTCATATCTGATCATTCTTGATATTTGATAACGTTCCTCATCTCTTCCCTTTGATGTATGAGTCCTTGATCTGCTGTATCAGTCTGTTATCATGCTGCTATAAAGAAATACCTCAGGCTGGGTAATTTATAAAGAAAAGAGGTTTAATTGGCTCATGGTTTCATAGGCTATACAGGAAGCATGGTGCTGGCATCTGGTCATCTTTTGAGGTGGCCTCAGGAAAATTACAATCATGGTGGAAGGCAAAGGGGAAGCTGGAGCAGGAGGAAGGGGAGGTGGGGGTAGGTACTACCCACTTTTAAACAACCAGATCCCATGAGAACTCACTCACTATTCAGTACCAAGGAGGGATGGTGCTAAACCATTCATGAGAACTCCACCCCGTGATCCAATCACTTCCCACTAGGCCCCACCTCCAGCATTGGGGATTACGTTTCAATATGAGATTTGGGTGGGGACAAAGATTTAAACCATGTCACCTGCCTTTAGCAAGAATATCGATAAGTTGGTTTAGCTAGAACCCCCTACATTTGATATCTCCTCTTCATAATTTTCCATCCACTGACCCCCTAACTCTTTTTATTGGCCATAGATTCCTGGTTGTCTTTGCTGTATTTGTATTTGAGTCCTATCTCTGTCTTGATGCCTATTGTAATAATCCTGAATAAAATCTTCCTTACCTATTGCAATAATCCTGAATAAAATTTTCCTTACCATTTTAACAACTGTCAGAATAATTTTTTCTTTAAGTGGACATATGTTTTCATTTCTCTTGGGTACATTCCTAGGAGTGGAATTGTGGTGTTATATGTTAACTCTATATTTAACATTTTGAGGAACTGCTAAGCTGTTTTCCAAAGTGGCTGCACCATTTTACATTCCCACCATCTATGCTGAGAAAATATTTTAATAACAGAAAAGCCAAATGTTAATTTTTTGAGTTTTGTTGCTGTTCTGTAGTTTAATTTCCTTTGGTAGAGTCTTCTGTGTCATAAGTGGTGTGTGCAGTGAGCTTAGGGAAAGGAGTAAGTGATTGACACCACTTCTGCAGAGGTCTGGCCCTGGAAGAAGAAAATGGGAGTGACAGTGAGGCTTGGGTGAGGCTCACATCAGGATTAGGCACTCTAAAACAGAACCCCAGGGGAAGAGTGCACAGAAACCAAGGGAGAATGTGGGATGGGCTGTTTCATTTGGTATCTGGGTGATATTTTAGAGACATGTGGAATATGCTTAGAAGAATTGCTGGCACTTCCTAACTGCCTAGTAACTGCCTAGTTGTTTTCTTTCTCTTGACTTTCTTTCACAAAAACTCTCATAATATTCTACTTATTTAAAAAACTACATTTGCAACTATCCTTGAATCAAAGACCTGCTTCCTGGCAAAGGCAAATAACATCTGCGATATTGTGAAATATATATTTGGTCTCGGTCCTACTTCCTGTCACACAGCTCCTAAAACTCAGGATCTCCAGTTGGATAAGAGTGTCTTTTGTATGGTAATGAGATGACTGGTGTCTGGGGATCCCTAGATGGCTTCAGGATGGGGGCTGATTGCCAGAAATGCTGAAGCATGATTAAAGGTTTTGGACTTTCATCCCTATCCCCTACCTTCTGGGGAGGGGAGAAGAGCTGAAGGCTGAGTGATTACCAATGGCCAATGATGTAATCAACCACAGAGTTGTGAGTGCTTTCGGATGGCTGAACACAGGGAGGTTCCTGGAGGGTGGCGGGCTGAGAAGCTCTACTTCCCTTCCTACATACTTTGCCCTATGCATCTCTTCCATCTGGCTGTTCATCTGTATTTTTTGTAATATCCTCTGAATATCATGTTTTAAATAAAATAATTTAAATTTTGCTTTGATAAAATTTGGCATATTTTGTTATATTGTTGACATAGTTAAACTTATTTTAGAAGGTAGCAAAACCAAGATTAAGAATGAGTTTTGCACAGAATTTAGACACAATCTGCCTTCAACTCTGTTCACCATATACTCTCCAGTTGCCAGCTCTGTTCTCAAAGGACAAGGAAGGAAATAAGAGAAAAGAACAAATACCTGGATGAATAGGATCCCTTCCACACATATTATTGCTTTTCTAAATGTGTTCCTGTGTGTGTGCACATATGAGCAGACACTGGAACTTTTTCTTTAAGCACTGTGAGTGCAAGATTATTATAACTCTTTTCTCATATCCATAACCCCACTATGTGCTCTGCCACTGTGGGGATGGGCACACAGCAAACACGTTTGATCGATTCTCTCAACTTCTGCTCACTCGGTTGTTAAAGGTCTCAATAACTAAACAGCTTTCTCTCTGTAACATGTATTTTTTCATAAGTCAGATATGGCACATTTATTTTCTTTTGAAATAGGCTATTTTACAGGCAAAATGTTGTAGATCAATTACTTCATTTAAAAATGTTTCTTTCCAGAAGTTGAAGAAGAACAACAAAAGAACCCATAATCTTATTGATTGGGATGTGTTGAAAATTTTAACTGAAGTATATTTTTTATAGCACTGAAATTCAATGCCTTTGAAGTAGGAAGTAGATGGTTTTCTATGAAGACAGAAAGCTTTTAATTAATATTCATAAGAATTGATACGTATAATTTTGGTCACTGGAGGACTACTATAGTTTCCCATTGATGCAATAGAAATATATTGAGGACAACAAAAAAGTAATTAACAACTGAATATGAGGGTCATAAAGTTAAATTATTCCTTAGTTCATAGTACACTCTTCATGCATGCAGAATTATTTTCTGAAAGTAAGATGATACTGAATGTCATGTTTTTCTTCATCTCTAAATTGTGTATTTAATGTTTTTCTTGAACAAAGACTACTTTGGGTACAATAAAGATAATTAAATGCTGAATAGACAAGCTCGAATGTTGTAAGGAATTTAGGAATAATGGTAAGAGATAATAGACAAAACATAAATTCCACTCTATTTAAATTTCTTATTTCTGAAATGTATAAAGTATTATTTAAACTTAGATATTCGGAGCATTATAGTGATTGAAATTGTCACGTGGAAATCTGTGTTCTGATCCTGACCGAACAGGTGAAAATCAATAAGCTATTTTTGTGTTCACAGGCCAGCAAATAAATACGTATTCAATTCAGTTTAGTTCCGTTCAACATAGTTATAGAGTGCTTTTTTTTTTTAAAGGTAACTGGTAGTACTTAAAGATTCAGTTCCTTTCCTCAAGAAGCTTAAGAAGAAACGCATGTATGTGATTGCAGAAAGCTGTGGTGTACAGTGCCAATAAGCATTCGACATATTTTCTCCCTTTGTTTGTTTTTCATTATTTAAATATGTGTTCCAGAATAGTTCTCTGGGTACCAATAAAGCTGATAGGTAAAATATAACTTGTGGCGTATGACAATGCTTATTTGGAACTATGTTCCCTTTTTAGATGCAGTCTAAAACTTTCCTGTCTTTATGATTTGCTAATTACACAATAAAAAATGTGAAAGGGCACGGTTTTCCTAGGCACCAGATGCCACATCAGAGGCTGGTTATACAGAGATGTTGTTACACAGATCCCAGTGTGTTTAAGTCACATTGTAGCTATTGAAGCATAGTATCTAAGATAACTTACCAGTGTGCGAATTTGCATATTGTGATGTGATTTTCTGTGGTCCTAACTGTTCCCTCTAAGAGATGATCTTCCATGTTTACTCAACTCCATGTTCACTGCCAAGGTGAGCAGTGACATGAACTTTGAGTGAGAAGGGGAAGAGGAGGTGTGTTATGGAAAGACATTTATATATTTTATCTTGGAACCCCATCTGTGCTTGTTGGGGGATGGGGTGGGCAGCAAGGAGGGAGGTAGTGAGATGAAGTAGAAGGAGAAAAAGCACCCAAAGGACTAAGCTCCTCATTTTCACCCTACCAGCTGCATGTTCTATTACTTACAGTGTGATTTCAGTTATCTAATTTCTCTAATATACCGTTTCTTCTCTTAGGGCTAAAGCCAGTTGTATTAGTCTGTTTTCACATTGCTATAAAGAGATACCTGAGACTGGGTAATTTATAAAGGAAAGAGGTTTAATTGACTTGCAGTTCTGTATGGCTGGGAAAGCCTCAGGAAACGTACAATCATGGTGGAAGGTGAAGGGGAAGGGAATACAAACACATGGTGGCAGGAGAGAGAAGAGTGAGTGAAGGAGGAACTTGTCAAACACTTATAAAACCACTAGGCCTTTTGAGAACTCACTCACTATCATGAGAACAGCATGGGGAAAACTGACCCCATGATCCAGTCACTTCCCACCAGGTTCCTCTGTCAACACCTAGGGATTACAATTCAAGATGAGATTTGGGTGGGGAGATAAAGCCTAACTGTATTACCAGTTATTCCAGTATTCAAATCATCAAGGCAAGGGATTAAGAGACATGTGGAACATGAGTTTGGGTAATGGCAGGGAGGTGAAAAGGGTGATGTGGGTGTGGAAGTGGATGGAGAGGTTTGGACATGGAAGGAAGAAGAGGGTGTTGGGTTGAATGCTCTGGGGTCACAGTAGTAGGTGTTCTGGGCTGAATTGTGTCCTCCCACAATTTGTATGCTGACGCCCAAACCCCAGTACCTCAGAAAGTGACTGTTTTTGGAGACAGGGTCTTTAAAGAGGTAGTTAAGGTAAAATGGGATCATTGGGGTGGGCTCTAATCTAATATGGCTGGTGTGCTAGTAAGGAGAAAAGATTAAGATGCAGACAACACACAGACTGAGGGACAGCCACATGAGGACAGAGGGAGAAGATGGACACGAGCCAAGGAGAGAAGCCTTAGAAGAAAGAACCCTGCTGAAATCTTGATATTGAATTTCCAACACCCAGAATAGAGAGAAAATAAATGTTGTTTAAGCCACTCAGTCTGTGGCACTTTGTTACAGCAACCCAAGCAAACTAACGTAGTAGGAGACCAAGGAAGTGAGATTGATTCCTAAGGAAGTGGGAGGAGGCAATTCTCCCACAGCAGGTGGTATGTGGCTGAACACCACTGTGAGGTGGTTGAGGTCTGAATGCAGAGAGTGTCAGACTCATTTGCAAGGCTGTGGAAGCTTGTTTCTGACTCCTCAGGCCAGGCTCCTCCAGCTGTGCTCTCCAGGAGAGTTGCATTTTTTCCAGGTCCTACGCCTGCTCTGCATTTTTTGGAAGGAAGTAAGCAGTCATAATACAATAGAGGAAGGGGAAAGGCGATCATTCCTGTGGCCTTCCAGGGAGCAGGCAGTGAGGAGATGCATTGCCTATAGAGATTTTAAAACCAGTTATAAAACTGCCTATGAGTTGGTGTGCTTCTTATTGTCACCCTGCTCCAGCAATTTCAAACAATTTCAGAGGTAAAATACTGCAAAGGAAATATTTTGTAGGCCTAGTGCTAAATAATTGCTATGGTTACTGTTGAATTTTATGAATGTATATCAATGCTTCCAATTGAACATATTTTTATTACCTTATTCTTTAATAAAAATTTCAATCTGCATGGAAGTTAATTTGAAGTATACAGGAGACTCTGCTGTAGGCCAAGTCAGCTATAAGCATTGGTTTTGAGAGTAATTCATTAGGGCTCAGGATTGGATGAGCTGCTAGGAGTGCAGTTTTTGTCTCCCTGCCCTGTGGTACTTCATGTTACTGCTTTTAAACAGTAAGTTACAAATTAACAGTGATAGCACATGATCATAAAGATGAAGAAAGGTAAGAAGTTACTTCAATTCTGTGATATTCTGTGACCAGTTGGAGTTTTTGCTTTTGTCTAATACTTTAAAAAGTCAAAACAAATGTGAACTGTGAGGTGTAATATTTTTGTTTAGTAAGTGCACACATTAGTCCAAACATGAACTATTTTGCTAAATTTGAATACTATCATGAAAATTAAAATTAATATTAAAAATTCCTTTAAATTAGTACTTTTTAAAAACTACAGGACACCTCAAGAGAATAATGGTTCTTACAGAGTAAGAACCATTTGTGGGCTGGAGGAAAGAGGTATTAAAAAATAGTCTTTTCTGAGTGTTTAATACATCAGCGTCATCACTGGGTACCCCTTGTTTCTGTTCCTCTCTATTTAAAGAGGATAGAGCATTGATCTGATTTCTATTTTTGAGATGATGTTTAGACCTCATGCCCTGTGAGCTTAGACATTAACCAACTAGGGGAATGCAAATTGTATTTTCTCACGTAGGCATTATAGACATTCAAACATAAGGTGTACCAAGGTCCAGATTAATATTAGATTAATTCGCTCTTTACTGGTTCATTCCATAAACTCTCCTTGAGGGCTGACTCTGTGTCTGGCACTTTGCTAGATACTAATTCCTGCTTTTGAGAAAACATAGTTTGATTGGAGTGACAGATATTCAAGCAAATAACTGTGACACAGAGTAGGAACACGAAGAGCATGAAGTAAAGAGCAAGTAATTAGTCCTGTTGGGTTGAGAACAGATGATGATTTTTCAGCTGGTTTTTAAAAAAGTGGTTCTTTGCCAGGAAAAG
Source organism: Nomascus leucogenys (assembly GCF_006542625.1). Lineage (NCBI taxonomy): Eukaryota > Metazoa > Chordata > Mammalia > Primates > Hylobatidae > Nomascus > Nomascus leucogenys. Next base: position 17,871,515 of record NC_044387.1, read on the forward strand.
CTAGGGCAAAGCATTACAGGGAATGCTTTGGGAAGAGCATATGCAACTATGGAAGCATGGAAGTGCATGGAGAGACTGGGGGGAGCAATGGGTAGCTGGTTCTCTGCTGGGCACAGTGGGAGTCTCCCTAGATGAGGCTGGTGGATGGCAGGGACTGGGCTTTATTCCAAAGTCTGTTTGTGGGGCCAGCAAATGATTTATTGAAGAAGGACGACTTGAACAGAACGACTTTTGGAAACAGTGCTCAGGTAGTATTGCATTGGAATGGGGAGGTCAAAGGACGGGAGAAACATCAGTAGGCAAGTTTTCTGTTACCTGCCCACAAAAGAGGCAGGTCCAGCAGCTGGTACCAGTGCCTCCGAAGAAGCTCTGTATCAGCAGATGTGTCCCTGAGTCCCAGGCCCTGCCTCTCACCTTTTCCACAGAGATAAACTACCACGTTCACTTTGGGAGGCCGAGGTGGGTGGGTCACTTGAGACCAGGAGTCCAAGACCAGCCTAGCCAATATGGCAAAACCCCGCCTCTACTAAAAATACAAAAAGTAGCTGGGTGTGGTGGCCCATGCCTGTAATCTGAGGCTACGTGGGTTGCTGAAGCATGAGAGTCACTTGAACCCTGGAGGCAGAGGTTGCAGTGAGCTCAGATTGCTGCACTGCACTCCAGGCTGGGCGACAGAGCAAGACCCTGCCAAAAACAAAAACAAAAAAACCAAAAAACTGTCACGTAAATTGCTATCAAACACAAGCTGGTTCTGCCCTGACTGGGCTGACTCAGCCTAAAAAAATTTCTAAGTGTCATGTGTCATTTTAGGTAGATTTTATTATTTCCCCATCTGTTGAATTTAATCTGGTTTAGCCAATAAAATCAAAAGGTGGGAATAAATCAACTTCTTCTATTAGTCTATATTCTGGTTTCTTTGAAGGATAAGTCTTTAAAAAATATTTATTTTTTTCAGAGTAATACACATAAGTGGCTTAGTATTTCAAGGATTTTATTGTTAGGTATTGGAGCTGCTAGCCCTGTGGGGTGTTCACTTTTAATGTTTTTAGCTATTCTCCTGGTATTTATCTCTATATTTCTAAGTCATTAATGAGTACATAGGGAGGCCTTGTCTCCTGGTTGTCTTCGTGGTATTTACATCAGGTGGTCAGGACATTTTGGAGAGCAGCAGCAGAAGAGGGCATCTCATTGTTGAGTATTTGACCTTTACTTAACTCTCCTGATTTCTGTCCAGCACCTTTTCCTTTCTCTACACCCTGCCTGTTAACCTGAAATGGGAACGTCTCTGTACATCCAGGAAGGGCACTACAGGAGGTAGAATTGCTCCTGCTTCTTAGACTTCCAACTCACTCGCTTAGTCAAGCCCCTGCCTCACTCATTGCTCCCAAGATAACTGCTAGCTATAATTTTGGAGTTTGAATTGACTTGTGTCTCTAGGCACTTAACACTCAGCTTTCTCAAGAGTCTAGTTCCTCGGTCAGCTTTTCATCTTCCAAATATGTGTTGATATTGCTCATTCCCTGCTGTTTCTTTGTGTTTGTGCTTTGTGGATTTGTATCTGTTAAGCATTGATTATTCTTAGTGCAGTGTGATTTGAGGAGTAAAGAAACATGCATGTGCTGATTTCACTGTGGTGAACTGGAAATCGCTGAAAAGCAAATTGCGTAATAATAACAACCACCATTGCAATGAATTATTGTTTTAAAATATTGAATGCACTTTCATAGTTAATTTCATATGATATTTAGAAATCCCTGATGAGGACAGTAGGAAGGGGCTAGTATGCCTATTTTATGGACAAGGAAACAGGTACAAAAGGGTAAAGTAACTGGTTCAATTTCATAGGATGAGTTAATGAAAGAATTAGAATATACACAGTTTTCTGATTCCTAGCCAAGGCTCCTTTCTGGGAGGTTTTCTAGAGGCTAATATTTTGCATAAAATCCTTTTATCTCTTTTTGACATAAACTGCAGATAATTTTAACAAGAAATAGGTCAATTCTTCTCCTCCATGACTTATAACTTTACATCATTGCATATTTCTAAAGATAAGCATCTTTTCAGCATTTGCAATACACTGCTTGCTGAATAGATCCTAAAAGCACAAATTTTCCCTGTGGGCTTATGATCTAATGAAACATATAAGCCCATAAAGGCAGAAAATGAATAAGGAGAAGTTGGGTAATTCTCCTCGGATACACATGTCTGGCATCTGGCTGCATGTTCTGAGGCATTTTTCTTTCTTAAATCTTTGGGTCCTCTCCCACAGCCACTTAGTTATGAGAGATACATTTAAAGGGAAGGAAGAAAGGACTTCTGAGGAGAAATTTAAAAGAGAAAAAAAAGGAATTGCTGTAGGTTTGGATATAGAGTTCTTAGGCTATGTGAAATAGAACACAAACACTCCTTGGCTTATACAAAACAAAATAACCCACCTAGAAATGAAAGCTCGATTAATACAGGGCAAACATAAATGTTTGCTCCCAAACATTTCTTCCTTCTTTTTTTGTGATCTCAAGAGTGTTATTCTGAAGAAATCTCCTATATAGGACAGAAACATTTTTAAAGAAAGGTGAAAAAATGTACGAAGCTGGTTGCCACTTCAAGAGACTCATGTAACAATGACACTAATTGTCACTAAATGACCTATGTTTTTCCAGTCCTTAATTTGATGTATACTTTAACGTAAGGAAAAAACTGATGAAAATGAATAGAGGCTCCATTGCCATTTTTAGGGCAGTTTTCAAGGTTTATCAAAGGAAGGACTGGGGGAAGGGTGACGGTTGCAGCTTAAACAAGGAAGCAATCCATAGGAAGGGCCCAAATTCTTCATGCCACCTACTCCAGACCACGAGTTCACATATTGCAAGCATTTTCTTGAACTACCAAATACCTGGCGACCTAACTGCTGTCCCGAAATCCTCCTCCTGCCTTACTCCATGTTTCTAACCAATATGCATATTTTTCTTGGGACATCCTGAGGCATCCCCTGTATCATCTGCCTCCTCCAGTCTAGTTCTCTTCTCAGGGTCCTTGCTTAGTCTTCATAATCCTCTTTCTAATGCAGTTAATGAGGACACAGTGAGACAAAGTTGAGAGAACATGGGTTGTAGTATCAGATAAATTTGTCTGTGATGCCTGGCAGTTCCACATGTCTGTATGACCTAGAGCTAATTACGTCTCTGAGATTCAGTTTCTTTATATGGAAAATGAGGATAAAATAATACTTACTGCAGAGATTTTTCTTCAAGAAGATTACATGATATAATGAATGCATGATGCTGCATCAGTGCTTGGCATACAGTAGATATTCAATAAAAGGCAACTATTATTGTTAATATTAAATACATAGTTTCAAAGAGACAAACTGATGAACAGAATTCTGTTCTGCCCCATTTTCCCTCAAATTTAAAAACACACATAAGCCTTTGAGCTGTAATACTTTTGTGTAAAGTTTGAAAACTAAAGCAATCAAGATAGAACATAATACTAAGTTAACATCAGATACTGCTGGGTGCAGTGGCTAATGCCTGTAATCCCAGTGCTTTGGGAGGCCGAGACCGGCACCTGAGATCACCTGAGGTCAGGAGTTCAAGCCTGACCAACATGGAGAAACCCCGCCTCTACTAAATATACAAAATTAGCCAGGTGTGGTGGCACATGCCTGTAATCCCAGCTACTCAAGAGGCTGAGGTAGGAGAATCACTTGAACCCGAGAGGCAGAGTTTGTGGTGGGCAGAGGTTGCGGTGAGCCAAGATTGGGCCATTGCATTCCAGCCTGGGCAACAAGAGTGAAATTCTGTCTCAAAAAAAAAAAAAAGAAAAAATCAGATACTAATTTCAATGCTGATATGAGTAATTCTATAACTCTCATTAGGATAAATATTTACTCAATAACTAGTATATGCCACATATTACATATATAGAAATAATATAAACATTAATAAAAATAGCTATGACTTCCAAAGCTCATAACCTTGAGGAATGTAAAACTCTGTATGTAAATGTGACACAGCATGGTAAGTATAATATTAGGGACAGATGGCACCATTGCAGTAAAAAGAAGGAATGGCTAATTCTAATGAGTGGCTTGAGTGAAGCTTCACAAGGTGGTCGGTGTGATTTGGATGAGTAAGGTTTGGATTTAGTTGGACATGGAGGGGGAGGGAATTCCAGGTATAGGAAGAAGCACTAACAAAGAATGAAGGGCAGAAGCTCCTGTTCAAAGAAGAAGTCTGGTATGGCTACAATGAATTTTTGAGGAGAAAGATGAATGGAGATGAAAAGACTAGAAAAGGATGTTGGGGTCATATTCTCAAGGCTTTACATGTCATGTAAGACGCTCCTACTTTAGTTGGTAGATAATGGGAAGCCACTGAAGGTGTTTGAGGCTGACAATGGCATGATCCAATTAAAGTTTTAGAAGAGATGGCTTTGTGGAAGGAGAATTGTAAAGTGCTGAAATAGAGCCAAGAAGTTCAATCAAGATCCTGTGACTGATCTGTTAATATCTGAAGAAGTACTGAACATGGGCAGGAGTGAGGGAAAGGTTACAGCTAAAGGGAAAGGTTAGATTTGAGCATCATTTCAGAAGTAGAATCCATAGCATTGGATGAGTAACTGGATATAGTGAAAAGTTATTGGCATTCAAAAACAACTTATTGTTTTTCTTAAAAAAGTAATACATCCTGAATGTAAGAACACACATATCATCAAGTCTAAAATAAGGGTGATTAAAATTCCTCAGGCACAACATCTGAGTCTTTGGGACTATTTGCGGGGAGAAATCCTGCAGAAGATTTGGATTATGGGCCTATGTATTGTGTGAAGGTTGCTCTAAGATGTGTTCCCAGGAATTGAACTGTTGGGCTAAGGGGTTACTTCCATTTTGTAAAGAAACTGGGCAATAACAAACAAAAGAAGAGGCTCCCACAGAAACAGAATATGGAAAAGAATAATGGGCTGAGTGATGGTGCATTATCCTGGGTGAACCTGGAAGGGTGAGGATAGTGATATGCAGTTCAGGATTTGCTGGAGGAGAAGGACCACCATTTCATTTAAGTCAAATAAGAAGAAAAAAATGAGGGACGAAGGAATGGGGACATCTTGAAGAGAAGAGGCTGGAAGGTGAGAAAATCTGATAATTATTTCCATGAATTAGGGACAATGTTCTTGGCTAAAAATCAGGAGGGTGCCTGGTGTGGTGGCTCATGCCTGTAATCCCAGGGCTTTGGGAGGCTGAGGTTGGTGGAGTTTGAGCCGCCAACCTTGAGCCCAGGAGTTCAAGACCAGCCTGGGCAGCATGGCAAAACCCCATCTCTACAAAAGATACAAAAATTAGCCAGGTGTGTTGATGCATGCTTGTAGTCCCAGCTACTTGAGAGGCTGAGGTGGGAGGATTGCTTGAGCCCTGGAGGTCAAGGCTGCAGTGATCCTTGATTGCACCACTCACTGCACTCCAGCCTGGGTGACGGAGTGATGTATTGTCTCAAAAAAAAAAAAAAAAAAAAAAAAGAATCAGGAGGGTTAGAAATGTGAAAAAAAAAAAAAAGGTGGGGGGGAATACTTGGGAAACTCATTCTGAAAGATAGAAAAACAATCAATTGGGAATAAATAAAGTATTTTTAGGCACCAGCTAGTTGGGGCCCAACTTATAAAGCATGAATTTCTAGAACACCTAATACATAAAATCTGAATAAATACGGAGGGAAGAGATAGCATCATGTACTATTTCTACCACAACAGTTGAGTATTTCACTCAGTGGAAGCTCAGTTCCTAAGACAGCACTACCAGATGAAATATCCTAAGTGTTGTAGGATAATAATCATTTGTCTTGCATATTATTTGCATATATGTAGAAAACCTAGCTTGAGAATCTTTTTAGCTGCTGAGCAGTTTCCTAGTACCTGGGGTAAACAAGGGTAGGAGCAGTTTATTATTCACTGTTGCAAATTTTAGCATGTAGTACAGGACTCTGTAGAGAGTATGCATTCAATAAGTATTTGTTGAATTAGTGAATAATTACATATCTCTTTAAGTCAGTTAGCTTTATATGTGGAAGAGCTGTTTTCTGGCCCCTGGCTATTCCTCTTGTTCCAGCCAGCCATTTTAGAAATGTGGCCCATTATTTACAAGGAAAGTTGAGTTAGATTGTCATTAAAACCTACTATCCACTGCTTGCTATGTGAGAAAAAACTCCAAATCACAGATGATAAGTCTACAGCAGTGTCTTTGTATAAGAAGACAACATACTTTTAGAACAGGAATTTGAAATAATATAAACCTAGGGTTTCTTTTCCATAGATGACACCATTTACTTTTTTAATCTTTAGGAGAAATAGAGTTTGAGAAATGAAATGTCTAAAGAAAATTAGTGATGAATTGAAATATAGGACCCGAGAATCTTGTTTTTCAGTAGCTATCCAGGTCTCTTTCCATGGTAAGTGGAACAGAATGAGTCACTTATCCACAGGCTGGATTCAAATAGAAGGATAAATTGTGGTACAGATAATAGCTAATGTAATGCCAGACCTCTCTCAGGAACTGTAGAGACTTCAGATCAATATGTAGTCAAAGAGTACATAGTGATGACTTTCTGAAAACTTGATCAATAAGTATACATCACCAAGATCAGAATTTATTTAAAATTATGAACAGCCTGGAAGGCTGCCAATGACTGAGTAATAACTCCAGACAGTCCAAATTTATGCCAGCTTCCTCCATTTATATAAATTGCTGGAATCTCTCATGCCTGACCCCTCTAATGTGTCAGCTTTGTTATGTCAGTTTAGATATAGGTAAATTTCCTTTGGGCATTTATTAGCTTTATTAAAAAAGAGGCAATTGTCCAAAGGCCTCTGGGCATGTACACCCCAAACATAAAATAAAAGAATGAAATTAAATACTCAGTCTGCCAAACACCTCATAAAAAAGCCAGGCCAGTTCAGCCTACTGAGTCATGCCAGATTGGCAAGCTAGATCTTGTGGCATTTTTTCCCTGAAGATTCACAAAACCATTCTGCTCTCTGGTTGGATACAGAAATGAATTGCAAAGGCAAACAGCCTTAGTGACCTCATTTTTGGGATCCATACCTAGAATCCTTTATTAGAGGTAGTATAGTTGATCTTAATATATTTGAATAAACCAGTGAATGGGAGAAACCCTCAAAGGAAATCTCTTCCTTTATTAAAATGTGTCTACCCAGCATTCTCTGACTTCATGTATTACTTTGCTCTGATTGATGGCTTTCACTCCTGAAATTCTTCACATTGTCACTTCCATGAAGCCCAACACTATTCCCTATCTGCCTTCTAATTGAAACATTTACTCAGACACCATATTGCTTTAAATTATTTATTTTCAAACCAGAGTGATTCTGCTCCCCCAGGGAGCATTTGGAAAAGCCTGGAGACAGTTTGTGTCACAACATGGGGAGAAAGGTGCTTTTGGCATCTAATGGGTAGAGGCCAACAATGCTGATAAACATCCTTATAGCTGTGCCATAATGCACAGGGCAGCCTCTGCAACATTTATCCAGCCCCTGTGGCAGGAGTGGGGAGATGGTGAAATCTTGCTCCCAATTTCTAGGCAGTGTGGTGCTTGCCATACTTCAGTTATTTGTCTTCTACTTTCACTATTTTTGCCAAATCCATATACTTCCTGTATTGTTTTACACTTAACAGTTTTTCTTCCCTAGAATTGAACCACTTCTCCCCCAAATTTAATATATTTAAGAGGAAACTTTATATTGCTGTCATATATAGAAAAACAGTTGTAGATTTCATAAATGAAAGGTCACTGTCAAAGTTCATACGGTGAAGAAAAAGCAATATTATTTAATTACAGGTTGATACTTGATGGCTGCTATGTTTCTGATAAAATGAGAGATTAGCAAATTTTAAAGACTTATATTAAAGAGAAACACCAAACAGATTTTTTTTTCGGTCATGTAAGGTAAGTTGATAGACTGAACAGAGAATAACTTTCTCATACAGTGATTCATTGGTATTAAAGTTTATGTCTTACATCTATTTTATACCAAAAACCATCTCCTGCACCAGTTAAGGTTATCATGAATATAGGCCCCACATTTTAAAAAACACTGAATTATTCGTGTGCCTCATGTATCTATATATGCTCTTCTGCCTGGATTCATGTTCTTCTGCTAGGTTGCCACAGATTTGAGTGACTGCTTCACAACTATCTTTAGGATGTGTTTTTTACAAGGATGCATCCAGATAATGGCCACCTGTAGCCAGGGCTATCTCTCTGCATCCAGGAAAGTCAGATAAATCTTAGATTGTAAAATAAAAACCTAGAGTCTGTCCTTGCCAACCAATGGCAAATGCTCTCTTGGAGATTTTATTGCCCACTTCCACCCCATTAAAAAGGCCGTCTAAAGTGTACTTGTAATCCTTTTTGTAGAATTAAAGTGACTGCCTCAGTAGGCTTATCAGAGTAATTATTCTGGGTCATGATATTTTAAAGAGAAAGACTAAATTCTTTGATATTAATTGAATTGTACCTTAAATGTACCAAAGCATAATGATGAGTCAGTATCATTCACAATATCTACTTTTGGTTCTATGAATCAATTTACAGTAACATTATTTTTATAAAATGCAGTATATACTAAAGGTTCTGAAATTTTGACCCTCTATCTGCTCTCTGGGGAACCCAAAATAAGGTATGCCACAGCCTAGCTGCCTTGGCAAAAGGATGGGAAGTTGCAACAGATCCTTGAGGCTTCTTTAAGTTCCCATTTGCTGCTTGGTGCTGTAGGCCTGAGGCTCAGTCCAGAAGACTGACATTGCAAGAATTTTGCCCCCTCAGGGAAAATCAATTAATGTTTCACATTAAAAGGGAGCTATGCTGTATTATGAAAACAGTCTGGGCTTGGCTGAATTTTTTTCTCTCTGGAATTGGTTTCTATACCTATAATTATCTTCAAGTACCACCATAAAAGCCCTCCAATCTTTACCTCATGTTGTTCTTCCTTTGGGGCACTGATTCTGAACCTGTCCAACTTTTCTACCAAGCCATAATTAGTAGAATTATATTTAATAATCCCCCCACCTACTGAAGCGAGCAGAGGCGGCATCGAACAAGTACAGCAGCAGATAATGAGGGCTGCAGAGATTCTCCCTGAATTGTATCATCACATCCAGCAAGCAATATGCTGCCACTGTCAGCCAGCATCAGCCTCAGCGGTGCAGTGGCCTCTGCCTCGGTGACAGTTAGAAACAAGGGAGACACATACTACCTGTGCTTTTTCTCTTCCCTTAACTAAAAAAGTCATATCCTTAAAAGAACATGCACAGTGCTGCTCTGTTCTGCAGCTGCAAGGTTTTTCTAGGTGTGGAACAAGATATTTCCAAATTTCCTTCAGTGCAGGACCAGGTGTTACATTATTGATTTATTTTACCAGTGGGATTCAGGCCCAATAAAAGATATGAGGTTTTAGCGTTAGCTGTACTAACCAAGGTCTTACTCAGTTGAGATTTCATTATTTCACTCTTAATGTTAACCGTCATGGGTTACTCTGAATGCTTATTAGAATCTATTTTGTAATGAAATAAATCATATCAAGTAATGTTTCCAACAGTAAAAATGATCGATTTAAGGGCACAAAGACTGCCTTTCTCCATTCTTTTTTTTTTTTTGAGACGGAGTCTCGCTCTGTCGCCCAGGCTGGAGTGCAGTGGCGCAACCTCGGCTCACTGCAAGCTCCACCTCCCGGGTTCACGCCATTCTCCTGCCTCAGCCTCTCCGAGTAGCTGGGACTACAGGCGCCCGCCACCACGCCCGGCTAATTTTTTTGTATTTTTAGTAGAGACGGGGTTTCACCGTGGTCTCGATCTCCTGACCTCGTGATCCGCCCGCCTCGGCCTCCCAAAGTGCTGGGATTACAAGCGTGAGCCACTGCGCCCGGCTCCCTTTCTCCATTCTTACAGCAAAGAAAAAAAAAATAACAAAAACCAAAAAACCAAAAAAACAAAAGTTTTATTCCAGCGACTTGTTTTGTTTTTGTTCTGTTTGTGCTAAAAGGATCCTAAATAAAATGGTTTTGCTTTTGGATTTAGAGGATGCCCCACCTGACATAAGCTCAGATAAAAGAAAAGCATTTATGTGTAATCTCTGGCAGATAGTGAAACTGGTTCTTATATAGAGTCATAAATTTTACTGCTGGAAAGGACCTTCAGGAACATTTAGTTCAGCCCCTTGTGGGGAGTAAATGGAGGTAACTGCGTGGTACCTTCAAGAGTGAAGTTAAAGTTACTTTCTGAGAAGGAAGCTAGGAAAAAAACCCACAAAAACAAAGAAAAACCAAGCAGAACATGTAATGAATACGATCAGTCATTTATAGAAGCAGTTGAACTGAACAAGATAATCTGTAAATGGGCAGCTGAAGACCAGTCCGAAATTCCAGCTCTGAAGGATCGGCATTATATTCTATATTGGAATATTAAAATGGACAAATCGTATTGTGCCTGTGTTGCAGAGTGGGATACACGTGGGATATAGGCAGTTTGCAATGGAGATAAAGAGGAGTTGCAGTGTGTATGTATCCCAGTTATAGCTGAAGCAAATTGGTCGGCCTCGTGAGAAGACATAATCTCTCACTATGAGGCACCAAGTAAGGGATCTAGAAGCAGGGCAGGTCCCAGAAACAGTACCTCAGGCTCCAGATTGCTTTCCCTGTGTTCTCAGATAGCTTCACCCTGGGGCTGGAAGCAAGAAGGTGGCAGCTGTTCCACAGGGCTATCTTATGGGGATATTTTTTGTTTTCAGTGAAAACTGAGAAAAAATTAACCATGGTCTGTATTGGTGAGGTGATGACCACCTCACCTGTACATTGAATGCGACAAAATTAAAAACTTGGAGCCAAAGGTTGCTATTAAATATACACGCCCTGAGAATCTGCAGCTATCATGGGGAGGGCACTGGAATTTCCTCTGGAGAAGTTATAAAGGCTTGAGCCTAGTTGATTCTTTTTTATGCCTGTCTATGAGGCTATGTGGCCCTAAATGACATCTGGGATACAAGGGAAAATCTGTACGTTGGCTTTCTTTGGGGGATTAAGAAAACTCCTTTTACTATACTGTGAACATCAGTATAAACTTGTACTTTTCTATCTCAAGATCAGATGTACACAATGCTTTGTAACAGTGAAGATACAGAGAGTTTATAGGATATGAAGTACAGTTCAGGGTCAAGGAGGGGCTCTAAGTTTAGATGAAGGAAATGACCTAGAGCAAGTTGTTTAGAACATGATTTTCTCCAGATTCTCAAGTCAGGCACCTGCCTGAGCAGGGTGAGAAATTCTGCAGTGCTTATGTCAGAGCAGATTTTCAGCATGTGCTAATACTTCCAGGAAGTGAAATTTGTAGTAGTTGGGAAAACTAGTAGAGGAAGGTGCTTGATACATGTTTGTTAATATACCATTTTAGGTTTAGCAAAAAGTATGAATGAAATCTGCTGGAGTCTTAGAAATATAGACCGACAGAACTGGAAGGGAGTATAAGGTGGATCCTTTTTTATTTTTTTCCAAAGGGACAGGACAAAAGATGAAAGGAGGGTTAATTAACCAAGGACCTAAAGGAAAAGAATGCTGAGCATCTGCAAATGTAATGTTAGCGAAACTGAAGTTCAGAAGGACATAGAACAATTCTGAGTTTATAGAACAGGTCCAAACAAGACAGTTGCTGTAGCAGGATCCAAAATGTTTAGTTAATCTGGATGCACCCGCTGACAGACTTCTGCTTTGCCTGGTCCTTTGGAAGGACAATGTGGTCAGGTCAGTCAAGCTTTTTCTTTTCTTTTTTTTTTTTTTTATTGTACTTTAAGTTATAGGGTACATTACATGTGTATCCATGTGCCATGTTGGTGTGCTGCACCCATTAACTCATCATTTAGCATTAGGTATGTCTCCTAATGCTATCCCTCCCCCATCCCCCCACCCCCCAACAGTCCCCGGAGTGTGATGTTCCCCTTCCTGTGTTCATGTGTTCTCATTGTTCAGTTCCCACCTATGAGTGAGAACATGCAGTGTTTGGTTTTTTGTCCTTGCGATAGTTTACTGAGAATGATGATTTCCAGTTTCATCCATGTCCCTACAAAGGACATGAACTCATCATTTTTTATGGCTGCATAGTATTCCATGGTGTATATGTGCCACATTTTCTTAATCCAGTCTATCGTTGTTGGACATTTGGGTTGGTTCCAAGTCTTTGCTATTGTGAATAGTGCCGCAATAAACATACGTGTGCATGTGTCTTTAGAGCAGCATGATTTATAATCCTTTGGGTATATACCCAGTAATGGGATGGCTGGGTCAAATGGTATTTCTAGTTCTAGATCCCTGAGGAATCGCCACACTGACTTCCACAATGGTTGAACTAGTTTACAGTCCCACCAACAGTGTAAAAGTGTTCCTGTTTCTCCACATCCTCTCTAGCACCTGCTGTTTCCTGACTTTTTAATGATTGCCATTCTAACTGGTGTGAGATGGTATCTCATTGTGGTTTTGATTTGCATTTCTCTGATGGCCAGTGATGATAAGCATTTTTTTCATGTGTCTTTTGGCTGCATAAATGTCTTCTTTTGAGAAGTGTCTGTTCATGTCCTTCGCCCACTTTTTGATGGGGTTGTTTGTTTTTTTCTTGTAAATTAGTTTGAGTTCATTGTAGATTCTGGATATTAGCCCTTTGTCAGATGAGTAGGTTGTGAAAATTTTCTCCCATTTTGTAGGTTGCCTGTTCACTCTGATGGTAGTTTCTTTTGCTGTGCAGAAGCTCTTTAGTTTAATTAGATCCCATTTGTCAATTTTGGCTTTTGTTGCCATTGCTTTTGGTGTTTTAGACATGAAGTCCTTGCCCATGCCTATGTCCTGAATGGTATTTTCTATCAAGGTAATTAGTTTTGAAACACAGAAGGGTAGGAAAATGCTGGTAAAGAGGAAACTGAAGAGTCAGAGAACCTCTATTTGTGTTAATGAGTTTTAAGGTTTCTGGCCTAGAGGAATGACATCCGACAATACTGCGATTTCTTGAATAAGGGATTGTAAAACACACTTGGCGATCTACCAGGACAGATGCCAAGAGATGGAAAATGTGCTAGTTTTTAGAAAGTGGAAAGACGTGGGTCCTGAATGTATCAACATGTGAACTTGATGTTTGTTTATAAATAGTTTTAGAGATGAAGCAGGGTAATGAACACGTGGAAGCAAAAACAAGTCATGTTAAACTAACCTCAAATGCCATTTGATGACATTAATAGACTCAGATAAAAGTTATATGATACAGGCAAATCATGTTGTAGAGTTTTTCAGGATACCTCATCAAGAGTACTGAGAGTAGGCTGTAACCTCTAATTAAATAATTTTACAACGAGAATGAGGATTAGTAAATTAGTTAATCTAGAGGCAATGATTTAGTGGCAGGTTTCAAGTTTCTGTTCCAAGTTTTTTATTCCTTTCTTCACAACTTGGGGAGGGAGATATATATCGCTTACCTAATAAGCAAATGTCTTAAACCGAGATTAGTAATAACATACTGAATGACAGATTCAGAATTCAAAATGGTGTTGTAAAAATAGAACTATGGAATTAAAATAATAAGATTTACTCATGAAGCAAAATGAATGTATTGAACTTCGAAAAAAGGCAAATGAATAGAAGAGTGAAAAAATTGCTATATATAATTTCATTACAACAAAATCCCCCAAACAAACCAAAAAAAAATCCCCCAAACCAAATCAAAGAAAACCTGGCATAAAGTTAAATGTACATCAGGCTTTTTGGCTTCTAAATATTGACCCACAAAGGATCAGCTAATGCCACTGGTTGGACTATCTTTAAAATATTATGGTTAGTTCTCAGCACATTTTTATACAAAGATTACATACATTCCAGTGGGCTACAAGCAAGGGAAAGCAAGATTCTGCAAGCCATATCCATGAAGAGGGGTGTATTTATTCATTCATTATCTCAGCAAGCATTTATGGAGTGCTGGTAAGTGCTAGTGACTGTGCTAGGCATTAATTAATAATGCATTTTGTCTGTTGGCTAACAAAGGAGGCTGTTCAGGGAGGCTGACAAGCAGGCGTACACAGGCCCACTGGGAGAGGACAGCATGGGGAAGAGTTTAACCTTTGGGTACATTCTTGACAGCCTGTAGTAATGAACCAGGTGGAGACAGGAGAGAAATGGTCTCCATGTGGAGGGAAAAATATATGGGAAAACACAGTGGCAAAAAAGATCCGATTGGTGCAATTGGGAGTAGGAAGTAGGTTGGTGTTGCTGGGGTGTGGGTTGCACGTGAGAATGGCATGAGCTAAGGCTAGAAGTAGACTGCAATCACTACTGGACAAACTAAGGAGTGTGACTTCATCCTGAGAGCTTGGAGAGGCAATAAAGGGTTTTCAGCAGTTGACATGATGAATAATGTAATTTAGACCAATCATTCTGGCTTCTATTTGGATGACAGATTGGAAATGATGAATCAAGGTGACCAGGAAATGACTGCAGCATTTGTCCAGATGAAAAGTTATAAGGGCCTGATCTCAGGGGCGGCAGTAAAGATGGGAAGGTAGATACCTATTTTAGAGTTATGAGGGAATTAGCATCCACAGAACTTTGGGGTGGAGAGAAGAAGAAGGAGTCTAGTCTGATTTCCAGAATTTTAACCAGTGTGACTTTGTGGATAACAATGTGACGAGATAGGAAATTTAAAAGAAGCAGCAGATTTGAGGAACATGTTTACATTGAGGTTTCTCAAGAAGATCTCCAGCGATGGCCAACTGGCAATTTGGATATATAAGTCTAGAGCTTTAGGAGAGGCCTGCGATGCAGCTCCAAGTTTGGAGGCAGTTCTGTGTAGGTCAGCCTGGGATGGCATCTGGAAATCAGGGAAGAAGCGGTATGGATAGAGGTATTTGGAACACCAACACTGACATGATACACACAAAGTAGCAATAGGAGTCTCTGCAAAGGTGACTAAGGAGTAGCCAAAGAAAAGGGAAGCAGATTTCAAGACAGAATGCGCTAGAAATACAAGAAATACAAGGATAGAAATATGCCTTAGAATTTCACAACCTAGAGGTCATTGAGGGCTGCATTGAGAACAGATTGATTGGTGTGCTCAGGGCATAGTATCGTCAGAGAGTCGAGAGTGCATGAGAGCTGAAGAGATGGTGGCACTGGAGGTAAACTTCCCTGAAACTAAACTTCGGTGCAGAGCAAGGATGCTGAGATTAGCTGGAGCTTTGCCCATACTGTTTCTTCACTAGAAATCCTGCCCTTCACCTAGCCATTTCTGCCTGCTCAACTCCTGTTAAAGCTTCAAAGCTCAGTTACAACAGATAAGAAAATATAGGCTACAGAGTTGTCCATTTCAAGGGACTCTTGCCCACCATATTGGAATGTTGCATTTGCTCTGTGTGTCAAATCCTGAGAAGGTCACTGGCAAACTCAGTGATGTAGATGATCCTGAGCTCCATGTCTTCCGTTGAGCTCTCTCAGTACTGTACGCTGCCTTGGCTATCACCCACCTCATATTGCATCCTCATCATGTCTCCCCATCTTTCTTCTTGAGGCCATTGTGAATGTCTTGGGAATAAGGACCATGCTTTTTTCTCTTTCTTTTTCTCCTTTCTTCCTGCCCTCAACAGATTTACTATCCAAGATCTATCACCAATGTTCAGACAATAACATCAAATGAGACAAAGGCTGTGAGTCAAGCCACAACCTACCAGCTTGGTAAAAAGGTGGTGCCCTCATATGATTTTTCTGTACATATCTCACCACTTATTTCACCTCATAATCTAAAAAAGTATTACTTTGGGAGAATGTGTTCATGGCATAAAACTGCATGTGTTTGGATCATCCAGAAGAACTATTTGTTTTTTTCTATAATTCTTCACATCATGTGGGTTAAAGATACATTCTTGCATTTGACAAATATTGAGGCTGAGTACGAGGTGCTCAAAATGAGAAAAAGAAGGAAGGAAAAAGGAAGGAGGGAAGGAATTAATTTGGATCAATTTCAGGAGAGGTAGCACAGCTCGGTGGTTAACACACAGGTTTTGACATAGTACAGAGCTGGAGTCAATGATCTAACTGGGAGCCTCAGTTTCTTTTTTTTTTTTTTTTTATTATACTTTAGGGTTTTAGGGTACATGTGCACAATGTGCAGGTTTGTTACATATGTATCCATGTGCCATGTTGATTTCCTGCACCCATTAACTCGTCATTTAGCATTAGGTGTATCTCCTAATGCTGTCCCTCCCCGCTCCCCCCACCCCACAACAGTCCCCGGAGTGTGATGTTCCCCTTCCTGTGTCCATGAGTTCTCATTGTTCAATTCCCACCTATGAGAGAGAACATGCGGTGTTTGGTTTTTTGTCCTTGCGATAGTTTACTGAGAATGATGTTTTCTAGTTTCATCCATGTCCCTACAAAGGACACGAACTCATCATTTTTTATGGCTGCATAGTATTCCATGGTGTATATGTGCCACATTTTCTTAATCCAGTCTATCGTTGTTGGACATTTGGGTTGGTTCCAACTCTTTGCTATTGTGAATAGTGCCGCAATAAACATACGTGTGCATGTGTCTTTATAGCAGCATGATTTATAGTCCTTTGGGTATATACCCAGTAATGGGATGGCTGGGTCAAATGGTATTTCTAGTTCGAGATCCCTGAGGAATCGCCACACTGACTTCCACAATGGTTGAACTAGTTTACAGTCCCACCAACAGTGTAAAAGTGTTCCTATTTCTCCACATCCTCTCCAGCACCTGTTGTTTCCTGATTTTTTAATGATGGACATTCTAATTGGTGTGAGATGGTATCTCACTGTGGTTTTGATTTGCATTTCTCTGATGGCCAGTGATGATGAGCATTTCTTCATGTGTTTTCTGGCTGCATAAATGTCTTCTTTTGAGAAGTGTCTGTTCATGTCCTCTGCCCACTTTTTGATGGGGTTGTTTGTTTTTTTCTTGTAAATTTGTTTGAGTTCATTGTAGATTCTGGATATTAGCCCTTTGTCAGATGAGTAGGTTGCAAAAATTTTCTCCCATTCTGTAGGTTGCCTGTTCATTCTGATGATAGTTTCTTTTGCTGTGCAGAAGCTCTTTAGTTTAATGAGATCCCATTTGTCGATTTTGGCTTTTGTTGCCATTGCTTTTGGTGTTTTAGACATGAAGTCCTTGCCCACGCCTATGTCCTGAATGGTATTGCCTAGGTTTTCTTGTAGGATTTTAATGGTTTTAGGTCTAACATATAAGTCTTTAATCCATCTTGAATTAATTTTTGTATAAGGTGTAAGGAAGGGATCCAGTTTCAGCTTTCTACATATGGCTAGCCAGTTTTCCCAGCACCATTTATTTTTTTTTTATTTTTTTTATTATACTTTAGGGTTTTAGGGTACATGTGCACAATGTGCAGGTTTGTTACATATGTATCCATGTGCCATGTTGATTTCCTGCACCCATTAACTCGTCATTTAGCATTAGGTGTATCTCCTAATGCTGTCCCTCCCCCCTCCCCCCACCCCACAACAGTCCCCGGAGTGTGATGTTCCCCTTCCTGTGTCCATGAGTTCTCATTGTTCAATTCCCACTATGAGTGAGAACATGCGGTGTTTGGTTTTTTGTCCTTGTGATAGTTTACTGAGAATGATGTTTTCCAGTTTCATCCATGTCCCTACAAAGGACACGAACTCATCATTTTTTATGGCTGCATAGTATTCCATGGTGTATATGTGCCACATTTTCTTAATCCAGTCTATCGTTGTTGGACATTTGGGTTGGTTCCAACTCTTTGCTATTGTGAATAGTGCCGCAATAAACATACGTGTGCATGTGTCTTTATAGCAGCATGATTTATAGTCCTTTGGGTACATACCCAGTAATGGGATGGCTGGGTCAAATGGTATTTCTAGTTCGAGATCCCTGAGGAATCGCCACACTGACTTCCACAATGGTTGAACTAGTTTACAGTCCCACCAACAGTGTAAAAGTGTTCCTATTTCTCCACATCCTCTCCAGCACCTGTTGTTTCCTGATTTTTTAATGATGGCCATTCTAACTGGTGTGAGATGGTATCTCACTGTGGTTTTGATTTGCATTTCTCTGATGGCCAGTGATGATGAGCATTTCTTCATGTGTTTTCTGGCTGCATAAATGTCTTCTTTTGAGAAGTGTCTGTTCATGTCCTCTGCCCACTTTTTGATGGGGTTGTTTGTTTTTTTCTTGTAAATTTGTTTGAGTTCATTATAGATTCTGGATATTAGCCCTTTGTCAGATGAGTAGGTTGCAAAAATTTTCTCCCATTCTGTAGGTTGCCTGTTCATTCTGATGATAGTTTCTTTTGCTGTGCAGAAGCTCTTTAGTTTAATGAGATCCCATTTGTCGATTTTGGCTTTTGTTGCCATTGCTTTTGGTGTTTTAGACATGAAGTCCTTGCCCACGCCTATGTCCTGAATGGTATTGCCTAGGTTTTCTTGTAGGATTTTAATGGTTTTAGGTCTAACATTAAGTCTTTAATCCATCTTGAATTAATTTTTGTATAAGGTGTAAGGAAGGGATCCAGTTTCAGCTTTCTACATATGGCTAGCCAGTTTTCCCAGCACCATTTATTAAATAGGGAATCCTTTCCCCATTTCTTGTTTTTGTCAGGTTTGTCAAAGATCAGATAGTTGTAGCTATGCGGCATCATTTCTGAGGGCTCTGTTCTGTTCCATTGATGTATGTCTCTGTTGTGGTACCAGTACCATGCTGTTTTGGTTACTGTAGCCTTGTAGTATAGTTTAAAGTCAGGTAGCGTGATGCCTCCAGCTTTGTTCTTTTGGCTTAGGATTGACTTGGCTATGCGGGCTCTTTTTTGGTTCCATATGAACTTTAAAGTAGTTTTTTCCAATTCTGTGAAGAAAGTCATTGGTAGCTTGATGGGGATGGCATTGAATCTATAAATTACCTTGGGCAGTATGGCCATTTTCAGATATTGATTCTTCCAACCCATGAGCATGGAATGTTCTTCCATTTGTTTGTATCCTCTTTTATTTCATTGAGCACTGGTTTGTAGTTCTCCTTGAAGAGGTCCTTCACATTCCTTGTAAGTTGGATTCCTAGGTATTTTATTCTCTTTGAAGCAATTGTGAATGGGAGTTCACTCATGATTTGGCTCTCTGTTTGTCTGTTATTGGTGTACAAGAATGCTTGTGATTTTTGTACATTAATTTTGTATCCTGAGACTTCGCTGATGTTGCTAATCAGCTTAAGGAGATTTTGGGCTGAGACAATGGGGTTTTCTAGATATACAATCATGTCATCTGCAAACAGGGACAATTTGACTTCCTCTTTTCCTAATTGAATACCTTTTATTTCCTTCTCCTGCCTGATTGCTCTGGCCAGAACTTCCAGCACTATGTTGAACAGGAGCGGTGAGAGAGGGCATCCCTGTCTTGTGCCAGTTTTGAGAGGGAATGCTTCCAGTTTTTGCCCATTCAGTATGATATTGGCTGTGGGTTTGTCGTAGATAGCTCTTATTATTTTGAGATACGTCCCATCAATACCTAATTCATTGAGAGTTTTTAGCATGAAGGGTTGTTGAATTTTGTCAAAGGCCTTTTCTGCATCTATTGAGATAATCATGTGGTTTTTGTCTTTGGTTCTGTTTATATGTTGGATTACATTTATTGATTTGCGTATGTTGAACCAGCCTTGCATCCCAGGGATGAAGCCCACTTGATCATGGTGGATAAGCTCTTTGATGTGCTGCTGGATTCGGTTTGCCAGTATTTTATTGAGGATTTTTGCATCAATGTTCATCAAGGATATTGGTCTGAAATTCTCTTTTTTGGTTATGTCTCTGCCAGGTTTTGGTATCAGGACGATGCTGGCTTCATAAAATGTGTTAGGGAGGATTCCCTCTTTTTCTATCTATTGGAATAGTTTCAGAAGGAATGGTACCAGTTCCTCCTTGTACCTCTGGTAGAATTCAGCTGTGAATCCATCAGGTCCTGGACTCTTTTTGGTTGGTAAGCTATTGATTATTGCCACAATTTCAGAACCTGTTATTGGTCTATTCAGAGATTCAACTTCTTCCTGGTTTAGTCTTGGGAGGGTGTATTTGTCGAGGAATTTATCCATTTCTTCTAGATTTTCTAGTTTATTTGCATAGAGGTGTTTGTAGTATTCTCTGATGGTAGATTTATTTCTGTGGATCGGTGGTGATATCCCCTTTTTCGTTTTTTATTGCATCTATTTGATTCTTCTCTCTTTTCTTCTTTATAGTCTTGCTAGCGGTCCATCAATTTTTTGATCTTTTCAAAAAACCAGCTCCTGGATTCATTAATTTTTTGAAGGGTTTTTTGTGTCTCTATTTCCTTCAGTTCTGCTCTGATTTTAGTTATTTCTAGCCTTCTGCTAGCTTTTGAATGTGTTTGCTCTTGCTTTTCTAGTTCTTTTAATTGTGATGTTAGGGAGTCAATTTTGGATCTTTCCTGCTTTCTCTTGTGGGCATTTAGTGCTATAAATTTCCCTCTACACACTGCTTTGAATGTGTCCCAGAGATTCTGGTATGTTGTGTCTTTGTTCTCGTTGGTTTCAAAGAACATCTTTATTTCTGCCTTCATTTCATTATGTACCCAATAGTCATTCAGGAGCAGGTTGTTCAGTTTCCATGTAGTTGGGCGGTTTTGAGTGAGTTTCTTAATCCTGAGTTCTAGTTTGATTGCACTGTGGTCTGAGAGACAGTTTGTTATGATTTCTGTTCTTTTACATTTGCTGAGGAGAGCTTTACTTCCAACTATGTGGTCAATTTTGGAATAGGTGTGGTGTGGTGCTGAAAAAAATGTATATTCTGTTGACTTGGGGTAGAGAGTTCTGTAGATGTCTATTAGGTCCACTTTATGTAGAGCTGAGTTCAATTCCTGGATATCCTTGTTAACTTTCTGTCTCGTTGATCTGTCTAATGCTGACAGTGGGGTGTTAAAATCTCCCATTATTATTGTGTGGGAGTTTAAGTCCCTTTGTAGGTCACTGAGGACTTGCTTTATGAATCTGGGTGCTCCTGTATTGGGTGCATATATATTTAGGATAGTTAGCTCTTCTTGTTGAATTGATCCCTTTACCATTATGTAATGGCCTTCTTTGTCTCTTTTGATCTTTGTTGGTTTAAAGTCTATTTTATCAGAGACTAGGATTGCAACCCCTGCCTTTTTTTGTTTCCAGTTGCTTGATAGATCTTCCTCCATCCCTTTATTTTGAGTCTATGTGTGTCTCTGCACGTGAGATGGGTTTCCTGAATACAGCACACTGATGGGTCCTGACTCCTTATCCAGTTTGCCAGTCTGTGTCTTTTGATTGGAGCATTTAGCCCATTTACATTTAACGTTAATATTGTTATGTGTGAATCTGATCCTGTCATTATGATGTTAGTTGGTTATTTTGCTCGTTAGTTGCTATAGTTTCTTCCTAGTCTCGATGGTCTTTACAATTTGGCATGTTTTTGCAGTGGCTGGTACCGGTTGTTCCTTTCCATGTTTAGTGCTTCCTTCAGGAGCTCTTTTAGGGCAGGCCTGGTGGTGACAAAATCAGTCAGCATTTGCTTGTCTGTAAAGTGTTTTATTTCTCCTTCACTTATGAAGCTTAGTTTGGCGGGATAGGAGATTCTGGGTTGAAAATTCTTTTCTTTAAGTATGTTGAATATCGGCCCCCACTCTCTTCTGGCTTGTAGAGTTTCTGCTGAGAGATCAGCTGTTAGTCTGATGGGCTTCCCTTTGTGGGTAACCCGACCTTTCTCTCTGGCTGCCCTTAACATTTTTTCTTTCATTTCAACTTTGGTGAATCTGACAATAATGTGTCTTGGAGTTGCCCTTCTCGAGGAGTATCTTTGTGGCGTTCTCTGTATTTCCTGAATCTGAATGCTGGCCTGCCTTGCTAGATTGGGGAAGTTCTCCTGGATAATATCTTGCAGAGTGTTTTCCAACTTTGTTCCATTCTCCCCATCATTTTCAGGTACACCAATCAGACGTAGGTTTGGTCTTTTCACATAGTCCCAAATTTCTTGGAGGCTTTGTTCATTTCTTTTTATCCTTTTTTCTCTGAACTTCCCTTCTCTCTTCATTTCATTCATTTCATCTTCCATCAGCGATACCCTTTCTTCCAGTTGATCGCATCTGCTACTGAGGCTTCTGCAATCTTCGCGTAGTTCTCGAAACTTGGCTTTCAGCTCCATCAGCTCCTTGAAGCCCTTCTCTCCATTGGTTATTCTAGTTATCCATTCTTCTAATTTTTTTTCAAAGTTTTTAACTTCTTTGCTGTTGTTTTGAATTTCCTCTCGTAGCTCAGAGTAGTTTGATCGTCTGAAGCCTTCTTCTCTCAACTCATCAAAGTCATCCTCCATCCAGCTTTGTTCCGTTGCTGGTGAGGAACTGCGTTCCTTTGGAGGAGGAGAGGTGCTCTGTTTTTTAGAGTTTCCAGTTTTTTTGGTCTGTTTTTTCCCCATCTTTGTGGTTTTATCTACTTTTTGTCTTTGATGATGGTGATGTACAGATGGGTTTTTGGTGTGGATGTCCTTTCTGTTTGTTAGTTTTCCTTCTACCAGACAGGACCCTCAGCTGCAGGTCTGTTGGAGTTTACTAGAGGTGCACTCCAGACCCTGTTTGGCTGGGTGTCAGCAGCGGTGGCTGCAGAACAGCGGATTTTCGTGAGACCACAAATTCAGCTGTCTGATAGTTCCTCTGAAAGTTTTGTCTCAGAGAAGTACCGGGTTGAATGAGGTGTCAGTCTGTCCCTACTGGGGGGGTGTCTCCCAGTTAGGCTGCTCAGGGGTGAGGGACCCACTTTAGGAGGCAGTCTGACTGTTCTCAGATCTCCAGCTGCATGCTGGGAGAACCACTACTCTCTTCAAAGCTGTCGGTCAGACAGGGACATTTAAGTCTGTGGAAGTTCTTGCAGAGTTTTTGTTTGTCTGTGCCCTGCCCCCAGAGGTGGAGCCTACAGAGGCAGGCAGGCCTCCTTGAGCTGTGGTGGGCTCCACCCAGTTCGAGCTTCCTGGCTGCTTTGTTTACCTAAGCAAGCCTGGGCAATGGCGGGCGCCCCTCCCCCAGCCTCGCAGCTTGATCTCAGACTGCTGTGCTAGCAATTAGCGAGACTCCGTGGGCATAGGACCCTCCGAGCCAGGTGTGGGACAAAATCTCCTAGTGTGCCGTTTTCCAGGCCCGTTGGAAAAGCGCAGTATTAGGATGGGACTGACCCAATATTCCAGGTGCCGTCTGCTTCCCCTTTCTTTGACTAGGAAAGGGAACTCCCTGACCCCTTGCGCTTCCCGAGTGAGGCAATGCCTCGCCCTGCTTCGGCTCGCGCACAGTGCGCTTCACCGACTGTCCTGCACCCACTGTTAGGCACTCCCTAGTGAGATGAAACCGGTACCTCAAGCAGAAATGCAGAAATCACCCGTCTTCTGTGTCGCTGGGGCTGGGAGCTGGAGACCGGAGCTGTTCCTATTCGGCCATCTTGGCTCCACCCCAACTTTCTTTTTTTTGAGACGGAGTCTCGCTCTGTCACCCAGGTTGAAGTGCAGTGGCGCGATCTCAGCTCACTGCAAGCTCCGCCTCCCAGGTTCATGCCATTCTCCTCGAGCCTCAGTTTCTTTATCATTAAATGGGTTGATAACTATACCTATCTCTAGCTATGAAGATTAACTTATATAATACATTTACTATATCACAGCTATGACATAGATTAACCACTTAAGTAACAGCTGCTGTTGTTATTCTGAAGGAATGCTGAGGAATCTGCCTTAGTTTGCAGATCTACATTAGGCTGAGAGAAGGATCTGACATATCTCAGCCACAAGTGGTGGGAGCCAGATCTGCAAAGACGATTTCTGATGAATGCATTTCCAAGCTCTGTTGCCTCCATCTATGTCTGTCTTACATCCCATCTGCCCTTGCCTTGTCATATATGTGCTCATGGCCCTACCTAGGCGCTCCTAACTTCCTGCTCTTGGAGAGATTTTTGTAACTTTGCTTCCTTTCAGTCGCTTTTCACTACCAGAGGACTCTTATGAAAATAACAGATCCTGTGTTAGCACTCCTTCATTAAAAACCTCCAATGGCTTTCCTTTATCCAGCTAATCTCTATAAATGTCACTTGAGGCCTTCAGGGCTCCTTCCTCTGTGGCTTATTGAAACAAACTTGGGCTATTACGTAGGCTCTTGTTTAAATATGACGATGGCACAAGTATTTGACTTTGGTTCTTATTTAAATTACCTGAGCCTCTGTTTTTCATTTATAAAATGAGGATTGTGATATTTGCCTTGTGGGTTGATATAAGGCTTAGAGATGATGGAAATAAAGTTGTCAATGCATGCTCAAAAAACTACAGCTATTATCCTACTAAACTGCTTTTCTCTTTACTGTGCTTTCTCACCCTGGTGTCTCTTCTCATATCTAAACTATGGAACATCCTACTTTTACCTTCCCACTCCTGTCTTTTAAGCACCCCTAATTTAATGAATTGAACATGATTATCCTTGAAGGTTTCTACCCAGACTGGTGTCAAATGTAAACATTGCATAATCAGAAAATCATATTCTTAGTTTTAATGCAACCAACAGTAAGATTCAAATTTTTTTTTCATTTACCTTGACTTTAAGGTATATGTTTCCTCGTATCAGAGTTCCATAATAGATATGAAAATTGAGAAGCATGAAATATGGAATTTAGGAAAAGCAAACTTAGGACTCCTACTGTAGTAATTGTCAAGACAATGGAGGATTAATTTTTTATGTCTCTTTGGCTTGCCTTTTCAGCCTTCTGGGTGTTCCTTCAACTTAGCAAATATTAGTATCTACTGATTCCATGGCACATTTGATCTCTCTCTGGATCATGTGCAGAATACACCTTAAGTGAATACATTGTTGGCAGGAATGTTGGATTTTACAGAATACCTGAGCTGTAACAAATATGTCTTGGGAAGAAAACAGTCTTAATTTTAAAAGTTTCAAATGGTTTGTTTTAATGACAGAAGGCATGAATTTAACTTGGAATTGAATATCCTAAACTCTCTCATACGTTCTTTTCAATTCTTGAGGAGCTGAATGGTGTTTATTGAAGAAGGTGGAGGAATGTTCAGGTTTAAGCAGGTTTCTTTCCAAGAGGCCCTTACAAGACCAAAGTATTGACAGCTAGGTAGACAGTATTTGCATGTATTTTTGGAAAGGGGGCAATAATTTGAGTCTTTCAGAATCATAGTAAGAAATTGGAATCAGATACAATTAAAAAAATTAAGAAACCCAGAGAACAGATAATTAGTTTCATTTGACAACTGGATGGGCTTTTTCCTTTACTCACCTGTGATCATCCACAGGCAATGCTTGAGCCAAGATGTTTCGATAATTCTTAACTTCCTTTAGCTCCAACGCTGGGTCGAGACCTGCCACATGGCAGATTATATAGCATTGAAGATCAAAATGAAGACATGAGAGTTAGTTCTGTTTTTATTCAAAGCTGACATTTTGTTTGTGGAAGAATATGGATCTTCTCAGATTCATATGATACACTGGCCTCCTATCATCTAGGCTTCCTATGTATTTTCAACCAGAGAATAAGAATAATATGGCAATCTCATATTCAGTGGAATTTCAAACAATGAAAAATTTCTTCTCATCATGAACACTCCTCCCCAACTCACACACAGATCTGTTCTGTGATGCTGCAAAATGTTAGTCTTAAATGTTCAGATAATTCAATGATATTTTGTTCTGCAAATACAGGGCCTATGTGTTGACTGTTGTCTAATTATTTTGAGAATTGACAAGTTGCCCTTGAATAGCAAATATGAGTTAGCTGTACTAGATAATGTTAGTAATGCATCTGGAGAGTTTTCAAAGGAGATTTTATAAAAAGTTTATTTTAAACTTTTTTTTTTTTACATGTACCCTTGTTATTGGTATTCCTTCTCTTAGTCTGCTGGTCTGAATGCTCACAAAAGAGAGCTACCTGTGCAGTACATTCTTCTCAGCTTGTGAGTCAAATGGGTAATTCGCTGGGTCAAATCCAACTGGTTCTAGAAAGAAACTAAAGCTCTTTAGCCTATGCTGGGTGCCAGAGAGATTATGCTTTTGATGTTCTTGGGGTTAATTTGGGAGCTGCAGTTCAGTGGTCTAATTTTCTTTTCAAATGTATTCACCTCTTGCACTTTACCTCCAAATCCTTCCCTCAAATTTAACATGCTCTGTTGTCTGGTTGCACTAGCCAGAACTAATAGTAATATGAATTCACGTAATGGACAAATAATTCTCCCTTTGCCATTTCTTATTGCTTGCATCTGAAGTTAAGATTCTAGAATTCATTCCCTTGTCCTACCTCCACTTCTCTTCAAACAAATTCAGACACATAGGGATCTCATACCTCCACTCCAGCTTTGCTCTAACCCAGAACACATCTAGTTTCTTCTGCTATTTCATTTCTTACCTTTGCCCTCACTCCCTACTTATCCAATTCTAGAAAAAATGATAAATCTTTGATCACAAAATAGGAAGAAAATAAACTGTAGCTAAATGAAACATAGGTCCTGCTTTTGAATATGTACTCATTTAGCTTTTTTTGTGACACTTCATCCATGCACAGAACCAACTTTCATCAAAAGATGATTTGACAAAAATCTTTGAGTAAACTAAGCAATATTCAACAATCTAGCATAATGAACAATCTAATTGAGTTAGCTATTATTTCTTTATGAGAGAAATGGAGCAGAAAAGAAAACAGAATGAACTTAAAACATTATTTTCTCTTAAATTTACCTTTGTAGGCATCGGTCTTCATACATAATAGCCATTTATTTGGAGGAAAGCTGGGAGTCACTGAAGCTAACATTGCTTTATATAAACTAAGATACAAGATCAATAATGTGGCTGGTGCACCAAGCAAAAAGAGCTCAAGATTATGTTGCTGTTTTCTTTTACTGGTCAGTCAACAGAAAAAAGAACAGAAAGAAAATACAAAGAGAGACATTTTCATCTCCCAGTTTCAGCTTCCATTCTCTAACCACCCCCCAGGAGAAACAGTGTGCAGGACAGTGTAATTACCATCTTAAAAGGTAGTTCTAGAACTTAAAAAAAGAAGCATCTAGGATATCAGGCTTTCATACATACAAATAACAAAGGCTTCTTTGATGAAGTTTCAGTTGGCCTATTAATGATATTTGACTAGTATAGCTTTGTACATACTTTTCAATTATTTTAACCTATCTGTGTTCTTATTTTTAAAGTGGGTTTCTTATAACAATCATATAATCGGGTTTTGCATTTTTAAAAATACAGTCTGACCATTTCTGCCTTTTAATTGGGGTGTTTAAACCATTTACATTTAATATGATTATTGATATGGTTGACTTAAAATTGTAATCACCCAGTGGGTTCTTCTTGCCTGCTGCCTAGATAGATTCATCAAGACAGAGGAATTGCAATAGAGAAAGAGTTTAATTCATGTAGAACTGGCTGTACAGGAGACTGGAGTTTTACTATTACTCAAATCAGACTCCTGGAAAACACAGGGATCAGGGATTTTAAGGATAATTCGGTAGGTAAGGGGTCAGAAACTGGGGAGTGCTGAGTAGTCGGGTCAGAGATGAAATCATAGGGAGTCAAAGCTGCCTTCTTGCACTGAGTCAGTTCCTGGGTAAGGGCCAAACGACCAGATGAGCCAGTCTATTGATCTGGGTGGTGCCAGCTCAACGAGTACAGGGTGTGGAAAATATCTCAGGCAACAATTTTAGGTTTACAATAGTGATATTGAGAGACAGGACTAGCTGGATTTCCTAGGCTGACTAAGAATCCCTAAGCCTAGCTTGGAGGGTGACCACATCTGCCTTTAAACACTGGGCTTGCAACTTAGCTCACACCCCACCAATCAGGTAGTAAAGGGAGTTCACTAAAATGCTAATTAGGCAAAAAAGGAGGTAAAGAAATAGCCAATCATCTATCAACTGAGAGCACAGGGGGAGGGACAATGATCAGGATATAAACCCAGGCATTTGAGCCAGCAGTGGCTACCCATTTTGGATCCCCTCCCTTTGTATGGGAGCTCTGTCTTCCCTCTATTAAATCTTGCAACTGCACACTCTTCTGGTCCATGTTTGTTATGGCTTCAGCTGAGCTTTCGCTTGCCATGTACCACTGCTGTTTGCTGCCATCGCAGACCCACTGCTGACTTCCACCCCTCCAGATCCGGCAGGGTGTCCACTGTGCTGCTAATCCATTGAGGCACCCATTGCTGCTCCCGATCGGGCTAAAGGCTTGCCATTGTTCCTGCATGGCTAAGTGCCTGGGTTCATCCTAATCGAGCTGAACACTAGTTGCTGGGTTCCACGGTTCTCTTCCATGACCCACAGCTTCTAATAGAGCTATAACACTCACTGCATGGCCCAAGATTCCGTTCCTTGGAATCCGTGAGGCCAAGAACCCCCAGTCAGAGAACAAGAGGCTTGCTGCTATCTTGGAAGCAGCCCACCACCGTCTTGGGAGCTCTGGGAACAAGGACCCCCCAGTAACATTTTGGTGACCATGAAAGGACCTCTGAAGCAGTGAGTAATATTGGACCACTTTTGCTTGCCATTCTGTCCTATCCTTCCTTAGAATTGGAGGAAAATACTGGGCACCTATCGGCCTGTTAAAAATGATTAGTGTGGCCACCAGACTTAAGACTCAGGTGTGAGACTGTCTGGGGAAGGACTTTCTAACAACCCCCAACCCTTCTGCATTGGGATTGTTGGTCTGCCTGGAACCAGCTTCCACTTTCATTTTTCCTGGGGAAGCCAAGGGCAGGCTAGAGGCAGAAAGCTGTCGTCCCGAACTCCTGGCATTAGCCAGTTGAGATCATGGCACAGCCAGAAGTCTCTATTCAACAGTCGCCCATGCATGTGCCCCTACCTTTCCTTCTGACCCATACCTTTTGGGTCCTGACCATGACTTTCTTGAAAGTGTAGCCCTCAAATTCTCGTTATTTCTGAATCTACTTCCTCTGATCCCTGCCTCGTAGGTACTAATGGTTCAGACTTTCATTTCCTGTAGCAAGTTGTATCTCCAAAGGGATCTAAGGAAGCTCTACATTGCGTCCTTGGGCCCCTAGTCTATGAACCCAAAGAGTCTTGTCCCTGGTGTCCCTCCCAATTTAGGTATACAGCTCTCGGCATGGGCAGTTATGTGGGACCTGTTCCCTACTATCCTTGCCAGGGCCCCAAGTTTGTAAAGGGCTAGGAGAAAAGAGAGAGACAGAGAGAGAGACAGGGGAGAGAGAGAGAGAGGGACAAGGAGGGAGTCAGAGAGAGAAAGAAAGAGAAAGAAGTAGTAAAGAAAAAAAAAAAAACAGTATGCCCTATTCCTTTAAAAGCCAGGGTAAATTGAAAACTTATAATTGATAATTGAAGGTCTTCTCCATGACCCTATAACATTCCAATACTACTTTTTGTCAGTGTAAACAAGGGCATAGCCTGAAAACACTGAGACCACTGACAACCTGTAGCCTTCCCATAAAAAATCCTTAACCCGGTAACCTGCAGATGGTCTAAATGCATTCAATCTGTAGCGGCAACTGCTTTGCTAACAGAAGAAAGTAGAAAAATAACTTTTAGAGGAAACTTCATTGTGAGGACACCTCACCAGTTCAGAATTGTCCCAAGTCAAAAAAGCAAAAAGGTAGCTTACTAACTTAAATCTTAAAGTATAGGGCTATTCTGTTAGAAAAAGGTGATTTAACATTAACCACTGAAAATTCCCTTAATCCAGCAGATTTCCTAACAGGGGATTTACATCTTAATTACCATACAAAGGTCCAACCAGACCTAGGAGGAACTCCCTTCAGGACAGGAGATAGATTGTTCCTCCCAGGTGACTGAGAAAAAAACCACAATGAGTATTCAGTAATTGATAGGGAGACTCTTGTGGAAGCAGAGTTAGGAGAATTGCCTAATAATTGGTCTGCTCAAAAGTTCGAGCTGTTTGCACTCAGGCAAGCCTTAAAGTACTTACAGAACCAAAAAACTCTACCTCAATCCTGACTCAAAAGGTTACCTATACCCTCTCTGAAATGAATTTGCATAAGAACTGTTGTTTATGGGAATGCATCTTGATGAGGCAACTGGGTTGTTATGAAATACTCAGGAACCCAGCCCAGCTCTAGGACTTACCCCTGAGCACAAAGGCAATGTTGGGCATGCTGGTAAAGGACCACTAGAATCCAGCAGCCCAGACCCCTTTCTTTGTGGTCAAGAAAGGTGGGAAAAGGGGTGCAGGATTGCTACATTGGTGAGTGTAACTAATCCGATAAGCAGATGTCCATGGGTGGTTACACACCCTGGAAAGGAATAAGCATTAGGACCAGCATTAGGACCACAGAGGTCACTCTATGACTAATGGTTATTGGAAAATGACTAGGGGTACTGGCATCCCTATGTCCTTTTTTCAGATGGGAAACATTCCCCCCAAGGCAAAAATGCCCCTAAGATGTATTCTGGAGAATTGGGACCAATTTGACCCTCAGATGCCAAGAAAGAAATGACTTATATTCTTCAGCAGTACCTGCCTGGCCACGATATCCTATTCAAGGGGGAGAAACCTGGCCTCCTGAGGGAAGTATAAATTATAACACCATCTTACAGCTAGACCTCTTTTGTAGAAAAGAAGGCAAACGGAGTGAAGTGCCATATGTGCAAACCTTCTTTTCATTAAGAGACAACTCACAATTATGTAAAAAGTGTGATTTATGCCCTACAGGAAGCCCTCAGAGTCTACCTCCTTACTTCGGCATCCCCCCAACTCCTTCCCCAACTAATAAGTACCCTCTTTCAATCCAAATGGTCCAAAAAGAGATAGACAAAGGGGTAGACAATGAACCAAAGAGTGCCAATATTCCCCGATTATGCCCCTTCCAAGTGGTGGGAGGAGAATTCGGCCCAGCCAGAGTACATGTACCTTTTTCTCTCTGAGACTTGAAGCAAATTAAAATAGACCTAGGTAAATTCTCAGATAACCCTGATGGCTATATTGATGTTTTACAAGGATTAGGACAATCCTCTGATCTGACATGGAGAGATATAATGTTACTGCTAAGTCAAGCACTAACCCCAAATGAGAGAAGTGCTGCCATAACTGCAGCCTGAGTTTGGCGATCTCTGATATCCCAGTCAGGTCAATGATAGGATGACAACAGAGGAAAGAGAATGTTCCCCACAGGTCAGCAGGGAGTTCCCAGTGTAGACCCTCACTGGGACACAGAATCAGAACATGGAGATTGCTGCCACAGACATTTGCTAACTTGCGTGCTAGACGGACTAAGGAAAACTAGGAAGAAGTCTATGAATTATTCAATGATGTCCACTGTAACACAGGGAAAGGAACAAAATCCTACCGCCTTTCTGGAGAGATTAAGGGAGGCATTGAGGAAGCATACCCCTCTGTTACCTGACTCTATTGAAGGCCAACTAATCTTAAAGGGTAAGTTTATAACTCAGTCAGCTGCAAACACTAGAAAAAAACTTTGAAAGTCCGCCTTAGGCCTGGAGCAAAACTTAAAAACCCTATTGAACTTGGCAATCTTGGTTTTTTATCATAGAGATCAGGAGGAGTAGGCAGAATGGGACAAATGGGATAAAAAGAAAGGACACTGCTTTAGTCATGGCCCTCAGGCAAGCGGCCTTTGGAGGCTTTGGAAAAGGGAAGAGCTGGGCAAATCAAATGCCTAATAGGGCTTGCTTCCAGTGTGGTGTACAAGGACACTTTAAAAAAGATTGTCCAAATAGAAATAAACCGCCCCCTCGTCTATGCCCCTTAAGTCAAGGGAATCACGAGAAGGCCCACTGCCCCAGGGGATGAAGGTCCTCTGAGTCAGAAGCCACTAACCAGATGATCCAGCAGCAGGACTGAGGGTGCCCAGGGCAAGCGCCCGCCCATGCCATCACCCTCACAGAGCCCCAGGTATGCTTGAACATTGAAGGCCAGGAGGTTAACTGTCTCTTGGACACTGGTGCAGCCTTCTCAGTCTTACTCTCCTGTCCTGGACAACTGTCCTCCAGATCTGTCACTATCCGAGGGGGTCCTAGGACAGCCAGTCACTAGATACTTCTCCCAGCTACTAAGTTGTGACTGGGGAACTTTACTTTTTTCACATGCTTTTCTAATTATGCCTGAAAGCCCCACTCCCTTGTTAGGGAGAGACACTCTAGCAAAAGCAGGGGCCATTATACACCTGAACATAGGAGAATGAACACCCGTTTGTTGTCCCCTGCTTGAGGAAGGAATTAATCCTGAAGTCTGGGCAACAGAAGGACAATATGGATGAGCAAAGAATGCCCATCCTGTTCAAGTTAAACTAAAGGATTCCACCTCCTTTCCCTACCAAAGGCAGTACCCCCTTAGACCAGAGGCCCAACAAAGACTCCAAAAGATTGTTAAGGACGTAAAAGCCCAAGGCCTAGAAAAACCAAGCAATAGCCCCTGCAATACTCCAATTTTAGAAGTACAGAAACCCAATGGACAGTGGAGATTAGTACATGATCTCAGGATTATCAATGAGGCCGTTTTCCTTTTATACCCAGCTGTACCTAACCCTTATACTCTGCTTTCCCAAATACCAGAGGAAGCAGAGTGGTTTACAGTCCTGGACCTTAAGGATACCTTTTTCTGCATCCCTGTACATCCTGACTCTCAATTCTTGTTTGCCTTTGAAGATCCTTGGAACACAACGTCTCAACTTACCTGGACTGTTTTACCCCAAGGGTTCAAGGATAGTCCCATCTATTTGACCAGGCATTAGCCCAAGACTTGAGCCAATTCTCATACCTGGGCACTCTTGTCTTTCTGTACAGGGATGATTTACTTTTAGCTGCCCGTTCAGAAACCTTGTGCCATCAAGCCACCCAAGCGCTCTTAAATTTCCTCGCCACCTGTGGCTACAAGGTTTCTAAATCAACGGCTCAGCTCTGCTCACAGCAGGTTAAATACTTAGGGCTAAAGTTGTCCAAAGGCACCAGGGCCCTCAGTGAGGAATGTATCTAGCCTATACTGGCTTATCCTTATCCCAAAACCCTAAAGCAACTAACAGGGTTCCTTGGCATAACAGGCTTCTGCTGAATATGGATTCCCAGGTACGGCAAAATAGCCAGGCCATTATATACATTAATAAAGGAAACTCAGAAAGCCAATACCCATTTAGTAAGTTGGAAACCTGAAGCAGAAGTGGCTTTCCAGGCCCTAAAGGAGGCCCTAACCCAAGCCCCAGTGTTAAGCTTGCCAATGGGGCAAGACTTTTCTTTATATGTCACAGAAAAAACAGGAATAGCTCTAGGAGTCCTTACGCATGTTCAAGGGATGAGTTTGCAACCTATGGCATACCTGAATACGGAAATTGATGTGGTGGCAAAGAGTTGGCCTCATTGTTTACGGGTAGTGGCAGCAGTAGCAGTCTTAGTATCTGAAACAGTTAAAATAATA